>NC_135235.1:667263468-667881650 GCF_051348905.1 Ranitomeya variabilis | reverse complement strand
GGTGTCTGCCCCTCCCTGGTGTTGTCCTCAACTGAATAAAGCTGTGCTTCAACCTTCTGTTCCAAATTAAGATTTTTAAAAAAGAAATTGGGTGTTTGGGGCCTACTAACGGTGTCTGCCCCTCCCTGGTGTTGTCCTCAACTGAATAAAGCTGTGCTTCAACCTTCTGGCTCTTATTAACTGCTGTTTTAAAACACATTGGTGGTTCCGGCCTACTAACGGTGTCTGCCCCTCCCTGGTGTTGTCCTCAACTGAATAAAGCTGTGCTTCAACCTTCTGCTCCAAATTAAGATTTTTAAAAAAGAAATTGGGTGTTTGGGGCCTACTAACGGTGTCTGCCCCTCCCTGGTGTTGTCCTCAACAGAATAAAGCTGTGCTTCAACCTTCTGGCTCTTATTAACTGCTGTTTTTAAACACATTGGTGGTTCCGGCCTACTAACGGTGTCTGCCCCCCCCTGGTGTTGTCCTCAACTGAATAAAGCTGTGCTTCAACCTTCTGTTCCAAATTAAGATTTTTAAAAAAGAAATTGGGTGTTTGGGGCCTACTAACGGTGTCTGCCCCTCCCTGGTGTTGTCCTCAACTGAATAAAGCTGTGCTTCAACCTTCTGTTCCAAATTAAGATTTTTAAAAAAGAAATTGGGTGTTTGGGGCCTACTAACGGTGTCTGCCCCTCCCTGGTGTTGTCCTCAACTGAATAAAGCTGTGCTTCAACCTTCTGTTCCAAATTAAGATTTTTAAAAAAGAAATTGGGTGTTTGGGGCCTACTAACGGTGTCTGCCCCTCCCTGGTGTTGTCCTCAACTGAATAAAGCTGTGCTTCAACCTTCTGGCTCTTATTAACTGCTGTTTTTTAAAAGATTGGTGGTTCCGGCCTACAAACGGTGTCTGCCCCTCCCTGGTGTTGTCCTCAACTGAATAAAGCTGTGCTTCAACCTTCTGTTCCAAATTAAGATTTTTAAAAAAGAAATTGGGTGTTTAGGGCCTACTAACGGTGTCTGCCCCTCCCTGGTGTTGTCCTCATCTGAATAAAGCTGTGCTTCAACCTTCTGGCTCTTATTAACTGCTGTTTTTAAACACATTGGTGGTTCCGGCCTACTAACGGTGTCTGCCCCTCCCTGGTGTTGTCCTCAACTGAATAAAGCTGTGCTGCAACCTTCTGTTCCAAATTAAGATTTTTAAAAAAGAAATTGGGTGTTTGGGGCCTACTAACGGTGTCTGCCCCTCCCTGGTGTTGTCCTCAACTGAATAAAGCTGTGCTTCAACCTTCTGGCTCTTATTAACTGCTGTTTTTAAACACATTGGTGGTTCCGGCCTACTAACGGTGTCTGCCCCTCCCTGGTGTTGTCCTCAACTGAATAAAGCTGTGCTTCAACCTTCTGTTCCAAATTAAGATTTTTAAAAAAGAAATTGGGTGTTTGGGGCCTACTAACGGTGTCTGCCCCTCCCTGGTGTTGTCCTCAACAGAATAAAGCTGTGCTTCAACCTTCTGGCTCTTATTAACTGCTGTTTTTAAACACATTGGTGGTTCCGGCCTACTAACGGTGTCTGCCCCTCCCTGGTGTTGTCCTCAACTGAATAAAGCTGTGCTTCAACCTTCTGTTCCAAATTAAGATTTTTAAAAAAGAAATTGGGTGTTTGGGGCCTACTAACGGTGTCTGCCCCTCCCTGGTGTTGTCCTCAACTGAATAAAGCTGTGCTTCAACCTTCTGTTCCAAATTAAGATTTTTAAAAAAGAAATTGGGTGTTTGGGGCCTACTAACGGTGTCTGCCCCTCCCTGGTGTTGTCCTCAACTGAATAAAGCTGTGCTTCAACCTTCTGGCTCTTATTAACTGCTGTTTTTTAAAAGATTGGTGGTTCCGGCCTACTAACGGTGTCTGCCCCTCCCTGGTGTTGTCCTCAACTGAATAAAGCTGTGCTTCAACCTTCTGTTCCAAATTAAGATTTTTAAAAAAGAAATTGGGTGTTTAGGGCCTACTAACGGTGTCTGCCCCTCCCTGGTGTTGTCCTCAACTGAATAAAGCTGTGCTTCAACCTTCTGGCTCTTATTAACTGCTGTTTTTAAACACATTGGTGGTTCCGGCCTACTAACGGTGTCTGCCCCTCCCTGGTGTTGTCCTCAACTGAATAAAGCTGTGCTTCAACCTTCTGTTCCAAATTAAGATTTTTAAAAAAGAAATTGGGTGTTTGGGGCCTACTAACGGTGTCTGCCCCTCCCTGGTGTTGTCCTCAACTGAATAAAGCTGTGCTTCAACCTTCTGGCTCTTATTAACTGCTGTTTTTTAAAAGATTGGTGGTTCCGGCCTACTAACGGTGTCTGCCCCTCCCTGGTGTTGTCCTCAACTGAATAAAGCTGTGCTTCAACCTTCTGTTCCAAATTAAGATTTTTAAAAAAGAAATTGGGTGTTTAGGGCCTACTAACGGTGTCTGCCCCTCCCTGGTGTTGTCCTCAACTGAATAAAGCTGTGCTTCAACCTTCTGGCTCTTATTAACTGCTGTTTTTAAACACATTGGTGGTTCCGGCCTACTAACGGTGTCTGCCCCTCCCTGGTGTTGTCCTCAACTGAATAAAGCTGTGCTTCAACCTTCTGTTCCAAATTAAGATTTTTAAAAAAGAAATTGGGTGTTTGGGGCCTACTAACGGTGTCTGCCCCTCCCTGGTGTTGTCCTCAACTGAATAAAGCTGTGCTTCAACCTTCTGGCTCTTATTAACTGCTGTTTTTTAAAAGATTGGTGGTTCCGGCCTACTAACGGTGTCTGCCCCTCCCTGGTGTTGTCCTCAACTGAATAAAGCTGTGCTTCAACCTTCTGTTCCAAATTAAGATTTTTAAAAAAGAAATTGGGTGTTTGGGGCCTACTAACGGTGTCTGCCCCTCCCTGGTGTTGTCCTCAACTGAATAAAGCTGTGCTTCAACCTTCTGTTCCAAATTAAGATTTTTAAAAAAGAAATTGGGTGTTTGGGGCCTACTAACGGTGTCTGCCCCTCCCTGGTGTTGTCCTCAACTGAATAAAGCTGTGCTTCAACCTTCTGGCTCTTATTAACGGCTGTTTTTTAAAAGATTGGTGGTTCCGGCCTACTAACGGTGTCTGCCCCTCCCTGGTGTTGTCCTCAACTGAATAAAGCTGTGCTTCAACCTTCTGTTCCAAATTAAGATTTTTAAAAAAGAAATTGGGTGTTTAGGGCCTACTAACGGTGTCTGCCCCTCCCTGGTGTTGTCCTCAACTGAATAAAGCTGTGCTTCAACCTTCTGGCTCTTATTAACTGCTGTTTTTAACCCCTTCCCGACATGTGACGGAATAGTACGTCACATGTCGGGACCCCCGCTTTGATGTGCGCTCCGGCGGTGAGCGCACATCAAAGTCGCGACATGTCAGCTGTTTTTTACAGCTGACATGTGCGCGCAATAGCGGCGGGTGAAATCGCGATCACCCGCCGCTATTAACTAGTTAAATGCCGCTGTCAAACTCAGACAGCGGCATTTAACTACCGCATCCGGCCGTGCGGCCGGATATGAGCGCATCGCCGACCCCCGTCACATGATCGGGGGTCGGCGATGAGTCAGGAAGGTAACCATAGAGGTCCTGGAGACCTCTATGGTTACTGATCGCCGGTGGCTGTGAGCGCCCCCCTGTGGTCGGCGCTCACAGCACACCTGCATTTTAGCTACATAACAGCGATCTGATGATCGCTGTTATGTAGCAGAGCCGATCGGGCTGTGCCTGCTTCTAGCCTCCCATGGAGGCTATAGAAGCATGGTAAAAGTAAAAAAAAAAAAGTAAAAAAAAATGTGAAAAAAATAAAAAAAATATAAAAGTTTAAATCACCCCCCTTTCGCCCCAATCAAAATAAATCAATAAAAAAAAAACCCAACCTACACATATTTGGTATCGCCGCGTTCAGAATCGCCCGATCTATCAATAAAAAAAAAGCATTAACCTGATCGCTAAACGGCGTAATGAAAAAAAAAATCGAAACGCCAGATTTACGTTTTTTTGGTCGCCACGACATTGCATTAAAATGCAATAACGGGCGATCAAAAGAACGTATCTGCACCAAAATGCTATCATTAAAAATGCCAGCTCGGCACGCAAAAAATAAGCCCTCACCCGACCCCAGATCACGAAAAATGGAGACGCTACGGGTATCGGAAAATGGCGCAATTTTATTTATTTATTTTTTTGCAAAGTTTGGAATTTTTTTTCACCACTTAGGTAAAAAAGAACCTAGTCATGTTAGGTGTCTATGAACTCGTACTGACCTGGAGAATCATAATGGCAGGTCAGTTTTAGCATTTAGTGAACCTAGCAAAATAGGCAAGCAAAAAACAAGTGTGGGATTGCACTTTTTTTGCAATTTCACTGCACTTGGAATTTTTTTCCCGTTTTCTAGTACACGACATGGTAAAACCAATGATGTCGTTCAAAAGTACAACTCGTCCCGCAAAAAATAAGCCCTCACATGGCCAAATTGACAGAAAAATAAAAAAGTTATGGCTCTGGGAAGGAGGGGAGCGAAAAACGAAAACGGAAAAACGGAAAAAGCTCCGGGGGTGAAGGGGTTAAACACATTGGTGGTTCCGGCCTACTAACGGTGTCTGCCCCTCCCTGGTGTTGTCCTCAACTGAATAAAGCTGTGCTTCAACCTTCTGTTCCAAATTAAGATTTTTAAAAAAGAAATTGGGTGTTTGGGGCCTACTAACGGTGTCTGCCCCTCCCTGGTGTTGTCCTCAACTGAATAAAGCTGTGCTTCAACCTTCTGGCTCTTATTAACTGCTGTTTTTTAAAAGATTGGTGGTTCCGGCCTACTAACGGTGTCTGCCCCTCCCTGGTGTTGTCCTCAACTGAATAAAGCTGTGCTTCAACCTTCTGTTCCAAATTAAGATTTTTAAAAAAGAAATTGGGTGTTTAGGGCCTACTAACGGTGTCTGCCCCTCCCTGGTGTTGTCCTCAACTGAATAAAGCTGTGCTTCAACCTTCTGGCTCTTATTAACTGCTGTTTTTAAACACATTGGTGGTTCCGGCCTACTAACGGTGTCTGCCCCTCCCTGGTGTTGTCCTCAACTGAATAAAGCTGTGCTTCAACCTTCTGTTCCAAATTAAGATTTTTAAAAAAGAAATTGGGTGTTTGGGGCCTACAAACGGTGTCTGCCCCTCCCTGGTGTTGTCCTCAACTGAATAAAGCTGTGCTTCAACCTTCTGTTCCAAATTAAGATTTTTAAAAAAGAAATTGGGTGTTTGGGGCCTACTAACGGTGTCTGCCCCTCCCTGGTGTTGTCCTCAACTGAATAAAGCTGTGCTTCAACTTTCTGGCTCTTATTAACTGCTGTTTTTTAAAAGATTGGTGGTTCCGGCCTACTAACGGTGTCTGCCCCTCCCTGGTGTTGTCCTCAACTGAATAAAGCTGTGCTTCAACCTTCTGTTCCAAATTAAGATTTTTAAACAAAAAATTGGGTGTTTAGGGCCTACCAACGGTGTCTGCC
Source organism: Ranitomeya variabilis (assembly GCF_051348905.1). Classification (NCBI taxonomy): domain Eukaryota; kingdom Metazoa; phylum Chordata; class Amphibia; order Anura; family Dendrobatidae; genus Ranitomeya; species Ranitomeya variabilis. The sequence goes on along the minus strand of NC_135235.1, from coordinate 667,876,172 downwards.
CCTCCCTGGTGTTGTCCTCAACTGAATAAAGCTGTGCTTCAACCTTCTGTTCCTGATTAAGATTTAAAAAAAAAATAATAATGTTTAGGGCCTACTAACGGTGTCTGCCCCTGCCTGGTGTTGTCCTCCACTGAACAAAGCTGAGCTTCTACCTTCTGGCTCTTATTAAGATTTAAAAAAAAAAAATGTTTAGGGCCTACTAACGGTGTCTGCCCCTGCCTGGTGTTGTCCTCCACTGAACAAAGCTGAGTTTCCACCTTCTGGCTCTTTTTTTTTTTTATTTATTTTTTTATTTTTTAATTGCTGGATGGGGCCTAATAGCTCTGTTTGCTCCTCCCTGGTGTTCGTCCTCAACTAAAAAAAGCTGAGCTTCAACCTTCTGGCTTTTGGCCTACAGTAGCAGATATTAAACTGCATTTGGCCTGTTAGTGTGTTTGGGCCCTTAAAACAGTGTCTGCTGCTCCTGGGTTTGCTACTCCACTCAACAAAGCAATGCCGCCTGTTTAGTCCTGTTACCAATTTTGAACTGCATTTAGCCTACTTTATTCTTTGGCCCTATATCTGTTTCCTCCTCATCCTGCCCACTGCCCAGCCACTGCTACATGAGTCTGCTGGTACATTGACCTAGACCACTACATTCCCCTTGCACTCTACACAGCCAGAATCTGACCCTGCTGAAAGTCAGGTTCCCCTTCCCGCATGTTATACCACCTTACACAGGGACAAAGAGGAAGGTGCAGATGAAAGTGCAGGTTCCTTCATCAGGTGGGGGGGGCATACTCGTTGGCGACGTCACTGGCACAGGGCCCCTCAGAGCACGCAAAAGTGTCGCTGCTGGTGGGAGGCGCCCCCGCCATGCAAACACACATCACTGTACTTTGAGGGGCCCTGTGCCAGTGCCAATGCGAACGAGTGGCCCCCCCCTGCTTGCTCAGGATCACAGCACTTGCAACGTTGAAATACTTACCTCTCCCTGCTCCACCGCCGTGACGTAGTCCACGTTTCCTGGGCCCACTAAAACCTTGAACCAGCCCTACCCCCCACAACTTTTTCCAAATGACCCCCAATTTCCAGTGCCCAACTATTATTATAAAGTTAATTAAGATTGACAAGCTTCAGAAAACAAAAATGGATGTTTTTGGCATTAAAATGGGCACTGAGGTGTTTTCCTGGCCTCCACTCACTGCCGACTATGCTTCCCCATTGACTTGCATTGGGTTTCGTGTTTCGGTCGATCCCCGACTTTTAGCGATAATCGGCCGACTGCACTCGACTCGACTCTGGACTAAGTCGGGTTTCACAAAACCCGACTCGATCTTAAAAAAATGAAAGTCGCTCAACCCTAGTAAGGAGGATAATTCCTGGGTGGTCGCTTCTGATGTTCATGCGGCCGATTTGGTTCGTGCCTTTCACGCTGCTCGTCCTGATCGCCCTGGTGGTCTTGGTGAGGGTTCGGTGACCCCTCCTTAAAGGGGGGGTACTGTTGTGAACTTTACTTTTTGGCTCCCTCTTGTGGTCACTAGTGGTATGACACTGGGATTGTCTTTCCCCAGCTTGGTACCCACCTGGTTCGTTAGGCCAGGGGTGTTGCTATTTAAACTTCCTGGATTCTCAGTCTGGTGCCTGGCATCATTGTAATCAGTTCATTTCTGTTTGCTCCTGTCTGCTGGTCCTGGTTCTTTGCAAGATAAGCTAAGTCCTGCTTCCTTATTTTTGGTTATTTGCATTGTTCTTATTTTTGTCCAGCTTGTACAAAATGTGATTCCTAATATTGCTGGAAGCTCTAGGGGGCTGATATTCTCCCCCCACGCCTTTAGTCGGTTCGGGGGTTCTTGAATATTCAGCGTGGATATTTTGATAGGGTTTTTTGCTGACCGTATAAGTTGTCATGAATCCCCAATGGCTAGGGATAGCAAAGGACAAGCAAAGTACAAATAGATAACGGACGAGCTCTAGGGTGATGGAACCTGGGCTGACCGCTGCCCTACGCCTGACAAACGCAACTAGAGATAGCCAGGGAGCGTGCCTACGTTGGTTCTAGACGCCACGCACCAGCCTAAGAGCTAACTAGCACTGCAGAGGAAATAAAGACCTAGCTTGCCTCCAGAGGAATGAACCCCAAAAGGTATAGTTGCCCCCCACATGTATTGACGGTGAAATGAGAGGAAGGCACACACATAGAGATGATATATATAGTTTTAGCAAATAGAGGCCCGCTGTAAACTAGAAAGCAGAACGATACAAAAGGGGACTGAGCGGTCAGCAAAAAACCCTAATCAAAAAAACCATCCTGAGATTACAAGAACCCATGTGCCAACTCATGGCACATGGGGAGAACCTCAGTCCACAAGAGCTACCAGCTAGCATAGAGACATAATAAGCAAGCTGGACAAAAAACCAAACAACTGAAAATCAGCACTTAGCTTATCCTGAAAGATCTGGGAGCAGGTAGGCAGGAACCAAACAGAGCACATCTGAATACATTGATAGCCGGCAAGGAAATGACAGAAAGGCCAGGTAAAATAGGAAACACCCAGCCTCTGATGGACAGGTGGAAACCAAAGGCCGCAACCCACCAAAGTCACCCAGTACCAGCAGTAACCACCAGAGGGAGCCCACAAACAGAATCCACAACAATAAGTCATCTTCCTATATTCTGCTATTAGTCAGTGGGCCTCTCTTTGCTAAAACCTAGTTCATTCTTACGTTTGTCTTTTCTTCTTACCTCACCGTTATTATTTGTTGGGGGCTTGTATCCAACTTTGGGGTCTTTTCTCTGGAGGCAAGAAAGGTCTTATTTTCCCTTATAGGGTTAGTTAGTTCTCCGGCTGGCGCGAGACGTCTAGAATCAACGTAGGTACGTTCCCCGGCTACTGTTAGTTGTGTTGCTAGGATCAGGTATACGGTCAGCCTAGTTACCACTTCCCTATGAGCTGTTTTTTTGTGTTTGCAGACTTTGTTGTAACCTCTGAGACCCTCTGCCATTGGGGTCATAACAGCTGTCCTCCAACTGGTTTTGGTTTTGCCAAGCGTTTTGGGCCTGATACGGGCCCGGCAGATGGAACCTGTTGTGATGTTGATGCCTGCTGCGGCTCCTCCTCCTCCGCTTCAGAACTACTGCCGCCTGCACCCTGTTCCTCCAATGGCTGCCAATCGGGGTCAACAACTGGGTCATCTATGACCTCCTCTTCTATGTCGTGTGCAACTTCGTCTGTGTCACCGTGTAAGCCGGTGGTATAGCGTTCGTGACGGGGCACCATAGTCTCCGCTGGGTTTGATTCTGGCTCAGTACACTGCGAGGGCAATGTTCTGGTCTGAGTCAAAGGAACAGCATAGTAATCTGGCTGTGGCTGTGCATCTGTGCACTCCATGTCCGATTCAACTTCTAATGGGCATGGCCTGTTAACTGTTTCACTGTCTAACCCAGGAACGGTATGTGTAAAGAGCTCCATGGAGTAACCCGTTGTGTCGCCTGACGCATCCTTCTCTCTTGTTCTGGGTGAAGAAGACAAGGAAGCGACTTGTCCCTGACCGTGAACATCCACTAACGACGCGCTGCTTTTACATTTAGCACTTTCAGAAGAGGAGGCAAAAGAGCTAGAGGCTGAGTCAGCAAGGAAAGCCAAAACTTGTTCTTGCTGCTCCGGCTTTAAAAGCGGTTTTCCTACTCCCAGAAAAGGGAGCGTTCGAGGCCTTGTGTAGCCAGACGACGAACCTGGCTCATCAACTCGAGACTTAGGTGCTGTACTGCTTTTACCACGACCACCTGATGCTCCACCTGATGCTCCACCACCACTACCATCATTACCAGCTGACAATGACCGCCCATGGCCACGACCTCTTCCACCAGACTTCCTCATTGTTTGCAAAACGTAACCAAAGTAACGCTATTTGTTACTGTTAAACAACTGTTAAGGTGAACTCAAACTTCTGTAGGATTTATATATACCTTTATAGGTGCCTGACACTGACAGGAAAATCAGGCCCAATGTTACACACTAGCTTTTATGTGCCCCAATAAATAGAGACAGATGGCACACACAAGACCAGCACTCAAGCACAAATGCCAATCTTAATCTCCCACAATTTTTTTGGGGGGCAGGGAGAATTTAAAAAAAAAACAAAAAAAAAAACAATATGACACACTAGGTTTTATGTGCCCCAATAATTAGAGACAGATGGGACACACAAGACCGGCACTCAAGCACAAATGCCAATCTTAATCTCCCACTATGGTTTTTTTTGGCAGGGAGAATTTAAAAAAAAAACAATATGACACACTAGGTTTTATGTGCCCCAATAATTAGAGACAGATGGCACACACAAGACGGGCACAATAGCACAAATGCCAATCTTAATCTCCCACTATGGTTTTTTTTGGCAGGGAGAATTTAAAAAAAAAAAAAAATTCCCAGTATTAGGCTGGGGTCACACATGCGTGTTTTACGTACGTAAGAGCGCAAAAACTACGTACGTAAAACTCGCATTACATACGGCACAATGCTTCTCAATGGGGCTGCTCCTATTAGCCGTATATTACGGTTCAGTATTATACGGCGTTCTACGGCCGTACAAAATCGCAGCATGCTGCGTTTGTCAGCGTATTGCGCAAATAATACGCCAATGAAAGTCTATGGGGGCGAGAAAAATACGGATTCCACACGGACCAGCAGTGTGACTTGCGAGAAATACGCAGCGCTGTTAGTGAAAAGTCGGTAATTCAATTGCCGGCTTTTCATTTCTCCTGCACAAACCCGACAGGATATGAGACATGGTTTACATACAGTAAACCATCTCATATCCCCTTTTTTTTTGCATATTCCACACTACTAATGTTAGTAGTGTGTATGTGCAAAATTTCAGCGCTGTAGCTGCTAAAATAAAGGGTTAAATGGCGGAAAAAATTGGCGTGGGCTCCCGCGCAATTTTCTCCGCCAGAGCGGTAAAGCCAGTGACTGAGGGCAGATATTAATAGCCAGGAGAGGGTCCATGGTTATTGGCCCCCCCGTGGCTACAAACATCTGCCCCCAGCCACCCCAGAAAAGGCACATCTGGAAGATGCGCCTATTCTGGCACTTGGCCACTCTCTTCCCACTCCCTGTAGCGGTGGGATATGGGGTAATGAAGGGTTAATGCCACCTTGCTATTGGAAGGTGACATTAAGCCAGATTAATGATGGAGAGGCGTCAATTATGACACCTCTCCATTATTAATCCAATTGTAGGAAAGGGTTAAAAAACACACACACACATGATTGAAAAGTATTTTAATGAAATAAACACAGCGGTTGTTGTAATAATTTATTGTTCTCTCAAATCCATTTGAAGACCCTCGCTTGGCAACATAATAAACGCACAAGATACATACCTTCTGATGTACTGTCAGGTCCAACGATGTAATCCATCTGAAGGGGTTAACTAATATTACAGGCAGGAGCCCTGCTAATGCAGCTGTGCTCCGTGCCTGTAATCCCCGGCGAATGAATGAAATGTAGGTCATTGACCTACATTTCCTTCAGTCGCGGTGATGCGCCCCCTGGTGGATGTCCTCATATGACCTGGAGCGTGGGAAAAAGTTCCCAGGCTGCAGTTCATGAGAACATCCACCAGAGGGCGCCTCACCGCGAATGAATGAAATGTAGGTCAATGACCTACATTTCATTCCTTCGCCGGGGATTACAGGCACGGAGCACAGCTGCATTATAGCAGGGCTCCTGCCTGTAATATTAGTTAACCCCTTCAGATGGATTACATCGTTGGACCTGACAGTACATCAGAAGGTATGTATCTTGTGCGTTTATTATGTTGCCAAGCGAGGGACTGCAAATGGATTTGAGAGAACAATAAATTATTACAACAACCGCTGTGTTTATTTCATTAAAATACTTTTCAATCATGTGTGTGTGTGTTTTTTAACCCTTTCCTACAATTGGATTAATAATGGAGAGGTGTCATAATTGACGCCTCTCCATTATTAATCTGGCTTAATGTCACCTTCCAATAGCAAGGTGGCATTAACCCTTCATTACCCCATATCCCACCGCTACAGGGAGTGGGAAGAGAGTGGCCAAGTGCCAGAATAGGCGCATCTTCCAGATGTGCCTTTTCTGGGGTGGCTGGGGGCAGATGGTTTTAGCCACGGGGGGGCCAATAACCATGGACCCTCTCCTGGCTATTAATATCTGCCCTCAGTCACTGGCTTTACCGCTCTGGCGGAGAAAATTGCGCGGGAGCCCACGCCAATTTTTTCCGCCATTTAACCCTTTATTTTAGCAGCTACAGCGCAGAAATTTTGCACATACACACTACTAACATTAGTAGTGTGGAATATGCAAAAAAAAGGGGGATATGAGATGGTTTACTGTATGTAATCATGTCTCATATCCTGTCGGGTTTGTGCAGGAGAAATGAGAAGCCGGCAATTGAATTACCGGCTGTTCACAGATATCGCGCTGATTGAAATCTAAATACAGAATATATATATATGTGTCACAATGACATATATATATATATATATACTGTATATATGTTTTCCCGAACATTTGAGCACATAAATCCATTAGATGTCGGTTTTGCAAGCCTGCGCGAAAATCTCGCAGTACGGATGCCATACGGATTACATACGGAGGATGCCATGCGCAAAATACGCTGACACACCTTGACTACGGATCACTATTTTGGGAACATTTCTCCGTATTACGGCCGTAGTACGGACGTATAATACGTGGCGTATTGTCTTACGCCATGTGTGACCCCAGCCTTACACACTAGGTTTTATGTGCCCCAATAATTAGAGACAGATGGCACACACAAGACCGGCACAATAGCACAAATGTCAATCTTAATCTCCCACTATGTTTTTTTTTGGCAGGGAGAATTAAAAAAAAAATAAAATACCAGTATTACACACTAGGTTTCATGTGCCCCAATAATTAGAGACAGATGGCACACACAAGACCGGCACAATAGCACAAATGCCAATCTTAATCTCCCACTATGTTTTTTTTTTTCAGGGAGAATTTACAAATTCCCAGTATGACACACTAGGTTTTATGTGCCCCAATAATTAGAGACAGATGGCACACACAAGACCGGCACAATAGCACAAATGCCAATCTTAATCTCCCATTATGTTTTTTTTTAGCAGGGAGAATTAAAAAAAAAAAAAATTTCCCAGTATTACACACTAGGTTTTATGTGCCCCAATAATTAGAGACAGATGGCACACACAAGACCGGCACAATAGCACAAATGTCAATCTTAATCTTCCACTATGGTTTTTTTTTCAGGGAGAATTAAAAAATTCCCAGTATTACACACTAGGTTTTATGTGCCCCAATTATTAGAGACAGATGGCACACACAAGACCAGCACAATAGCACAAATGCCAATCTTAATCTCCCACTATGTTTTTTTTGGCAGGGAGAATTAAAAAATTCCCAGTATTACACACTAGGTTTTATGTGCCCCAATAATTAGAGACAGATGGCACACACAAGACCGGCACAATAGCACAAATGCCAATCTTAATCTCCCACTATGTTTTTTTTGGCAGGGAGAATTTAAAAAAAAAAAAAATCCCAGTATGACACACTAGGTTTTATGTGCCCCAATAATTAGAGACAGATGGCACACACAAGACCGGCACAATAGCACAAATGCCAATCTTAATCTCCCACTATGTTTTTGTTTGGCAGGGAGAATTTAAAAAAAAAAAAAAATTCCCAGTATTACACACTAGGTTTTATGTGCCCCAATAATTAGAGACAGATGGCACACACAAGACCGGCACAATAGCACAAATGCCAATCTTAATCTCCCACTGTTTTTTTTGGCAGGGAGAATTAAAAAAAAATAAAAAAAAATCCCAGTATGACACACTAGGTTTTATGTGCCCCAATAATTAGAGACAGATGGCATACACAAGACCGGCACAATAGCACAAATGCCAATCTTAATCTCCCACTATGTTTTTTTTTCAGGGAGAATTAAAAACAAAAAAAAAAGGGACTGTCCTACAATTACTATCTCCCTGCAGTAATCTCAGCAAGGTATGGCAGGCAGCAATAACAAGGAGTGGACAGCTGCACAAAAAAAAACAAAAGTGTGGACAAACAAACAAGATAGCTGTGCAGAAAGGAAGGAACAACAGGATTTGTGCTTTGAAAATAGCAGTTGGTTTGCACAGCGGCGTACACACACAGCAACGCAGCTATCAGGGAGCCTTCTAGGGCAGCCCAATGAGCTACAGCGCTGAGGAAAAAAAATGTAGCTTCCACTGTCCCTGCAAACAAAAGGTGGTGTTGGACAGTGGAAATCGCTACAGCACAAGCGGTTTGGGGCTTTATGTACCCTGCCTAACACTATCCCTGCTTCTGACGAAGCGGCAGCAACCTCTCCTTACGCTCAGATCAGCAGCAGTAAGATGGCGGTCGGCGGGAACGCCCCTTTATACCCCCTGTGACGCCGCAGAAAGCAAGCCAATCACTGCAATGCCCTTCTCTAAGATGGTGGGGACTGAGATCTATGTCATCACGCTGCCCACACTCTGCGTCCACCTTCATTGGCTGAGAAATGGCGCTTTTAGCGTAATTGAAATGCGACTTTGGCACGAAAGTCGTGTACCGCATGGCCGACCCCACACAGGGATCGGGTCGGGTTTCATGAGACGCCGACTTTGCCAAAAGTCGGCGACTTATGAAAATGACCGATCCGTTTCGCTCAACCCTACTCGTCACAGCCTAAGAACTAACTACCCCTAAAGGTAGAAACAGGAAAGCTATCTTGCCTCAGAGAAAACCCCCAAAGGATAGACAGCCCCCCACAAATAATGACTGTGAGTGGAGAGGGAAATGACATACGCAGAATGAAACAAGATGTAGCAAAGGAGGCCAATTCTAGCTAGACAGATAGTACAGGACAGAACACTGTGCGGTCAGTAATAAAAACTAGAAAAAGGCCACCGCAGAGATTGCAAAAATCTCCACACCTGACTAAAGGCATGGAGGGCAAAATCTGCTGCCCAGAGCTTCCAGCTTAGCTGAATAGTTCCATACTGATAAGCTGGACAAAAAAAATAGAATGAGCTGAACAATAAAGTCCACAATAAGTGGACTGCAAAAGGAGAAGCAAGGACTTATCTTTTGCTGAACTGGTCTGAGTGTCAGGGAAATCCAAAAGAGCTGTGACTCTAAGCAGGAACAAATGACAACTGGCATTGAGTGAGGGAAAAGGCCAGACTAAAATAGCCGAGCCAGAAAGACGATCAGTGGAAGCAGCTGCTGATGCTAAATCCAAGAAGCAGCCATTCCACTCAAAACCACAGGAGGGAGCCCAAGAGCAGAACTCACAAAAGTGGCACTTACAACCACTGGAGGGAGCCCAAGAGCAGAATTCACAACAGGGGTGGAGTACATGTCACCTGGTGAGAAGGTACAGTTCCTGGAGTGGCATGCAACACAGGTAAATACAACTTTTGACTTCAAGGCTGAGCTAAAATCTTATTGCAAACAGGATGTTGAAATTTTGAGACACGCCTGCGAGATCTATAGAGAGCGTATTATGCAGATGACACAGAAAAATGTTAAAAAATACTGTAAGCGTCAAAAGCAAACGATTGTAGTGAGCAGATGTGTTGATCCTTTTCAGCTCATCACCCTGGCCTCGGTGTGTATGGCAATGTACAGGTTTAAATTTCTTCCAAAAAAGACCATCGCCATTTTACCTGGTGATAATTATCACAAGGCAAAAAAGCGCTACTCGTCACCAGCTATACAATGGCTCATGTACGTCGCACACTCCGAGAACATCGACATCCGACACACCTTGAGAGGCGGTGAAAAACAAGTTGGGAAATATTTTCTAGATGGCTATGCCTATGTTAGAGGCCTTATTTTAAGTGTAAACGTAGGCACTACTAGGAGGGGTGGTGCTCAAGTAGGGGCCCAGGCCATAGTGAGATCGAGATTTAGATCAAGCTGGCTTCTGGGCTGGAAGATGTCCCCTGGAGGAGACCGAGGAGGATTCCGCCGACCCGAGGCAGAGACGATGATCGCTTTCATCAGGACGGATGACCCATCTGCCGCCGCTGCAACCAGGTGGGCCACCTTGCAAGGTACTGTCATTTAAACGAGCAACCCCTGGGGCAAAGGGCCAACCCCCAGGAGTAGGATGATCCGGCCCGCAGAATTGGAGAGCCAAATACTTTGGAGGACGACCTGTTCTCCCCGTTGTGATCGACGGTATTCCCATGAACGCTCTGTTGGACACCGATTCTCAGGTGACGACTATACCTTACATCCTTTATAAACGTTATTGGTAGGACACCGACATTACTCGTGGCCCCGATGATGACTTCACCATAGTAGCCAGTAATGGTCAGCCATTGCCACAAGTGGGGTACAAAGAGGTCACCATTAAAGTGGGGCGGGTAGAATTGGAGGCCCAGGGAATTGTAATTGTTGATATTGACCGACGTGAATGTAACCCCATGATGACCATTGGTACTAATGTCATAGAAAATTGTCTTGCAGAGGTTATTGTCTTGTTACAGCAGGTAGCAGAAACAGCTGGTTACAGTGAACAACGTGCCCTGCAGAAATAAATCAGGGCTCTGATGCAGAGACAACAGGTGGAACTGACTGGTGGCGAGATTGGCCGGGTCACAGTGAGTGATTCAACCCCCATTGCAATACCCCCCAGGAGTGAAATGTTAATATGGTGTCGGGCAGCAATAGGCCTCAGGGGTAAGGACTACCAGGCCCTGGTAGAACCTATATATTCAGATGGTAAGCCTACCCTCCTGACAGCCTGAGGGGTGGTTGAAGTCCGCAAGGGGAGAATGCCAATAAGTATCCTTAACTGTGGAGAGGAAGAGGTCCACCTAACCAAGTATGCCATACTTGCCAAACTGTTTACTGTTGATAATAATGCGGTACAGGCACCAGAACCCTTGGTCCCGTCCAACCAGGCAGAGAATAATGGCTCTGCAGGGCAAAAGGGGGATTGGTGTCGGGAGTTGCACGTGGGTGCTGACTCTACCCCATTACACCAGAAACAGCGGGCCTACAGGGTGGTTCATGAGTACGAGCGGGTATTTAGCAAGCACCCCCTAAATTTTTGGCAGGTAAAAGGGATTCAACATCATATCCCCACAGGAGATCATCCACCCATAAAAGAGAGATACCGTCCTGTACTTTCAGCTCATTATCAGTGTGCCAAGGACATGTTGCGGGATATGAAGGAGGCTGGGGTAGTGAGAGATAGTTGTAGCCCCTGGGCAGCTCCATTAGTTCTCGTCAGGAAGAAGGATGGCACAATGAGGATGTGTGTTGATTATAGGCAGCTAAACCGCAGTACACATAAAGACGCATACCCACTGCCCAGGATAGAGGAGTCCTTGGCTGCTTTAAAATCTGCTAACTACTTCTCTACCTTGGATCTCACCAGTGGGTATTGGCAGGTTCCCGTGGCAGAGGCGGACAAGGAAAAGACGGCCTTCACGACGCCGATGGGTCTCTGCGAATTCAACTACATGTGCAACCCCCCGGGAACGTTCCAGAGGATGATGGAGTGCTGTCTGGGGCACAATAATTTTGAAACCGTGTTGCTATACCTGGACGATGTCATTGTCTTCTCCAAAACTTATGAGGACCACCTGAAGCACCTGGCCGAGGTGTTTGAAGCCCTGTCTAACTTTGGCTTAAAGGTAAAACCGTCCAAGTGCCACCTGCTAAAACCCAAGGTGCAGTACCTGGGCCATGTGGTGAGTGCTGAAGGAGTGGCCCCAGACCCTGACAAGGTCACTGTGATCAGGGACTGGCCGAAGCCCGGCAACCTCCATGAAGTCTGGCAGTTCCTCGGGTTGGTAGGCTACTACAGGAGGTTTATCAAGGATTTCACCAAGAAGGCTGCGCCATTGCAAGACCTGTTGGTGGGCCAATCCAAGAAAACCAAGTGTAAGAATACCCCATTAGACTGGAACGACGGACTGGAGGGATCCTTCACTTGTTTAAAGTTGGCGCTGATGGGGGAAGAGGTACTGGCCTACCCTGAATATGACCAACCGTTTGTGCTGTATACGGATGCCAGCAACGTGGGACTGGGAGCCGTGTTGTCCCAGGTCCAGAAAGGCAAGGAAAGGGTAATTGCCTACGCCAGCAGGAAACTTCGTCCCACTGAAAGGAACCCTGACAACTATAGTTCCTTTAAGCTGGAGTTCCTCGCCATCGTTTGGGCAGTGACAGAGAGGTTCAAGCACTACCTGGCCTCAGCAAAGTTCACTGTCTTCACGGACAACAATCCACTGACGCACTTGGACACGGCGAAACTTGGTGCCTTAGAGCAGCAGTGGATGGCCCGGTTGTCCAATTACGACTTCACCATTAAGTACTGGGCAGGGCACAAGAACGCGAATGCCGATGCATTGTCCAGGATGCCCAACTTGCCCAAAAGGGAAGAAGATCCAGAGGCACTGGAAGAGATAGAGTTGCCCGCTTTCCATCGCCCCAAGGCCACCCAGTGTTCCCATCATGTGGAGAAACGGCACAAGAACAAGCAGGATGTCACGCTGAATCCCCTGCCGCATCCCAGATGGGCAGAGATCCAGGATGGTGATCTCGCGGTCCATCAGGTGAAAGAGCTCCTGACGCAGGCAGGTTCGCATCCCGGTCTGGATGATCCACAAGAGACACAACAACTGTGGAAGGGGAGAGACAAACTGTTTATTCACGATGGTAAGCTGTTCCGAAGAAGCATCGACCCACACACTCATGAGTTGGTATGGCAGGTAGTAGTCCCAAGGCAAGATGCGCCAATGGTTCTGGGAGCGTACCACGATGGGGCAGGACCCTTTGGATGGCGGAAGTTGGAGAGGCTACTCCGTGGGAGGTTCTACTGGATTGGCATGAAGAAAGCCATCAAAAAGTGGTGTCGAGAGTGTGGCCCATGTGGCCTACGCAGAAGGGACCGTGACAGCCAGAGGGCTCCCCTGCAGCCCATCATCACCAAACGGCCGCTCGAGCTGGTCGCGCTAGATCATGTAAAATTAACACCCAGACGGTCAGGCTATGTCTACGCTTTAACCATTGTGGACCACTACTCTAGATTTTTGGTAGTCGTGCCTGTCAAAGATCTGATGGCCAGGACAGCAGCCAAAGCCTTCCAGCAGTACTTCTGCAGACCACACGGGTACCCGGAGAAGGTACTGACCGATCAAGGGCCGGCATTCGAAGTGGAGGTGTTCCAGGAATTCTGCAGTTTATACGGGTGTAAGAAGATCAGAACAACACTGTATCACCCACAAACCAACGGGATGTGTGAGAAGATGAACCAAGTGGTAATCAACTTAATGAAGACCTTGCCTATGGAGGAACGGAACTTGTGGCCAACAAAATTACCTGACTTGGTAGATATGTACAACCACATCCCGGTGAATTCCACCAACTGCACTCCAGCATACCTGATGCGAGGAAGATCTAGCAAGTTGCCTGTTGACCTAGACATGGGGGTCCTAACCCCCGAAGATATCTCACCGAAAGCAGATTGGGATACAGAAAGGCAGCAAAGGTACCGCAAAATACAGGAATGCGTGGAAAGGAGTCTAGTCCAAGCCAGACAAAAACAAGAAAGGGACTACAACCAGCATGCTCCTGCAATTCCCTTGTTACTCGGTGAGCAAGTACTCAAACGGAAGAGGAGATTACACAAGCTTGACGACCAATGGGAAGCGGAACCGTATACCATCCTGCCATGCGATTTTGACAATATGAAGGTCTATCTCATCAGCAAACATGGGGGAGAAACTTCAATGGCAATATCCAGAGACCACCTCAAGATATGCCCTGATAAGTTGAGGGATAGGGAAACAGATCCAGGGACACTTCCCCCCATAGAAGAAGAGAAGATGATACACACTGTTCTTGGCGATTTTCTCCAGTGTTGGACTCAAATAAATCAGGCCATCGTGGTAACTGTTTTAACATTTCGTCAGCTGAAACCGCTGGAACCAAATGTGATACCAGATCATCTGGAGCCTTGACCATAGCAGACCTCACCAGAGGATACTGTGCCAACAGTGAAACCGGCAAGTCCTCCCTCTGCTATCGGTGTATCTGCCATACCCACAATTAGTGGCAGCAGCCCTGAGAGTTCAAACATACCAGTGCTACCCAGACTCACTAGAAGTGTAGCTAGAAGGCAGTGCACTACACCAGCGATAGCAAGCACAGCGGGCCCTGTTAGGTCACTGGCAACCCCTGCACTGCGGAAGTCTACACGTAGCACCAAGAATCAAACCCCAATTCGCTACAAAACTTGGAAATATTGACGGGTGCTGTTGTTTGGTTAAAAATGTTTGTATATATGTATCTTTGTTGCAGGTTTAAAATGGACAATGTGGTAATGGACAGTGAATTGCTCCAAAACTTTCAAAAGGGATCCCTTTGTTTACCCGGGATCCCTGCTGTTTCAAATTTGCACTCACTGAACTGGGAGTCATGAACTGTGCATGACCGAGACTTCGTGCTTAGGATAAGGAATGTTAAAGTATTGATAAAACGTTTAATAGATAGTATACCTTTAGTGGGTACCTGTCCTTACGCCCTTAAAGGAAAAGTTCAACTATTGTTGTAAGACTGCACTATGTAAATATGTTCTTGTTTGTAACATTCAAGTGTCCTCACCTCCCAAAGGGAAGCACTGTTATATTTAATGGTTTACAGCATTTCAAAAATTTGTATGTCTTTTGCTAACATGTATTGTTGTTCTTCTTTTCCCAGTCTGGGAGTACTGGATTTAACGGGGGGGGGGGGGGGGGGGTGCTTCTCCACCAGGGGGAGTGATGGTACGTCTGATTGTACTAACAGAGTTCACCTGACCAGGTATCACAGTCACACACTACACTTCACACTCCGGCCACCAGGGGGAGCGGTTCTATCTATTAGGCCACTCCTCACACTCTGGTAAAACTGGGGGTTGGATAGGATGTTAGTCAGAAAGCAGTCTGGGAGAGATCCAGGGAGGACCTGTCAGGTGTGGGATCCTGACAGCGGCTTAGCAGAGATAGATCGTTACGGAGCTGCGCCTGCACTGCATAGCGGCAGTCTCCTAAGAAAGGACAAGAAGCGAAGTATATTGTGGAGAAGTGAGAAACGAGATCACAGCACTAAGGAGATAATACCGGGAGGAGTCGTGCCCTAAGATCGTGGCAACATCCTTCTGAGGTGCGTAGCCGGTGGCCGGAACACCGAGGGAGTACTGACTATACGCATTGCTCCAGATAGCAGCAGGGGCAGCTAATTCCAGGTTGGCTGTCCACCCTTTAGACCTACGAAGACAACGGAGGCATGTTGTGGGAGAGGGGCGTCCCTAGGGTCCCTATAAAATAACTCCAGGCCTACCCCGTCATACAGGTGTGTCCTAGCCATACCAACTGGGGGACAGAGAGAGAGAACATCAGAACAGATAACGAGGTTGTGAGGACTAACCTGTGGTGCTCAGCAGGGAGGTACTACAACACACACAGGCGCTGGTAGGAAGGCTACTGATTTCCACCTGCAAAGGGAACTCTGGATGTGCCTTTGGACCGGCCAGACTCAGCCAGCCCTGTTAGCAGTGCTCTGGATTGTGGATGCCGAAGTCTACAGTAAAAGGTAAAGAGACTGCAACCCCGTGTCTTCGTTATTTACTGCGACCTACACCTTTAATTGGACGTCCCTTAGCAGGGCCACGGACCAGGTCGGGCCACCATGACAACCCTAGAACCGAGACAGAGAGACCCGGTACCGAGTACCCCGCGGCCCTGCGTCTGGGGGCGCTCCAAACACAATCACATACTGTACACAAACTGCACCCATACAATCACATACTGTATACACACTGCTCCCATACAATCACATACTGTACACACACTGCACCCATACAATCACATACTGTACACACACTGCTCCATACTATCACATACTGTACACATACTGCACCCATACAATCACATACTGTACACACAGTGCACCCATACAATCACATACTGTACACACACTGCACCCATACAATCACATACTGTACACACACTGCTCCATACTATCACATACTGTACACATACTGCACCCATACAATCACATACTGTACACACACTGCTCCCATACAATCACACACTGTACACAAACTGCTCCATACAATCACACACTGCTCCATACAATCACATACTGTACACACACTGCTCCATACAATCACACACTGTACACACACTGTTCCATACAATCACATACTGTACACACACTGCTCCCATACAATCACATACTGTACACACACTGCTCCA
Organism: Ranitomeya variabilis; assembly: GCF_051348905.1. NCBI lineage: Eukaryota > Metazoa > Chordata > Amphibia > Anura > Dendrobatidae > Ranitomeya > Ranitomeya variabilis. Next base: position 667,859,858 of record NC_135235.1, on the reverse strand, counting down.
TACAATCACATACTGTACACACACTTCTCCAATCATACAATCACACACTGTACACACACAGCACCCATACAATCTCATTCTGTACACACAGCACCCATACAATCACATACTGTACACACAGCACCCATACAATCACATACTGTACACACACTGCTCCATACAATCACACACTGTACACACACTGCTCCATACAATCACACACTGTACACACACTGCTCCATACAATCACATACCGTACACACACTGCTCCATACAATCACATACTGTACACACACTGCTCCCATACAATCACATACTGTACACACACTGCTCCATATAATCATGTACTGTACACACACTGCTCCCATACAATCACATACTGTACACACACTTCACCCATACAATCACATACTGTACACACACTGCTCCATACAATCACATACTGTACACACACTTCACCCATACAATTACACATATATATCAGTTTTTATTGCTATGAGAACATTAAATAAAATACATTATTTCCTTTCTTCTTTATTGTTTGCTTTTCGATTTATTGTTAATACATAAATGGTTAGAGAAGGTGATTTTTACCTGTTATTAGGGGATTAGTGGAGAGGATGTTTCTATTTCTGATGTTAGTCTATTAGGTAGTGGAGAGTAATGACATAGAGCTGGAGTGGCACGGGCTAAAATGAACACTGTACTGGTGCAATATTCTATTACATCAATATTGTAGAATCTTTAAAGATTATGGAAAGATAAGAATGGAGACATCTGTAGGTATGCTCATGGATGTATAGTTCCCAGCCATCCTGGTGTAAGGAGATAGACATATTGCCCTGCTCCTCCTTGAAGACATCACCGCTGTAAATAATGTAATGTGTAATCTGAGTAATGCCCTGTGATTGTGTACATCTTATATCATGTGAAGTGTAAGATGCTTACCTGTGTAATGTGCTAATGTAAGGAATTATAATGCATAGTGAAGTGATGCATGAAAGACATAGGTTAGAACTTAGGACATAAGGTAGTGTTTGCAGAATATAGGGGAAGGGGTTTTCCCAGCAACAGACCCAAGTGGAGGGCTTAGTGCTAGGATGAGGGGCTGCTTCCTGAAGTTAGTCAGAGGAGAGTAGGGGTATGTGTCCACGTTCAGGATTGCATCAGGATTTGGTCAGGATTTTCCATCAGTATTTGTAAGCCAAAACCAGGAGTGGGTGATAAATGCAGAAGTGGTGCATATGTTTCTATTATACTAATTGTTCCACTCCTGGTTTTGGCTTACAAAAACTGATGGAAAATCCTAACCAAATCCTGATGCAATCCTGAACGTGGACACATACCCTAAGGGTATGTTTCCACGTTCAAGAAACGCTGCGTTTTTCCGCAGCGTCAAAAACACAGCGTCCAGATGTTACAGCATAGTGGAGGGGATTTCATGAAATCCCGACTCCACTATGCGTTAAAAAGCGCATGCATTTTTGCCGCGAAAACGCACGCGCGGTGCGTTTTTTCAAAACGCAGCATGTTGCTACAATGAGCAAAACACGCAGGTACACCACAGGTGACCTGCCAGTGACCGCAGGTGCAGTTTTGGTCAGGATTTTACTTGCATAAAATCCTGACCAAAGTCTGAAGCAATCCTGAACGTGGACACATACCCTTAGAGTCTGAAGTGACAAGTGTGCAGAGCTGCCGTGTGCGTGAACTACAGCAAAGGAAATGACAGGACGATGAGGTAGCGTGACTACAAACTGACAGAAAGCAGAATGGCCTTCTATGTTAAAAGGGTCCATGAATAGAACGACGTGTCATGAAAAACCCTGAGCTTGAGAAACGCCGAAGAAGGTAAGGACCTAAAGAGGACTGAGACTGTGGGACTAGTGAGGATCCCGAGCGGTAGATCCCGGGCATTCATACCGAAAGGATGCAGAGCCACTGAGCAGGTATAGAGGAACTCGATGATCTGTACTGTGGACACAAGCTAGGCTGTGACGAAGTAAGGCAAAGCAGTGTGCTATACCAGCCCTGGAGCAGACTACAGTGGAAGGATGATGTCAGTGAGAAGGCTTCTTGAATGAAAAGTGCTTAAGACTGTAGACGCTGTCCCTTGTATATAACCCTCATCAAGTTCAGTAAAGTTCCCATGTTTGATCAAAAGTCTCCTTTGCTAATCTGTGGAACTCGTGGTCCTGGCCAGCCAATACCATTGGCTACTTGCACCCTACATGGGCACAAGACCCTCACAACACTAACACCCAGCCAGCCAGGACACACAGTTGTCTGTAGGATGTCAAAGCGAGTGGGAACAGAAGCTCACCTACGACTTCCTCACTTGGGCATCTTACACTGGATTTGGCAGGCAGTCCCACATCCCGTCACATCACAGCTTTTCTCCAAGCTTCTATAGTCACCTCTCCAATGGCGTCATTGCTCCCTCCCAGTGGCTCCTCGGGGGCAGGGCTGCTCTCTGCATAAATTGCAGACTAATCACAGTGTTTCCTGAAATTGGGTGAACATTTGAGATCACACAGTGTGATCTAGTCTCCCCAGTACACAAACTTGCATCTCTGTTCCCAGTATGTTGCTTTATCACTGAGCTACAGCCCACTATGATGTAGTTAGGAGAATTTGGTTATAGTGACCTGTATAACAGGCAATGAATCCTGAAGCAGCTTATACAACTTCATAAAGATCTATTGTGTATACCAATGTATATTTATGGTCCCTGTATACTGAGGTGTATACTGAGGTGAGGAACAAGATTTTTTGGTTGTATAAAAGTAGTAAAAATTATGAACAATTACAAAAAAGTAACTTTTGTTTCACTGAGTCTCCTGGTCTTAAACCCACAGGCTTAAAACACTTCAGACAGGAGTTTTAAGCTGCTGAGCCACAAGCTCTAATGGTGTTACAGGGAGAATTCTGTGTACTTGCCATTATGATTCTCCAGGTCATTGCGAGTTCATTGACACCAAACATGTCTAGGTTCTTTTTTATTTAAGTGGTGAAAAAAAATCCAAACCTTGGTAAAAAAAAAACAAACAAACAAATTGTGCCATTTTCCGAGACCTGTAGCGTCTCATTTTCGGGATCTGGAGTTGGGTGAGGGCTTATTTTTTTTATACCATTTTGGTGTAGGTATGATCTTTTGATCTCCCGTTATTGCATTTTATTGCGACGTAGCAGCGACAAAAAAAAACGTAATTCTGATATTTAGATTTTTTTTCTCATTACACCGTTTAGTCATCGGGTTAATCCTTTTTATATTGATAGATCGGGCGATTCTGAACTCGTCGATACCAAATATGTGTATGTTTGATTTTTGTTACTGTTTTATTTTGAATGGGGCGAAAGGGGGGTGATTTGAATTTTTTATATATATTTTTTAATCATTTTAAAAACTTTTTTTTTACTTTATTCATGCTTTAATAGACAACTGCGGCTTCTAGTTTCACATGGAGGCTGATTGGCTCTGCTACATACAGGCGATGATCAGATCGCCTGTGTGTAGCAGAAATCACTTGCTATGAGTGCAGACTACAGGGCGGCGCTCATAGCAATCTGGCAATGACAACAATAGAGGTCTGCTAGAAACCTCTCGTTGTCACGCCAACCCATCGGTGTCCCGCGATCATGTGATGGGTCACCGGTGGGCGGGATTAGCGACGCGCATCCAGTAAGCGCGAGATAAATGCAGCTGTCAGAGATTGACAGCGGCATTTAATAGGTTAACAGCTGCAGGTGGTTCACAATTCCACCCGTGGCTGTTAGAGGCACATGTCAGCTGTTCAAAACAGCTGACGTGTCGGGAAAGATGTGGGCTCAGCGCCGGAGCCCACATTAAAGGGAGGGATTCCGACGTGGGCTTACTATTACGGCCAACGTCGGAAAGGGGTTAAAAATGCAACAGTGTTTTCTTTTTTTCAGAAGAAGCCTATAGGGACACAATGCACCAAAACCGCAGAGTTCAGCAGCGTCTTCAGACCACAGAGAGCGGAGATTTCATGGAATCACGTCCACGTTGCTTGGAGCTTTACACCGTGTTCACATGTAGCGTAAATGCTGCGTATTTTCTGCTGCTGTTTTTGCACAAAAATTCTGCTGTTTAACTGTCCAAGAAAAGTGGATGTGATTCCATGAGAACTGCTATTAGACTCCAGCAGACAGTATCTCACATTATGTAACAGTCAGTATTTCTCTAGATTCTCGTCTCTCCACCTGGTTACAGGGATTCTTCCTTTCCCTTTTCTTTCCTTGCCCTTCCCATTCCTTCTCTTCCCTCCTACCTCCTATATGTTATATATAAGGTATCTTATCTGTGCACTGTCACCCCTTTCCCTGCCCGTCCTGTACAGAACAAGCTGTTTCATTTTCCTTCCATCCCTTTAATTTTTTCTATTCCCCTTTTTCCTTAATAAACTGTATTTTTCCCCCCTACGTCTCATCCTTAACCCTTTCCCCCCTTTATTTTGCCTATATGTTTCATCCCTTTATATTTAGCTTTTTTGCTTTTATTTTGTTCTTGTTCTCTTCTATATTAGTCCATGTTCATGTAAGGAGGTTGCTTTCCCTGCTCCTTGCCTGGAACCACTTAGTCAGATAGCTGGGTTGTTGGGGGGAAGACTCTGCCCTGGACAGAGGGGACGTGGTGACTGCTGGGAAAGGAGAGGGGAGTGGTCAGAAAAGTGCGGGAGAGAGAGCGCGCCAGAGAGAAAGCAGGCTGCAGCGCCGCGCTCCCCATGATAGAGTGCTCCCTGTGAGGGCACTAAGGCTGGGGTGAGAGTGGGGACTTGGAAGCCTCCATAATCTGAGAAGACTCTTCCCCTGACAGTGCAGAGACAGTGACTCAGTGCAGCCCTGGTGACCGCAGTGACAATCAAAGATCCCTGAGTGTGATAAGTAACTGCCCAGTGTGTGTGACATCGTTATTACAGAGAAGCTGCCAGACTTACGGAGACTCCTGCAGCAGTGAAGGAAAGACTGTGCTATTTCCTGGTTCCAGTTCCACTTTGAGAAGAACAGGCTGCAGAGACTTAACCCCGGACTTTCCAGGAGACACAGAAAAGACCAGAATCTCAAGCCCTGCTGGTGACTGTATCCACGTTGGTAAAAGGACCCTCCAGTCAGGATCTCCATGGACTGATAAGTTACAAGAACACTCGTTAACCCTTTCGTTTCCGTTTAACTGTTTACTATTGTTTTACCTCCATTAACCCCCTGTTTACTCCCTGCGAGGAGAATCTACTCCTCTTAATAAATTCCCCTCAACAGTTGGTCTGTCTGTTCCGTGGTGACATACGCAACCCTGCACTCTATTACATTCACATGTTGCGTTTTGGTTGAGCTTTTTTCCACAGGCAAAACATGATCTCTTGGCAGTAAGAAACTTGCTTCAAATAATCCGTTTTGCTTAGTTTTTTTGATTTTTTAGGAGACAGGTTTAGTTTTTGTTGTGTTTTTTGCTGCGTTTTTGTCAGGGAACATTTATCTCTTGTGCATGATGATAAAGTTTATATGATTCTACTTCATCAGGTTTTGGCACCAAAAATGCAGCAAAAACTGACACCTGCGTTTCTGCAGCGATTTTGCAGCACTGTGCGCCCAAGGACGCGGCTGATCTGTGCAGTTTTGGGGCTTTTTTTCTCTCTTGTTTTCTATGTGGAGCCGGAAAAAAAAAAACACAGGTAAAAAAAACACAGGTAAAAAACTGCAGCTACTTTTATTAAGTGCAGAATGAAAGCTTTTCTGTCCTATAAAAAACACATTAATAACGAGATTACAGTGGCCTAGGCCAGATTATACCCCCTGCCCAGAATTTACCCGGGGTTACAGTGGCCTAAACCAGATTATACCCCTCCGCACGGAATATACCCGAGGTTACAGTGGCCTAGGCCAGATTATACCCCCCGCCCAGAATATACCCGGGGATACAGTGGCCTAGGCCAGATTAACCCCCCCCGCCCAGAATAAACCCAAGGTTACAGTGTCCTAAAACAGATTATACCCCCCGCCCAGAATATACCGGGGTTACAGTGGCCTACACCAGATTATACCCCCAGCCCAGATTGTACCCGATGTTGCAGTGGCCTAGGCCAGATTATGCCACCCACCCAGAATATACCCGGGGTTACAGTGGCCTAGGCCAGATTATACCCCCTGCCCAGAATATACCCGAGGTTACAGTGGCCTAGGCCAGATTATACCCTCCGCCCAGAATATACCTGGGGTTACAGTGGCCTAGGCCAGATTATACCCCCCCGCCCAGAGTATACCCGGGGTTACAGTGGCCTAAACCAGATTATACCCCTCCGCATGGAATATGCTCGGGGTTACAGTGGCCTAGGCCAGATTAACCCCCCCGCCCAGAATAATCCCAGGGTTACAGTGTCCTAAAACAGATTATACCCCCCACCCAGAATATACCCGGGGTTACAGTGGCCTAGGCCAGATTATACCCCCCGCCCAGAATATACCCTGGGTTACAGTGGCCTAGGCCTGATTATACCCCACCGCTCAGAGTATACCCGGGGTTACAGTGGCCTAGACCAGATTAACCCCCCCCCCCCGCACAGAATAAACCCAGCGTTACAGTGTCCTAAAACAGATTATACCCCCCGCCCAGAATATACCGGGGTTACAGTGGCCTACACCAGATTATACCCCCAGTCCAGATTGTACCCGATGTTGCAGTGGCCTATGCCAGATTATACCACCCGCCCAGAATATACCCGGGATTACAGTGGCCTAGGCCAGATTATACCCACTGCCCAGAAAATACCCGGGGTTACAGTGGCCTAGGCCAGATTATACCCCCCGTCCAGAATATACCCGGGGTTACAGTGGCCTAGGCCAGATTATACCCCCCCTGCCCAGAATATACCCGGGAGTTTGCAGCGCCCCCACTGCCGCAGTGCCGAGGGGTACCCGGTACCGGGCCTCTGAGTCTCAGTTCTGGGGTTGTCACGGTGGCTAGGCCCGGTCCGTGACCCTGCTGAGGGGCGTACAATAAAGGGGCCTTATAGTTCGATGAGTAGGTGGTAGTGAAGATGTGATGGTGCGGTGCAGGTCGCAGTAAATAACGAGGACACCAGGTTGCAGTCTCTTTACCTCTTTACTGATGATCTCAGGACCCTCAGTCCGGAATACGGTTAACCATGCTGCGCAAGTCCGGCCGGTCCGAAGGCACCTCCAGAGTTCCCTTCACAGGTGGAAATCTGTGCCTACCTTCTAGCGCTGTGTGTTGTGGTCCTCCCCTGCTGTGCTTACGGGATAGTCCCCACAACTGTTGTGTCTGTTTCTCGTGTTCCCTCACAACTGTATTATGATGTTCTTCTTCGTCCCCCAGATTGTATGGCTAGGACGCACCCGTATGACGGGTAGGCTCGGAGCTCTTCCGGGACCCTAGTGTCGCCCCTCTCCTATTGTTGCCCCCTATGTCTTCGTAGGTGATTTGGGTGAGACAGCCCGCCTATAACTGACTGTCCTGCCATAGGTTTGAAGTATGGCCTGGAGCACTGTACTTCCTCGGCGTTCCAGCCACCAGTTGTGCGCCTCAGTAGGATGTTGCCTCGTCTTACAGCACGACTCCTACTGGTGATCCTCCTTGTTGCGTTGATCTCGTTTCTCACTTTCCTCAATGCACCTCGCTTCTTATTCTATCTTAGGGTACCGCCGCTATCAGGTGCAGGCGCGGTCCCGTGACGTTCTCTCTGTTTGCTAGGTCTCTGCCAGGGTCCCACTCCTGACAAGGACCTCCCTGAGTCTCTCCCCGCAACACCCTCTGCCACAGGATGTTGCCTGTTCAATCCCCAGTCAGCTTCTATCTAACTTTCTATCCAACCCCCAGTTTTACCAGACTGTGAGGAGTGGCCTAATACATAGCGCCCTTAGCTCCCCCTGGAGGCCAGACTGTGAAGTGTATGGGTCTATGTGATACCTGGTCAGATGAACTCCTTCAGTGCCATCAGACGTACCATAGCCCCCCTTAGTGGCGGAGCAACAGTACTGCAACAACCAGGACTCTGGGGCGCTGCACTCCCCCCCGGTTAAATCCAGTACTCCTGGTCTGAGAAGAAAACAACAATACATGTCAGCAAAAAGACATAGAATTTTTGAAATGCAATAACCAGTAAACTTTAACAGAGCTTCCCTTTATGGGAGGTGAGGACCCTTGAACATTGCAAACATGGTTAAATATTTACAATAACTTACTATAAATAACTTCTTTTACCCAACCGGGTACTCTACTTAGTGCAAACTTTGAACAATAATTTAACATTGCCTTTAAGGACGTACATGCTCAATCCACTAAAGACCTACTCATACAACATTATAATACTAATTAACTTTTCTGCATTCTCCTTCTTTATGTCTGCAGGACCGCCTGTCCTAACTGCTCCAGGCCTACTGCCTCTCCTTTCTGTTACAGGACCGCCCCTTTCTGCCCGGGCCTACTGCCTTTCCTCTACTATACACGGTATAGAACTTATCATCCATCTTTCAGTTCAGGATCACTGAGCCATCTCTGTATGGCTCCTAGGAGGACTCACTACTTAACCCCGTACGGGTTCACTTTCTGTCCTCATTCTTCTATCACATTTTTAAACATTCTTTACAGTTAACTAGTTAGCTACATCTAACTTCTACACATTAAAATTATTACTCTTTCTTTCAAAACATCATTGCCACTTTACTGTCTTAAGGCAACACTATTCATAAATGTAACAGATGAACATCCCCTTTAAGAAGGGACCAAGTCTCTATGAGGTAGTGCAACTTCTCAAGCTGCAAGTCCGTATGCAGCAAGGACTCCAAGAACAGTTTCTTCGCAAAGAGTCCTTTCTTGTGTAAAACCAGTAGAGAGCACCTTTAAGAAGGTGCAAACTATTTACAACAAGTTTGTAGTCATGCATTGTTCATGATTCAGCAGTTCTTGCAATGATGAATAAACAGGAAACAAAAAAAACGAAAAGCAGAAGAAGGGATCCCGGGTAAACAAAGGGATCCCTTTAAGAGTTAACCCTGATCGGGTTCTTAGCAGCAAAAGGACACATAAAAGGACAAACAGTTAACTATTTACATTCTTAGAACATTAGGATGTTTACTTGAACCACTCAGGAGGCAGCACCGGCGGAGGCAACCCCTTTGGATAGTGCCTGCCGCCTGGTACTGCGTAAGGGGGTGTGTTGTCCCATCTGGGGGTCTGCGTAACCACCGTCTTCCGCTCTGGGGCAGCAGGGACACCGGTCACCCGAGGAGGCGCCTCCTTGGCCACGATGGTGGTGGAGGCGACGATGCTGCAGGTCGTGGTCTTGACAATCGTGCATGTTGGAGTGACCACGGTGGTCTTGTTGGTGATCGTGGGCTGATCACAAGGGGGCACCTTGGCTACAGGGGACAGCTTCACCGGCACCCTAACCGGGGGCGTCACGGGGTTGCGCTTCTTGTGGACATTCAGGGCGAACCACCCCTTTTCCCCAAAATGCCGGGTGTAAGTGATTTCGTCCCCTGGGTAGAGATCCCGGCCCGGATGGCCTTCCCTGAGATGAGACTCCACATCCCGCCGGTTGACGAAGACCTCGGCGTACAGGCCCGGCTCTTTTATAAAGCCCCAGCCTCCACGGAGTTTGAAGGCAACAACGGTGCCCTGCCTGCGCGGGGCCTGGTGAGCGGTGGGGTCCTTGCGGGCCCAACCCTTGACCGCCAAGTCCTTTTGGTGGTGGGCCTCTAGCCCGGCCTGGTACGCTCTTTCCTTCTCCTCCCACTGCTGTTCCAGCTGGGCCTGGTATTCCTCCCAGCTCAGGGCCTGCACCATCTCTCCTTCCTGTGTCTCCACCCCGGGGAACCCTGTTATGACCCCAATGGCAGAGGGTCTCAGAAATAGTTACTAAGTCTGCAAACACAAAAACCAGCTCATAGGGCAGTGGTAACTGGGCTGACCATATATCTAATCCTAGCACCACAAATAACAGCAGCCGGGGAACGTGCCTACGTTGATTCTAGACGTCTCGCGCCAGCCGGAGAACTAACTAACCCTAGAAGGGAAAAGAAAGACCTTTCTTGCCTCCAGAGAAAAGACCCCAAAAGTTGGATACAAGCCCCCAACAAATAATAACGGTGAGGTAAGAGGAAAAGACAAACATAAGAATGAGCTAGGTATTTAGCAAAGAGAGGCCCACTAGCTAATAGCAGAATATAGTAAGATAACTTATATGGTCAGCAAAAACCCTATCAAAAATATCCACGCTGGAAATTCAAGAACCCCCGAACCGTCTAACGGCCCGGGGGGAGAACACCAGCCCCCTAGAGCTTCCAGCAAGGTCAGGAATCACATTTAGTACAATGTTGTGAAATTGGATTTTGGGCTCCCCCTGTGGCCACTGGTGGAATTGAACTGGTGTGCATCATCCTCTCTGTTCACCTGTTTCCATCAGGATGTGGGAGTCGCTATTTAGCCTTGCTCCTCTGTCACTTCCATGCCGGTTAACATTGTAATCAGAAGCCTTTCTGTGCATGTTCCTGCTGCTAGACAACTCCCAGCTAAGTTGGACTTTAGTCCTTGTTTGTTTTTGCATTTTGTTCCAGTTCACAGCTGTAGTTTCGTTTCTGTGTCTGGAAAGCTCTTGTGATCTGAAATTGCCACTCTGATGTTATGAGTTAATACTAGAGTCTTAAAGTAATTTCAGGATGGTATTTTGATAGGGTTTTCAGCTGACCATGAAAGTGCCCTTTCTGTCTTCCTGCTATCTAGTAAGCGGACCTCAATTTTGCTAAACCTATTTTCATACTACGTTTGTCATTTCATCTAAAATCACCGCCAATATTTGTGGGGGCCTCTGTCTGCCTTTCGGGGAAATTTCTCTAGAGGTGAGCCAGGACTATATTTTCCTCTGCCAGGATTAGTTAGTCCTCCGGCCGGCGCTGGGCGTCTAGGGATAAAACGCAGGCAACGCTACCCGGCTACTATTAGTTGTGCGGCAGGTTTAGTTCATGGTCAGTTTAAGTTTCCATCCTTCCAAGAGCTAGTTCTTATGTTTGCTGGGCTATGTTCTCTTGCCATTGAGAACCATAACAGTTTGACCGGCCAAAAAAGGGTTAAATTAATTGACAGAGAAAGGAGAGAAAGGAGAAGTCTGCTGAAGATTTTTTTTTTTTTTTTTTTTCCTCAGTTCTGAGTGTGCTTGTAATTGAATCTCTTGCAAGTCTGCCTATGTTGCAGCCTTTCTCTCTCTCTCTCTCCTTCTAATCCTGGAATGGCTCTGTGTTCACCTGTTTAAAATGGATATTCAGAGTTTAGCTGCAGGTTTGAATAATCTCACCACGAAAGTTCAAAATTTACAAGATTTTGTTGTTCATGTTCCTATATCTGAACCTAGAATTCCTTTGCCTGAATTTTTCTCGGGGAATAGATCTTGCTTTCAAAATTTCAAAAATAATTGCAAGTTGTTTTTGTCCCTGAAATCTCGCTCTGCTGGAGATCCTGCTCAGCAGGTCAGGATTGTGATTTCCTTGCTCCGGGGCGACCCTCAGGATTGGGCTTTTGCATTGGCTCCAGGGGATCCTGCGTTGCTCAATGTGGATGCGTTTTTTCTGGCCTTGGGGTTGCTTTATGAGGAACCTCAGTTAGAACTTCAGGCGGAAAAGGCCTTGATGTCCCTATCTCAGGGGCAAGACGAAGCTGAAATATACTGCCAGAAATTCCGTAAATGGGCTGTGCTTACTCAGTGGAATGAGTGCGCCCTGGCGGCGAATTTCAGAGAGGGTCTCTCTGATGCCATTAAGGATGTTATGGTGGGGTTCCCTGTGCCTGCGGGTCTGAATGAGTCCATGACAATGGCTATCCAGATCAATAGGCATCTGCGGGAGCGCAAACCTGTGCACCATTTGGCGGTGTCTACTGAGAAGACGCCAGAGAATATGCAATGTGATAGAATTCTGTCCAGAAGTGAACGGCAGAATTTTAGACGAAAAAATGGGTTGTGCTTCTATTGCGGTGATTCAACTCATGTTATATCAGCATGCTCTAAGCGTACTAAGAAGCTTGATAAGTCTGTTTCAATTGGCACTTTACAGTCTAAGTTTATTCTTTCTGTGACCCTGATTTGTTCCTTATCATCTATTACCGCGGATGCCTATGTCGACTCTGGCGCCGCTTTGAGTCTTATGGATTGGTCCTTTGCCAAACGCTGTGGGTATGATTTGGAGTCTCTTGAAACTCCTATACCCCTGAAGGGGATTGACTCCACCCCATTGGCTAGCAATAAACCACAATACTGGACACAAGTAACTATGCGGATTAATCCGGATCACCAGGAGATTATTCGCTTTCTTGTGCTGTATAACCTACATGATGTGTTGGTGCTTGGATTGCCATGGCTGCAATCTCATAACCCAGTCCTTGACTGGAAAGCTATGTCTGTGTTAAGCTGGGGATGTAAGGGGACGCATGGGGACGTACCTGTGGTTTCCATTTCATCATCTATTCCCTCTGAGATTCCTGAATTCTTGACTGAATATCGTGACGTTTTTGAAGAACCTAAGCTTGGTTCATTACCTCCGCACCGGGAGTGCGATTGTGCCATAGATTTGATTCCGGGTAGTAAATACCCTAAGGGTCGTTTATTTAATCTGTCTGTGCCTGAACATGCTGCTATGCGAGAATATATAAAGGAGTCCTTGGAAAAGGGACATATTCGTCCTTCGTCATCTCCCTTAGGAGCCGGTTTTTTCTTTGTGGCTAAGAAAGATGGCTCTTTGAGGCCGTGCATTGATTATCGGCTTTTGAATAAAATCACGGTTAAATATCAATATCCGTTGCCACTGCTGACTGATTTGTTTGCTCGCATAAAGGGGGCCAAGTGGTTCTCTAAGATAGATCTCCGTGGGGCGTATAATTTGGTGCGAATTAAGCAGGGGGATGAGTGGAAAACCGCATTTAATACGCCCGAGGGCCACTTTGAGTATTTGGTGATGCCTTTTGGTCTTTCAAATGCCCCTTCAGTCTTTCAGTCCTTTATGCATGACATTTTCCGTGATTATTTGGATAAATTTATGATTGTGTATCTGGATGATATTTTGATTTTTTCGGATGACTGGGACTCTCATGTCCAGCAGGTCAGGAGGGTTTTTCAGGTTTTGCGGTCTAATTCCTTGTGTGTGAAGGGTTCTAAGTGCGTTTTTGGGGTTCAAAAGATTTCCTTTTTGGGATATATTTTTTCCCCCTCTTCCATCGAGATGGATCCTGTCAAGGTTCAGGCTATTTGTGATTGGACGCAACCCTCTTCTCTTAAGAGTCTTCAGAAATTTTTGGGCTTTGCTAACTTTTATCGTCGATTTATTGCTGGTTTTTCTGATGTTGTTAAGCCATTGACTGATTTGACTAAGAAGGGTGCTGATGTTGCTGATTGGTCCCCTGCTGCTGTGGAGGCCTTTCGGGAGCTTAAGCGCCGCTTTTCTTCCGCCCCTGTGTTGCGTCAGCCTGATGTTGCTCTTCCTTTTCAGGTTGAGGTCGACGCTTCTGAAATCGGAGCTGGGGCGGTTTTGTCGCAGAGAAGTTCCGATTGCTCCGTGATGAGACCTTGTGCTTTTTTCTCGCGTAAATTTTCGCCCGCCGAGCGGAATTATGATGTTGGGAATCGGGAGCTTTTGGCCATGAAGTGGGCTTTTGAGGAGTGGCGTCATTGGCTTGAGGGGGCTAGACATCAGGTGGTGGTATTGACTGACCACAAAAATCTAATTTATCTTGAGTCCGCCAGACGCCTGAATCCTAGACAGGCGCGCTGGTCGTTGTTTTTCTCTCGGTTTAATTTTGTGGTGTCCTACCTCCCGGGTTCTAAGAATGTTAAGGCGGATGCCCTTTCTAGGAGTTTTGAGCCTGACTCCCCTGGTAATTCTGAACCTACAGGTATCCTTAAGGATGGAGTGATATTGTCTGCCGTTTCTCCAGACCTGCGGCGGGCCTTGCAGGAGTTTCAGGCGGATAGACCTGATCGTTGCCCACCTGGTAGACTGTTTGTTCCTGATGATTGGACCAGTAAAGTCATTTCTGAGGTTCATTCTTCTGCGTTGGCAGGTCATCCTGGAATCTTTGGTACCAGGGATTTGGTGGCAAGGTCCTTCTGGTGGCCTTCCCTGTCTCGAGATGTGCGAGGCTTCGTGCAGTCTTGTGACGTTTGCGCTCGGGCCAAGCCTTGTTGTTCTCGGGCTAGTGGATTGTTGTTGCCCTTGCCTATCCCGAAGAGGCCCTGGACGCACATCTCGATGGATTTTATTTCGGATCTTCCTGTTTCTCAGAAGATGTCTGTCATCTGGGTGGTGTGTGATCGTTTCTCTAAGATGGTCCATTTGGTTCCCCTGCCTAAGTTGCCTTCTTCTTCCGAGTTGGTTCCTCTGTTTTTTCAAAATGTGGTCCGTTTGCATGGTATTCCGGAGAATATCGTTTCTGACAGAGGTACCCAATTCGTGTCTAGATTTTGGCGAGCATTCTGTGCTAGGATGGGCATAGATTTGTCTTTCTCGTCTGCTTTCCATCCTCAGACTAATGGCCAGACCGAGCGGACGAATCAGACCTTGGAGACATATTTGAGGTGTTTTGTGTCTGCAGATCAGGATGATTGGGTTGCTTTTTTGCCTTTAGCGGAGTTTGCCCTCAATAATCGGGCCAGCTCTGCCACCTTGGTGTCTCCCTTTTTCTGTAATTCGGGGTTTCATCCTCGATTTTCTTCTGGTCAGGTGGAATCTTCGGATTGTCCTGGAGTGGATGCTGTGGTGGAGAGGTTGCATCAGATTTGGGGGCAGGTAGTGGACAATTTGAAGTTGTCCCAGGAGAAGACTCAGCTTTTTGCCAACCGCCGGCGTCGGGTTGGTCCTCGGCTTTGTGTTGGGGACTTGGTGTGGTTGTCTTCTCGTTTTGTCCCTATGAGGGTTTCTTCTCCCAAGTTTAAGCCTCGGTTCATCGGCCCGTACAAGATATTGGAGATTCTTAACCCTGTGTCCTTCCGTTTGGACCTCCCTGCATCTTTTTCTATTCATAATGTTTTTCATCGGTCATTATTGCGCAGGTATGAGGTACCGGTTGTGCCTTCCGTTGAGCCTCCTGCTCCGGTGTTGGTTGAGGGCGAGTTGGAGTACGTTGTGGAAAAAATCTTGGACTCCCGTGTTTCCAGACGGAAACTCCAGTATCTGGTCAAATGGAAGGGATACGGTCAGGAGGATAATTCTTGGGTGACTGCCTCTGATGTTCATGCCTCCGATTTGGTCCGTGCCTTTCATAGGGCTCATCCTGATCGCCCTGGTGGTTCTGGTGAGGGTTCGGTGCCCCCTCCTTGAGGGGGGGGTACTGTTGTGAAATTGGATTTTGGGCTCCCCCTGTGGCCACTGGTGGAATTGAACTGGTGTGCATCATCCTCTCTGTTCACCTGTTTCCATCAGGATGTGGGAGTCGCTATTTAGCCTTGCTCCTCTGTCACTTCCATGCCGGTCAACATTGCAATCAGAAGCCTTTCTGTGCATGTTCCTGCTGCTAGACAACTCCCAGCTAAGTTGGACTTTAGTCCTTGTTTGTTTTTGCATTTTGTTCCAGTTCACAGCTGTAGTTTCGTTTCTGTGTCTGGAAAGCTCTTGTGATCTGAAATTGCCACTCTGATGTTATGAGTTAATACTAGAGTCTTAAAGTAATTTCAGGATGGTATTTTGATAGGGTTTTCAGCTGACCATGAAAGTGCCCTTTCTGTCTTCCTGCTATCTAGTAAGCGGACCTCAATTTTGCTAAACCTATTTTCATACTACGTTTGTCATTTCATCTAAAATCACCGCCAATATTTGTGGGGGCCTCTGTCTGCCTTTCGGGGAAATTTCTCTAGAGGTGAGCCAGGACTATATTTTCCTCTGCCAGGATTAGTTAGTCCTCCGGCCGGCGCTGGGCGTCTAGGGATAAAACGCAGGCAACGCTACCCGGCTACTATTAGTTGTGCGGCAGGTTTAGTTCATGGTCAGTTTAAGTTTCCATCCTTCCAAGAGCTAGTTCTTATGTTTGCTGGGCTATGTTCTCTTGCCATTGAGAACCATAACAGTACAAGCTGGACAAAAATGAGAGCAAGCAAATAACTGAAAAAACAAAGAAGCAGGACTTAGCTTAATTTTGCATGAACCAGGACCAGCAGATAGGAGCAAACAAAAAGGATCTGATTACAACGATGCCAGGCACTGGACTAAGGATCCAGGAGGTTTATATAGCAACACCCCTGGACTAACGACCCAGGTGGGTGCAAACTGAGGGAAGAAAATCCCAGAGTCATATCACTAGTAACCACCAGAGGGAGCCAAAAAGTCTAATTCACAACAGAACCCCATAAGATTAGATCCTGGGTTCACCCAGCGGCACACTGTGCGCTCCGCATGGACCTCACACAGCAGAGTAGCTGGTGGAATCAGGGCTTTCAGGAGGTGTTCCATACCCGTTGTCTCCTCCCATGGCAACAGGCTCTGGAGTCTATGGGTCCCGAGGAGAGGGGGTGCCGCAACGGGGCCTACTAACAAGTCCTCTGCCAGCGGGACGGGGTCGGCGGACTCACCAGCCGGTGCAGGCTCCTCCTCCGCAGCGGGTTCTGCGGGCTGTGTCGGCGAGGACCTCGGCAGCAACTCCGGCAGCGGTACAGGATCCGATGCCAGAGGACTTTCCTCCGGCGCTACCTGGTGCGGGGCCTGGGCCTTCGCGTTCAGCTGGAGGAGCTGGTGGATCAAGTCCTCCATCTCAGCCTGCAAGAGATCAGTGCTGTCCGTGGAGGATTGGCTGCGGTGCTCATCCGGGTAGTTGGGGGAGGCTTCCACTTCGACCCCACATTCGGGTTCTGAGCTGCTGGCCATGGCGTCCTCCACGTGGGTCACTTCCTGATCTTTTTCCCGCTCTCTCCTTCGTGGGCGGTTCCGTTTCTTCTTTCTCCGCCCCCCATTGAGGATTAGGAGGCGGATCTCGGCTGCTGACGGGCACGTCCTCACGGTGCAGAAATATTTAGACTGGGCGGCCATTGTCTTTCGCGCTCTCCAGCTGGTCTACGCCCACTCCACGCCCTTCTTCTTCTTCTGCGCTCTCCTTAGCGCTGCAATGGCGGCGGTTTTTGGCGGTAATCCTTGTAGTAATGGCAATACACAGTCTTTCTAATAAAGCACAGTCTAAGCACAATAAATCACGGTTCCAAGGCACACATGACCCGATTCTTCAGGCTTGAGTAGATCCTGTTCGTGACGCCAAGTTTGCAGCGCCCCCACTGCCGCAGGGCCGAGGGGTACCCGGTACCTGGCCTCTGAGTCTCAGTTCTGGGGTTGTCTTGTCACGGTGGCTAGGCCCGGTCCGTGACCCTGCTGAGGGGCGTACAATAAAGGGGCCTTATAGTTCAATGAGTAGGTGGTAGTGAAGATGTGACGGTGCGGTGCAGGTCGCAGTAAATAACGAGGACACCAGGTTGCAGTCTCTTTACCTCTTTACTGATGATCTCAGGACCCTCAGTCCGGAATACGGTTAACCAGGCTGCGCAAGTCCGGCCGGTCCGATGGCACCTCCAGAGTTCCCTTCACAGGTGGAAATCTGTGCCTACCTTCTAGCGCTGTGTGTCCTCCCCTGCTGTGCTTACGGGATAGTCCCCACAACTGTTGTGTCTGTTTCTCGTGTTCCCTCACAACTGTATTATGATGTTCTTCTTCGTCCCCCAGATTGTATGGCTAGGATGCACCCGTATGACGGGTAGGCTCGGAGCTCTTCCGGGACCCTAGTGTCGCCCCTCTCCTATTGTTGCCCCCTATGTCTTCGTAGGTGATTTGGGTGAGACAGCCCGCCTATAACTGACTGTCCTGCCGTAGGTTTGAAGTATGGCCTGGAGCACTGTACTTCCTCGGCGTTCCGGCCACCGGTTGTGCGCCTCAGTAGGATGTTGCCTCGTCTTACAGCACGACTCCTACTGGTGATTCTCCTTGTTGCGTTGATCTCGTTTCTCACTTTCCTCAATGCGCCTCGCTTCTTATCCTTTCTTAGGGTACCGCCGCTATCAGGTGCAGGCGCGGTCCCGTGACGTTCTCTCTGTTTGCTAGGTCTCTGCCAGGGTCCCACTCCTGACAAGGACCTCCCTGAGTCTCTCCCCGCAACACCCTCTGCCACAGGATGTTGCCTGTTCAATCCCCATTCAGCTTCTATCTAACTTTCTATCCAACCCCCAGTTTTACCAGACTGTGAGGAGTGGCCTAATACATAGCGCCCTTAGCTCCCCCTGGAGGCCAGACTGTGAAGTGTATGGGTCTATGTGATACCTGGTCAGATGAACTCCTTCAGTGCCATCAGACGTACCATAGCCCCCCTTAGTGGCGGAGCAACAGTACTGCAACGACCAGGACTCTGGGGCGCTGCAGTTACAATGGCCTAAACCAGATTATACCCCTCCGCACGGAATATACTCGGGGTTACAGTGGCGTAGGCCAGATTAACCCCCCCACCCAGAATAAACCCAGGGTTACAGTGTCCTAAAACAGATTATACCCCCCGCCCAGAATATACCCGGGGTTACAGTGGCCTAGGCCAGATTATACCCCCCCGCCCAGAATATACCCTGGGTTACCGTGGCCTAGGCCTGATTATACCCCACCGCTCAGAATATACTAGCTGTTACAGTGGCCTAGGCCAGATTATACCCCCCCCCCAATATATATCCGGGGTTACAGTGGCCTAGGCCAGATTATACCCCCCGCCCAGAATATACCCGGGGTTACAGTGGCCTAGGCCAGATTATACCCCCCGCCCAGAATATACCCTGGGTTACAGTGGCCTAGGGCAGATTATACCCCCCTGCCCAGAATATACCCGGGGTTACGGTGGCCTAGGCCAGATTATACCCCCCCCTCCCAGAATATATCCGGGGTTACAGTGACCTAGGCCAGATTATACCCCCCCCCCCCTGCCCAGAATATACCCGGGATTACATTGGCCACAGCTGCTGTAAAATCAGATTTGTCACGCTTATGAAAACCATTGAGTGATATACTCAAGAAAGGGCCCCTAGACATTGCACAGGGGCCCCAGACGCTGCACAGGGGCCCCAGACATGGCACAGGATTGAGAGATATACTCAAGAATGAGGCCCCAGACAGCGCACAGGGGGTCAGAGACAGCTTACAGGGGCCCTGCACTCTGTCTCTTCCACCCTAACTGGGGCCTCTGTGTGCTGCCTGGGGCCCTGTGTGCTGCAAGGGGCACTGTATACTGCCTGGGGACCTGTGCGCTGCCTAGAGCCACCATGTGCTGCTTGAGGCCCCGTGTGCTGCCTGGGGCCCCGTGTGCTGCCTGGGGCCCCGTGTGCTGCCTGGGGCCCCGTGTGCTGCCTGGGGCCCCTGTGTGCTGCCTGGGGCCCCTGTGTGCTGCCTGGGGTCCATGTGTGCTGGCTGGGGCCCAATGTACTGCCTGGGACCCCGTTTGCTATCTCTGCCCACCGTGTGCTGCCTGGGGACCCTGTGTGCTGCCTGGGGCCCTATGTGCTGCCTGGGGCCCAGTGCGCTGTCTCTGCCCCTGTGCGCTGCCTGGGGCCCCTGTGCACTGCCTGGGGCCCCACGTGCTCTCTGTGCCCTACTGTGCGCTGCCTGGGGCCCCTGTGTGCTTCATGGGGCCCCTGCATTCTGCCTGGGGCCCAATGTGCTGCCTGGGACCCCGTTCGCCGTCTCTGCCCCATATAGAGTATATTCTAGGTGGGGGGTATAATCTGGCCTAGGTCACTATAAACTTTGGTATATTATGGGCGGGGGGTATAATCTGGCCTAAGCCACTGTAACTCTGGGTATATTCTTGGCGGGGGGGTATAATCTGGCCTAGGCCACTGTAACCCTGGGTGTATTCTAGGTGGGCGGTATAATCTGGTCTAGGCCACTGTAACCCCGGGTATATTCTGGATGGGGGGTATAATCTGGCCTAGGCCACTGTAACCCCGAGTATATTCTGGGCGGAGGGTATAATCTCGCCTAGGCCACTGTAACCCCGGGTATAATCTGGGCGGGGGGGTAATCTGATCCATCTCTAGTCCCACCTGTCCCGGACACAGCGGACAGTCCTGGATTTGGGTCTACCCCCCGGCAGTCTCAGGCGTCTGCTGAATGTCCCTCACTGCCAGCGCCCATCTGACAACTCCTCCTGCCGGGGGAGAAAGAAATGGGAAATGGGCATGGTCAGGGGCGTGGCCAGAATGTGCATGGTCCATCCCTCTACCTGGGAGGTGTCTGGATGTGCGGCCATATGTATTACAGATTAGCCTTATTACCTTCCTACAGTGTGACCCCACTGTGATGTCAGCCCCGTCCTCCAGGTACAAGGGAGAAACTGATGGAACTATAAACTCTCCATTCCCCTAATGTCTGCCCTGTTCTGTCTCCTCAGGTTACCTGGCGGATACGACGAGAGAGATTATTTTTATTATTATAACATTATACGGAAGATGTCCATTCCATTATACAGCATTGTTTCTGCTCTCGGGA
Source organism: Ranitomeya variabilis (assembly GCF_051348905.1). Taxonomy (NCBI): domain Eukaryota; kingdom Metazoa; phylum Chordata; class Amphibia; order Anura; family Dendrobatidae; genus Ranitomeya; species Ranitomeya variabilis. Next base: position 667,839,371 of record NC_135235.1, on the reverse strand, counting down.
TTATCGGTAATGGATTAGTCATCTGGATTGCCGGATTCAGGATGAAGAACACAATCAGTGCCGTGTGGTTCCTCCACCTCGCCATCGCGGACTTCCTGTGCTGCACATCTCTCCCTCTGAGAATTGCTGACTGGGCCTCAGTTTTCTCACACCGGCCACATTTTGCTTATTGTATAGTGAACATGTTTCTGTTTAATGTGAACATGAGCGCCAGTGTTCTCCTCCTGACGGCCATGAGTACTGACCGCTGTATGTCCGTCATGTGGCCATTCTGGGCCAAAGTCCATAGATCTCATAACCTGGTGAGAATCAGTGCAGCGATCATCTGGGGGCTGAGCGTCATTGTGGCCGGTGCTGTGTATTACGTCTATTACTACCATTTAGGTGAGATGGGGGAACGGTGTATATATTATTATTACACATCTCCTTATAACCGAAAGTTACATGAGGCCATTCACCTGATCAGATTCATTATGTGTGTGATCCCGTTTCTCATCATCGTCACTAGAGTTGAGCGACTTTCATTTTTTTAAGATCGAGTCGGGTTTTGTGAAACCCGATTTTGTCCAGAGTCGAGTCGAGTGCAGTCGGCCGATTATCGCTAAAAGTCGGGGATCGACCGAAACACGAAACCCAATGCAAGTCAATGGGGAAGCATAGTCGGCAGTGAGTGGAGGCCAGGAAAACACCTACAGTGCCCATTTTAATGCCAAAAACATCCATTCTTGTTTCTGAAGCTTGTCAATCTTAATTAACTTTATAATAATAGTTGGGCATAGGGAATTGGGGGTCATTTGGCAAAAGTTGTGGGGGGAGTAGGGCCGGCTCAAGTTTTTCGTGGGCCCAGGAAATGCGGACTACGTCACGGCGGTGTTGCAGGGAAAGGTAAGTATTTCAACGTTGCAAGTGCTGTGATCCTGAGCAAGCAGGGGGGGCCCACTCGTTCGCATTGGCACTGGCACAGGGCCCCTCAAAGTACAGCGATGTGTGTTTGCATGGCGGGGGCGCCTCCCACCAGCAGCGACACTTTTGCGTACTCTGAGGGGCCCTGTGCCAGTGACGTCGCCAACGAGTATGCCCCCCCACCTGATGAAGGAACCTGCACTTTCATCTGCACCTTCCTCTCTGTCCCTGTGTAAGGTGGTATAACATGCGGGAAGGGGAACCTTACTTTCAGCAGGGTCAGATTCTGGCTGTGTAGAGTATAAGGGGAATGTAGTGGTCTAGGTCAATGTACCAGCAGACTCATCTAGCAGTGGCTGGGCAATGGGCAGGATGAGGAGGAAACAGATATAGGGCCAAAGAATAAAGTAGGCTAAATGCAGTTCAAAATTGGTAACAGGACTAAACAGGTGGCATTGCTTTGTTCAGTGGAGTAGCAAACCCAAGAGCAGCAGACACTGTTTCAAGGGCATAACCACACTAGTAGGCCAAATGCAGTTTAATATCTGATAGTATAGGGCGAAAGCCAGAATGTGGAAGCTCAGCTTTGTTCAGTTGAGGACAACACCAGGCAGGGGCAGACAGACACCTTTAGTAGGCCGGAACAGCCAATTGCATTTTTAAAAATGGTAATTTGGAACTGAAGGTAGAAGCTCAGCTTTATTCAGTTGAGGACAACACCAGGCAGGGGCAGACATTCACCTTTAGTAGGCCGGAACAGCCAATTGCATTTTTAAAAATGGTAATTTGGAACAGAAGGTTGAGGCTCAGCTTTATTCAGTTGAGGACAACACCAGGCAGGGGCAGACAGACACCTTTAGTAGGCCGGAACAGCCAATTTTTTAAAAAAACAGCAGTTAGTAAGAGGCAGAAGGTAGAAGCTCAGCTTTATTCAGTTGAGGACAACACCAGGCAGGGGCAGACAGACACCTTTAGTAGGCCGGAACAGCCAATGGCATTTTTAAAAATGGTAATTTGGAACTGAAGGTTGAAGCTCAGCTTTATTCAGTTGAGGACAACACCAGGCAGGGGCAGACAGACACCTTTAGTAGGCCGGAACAGCCAATTGCATTTTTAAAAATGGTAATTTGGAACAGAAGGTTGAGGCTCAGCTTTATTCAGTTGAGGACAACACCAGGCAGGGGCAGACAGACACCTTTAGTAGGCCGGAACAGCCAATTGCATTTTTAAAAATGGTAATTTGGAACAGAAGGTTGAAGCTCAGCTTTATTCAGTTGAGGACAACACCAGGCAGGGGCAGACAGACACCTTTAGTAGGCCGGAACAGCCAATTGCATTTTTAAAAATGGTAATTTGGAACAGAAGGTTGAGGCTCAGCTTTATTCAGTTGAGGACAACACCAGGCAGGGGCAGACAGACACCTTTAGTAGGCCGGAACAGCCAATTGCATTTTTAAAAATGGTAATTTGGAACAGAAGGTTGAAGCTCAGCTTTATTCAGTTGAGGACAACACCAGGCAGGGGCAGACAGACACCTTTAGTAGGCCGGAACAGCCAATTTTTTAAAAAAACAGCAGTTAGTAAGAGGCAGAAGGTAGAAGCTCAGCTTTATTCAGTTGAGGACAACACCAGGCAGGGGCAGACAGACACCTTTAGTAGGCCGGAACAGCCAATGGCATTTTTAAAAATGGTAATTTGGAACTGAAGGTTGAAGCTCAGCTTTATTCAGTTGAGGACAACACCAGGCAGGGGTAGACATTCACCTTTAGTAGGCCGGAACAGCCAATTGCATTTTTAAAAATGGTAATTTGGAACAGAAGGTTGAGGCTCAGCTTTATTCAGTTGAGGACAACACCAGGCAGGGGCAGACAGACACCTTTAGTAGGCCGGAACAGCCAATTGCATTTTTAAAAATGGTAATTTGGAACAGAAGGTTGAAGCTCAGCTTTATTCAGTTGAGGACAACACCAGGCAGGGGCAGACAGACACCTTTAGTAGGCCGGAACAGCCAATGGCATTTTTAAAAATGGTAATTTGGAACTGAAGGTTGAAGCTCAGCTTTATTCAGTTGAGGACAACACCAGGCAGGGGCAGACATTCACCTTTAGTAGGCCGGAACAGCCAATTGCATTTTTAAAAATGGTAATTTGGAACAGAAGGTTGAGGCTCAGCTTTATTCAGTTGAGGACAACACCAGGCAGGGGCAGACAGACACCTTTAGTAGGCCGGAACAGCCAATTGCATTTTTAAAAATGGTAATTTGGAACAGAAGGTTGAAGCTCAGCTTTATTCAGTTGAGGACAACACCAGGCAGGGGCAGACAGACACCTTTAGTAGGCCGGAACAGCCAATTTTTTAAAAAAACAGCAGTTAGTAAGAGGCAGAAGGTAGAAGCTCAGCTTTATTCAGTTGAGGACAACACCAGGCAGGGGCAGACAGACACCTTTAGTAGGCCGGAACAGCCAATGGCATTTTTAAAAATGGTAATTTGGAACTGAAGGTAGAAGCTCAGCTTTATTCAGTTGAGGACAACACCAGGCAGGGGCAGACATTCACCTTTAGTAGGCCGGAACAGCCAATTGCATTTTTAAAAATGGTAATTTGGAACAGAAGGTTGAGGCTCAGCTTTATTCAGTTGAGGACAACACCAGGCAGGGGCAGACAGACACCTTTAGTAGGCCGGAACAGCCAATTGCATTTTTAAAAATGGTAATTTGGAACAGAAGGTTGAAGCTCAGCTTTATTCAGTTGAGGACAACACCAGGCAGGGGCAGACAGACACCTTTAGTAGGCCGGAACAGCCAATGGCATTTTTAAAAATGGTAATTTGGAACTGAAGGTTGAAGCTCAGCTTTATTCAGTTGAGGACAACACCAGGCAGGGGCAGACATTCACCTTTAGTAGGCCGGAACAGCCAATTGCATTTTTAAAAATGGTAATTTGGAACAGAAGGTTGAGGCTCAGCTTTATTCAGTTGAGGACAACACCAGGCAGGGGCAGACAGACACCTTTAGTAGGCCGGAACAGCCAATTGCATTTTAAAAAATGGTAATTTGGAACAGAAGGTAGAAGCTCAGCTTTATTCAGTTGAGGACAACACCAGGCAGGGGCAGACAGACACCTTTAGTAGGCCGGAACAGCCAATGGCATTTTTAAAAATGGTAATTTGGAACTGAAGGTTGAAGCTCAGCTTTATTCAGTTGAGGACAACACCAGGCAGGGGCAGACATTCACCTTTAGTAGGCCGGAACAGCCAATTGCATTTTTAAAAATGGTAATTTGGAACAGAAGGTTGAGGCTCAGCTTTATTCAGTTGAGGACAACACCAGGCAGGGGCAGACAGACACCTTTAGTAGGCCGGAACAGCCAATTGCATTTTTAAAAATGGTAATTTGGAACAGAAGGTTGAAGCTCAGCTTTATTCAGTTGAGGACAACACCAGGCAGGGGCAGACAGACACCTTTAGTAGGCCGGAACAGCCAATTTTTTAAAAAAACAGCAGTTAGTAAGAGGCAGAAGGTAGAAGCTCAGCTTTATTCAGTTGAGGACAACACCAGGCAGGGGCAGACAGACACCTTTAGTAGGCCGGAACAGCCAATGGCATTTTTAAAAATGGTAATTTGGAACTGAAGGTAGAAGCTCAGCTTTATTCAGTTGAGGACAACACCAGGCAGGGGCAGACATTCACCTTTAGTAGGCCGGAACAGCCAATTGCATTTTTAAAAATGGTAATTTGGAACAGAAGGTTGAGGCTCAGCTTTATTCAGTTGAGGACAACACCAGGCAGGGGCAGACAGACACCTTTAGTAGGCCGGAACAGCCAATTGCATTTTTAAAAATGGTAATTTGGAACAGAAGGTTGAAGCTCAGCTTTATTCAGTTGAGGACAACACCAGGCAGGGGCAGACAGACACCTTTAGTAGGCCGGAACAGCCAATTGCTTTTTTAAAAATGGTAATTTGGAACTGAAGGTTGAAGCTCAGCTTTATTCAGTTGCAGCTTCTTGGCAATAATATAAAGAAGACGAGACAGGACAACACTCGTTGGATGCCATATCTGTGTTTTCACTGGAAAAAAAACTGTCAGTTAACTACTTGTAGGAGAAAGTTTTTGTAGCTGGAGGCCACTTTTTGTATTGTACCAGTTTTCTGTTGTATGTTTGGAACTGAAGGTTGAAGCTCAGCTTTATTCAGTTGAGGACAACACCAGGCAGGGGCAGACACCTTTAGAAAGACGGAACAGCCAATTTTTTTAAAAACAGCAGTTAATCAGAGCCAGAAGGTAGAAGCTCAGCTTTATTCAGTTGAGGACAACTTGAACTAGGGACTGCAGACAGACTTTGCAGGCTGTCCCCTGTGTGGACCATGCATCCAATACATTAACCCATTTAGTCACAAAGGACACGTAACCTTCCGTGGCCAGGCCTACAGGTCCATGTGTCTGTTGTCAGGTATACCTTTGGACTGACAAATTGACAGAATGCAAGGACAATGCGGTCTTTAACATGCAGGTGGAGGGGTGGGATGGCTTTTCTCGCAAAAGAATTGTCAACTGGGTAGCTCATAGCGTGGTATATCGTAGTTCATCCTGGCTTTATTAATATTAAATTAAATAAAAAAATAGGCTCTAGGCACTTTATTATTGGTTCCAGGGGTACACGGGCAGCAGTGGTCAGGTGAGTGGAGGCCTAGTGGAAGGAGGGACCTTAGACAGGCTTCGAAGGCCTAACATAATAAAATGGGCTGGCGGTAGGCACTTTATTATTGGTTCCAGGGGTACACGGGCAGCAGTGGTCTGGTCAGTGGAGGCCTAGTGGAAGGAGGGACCGCAGACAGGCTTCAAAGGCCTAACATAATAAAATGGGCTGGCTGTAGGCACTTTATTATTGGTTCCAGGGGTACACGGGCAGCAGTGGTCAGGTGAGTGGAGGCCTAGTGGAAGGAGGGACCGCAGACAGGCTTCGAAGGCCTAACACAATAAAATGGGCTGGCTGTAGGCACTTTAAAATTGGTTCCAGGGGTACACGGGCAGCAGTGGTCTGGTCAGTGGAGGCCTAGTGGAAGGAGGGACCGCAGACAGGCTTCGAAGGCCTAACACAATAAAATGGGCTGGCTGTAGGCACTTTAAAATTGGTTCCAGGGGTACACGGGCAGCAGTGGTCTGGTCAGTGGAGGCCTAGTGGAAGGAGGGACCGCAGACAGGCTTCGAAGGCCTAAAATAACAAACAATAGGCTCATGGCAGCTTTACAGCGGTTACATGGATACACAGGCAGCTTGGTGATGAGTGGAGGAGTATTTAAAGTAGGGACCGCAGACAGGCTATCAAAGGCCTAAAATAACAAACAATAGGCTCATGGCAGTTTTACAGCGGTTACATGGATACACGGGCAGGCAGCTTGGTGGTGAGTGGAGGAGTATTTAAAGTAGGGACCGCAGACAGGCTATCAAAGGCCTAAAATAACAAACAATAGGCTCATGGCAGCTTTACAGCGGTTACATGGATACACAGGCAGCTTGGTGGTGAGTGGAGGAGTATTTAAAGTAGGGACCGCAGACAGGCTATCAAAGGCCTAAAATAACAAACAATAGGCTCATGGCAGCTTTACAGCGGTTACATGGATACACAGGCAGCTTGGTGGTGAGTGGAGGAGTATTTAAAGTAGGGACCGCAGACAGGCTATCAAAGGCCTAAAATAACAAACAATAGGCTCATGGCAGTTTTACAGCGGTTACATGGATACACGGGCAGGCAGCTTGGTGGTGAGTGGAGGAGTATTTAAAGTAGGGACCGCAGACAGGCTATCAAAGGCCTAAAATAACAAACAATAGGCTCATGGCAGTTTTACAGCGGTTACATGGATACACGGGCAGCTTGGTGGTGAGTGGAGGAGTATTTAAAGTAGGGACCGCAGACAGGCTATCAAAGGCCTAAAATAACAAACAATAGGCTCATGGCAGCTTTACAGCGGTTACATGGATACACAGGCAGCTTGGTGGTGAGTGGAGGAGTATTTAAAGTAGGGACCGCAGACAGGCTATCAAAGGCCTAAAATAACAAACAATAGGCTCATGGCAGCTTTACAGCGGTTACATGGATACACAGGCAGCTTGGTGGTGAGTGGAGGAGTATTTAAAGTAGGGACCGCAGACAGGCTATCAAAGGCCTAAAATAACAAACAATAGGCTCATGGCAGTTTTACAGCGGTTACATGGATACACGGGCAGGCAGCTTGGTGGTGAGTGGAGGAGTATTTAAAGTAGGGACCGCAGACAGGCTATCAAAGGCCTAAAATAACAAACAATAGGCTCATGGCAGTTTTACAGCGGTTACATGGATACACGGGCAGGCAGCTTGGTGGTGAGTGGAGGAGTATTTAAAGTAGGGACCGCAGACAGGCTATCAAAGGCCTAAAATAACAAACAATAGGCTTATGGCAGTTTTACAGCGGTTACATGGATACACGGGCAGGCAGCTTGGTGGTGAGTGGAGGAGTATTTAAAGTAGGGACCGCAGACAGGCTATCAAAGGCCTAAAATAACAAACAATAGGCTCATGGCAGCTTTACAGCGGTTACATGGATACACAGGCAGCTTGGTGGTGAGTGGAGGAGTATTTAAAGTAGGGACCGCAGACAGGCTATCAAAGGCCTAAAATAACAAACAATAGGCTCATGGCAGCTTTACAGCGGTTACATGGATACACGGGCAGGCAGCTTGGTGGTGAGTGGAGGAGTATTTAAAGTAGGGACCGCAGACAGGCTATCAAAGGCCTAAAATAACAAACAATAGGCTCATGGCAGCTTTACAGCGGTTACATGGATACACAGGCAGCTTGGTGGTGAGTGGAGGAGTATTTAAAGTAGGGACCGCAGACAGGCTATCAAAGGCCTAAAATAACAAACAATAGGCTCATGGCAGCTTTACAGCGGTTACATGGATACACAGGCAGCTTGGTGGTGAGTGGAGGAGTATTTAAAGTAGGGACCGCAGACAGGCTATCAAAGGCCTAAAATAACAAACAATAGGCTCATGGCAGCTTTACAGCGGTTACATGGATACACAGGCAGCTTGGTGGTGAGTGGAGGAGTAGTGCAAGGAGTGTCTGTCCCAGTACTCCCAAAATATAAATAGATGTTAATGTCTCGCAAAACAACCAAAACAAAAAAAAAGGTGGCATACTTAGGTACAGGGGTGGGCTCATCTACTGAGTTTCTGACATAGTAATTTGGCAGTAACTATTTAATGGTGCCAATATAGGACACAGACACAGACTACTTTAAGTTGCATCATAGATGTCTACAAATTTGTATTGTCAGTGCCAGACATTGAATGATGTCAGCGAATAGACTAAAGATTGGTGGAGCTGTGCGACATAATTTTGCACGTGGTAGAGCACATTTTGAGCTGGGGTAGGGGGGAACTCTCTTGAGGCCGGCGGGACCGCCCCAGGGCCCCTCATGTTACAACGGTGTGTCTGACGTTGGGTGCGCACCACCACCGCCAGAGACACTACATTGTACTATGAGGGACCCAGTAGCAATGCCGTCAACCAAAAGCGAGCACACCCACCTCTTCAGACAAACAGCAGTCTCACGGGTGCTTGCGCCAAGTCGCGATACCACGGCCCCGTGTGGGGAGTTTTGCCATTTAGGGAGGTGTAAACATGTCGTATGCTGTACAATCAGCTGCAGCAAATTAGACATTAGAAAAGTAATTCACAGGCAAGAGCTTTTCATAGGAAAGCTAGGTGTCGGCCGGGCAAGGTGGGGCAAAAGATTTCGAAATCCAGTTGTGGTTCATTTTAATGAATGTTAGATCGTCAACATTTTGGGTAGCCAGACGAGTCCTTTTTTCGGTTAATATTGAACCTGCAGCACTGAATACTCTTTCTGATAGGACACTTGCTGCCGGGCAAGCAAGCTCCTGCAATGCATATTCTGCCAATTCTGGCCAGGTGTCTAATTTGGAGGCCCAGTAATCAAATGGGAATGACGGTTGAGGGAGAACATCGATAAGGGATGAAAAATAGTTAGTAACCATACTGGACAAATGTTGTCTCCTGTCACTTTCAATTGATGCAGCAGTACCTGTCCTGTCTGCGGTCATAGCAAAATCACTCCACAACCTGGTCAGAAAACCCCTCTGTCCAACGCCACTTCTGATGTGTGCACCCCTAACACTCCTAGTCTGCTGCCCCCTGGAGCTCGTGTGAGAACGATCACGTGCGCTGTGTGCTGGGAATGCCTGAAGCAAACGGTCAACAAGAGTTGATTGTTTGGTTGCTAATATTAGTTCCAAGTTCTCATGTGGCATAATATTTTGCAATTTGCCTTTATAGCGTGGATCAAGGAGGCAGGCCAACCAGTAATCGTCATCGTTCATCATTTTCGTAATGCGTGTGTCCCTTTTTAGGATACGTAAGGCATAATCCGCCATGTGGGCCAAAGTTCCAGTTGTCAAATCTCCGGTTGTGATTGGTTGAGGGGCAGTTGCAGGCAAATCTACGTCACTTGTGTCCCTCAAAAAACCAGAACCCGGCCGTGACATGCAACCAATTTCCTGTGCCCCCGGGAAAGGTTCGGCATTAAAAATATACTCATCCCCATCATCCTCCTCGTCCTCCACCTCCTCTTCGCCCGCTACCTCGTCCTGTACACTGCCCTGACCAGACAATGGCTGACTGTCATCAAGGCTTTCCTCTTCCTCTGGTGCAGACGCCTGCTCCTTTATGTGCGTCAAACTTTGCATCAGCAGACGCATTAGGGGGATGCTCATGCTTATTACGGCGTTGTCTGCACTAACCAGCCGTGTGCATTCCTCAAAACACTGAAGGACTTGACACATGTCTTGTATCTTAGACCACTGCACACCTGACAACTCCATGTCTGCCATCCTACTGCCTGCCCGTGTATCCTCCCACAAATAAATAACAGCACGCCTCTGTTCGCACAGTCTCTGAAGCATGTGCAGTGTTGAGTTCCACCTTGTTGCAACGTCTATGATGAGGCGATGCTGGGGAAGGTTCAAAGACCGCTGATAGGTCTGCATACGGCTGGCGTGTACAGGCGAACGTCGGATATGTGAGCAAAGTGCACGCACTTTGAGGAGCAGGTCGGAGAACCCAGGATAAGTTTTCAATAAGCACTGCACCACCAGGTTTAAGGTGTGAGCCAGGCAAGGAATGTGTTTCAGTTGGGAAAGGGAGATGGCAGCCATGAAATTCCTTCCGTTATCACTCACTACCTTGCCTGCCTCAAGATCTACTGTGCCCAGCCACGACTGCGTTTCTTGTTGCAAGAACTCGGACAGAACTTCCGCGGTGTGTCTGTTGTCGCCCAAACACTTCATAGCCAATACAGCCTGCTGACGCTTGGCAGTAGCTGGCCCATAATGGGACAACTGGTGTGCAACAGTGTCATCTGCCGATGGAGTGGTTGGCAGACTGCGTTCTGTGGAAGAGCTGTAGCTTCTGCAGGAGGACGAGGAGGAGGAGGAGGAGGGGGTGCGAACGCCTACAGCCAACTGTTTCCTAGACCGTGGGCTAGGCACAACTGTCCCTAAATTGATGTCGCCTGTGGACCCTGCATCCACCACATTCACCCAGTGTGCCGTGATGGACACATAACGTCCCTGGCCATGCCTACTGGTCCATGCATCTGTAGTCAGGTGCACCTTTGTACTCACAGATTGCCTGAGTGCATGGACGATGCGCTGTTTAACATGCTGGTGCAGGGCTGGGATGGCTTTTCTGGAAAAAAAGTGTCGACTGGGTAGCTCGTATCGTGGTTCAGCGTACTCCATCAGGGCTTTGAAAGCTTCGCTTTCAACTAACCGGTAGGGCATCATCTCTAACGAGATTAGTCTAGCTATGTGGGCGTTAAAACCCTGTGTACGCGGATGCGAGGATAAGTACTTCCTTTTTCTAACCAGAGTCTCATGTAGGGTGAGCTGGACTGGAGAGCTGGAGATCGTGGAACTTTCGGGTGTGCCGGTGTACATGGCAGACTGAGAGACGGTTGGAGACGGTATTGTTTCCGCCGGTGCCCTAGATGCAATATTTCCTCCTACAAAACTGGTGGTTCCCTGACCCTGACTGCTTTTGGCTGGCAAAGAAACCTGCACAGATACTGCCGGTGGTGCGGAAAATGGTGGCCTTACAGTGACGGAAGGGATGTTGCGTTGCTGACTAGCTTCATTGGCCGAGGGTGCTACAACCTTAAGGGACGTTTGGTAGTTAGTCCAGGCTTGAAAATGCATGGTGGTTAAGTGTCTATGCATGCAACTAGTATTTAGACTTTTCAGATTCTGACCTCTGCTTAAGCTAGTTGAACATTTTTGACAGATGACTTTGCGCTGATCAGTTGGATGTTGTTTAAAAAAATGCCAGACTGCACTCTTCCTAGACTCGGATCCCTTTTCAGGGATTGCAGACTGAGCTTTAACCGGATGGCCACGCTGTCCTCCAACAGGTTTTGGCTTTGACACGCGTTTTGGGCCAGATACGGGCCCGGCAGATGGAACCTGTTGCGATGTTGATGCCTGCTGCGGCCCCTCCTCCACCTCCGCTTCTGAACTACTGCCGCCTGCACCCTGTTCCCCCAATGGCTGCCAATCGGGGTCAATAACTGGGTCATCTATTACCTCCTCTTCGAGCTCGTGTGCAACTTCGTCTGTGTCACTGTGTCGGTCGGTGGTATAGCGTTCGTGGCGGGGCAACATAGTCTCATCAGGGTCTGATTGTGGATCTGTACCCTGAGAGGGCAATGTGGTGGTCTGAGTCAAAGGAGCAGCATAGTACTCTGGCTGTGGCTGTGCATCAGTGCACTCCATGTCAGAATATACTTGTAATGGGCATGGCCTGTTAAATGTTTCACTTTCTAAGCCAGGGACGGTATGTGTAAAGAGCTCCATGGAGTGACCCGTTGTGTCGCCTGCTGCATCCTTCTCTCTTGTTGTAGTTTTTGCTGAGGAGGACAAGGAAGCGACTTGTCCCTGACCGTGAACATCCACAAGCGACACGCTGCTTTTACATTTACCAGTTTCGGAAGAGGAGGCAAAAGAGCTAGAGGCTGAGTCTGCAATGTAAGCCAAAACTTGCTGTTGCTGCTCCGCCTTTAAAAGCGGTTTTCCTACTCCCAGAAAAGAGAGCGTTCGAGGCCTTGTGTAGCCTGACGACGAAACTGGCTCCACAGCTCCAGACTTAGGTGGAATATTTTTATCCCCACGACCACCTGATGCTCCACTACCACTACCATCATTACCAGCTGACAATGAACGCCCACGACGACCTCTTGCACCAGACTTCCTCATTGTTTTAAAATCTTAACCAAAGTAACTTTATTTGTTGCTGTCAAACAACTTACACGGTGAGCTATAACTTCAGTATGATTTCAATATCCCTTAACAGGTTGGTGAGACCACAAGGAAAATCAGGCACAATGTTACACACTCTGTTTTCTGTGGCACAAAATCACAGAGATGACACACACGCAGGACTGTCACTCAAGCACTAATGTCAATATTAATCTCCCACCTAATTTATTTATTTATTTTTTTCAGGGAGACTTTAGAAACCAAATAATATTAAAAAAACCAAAAAAATAAATAGCCTTTCTATGGCCCACTGAATGAGAGAGGTGGCACACCCAGGAGTCAAGACTGGCACACAAGCTGAAAGGGCAATATTACTCTCCCACTGTTTTTTTTTTTTTTTTTTTTTTTTCAGGGAGACTTTAGAAACCAAATAATAAGAAAAAAAATAAATAAATAAATAGGCTTTCTATAGCCCACTGAATGAGAGATAGCACACACAGCAGTGGCACACAAGCCCTGACTGAGGCCAATATTTTTCTCCCACTGATTGATGTAGTGTTTTTGTGTTGAGGTAGATTTTAGAACACAAATCAAGGAAAAAAAAAAAATGCTTTCTACGGCCCACTGAATGAGAGAGGTGGCACACCCAGGAGTCAAGACTGGCACACAAGCTGAAAGGGCAATATTACTCTCCCACTGTTTTTTTATGTATTTTTTGTTTTTTAAGGGAGACTTTAGAATCCCAATAATATTTAAAAAAAAAAATAAATAGGCTTTCTATGGCCCACTGAATGAGAGAGGTGGCACACCCAGGAGTCAAGACTGGCACACAAGCTGAAAGGGCAATATTACTCTCCCACTGTTTTTTTATGTATTTTTTGTTTTTTAAGGGAGACTTTAGAAACCCAATAATATTTAAAAAAAAAAATAAATAGGCTTTCTATGGCCCACTGAATGAGAGAGGTGGCACACCCAGGAGTCAAGACTGGCACACAAGCTGAAAGGGCAATATTACTCTCCCACTGTTTTTTTAAGTTTTTTTTTTATTATTTTCAGGGAGACTTTAGAAACCAAATAATATTAAAAAAACCAAAAAAATAAATAGGCTTTCTATGGCCCACTGAATGAGAGAGAGGTGGCACACCCAGGAGTCAAGACTGGCACACAAGCTGAAAGGGCAATATTACTCTCCCACTGTTTTTTTTTTTTTTTTTTTTTTTTCAGGGAGACTTTAGAAACCAAATAATAAGAAAAAAAATAAATAAATAAATAGGCTTTCTATAGCCCACTGAATGAGAGATAGCACACACAGCAGTGGCACACAAGCCCTGACTGAGGCCAATATTTTTCTCCCACTGATTGATGTAGTGTTTTTGTGTTGAGGTAGATTTTAGAACACAAATCAAGGAAAAAAAAAATGCTTTCTATGGCCCACTGAATGAGAGAGGTGGCACACCCAGGAGTCAAGACTGGCACACAAGCTGAAAGGGCAATATTACTCTCCCACTGTTTTTTTATGTATTTTTTGTTTTTTAAGGGAGACTTTAGAATCCCAATAATATTTTAAAAAAAAAATAAATAGGCTTTCTATGGCCCACTGAATGAGAGAGGTGGCACACCCAGGAGTCAAGACTGGCACACAAGCTGAAAGGGCAATATTACTCTCCCACTGTTTTTTTATGTATTTTTTGTTTTTTAAGGGAGACTTTAGAAACCCAATAATATTTAAAAAAATAAATAAATAGGCTTTCTATGGCCCACTGAATGAGAGAGGTGGCACACCCAGGAGTCAAGACTGGCACACAAGCTGAAAGGGCAATATTACTCTCCCACTGTTTTTTTAAGTTTTTTTTTTATTATTTTCAGGGAGACTTTAGAAACCAAATAATATTAAAAAAACCAAAAAAATAAATAGGCTTTCTATGGCCCACTGAATGAGAGAGAGGTGGCACACCCAGGAGTCAAGACTGGCACACAAGCTGAAAGGGCAATATTACTCTCCCACTGTTTTTTTTTTTTTTTTTCAGGGAGACTTTAGAAACCAAATAATAAGAAAAAAAATAAATAAATAAATAGGCTTTCTATAGCCCACTGAATGAGAGATAGCACACACAGCAGTGGCACACAAGCCCTGACTGAGGCCAATATTTTTCTACCACTGATTGATGTAGTGTTTTTGTGTTGAGGTAGATTTTAGAACACAAATCAAGGAAAAAAAAAAAATGCTTTCTATGGCCCACTGAATGAGAGAGGTGGCACACCCAGGAGTCAAGACTGGCACACAAGCTGAAAGGGCAATATTACTCTCCCACTGTTTTTTTATGTATTTTTTGTTTTTTAAGGGAGACTTTAGAAACCCAATAATATTTTTTAAAAAAAATAAATAGGCTTTCTATGGCCCACTGAATGAGAGAGGTGGCACACCCAGGAGTCAAGACTGGCACACAAGCTGAAAGGGCAATATTACTCTCCCACTGTTTTTTTTTTTTGTTTTTTTTTTCAGGGAGACTTTAGAAACCAAATAATATTAAAAAAACCAAAAAAAAAAAAAGGCTTTCTATGGCCCACAATTAGAGAGAGAGGTGGCACACCCAGGAGTCAAGACTGGCACACAAGCTGAAAGGGCAATATTACTCTCCCACTGTTTTTTTTTTTTTTGTTTTTTTTCAGGGAGACTTTAGAAACCAAATAATAAGAAAAAAAATAAATAAATAAATAGGCTTTCTATAGCCCACTGAATGAGAGATAGCACACACAGCAGTGGCACACAAGCCCTGACTGAGGCCAATATTTTTCTACCACTGATTGATGTAGTGTTTTTGTGTTGAGGTAGAATTTAGAACACAAATCACGGAAAAAATAAATAGGCTTTCTATGGCCCACTCAGTGAGAGATGGCACACACAGGGATGGCACTGTAGCAGAAATGCCAATCTTAATCTCCCACAAAAAAAAAAAACAACAGGGACTGTCCTACAATTACTATCTCCCTGCAGTAATGTAAGCCAGGTATGGCAGGCAGCAATAGGAGTGGACTGATGCACAAATTAAATAAAAAGTGTGGACAAACAAAAAAGATAGCTGTGCAGAAAGGAACAAGAGGATATGTGCTTTGAAAAAAGCAGTTGGTTTGCACAGTGGCGTACACAGCAATACAGCTATCACGGAGCCTTCTAGGGCAGCCCAATGAGCTACAACGCTGAGGAAAAAAAAAAAAAAATAGCTTCCACTGTTCCTGCACACCGAAGGTGGTGTTGGACAGTGGAAATCGCTACAGCACAAGCGGTTTGGTGGTTAGTGGACCCTGCCTAACGCTCTCCCTGCTTCTGACGAAGCGGCAGCAACCTCTCCCTAAGCTCAGATCAGCAGCAGTAAGATGGCGGTCGGCGGGAACGCCCCTTTATAGCCCCTGTGACGCCGCAGACAGCAAGCCAATCACTGCAATGCCCTTCTCTAAGATGGTGGGGACCAGGATCTATGTCATCACGCTGCCCACACTCTGCGTTCACCTTCATTGGCTGAGAAATGGCGCTTTTCGCGTCATTGAAACGCGACTTTGGCGCGAAAGTCGCGTACCGCATGGCCGACAAGCACAGGGGTCGGATCGGGTTTCATGAGACGCCGACTTAGCCAAAAGTCGGCGACTTTTGAAAATGATCGACCCGTTTCGCTCAACCCTAATCGTCACCTCTTATGTCACCATTTTCTACAAACTTAGAAAAAGTAAGAGATCCCAGAGATCTCAGAGATCCTCCAGGATCATCACCGCTGTTATATCTTGTTTCTTCATCTGCTGGTTTCCATATTACATCTGGCCACTAATATTCTGGTATTATAGAGATTACATAATATCCAATTTTAGAGATTACATAGCATACCATGATTGGTATAACATGACATTCCATATAGTAGACGCTATCGTTACCAGCCTGGCTTATCTGAACAGTTGCCTGAATCCGATCATTTATGTGTTCCTGACGCCGGATTTCCAACACGGTTTCCTCAGCTCCATCCCCTCCAGGCTAGAAAGAGCCTTCGGTGACCATCCTAATGACCTGAGCAGAGAGCGAGGAGACACAGGAGACACTCGCCCAGCTGCTGTGTAATGGATATTCCTGGGACCTCCTCTATGTCACACCTCTTAACCCCTTGGTGACTAGGACATTTTTCCAGTTTCCTTCCTTTTTCCTTTCCAAAATTCACAAAACATTATTTTCCCATGAAGGACTGATTGTTGCAGGATGAAAAGTAATAATGAAAGTCTCCCTTCATGTTACCACATAATGTGCAGAAAAATGTGAGGAAACATAATCCCAAGTGAAGTGAATGGGGGAAAACAAATTGCAATTCCGCCATAATAATAAAGTGACCCAGTGGAAGACATCAATTAACCCCTTCACCACCTTGGGTGTTTCTGGTTTTTGCTCCCATAACTTTGTTAGTTTCCGTCACTATGGCCGTGTGAGGGCTTGTTTTTTGCAGGACACGTTGCACTTTTGATTGACGCCATTGTTTTTGCCATATAATGTACTGAAAAATGGGAAAAAATCAAACGGGTGAAATTGCAAAAAAAAAGTGTAGTTCCACAATTGTTTTTTATTTTTTTTTACGATGTTCACCAAATGCTAACACTGACCTGCCACGATGATTCTCCAGGTCATTATGAGCATGCCGATACCAAACATGTACACCAGGTCGGACTGGCCAACAGGAACATTCTCCAGTGGGCCCAGGCACTGACATACGCTGGTATACAGGGCCGGCAGCTGCTGAGGGCCCCCGCTGCCTCAGGGGCCACAGCCAGTGGTGTGTCACTAATAGCGGCACACCACACAGCTGCTATGGGGCCTGTCAGGGGGTCTGCCCAGCACCAGCAGCGGAGGAGCAGCGGGTGACAGGAGGCAGGAGCCGGCTGCTGGCTAAAGCTTGTGCCCGCTGCTAAAGAGAAATGAGCTCATGGGCGTGGAGAGCAGTGAATATTCATTTCACTTTAATAGCCGGCAGTGCTGGGTTAGAATGTGAGAGTAATGGGGAGGGGCCGTCTCACAGCACAGTTTAGATGGCGCGGCGGTCAGGAAGATGTCTGCAGCCCTCTCTGTGTCCCCTCCTACTCATCATGGCTGCTCCTAAACCACTGTCCTGGGATCTGCACAAGTGAATCAGCAGGACCTGGTAAGTATACATATATATGTGTATCTGTGTGTACATGTACAGTATACAGTGTGTGTATGTGCATAGAGTATGTGTGTACCTATATACAGTATATAGTATGATTGTGTATATCTGTGGTGTGTAAATATATAAATATATAGTTGTGCTCAAATGTTTACATACCCCGGCAGAATTTTTCTTTCTTGGCCTGTTTTCAGAGAATATGAATGATAACACCCAAACTTTTTCTCCACTCATGGTTAGTGGTTGGGTGAAGCCATTTATTGTCAAACTACTGTGTTTTCTCTTTATAAATCATAATGACACCCAAAACATCCAAATGACCCTGATCAAAAGTTCACATACCCCATTTCTTAATAAGGCTACTTTCACACTTGCGTCGTACGACGAACATCGCAATGTGTCATTTTTGAGAAAAAATGCATCCTGCAAAGTTGTCTGCAGGATGCATTTTTTCCCCAGAGAGTAACATTAGCGACGCATTGCGACGCATTGCCACACGTCGCAACCGTCGTGCGACGGTTGCGTCGTGTTGTGGCGGACCGTCGGCACCAAAAAACATTGCAAGTAACGTTTTTTGGTGTGTCGTGTCCGCCATTTCCGACCGGAAATCCGCCCCCTCTTCCCCGCAACTCACAATGGGGCAGTGGATGCATTGAAAAACTGCATCCGCTGAACCCGTTGTGCGGCGCATTCACTGCTTGCGTCGGTACATCGCAACGACGCATTGCGTCGTGCATCGTACGACGCAAGTGTGAAAGTATCCTACCGTGTATTCCCACTCTAACATCAATGACAGCTTGAAGTACTGTATATGCATGTACATACAGTATACAGTGTGTGTGTATTTATTACATATGTATACTGCATGTGCGCAGTATATTGTGTAAATATATATGTATAAACCGTATATGTATGTGAGCATACTGTATATAAACTGAATGTTTGTGTGTATATACCTTATATTTGTATGTGTCTGTATACTGTATATACAATATGTAGTGAATGTTTCTATATTTATAAAGTACAGTATATATAATGTGTACATGTATAGTGTATATCTGTGTATATGTGCTGCATATATAGTTCTGTAATTGTAGAGTCGCCATAATAGGGATCAGCAGTAAATGTCTAATGCCTGTGCTTTACATTAGGGCCTGTTCACACTGTCATTACTGCGTCCGGTGGGTTCTCCCTGAATCCTGTATAGAGCCATAGATTGCAATGACAGGAATGGAGTTCACATGAATTCCACGTGATTTTTTTTTTTTTCTGAACGAGTCCGTCTGTCCCAACAGCTACAGAAAAGTGGACACTAGAAGAAAAACACAAACTGAGACTCTAAGAAAATACATCAGACGGTCAATTTCAGAAAAAACAAACAAATGGAATTCATTTATGTGAATCCTATTTTAGGGGATTCAGGCAGAGCCCCCGGACACACTGCAGAAGCTCAGTGTGAACAGGGCCTAATATACTATTGTGTGTAAAAGTGCAGTCTACACTATACCACGCTGTCCCAGTACAGTAGCCAGACACAGACATCGGCCAGAGATGGACACCAGCCAGAAACGGATGCCGGCCAGACACATACACCGACCAGACACGGACACCGGCCAGATACAGACACCGGCCAGATACGGACACCGGCCAGATACGGACAGAGGCCAGATACGGACAGAGGCCAGACACGGACACCGGCCAGATACGGACACCTGCCAGACACGTACACCAGCCAGACACAGACACCGGCCAGATACGGACAGCTGCCAGAAACGAACAGCAGCCAGATATGGACAGCAGCCAGACACGGACACCGGCCAGACACGGACACCGACCAGACACGGACACCGGCCAGACACGAACAGGGGCCAGATACAGACACGGACACGGCCAGACATGGACACCTATCCAGACACGGACAGGGGCCAGACACAGACGAGGATGCCGGCCAGACACGGACAGCGACCAGACACAGACACCGGCCAGGGGTCAGACACAGACACCGGCCAGACACGGACACCAACCAGGCACGGATGCCGGCCAGACACGGACACCAGCCAGACACAGACACCGGCCAGACACGGACGCCGGCCAGACACGGACACCGGCCAGACACGGACGCCGGCCAGACACGGACGCCGGCCAGACACAGACAGCGGCCAGACACGGACAGCGGCCAGACACGGACAGGGGCCAGACACGGACAGGGGCCAGACACAGACACCGGCCAGAAGACACTTTTTTATAAATCTGTTGCTGTGGTCTTTCAGCGTTTGTTTCCCTAGTCAAATGAATGGAAAACAAAACTGCAAGTGAAAAGGCTGCAGAAAACGCAGAATATTTCCTGCCAACACTGTAGATTGATCCGCAGCAAAAATGGTGCGTGTGAACAGTGTCTACGGGGATTTTATGAGAATGAAAAAATAATTAGCATGAAATGATAAATCCTCTGCGGCTTCAGCACTGATGCTCTGGGGGTCTCTGCCATACTTAGCACTGGGCTGCAGTGGTCTTGTGGCTCCGGGGGTCTCTGCCAGTCTTAGCACTGGGCTGCAGTGGTCTTGTGGCTCCGGGGGTCTCTGCCAGTCTTAGCACTGGGCTGCAGTGGTCTTGTGGCTCCGGGGGTCTCTGCCAGTCTCAGCACTGGGCCGCAGTGGTCTTGTTGCTTCGGGGGTCTCTGTCAGTCTTAGCACTGGGCTGCAGTGGTCTTGTGGCTTTGGGGGTCTCCGCCAGTCTTAGCACTGGGCTGTAGGGGTCTTGTGGCTACAGGGGTCTCTACCAGTCTTAGCACTGGGCTACAATCATCTTTTGGCTGCACCTTATATTATAGCTGCAAAGTGAATAATAACCATAAGGGACCCCGAACCATCGGCCGAGGAGCCAGAGGGGATTTAGCAGAGTTGTTTGGGGTGACATTTTTTTTAATCGCTTTTTATTCTGCCATTTGTGAGGTAGGATGTAGAAAAAGATGTCAAATCTGCTAATGTTTTCTATTATGTGACTATACGGCCCCCTTCACACAACCGTGTATCATGGTTTTCACGGATGCCACATGTGCTTTTTTAGCCTATGGTGCTGCACTCATGTCCTTGTTTTCCCAGCAGCAGAGATGACAAGGACCAATACAAGTCTATGTGTCCGTGTAAACATGCCGTCCGTGTGCGTATGAGGTGACCGCGCATACAAGAATGGGGAATGAGGGTGCCATGCATACCAGGAAAGGGATGAGGGGGCCATGCATACAGGATAGGGATGAAGGGACAATATATACCAGAATAAGGATCAGGGTGCCATGTATACCAGGATGGTGATGACAATCCCATGTATACCAGGATAGGTATCAGGGTGCCATGCATACCAGAATAGGGATGAGGTGCCATGCATACCAGGATAGGAATGAGGGGGCCATGTATACCAGGATAGGGATGAGGGGACAATATATACCAGGATAGGGATCAGGGTGCCATGTATACCAGGATGGTGATGACAATCCCATGCATACCAGGATAGGGATGAGGGGGCCATGCATACCAGGATAGGGATGAGGGGACAATATATACCAGGATAAGGATCAGGGTGCCTTGTATACCAGGATGGTGATGACAATCCCATGTACAGTTGTGGCCAAAAGTATTGACACCCCTGCAATTCTGTCAGATAATACTCAGTTTCTTCCTGAAAATGATTGCAATCACAAATTATTTGGTATTATTATCTTCATTTAATTTGTCTTAAATGAAAAAAGACAAGAGAATGAAGCAAAAAGCAAAACATTGATCATTTCACACAAAACTCCAACAATGGGCCAGACAAAAGTATGGGCACCCTCAGCCTAATACTTGGTTGCACAACCTTTAGCCAAAATAACTGCGACCAACCGCTTCCGGTAACCATCAATGAGTTTCTTACACTGCTCTGCTGGAATTTTAGACCATTCTTCTTTGGCAAACTGCTCCAGGTCCCTGATATTTGAAGGGTGCCTTCTCCAAACTGCCATTTTTAGATCTCTCCACAGGTGTTCTATGGGATTCAGGTCTGGACTCATTGCTGGCCACCTTAGAAGTCTCCAGTACTTTCTCTCAAACCATTTTCTAGTGCTTTTTGAAGTGTGTTTTGGGTCATTGTCCTGCTGGAAGACCCAGCTTTCTCACACTGGGCCCTACATTATGCTGCAAAATTTGTTGGTAGTCTTCAGACTTCATAATGCCATGCACACAGTCAAGCAGTCCAGTGCCAGAGGCAGCAAAGCATCCCCAAAACATCAGGGAACCTCCACCATGTTTGACTGTAGGGACCGTGTTCTTTTCTTTGAATGCCTCTTTTTTTCTCCTGTAAACTTGTTTGGAAGTTAGTTGAGGTTCTTTATCCAACACCCGCACAATCTTGCCTTGAAATCTCTTGTCAATTATTCTTTTCTGTCTGCATCTAGGGAGGTTAGCCACAGTGCCATGGGCTTTAAACTTCTTGATGACACTGCGCAGGGTAGACACAGGAATATTCAGGTCTTTGGAGATGGACTTGTAGCCTTGAGATTGCTCATGCTTCCTCACAATTTGGTTTCTCAAGTCCTCAGACAGTTCTTTGGTCTTCTTTCTTTTCTCCATGCTCAATGTTGTATACACAAGGACACAGGACAGAGGTTGAGTCAACTTTAATCCATGTCAACTGGCTGCAAGTGTGATTTAGTTATTGCCAACACCTGTTAGGTGCCACAGGTAAGTTACAGGTGCTGTTAATTACACAAATTAGAGAAGCATCACATGATTTTTTGAACAGTGCTAATACTTTTGTCCAACCCCTTTTTTATGTTTGGTGTGGAATTATATCCAATTTGGCTTTAGGACAATTCTTTTTGTGTTTTTTCATTTAAGACAAATTAAATGAAGATAATAATACCAAAGAATTTGTGTTTGCAATCATTTTCAGGAAGAAACTGAGTATTCTCTGACAGAATTGCAGGGGTGTCAATACTTTTGGCCACAACTGTATACCAGGATAGGGATCAGGGTGCCATGCATACCAGAATAGGGATGAGGGGACAATATATACCAGGATAGGGTTCAGGGTGCCATGTATACCAGGATGGTGATGACAATCCCATGCATACCAGGATAGAGATGAGGGGGCCATGAATACCAGGAAAAAGATGAGGAGGACATGCAAGCCAGGATGGGGATCAGGGTGCCATGTATACCAGAATAGGAATGAGGGGGCCATACATACCAGGATAGTGATGACAATCCTATATATACCAGGTTAGGGATGATGGGGCCATGCATACCAGGCTGGGGATGAGGGGCCCATGCATACCAGGAAAGGGATGAGGGGGCCATGCATACCAGGATAGGGATGAGGGGGCCATGCATACCAGGAAAGGGATGAGGGAGCCAGGCATACCAGGAAAGGGATGAGGGGGCCATGTATACCAGGAAATCGATGAGGGGGCCATGCAAACCAGGATAGGGATGAGGGGGCCATGCATACCAGGAAAGGGATGAGGGAGCCAGGCATACCAGGAAAGGGATGAGGGGGCCATGTATACCAGGAAATCGATGAGGGGGCCATGCAAACCAGGATAGGGATGAGGGGGCCATGCATACCAGGAATGGGATGAGGGAGCCAGGCATACCAGGAAAGGGATGAGGGGGCCATAGATACCGGGGTAGGAATGAGAGGGCCATGCATACCAGGCTGGGGATAAGGGGGCCATGCATACCAGGAAAGGGATGAGGGGGCCATGCATACCAGGATAGGGATGAGGGGGCCATGCATACCAGGATAGGGATGATGGGCTATGCATACCAGGCTGGGGTTAAGGGGGCCATGCATACCAGGAAAAGGATGAGGGGGGCATGCATACCAGCAAAGGGATGAGGGGGCCATGCATACCAGGATAGGGATGAGGTGGCCATGCATACCAGGGTAGGAATAAGAGGGCCATGCATACCATGATAGGGATCAGGGTGCCATGCATACCAGGAAAGGAATCGGTGACATGCATACCAAGATAGGGAAGAGGGGGCCATGTATACCAGGATAGGGATCAGGGTGCCATGTATACCAGGATAGAGATGAGGGGGTCATGCATACCATGATGGGGATGAGGGGACAATGTATACCAGGATGGGGATTAGGGGGCCATGCATACCAGGATAGGGATGAGGGGGTCATGCATAACAGGATGGGGATGAGGGGACAATGTATAGCAGGATGGGGATCAGGGGGCCATATATACCAGAATGGGGATGAGGGGGCCATGCATACCAGGAATGGGATGAGGGAGCCATGCATACTAGGAAAGGGATGAGGGAGCCAGGCATACCAGGAAAGGGATGAGGGGGCAATAGATACCAGGGTAGGAATGAGAGGGCCATGCATACCAAGCTGGGGATAAGGGGGGCATGCATACCAGGAAAGGGATGAGGGGCCATGCATACCAGGAAAGGGATGAGGGGACCATGCATACCAGGATAGGGATGAGGGGGCCATGCATACCAGGATAGGGATAAGGGGCCATGCATACCAGGATAGGAATGAGGGGGCCATGCATACCAGGATAGGGATGATGGGCTATGCATACCAGGCTGGGGTTAAGGGGGCCATGCATACCAGGAAAAGGATGAGGGGGGCATGCATACCAGGAAAGGGATGAGGGGGCCATGCATACCAGGATAGGGATGAGGGGGCCATGCATACCAGGGTAGGAATAAGAGGGCCATGCATACCAGGATAGGGATCAGGGTGCCATGCATACCAGGAAAGGAATCGGTGACATGCATACCAAGATAGGGATGAGGGGGCCATGTATACCAGGATAGAGATGAGGCGGTCATGCATACCATGATGGGGATGAGGGGACAATGTATACCAGGATGGGGATTAGGGGGCCATGCATACCAGGATAGGGATGAGGGGGTCATGCATAACAGGATGGGGATGAGGGGACAATGTATAGCAGGATGGGGATCAGGGGGCCATATATACCAGAATGGGGATGAGGGTGCCATGCATACCAGGATAGGGATGAGGGAACCATGTATACAAGGATAGGGATGAGGGGACAATATATACCAGGATGGGGCCATGCATAGAAGGATTTTGATGAGGGGGTCATACCAGGATAAGAATGAGGGGGCTATGCATACCAGGATAGGGATGAGGGTGCCATGCATACCAGGATGGTGATGAGAAGGGCTATGTCTACCTGGATTCAGAAAATATATATACCAGGATGGGGGATATTAGTACAGAATTTACCACATTTTTTACTTCAATTTTTTTCTCTAATTTCCGCCTCTAAAACCTAGGTGTGTCTTATGGTCCGAAAAATACGGTATATATCAGTGAGCGAGGGAGTACGTGGCGGCCATAATACTGTAGGGCTATAGTATACTCTATGAGGGGGCTATATTATATTCTATGTGGGGGCTACATTTTATTATATGAGGGCTGCATTATTTTCTATAAGGGGGGGCTACCCCAACCCCTGCTATATCATTAAGACATGTGCTACCTTTTTATACCCTGATATTAGCGTGTTACCGCACAATTGGTGGTCTTGTATTTATTTCTATGTAGCTACATAGTGGGCCCCAAGAATGATTTTCTCTGGTGGGTAAAAAGTGCTCCTGTCCAATGCTGCATGTATATGATTTTTTTCTATTTAAAACAGCACTCTCCAATACTTAAAAAAAAACAACTATTTTCATTAAGCCCCGCCCCCTTTCTGGGACGCGATGGTGCCGGATGTGTACTGTACACATCCGGGATCATCGCACCCCTTGCCATAGGGCCCTGTGATATTACTTGCGGCGACGCAGCGTCGCCGCAGGTAGCACGGACATGCTGCGATCTGAAAAGACGCGCAGCATGTCCGGAATCGCAGGGCCTCCGCGTGCGGGTTTCCACGCATAGTGGACACGGGATTTCAAAAAATCCCCTCCACTATGCTGGAACATCTGGACGCTGCGTGTTTGACGCTGCAGCGTCAAACACGCAGCGTTAACTGACCGTGGACACTCACCCTAAAACAGCAGGGGGAGTGGGAAGTGAAGGAGGACAACAGCCGTTTTGCGCTTATTCCAGAGATTCTGCGGGTCCAAGATTTTTTTTCTCTTGATATTTCTTTTCTATTTAAGCAGTGAAAAAAAATTCCAAAGTTTGTAAAGAAAAAAGTCGCCTTTTTTCGTGATCTGGGGCTGGGTGAGGGCTTACTTTTTGCGAGCTGAGCTCACGTTTTTATTGATACCATTCTGGTGCAGATAATGTACCATTATTGTATTTTAATGCAATGTTGCGGCGACCAAAAAAAACGTAATTCTGGAGTCTTGATTTTTTTCTTGTTACGTCGTTTACTGATTGGATTAATTATTTTTATATATTAATAGATCAGGCGATTCTGAACTCAGCGATACCAAACGCGTATTTTTTATTTTACTTTACATTGTTTTATTTTGAATGGGAAGAATGGGGGGGTGATTTAAACTTTTTGCTTATTTTTTTAAAAACATTTTTTTTACTTTTTACTTGCCTCAATAGTCCCCTAAGGAGACTTGAAGCTGCGATCTTCTGATCGCTTGTGCTGCACATAGCAGGCCTTTAGCCCTGCTACAGTATGTGTAGCTAAAATGCTCATCAGATGTGAGCGCCGACCGCTGGGCGGCGCTCATAGCGATCAGAAAATAACAACCACAGGAGTCTCCTGCAGACACCGGGTTGTCCTACCAACCCATCGGCGACCCAAAGTCATGTGACACGAGAGCCGATGGATGGGGTTTCTGACACACTTCCGTCGCGATCATGATAAATGCCGCTGTGATATATTAAAAGCGGCATTTAAAGGGACTCTGTCACCTGAATTTGGAGGGAACAATTTTCAGCCACATGGGCGGGGTTTTCGGGTGTTTGATTCACCCTTTTCTTTACCCGCTGGCTGCAATATTGGATTGAAGTTCATTCTCTGTCCTCCATAGTACACGCCTGCACAAGGCAATCTTGTCTTGCGCAGGCGTGTACTATGGAGGACAGAGAATGAACTTCAATCCAATATTGCAGCCAGCGGGTAAGGAAAGGGTGAATCAAACACCCGAAAACCCCGCCCCTGTGGCTGAAAATTGTTCCCTCCAAATTCAGGTGACAGAGGCCCTTTAACATGTTAACAGCTGCGGGTGGATCATGATTCCACCCGAAGCTATTAGGGGCACGTGTCAACTAATGAAATCAGCTGACATGTGCCAGAAAGGTTGCAGGGTCATCGCCGGAGCCAGAAGCATACAAGTAGAGGAGACGACCTTGGACGTACTTATATGTCTAATGTGGGAAAGGAGTATATATGCATATATATTACAGATGAGCGGATCAATCTGCAGAGGATCGAGTTTGAGTCCAATTTCCTGAAATTCATGATTTCACGTGAATTCATACTCTTTTAAATGTGATTATTGGTTCACAATAAAAATCCCTCAAAAACGTGTCTGATACCATTTGCCGCACTGCCGGAGCATCAGAGAGAGCATCTCTCACCCTCTCACTCTCAGTGGCAGAGCGCTATTAGCCTATACATTAACCCCATATCTGCCCGTTATTAGCCTTATATTACATGGCAGGTTCCCTTACACCTACATACCCGCAGTGATCTGCAGGCTGATAAGCACCATCTTTATAGGTGTTTCACATTCCCAATAAAGTTGTGTTTCTTAGGCCGGCGTCACACTGGCGAGTTTTACGGACGTAAGAGCGCAGAAACTACGTCCGTAAAACTCGCATTACATACGGCACAATTATTCTCAATGGGGCTGCTCCTATTAGCCGTATATTACGGTTCAGTATTATACGGCTTTCTACGGCCGTACAAAATCGCAGCATGCTGCGTTTGTCAGCGTATTGCGCAAATAATACGCCAATGAAAGTCTATGGGGGCGAGAAAAATACGGATTCCACACGGACCTGCAGTGTGACTTGCGAGAAATACGCAGCGCTGTTAGTGAAAAGTCGGTAATTCAATTGCCGGCTTTTTCCTTCTCCTTCACAAACCCGACATGATATGAGACATGGTTTACATACAGTAAACCATCTCATATCCCCATTTTTTTTGCATATTCCACACTACTAATGTTAGTAGTGTGTATGTGCAAAATTTGTGCACTGTAGCTTGTAAAATAAAGGGTTAAATGGCGGAAAAAATTGGCGTGGGCTCCCGCGCAATTTTCTCCGCCAGAATGGTAAAGCCAGTGACTGAGGGCAGATATTAATAGCCAGGAGAGGGTCCATGGTTATTGGCCCCCCCCGTGGCTAAAAACATCTGCCCCCAGCCACCCCAGAAAAGGCACATCTGGAAGATGCGCCTATTCTGGCACTTGGCCACTCTCTTCCCACTCCCTGTAGCGGTGGGATATGGGGTAATGAAGGGTTAATGCCACCTTGCTATTGGAAGGTGACATTAAGCCAGATTAATAATGGAGAGGCGTCAATTATGACACCTATCCATTATTAATCCAATTGTTGGTAAGGGTTAAAAAACACACACACATGATTAAAAAGTAGTTTAATGAAATAAACACAGCGGTTGTTGTAATAATTTATTGTTCTCGCAATCCATCAGGAACACCCTCGCTTGGAAAAATAATAAACGCACAAGATACATACCCTCAGCTGACCCGTCACGTCCCACGAAGTAATCCATCTGAAGGGGTTAACTAATATTACAGGCAGGAGCCCTGCTAAATGCAGCTGTGTGCTCCTGCCTGTAATCCCCGGCGAATGAATGAAATGTAGGTCATTGACCTACATTTCCTTCAGTCGCGGTGATGCGCCCCCTGGTGGATGTCCTCATATGACCTGGAGCGTGGGAAAAAGTTCCCAGGCTGCAGTTCATGAGAACATCCACCAGAGGGCGCCTCACCGCGACTCAATGTAAGTACAGATCCTGCTTTCCTTTCAGCACCCAGGGATTACAGGCACCAGCGAGTGGTTTATCGCAGCTCGTGCCTGTAATATTAATTAACCCCTTCAGATGGATTACTTCGTGGGACGAGACGGTTCACCAGAAGGTATGTATCTTGTGCGTTTATTATTTGGCCAAGCGAGGGTGTTCCTGATGGATTGCGAGAACAATAAATTATTACAACAACCGCTGTGTTTATTTCATTAAACTACTTTTTAATCATGTGTGTGTGTGTTTTTTAACCCTTACCAACAATTGGATTAATAATGGATAGGTGTCATAATTGACGCCTCTCCATTATGAATCTGGCTTAATGTCACCTTCCAATAGCAAGGTGGCATTAACCCTTCATTACCCCATATCCCACCGCTACAGGGAGTGGGAAGAGAGTGGCCAAGTGCCAGAATAGGCGCATCTTCCAGATGTGCCTTTTCTGGGGTGGCTGGGGGCAGATGTTTTTAGCCACGGGGGGGCCAATAACCATGGACCCTCTCCTGGCTATTAATATCTGCCCTCAGTCACTGGCTTTACCATTCTGGCGGAGAAAATTGCGCGGGAGCCCACGCCAATTTTTTCCGCCATTTAACCCTTTATTTCAGCAGCTACAGCGCTGAAATTTTGCACATACACACTACTAACATTAGTAGTGTGGAATATGCAAAAAAAAAGGGGATATGAGATGGTTTAATGTATGTAATCATGTCTCATATCCTGTCGGGTTTGTGCAGGAGAAATGAAAAGCCGGCAATTGAATTACCGGCTGTTCACAGATATCGCGCTGAATGAAATCTAAATACAGAATATATATATATGTGTCTCAATGACATATATATATATATATATACTGTATATATGTTTTCCCTAACATTTGAGCACATAAATCCATTAGATGTCGGTTTTGCAAGCCTGCGCGAAAATCTCGCAGTACGGATGCCATACGGATTACATACCGAGGATGCCATGCGCAAAATACGCTGACACACCCTGCCTACGGATCACTATTTTGGGAACATTTCACCGTATTTCGGCCGTATTACGGCCGTAAAATACGGACCGTATTGTCTTACGCCGAGTGTGACGCCGGCCTTACAGAGGTAATAAAATGTCAGACATGTATCCATCAATCACAGGATGGCGCCCCCCAGCTCCAACACTGAGATGTGCGCAGTTGGTGGGATGTGTCCTGTGCCCTGAGAATATTACTGGACATGGATTTGTTGTATCTTTATAGCACTGATATTACAGCTTATTACTAATTACTGATAATCTTCTATGTCTGTAACCTGAGAAGTATTTGTGATATAAAAGTGACATGAGTAATATGTGACGGATTTCACTCTGCTCCAATAATAAAATGTTATAACACAAGAATCAAGAGACAAAAAATAAAATAAATCTGCGATCACGTTGTGTTAGTGTCGTGCTTTGTAACCAGAGGGGTAAAGTTTTTCTTTTTCTGTGTTGTATCTTTATAACATAATTATCCCGTTATCCATTACAATTCCTAACAGAAGTAGCGTGAAATGGGAGACCCCTGTCCCCCCAAACTCGCTGCTCATCTGAAGCCTCATTGTTATATTATATAAGATTACATTGTTCTATGTCTCATATGTTTCTTTACAAATAAACACATTTTCCCATAATATTCGGCCCTTGAGATCGTCCCTCATATTTTACCTAATATGAATCCTTCAGATTTTGCCTCTCTACAAACGTTGGCACCTCCTATCTCCGATATGGTCGGCTACCAGTACGCTGGGGATGGAAGAGGCATTGGCTGCCCCCCATCCCCCGACACTGGTGGTATTTACACCCCACCAACACCGCATATTACCCACCGCCTATGGGGACTTTCTATAATTTTCTATTTGCCTTTTGGAAAGTAAAACACATAATCCCCCTATGTGACGCTATTTTATTAACGTTTCTTTAGTGTCCACGATGATAGAGGTGTCAGTTACTATAGTAACTACCGCGTTTCCCCATATATAGGACAGGGTCTTCTACTATTTTTTGCTTCAAAAGATGTGTTAGGGCTTATTTTCCTATTTTTTCATGAACAACAGTCTAAATTATTGTTGAACAAAAAAAAATCAACATTTACTCAAATATACAAATATGTCCGAAGCCAAACCAAAGCCTTTGCTCTCCTGTCAGCAACTCATTCACAGACCGGGCCTTCCAGCTCAGGAATTAATGGTTCCTGACCTGATCCGCACGTGCACTTCTTAGCATTTCCCTTGTACATCTGTTGGCTGAGATTTTTGCCCTGGGAGTCCACTGTAATTCATTTCTTGTACTCAATGAAATAGCTCTTTCTTTTTCAACTTATAGTGTCTGTGGGTCAAAATACCAGTGCAGTGTGTGTAAAATATTAATATATCGATAATAAAAAATATAGAAGATTACTTCGCGTATACAGAGTCCAACTAGCAAGCACAGACTCTGGTTAGTTTGTGACTGAGTTATTTTGAGGACCTTGCTAGATTCATCTGTTCTCTGTATGTCATAGCTATAGGACTCTTGTCAGAATGTTCGAAATGTGGCTATTTGAAGATAATAAATGGTTCTTGTAAAGGTTACTGTATATGCTTAGGGTCTAAGGGGTAACATTTCTCCTTATGGAGAGTGACATACCAGCTCTGGCTTGACAAGGTAAGGAGACTTATTCGTCGTACAATGCTCATCTGGGAAATTTAATATGCAAATTGCCTCTTCAGAGATAAAAAGAGGACTTAACTTAACTCTATAGCGCCACCTGTTAGAAGTAGCGATCCTACAAGTCACAATCAACTCTTTAACAAGTCGTGCAATATGACTTAGGATAAAAGCCAAATCAGTATCTCCAGGGGCGTAGCTAGAGCTTTTGCCGCCCGGGGCTGTTCCCGAGTTTGGCGCCCCCCCCCCCCCCCCCCAGAACGTATGCGATTTTCACACTTAGTCATGTACCGACGAGCTCCTCTCCCTTAAGCTCCCAATGTTCAGTGAAAAACTGAGAGAAGCAGAAGAGAAGCTCGTTGTTACAGGACCATGAGTATGAAAATCGCATATGAGTGACGTGTCCATGTGTCGACGACTGGAACCTGCAGAGCTGAATCCTGACATCGCAGCTTCTGAATTCTCACAACTAATGCACTGCACACTTTTAGGATTCTCCCTGGCCGGTGGACAGTCATGTCAGCACAAGCATGCGATTTGTATACTTCTGACCACATTCCGACTAGACGTGCCCGGCCTCACTCAGTTCATTTTCATAGAGTGAGGCCACACATGTCTAGTCAGCACGTGACCGCATGTATGTAAATCGCCAGCACCAGAGAATCCTGACAGTGTGCAGGGCGCACTGTGAGAACTCAGAAGTCTGCAGTCACAAAGAATGACTGCAGACTCATCACAAACCTGGACATCCCCTTTAATGCTCCTAACATAAATAAAAACATGAGAGTTAGTCAGTATCACAAATAACATTTATATCCAGGTACCTTATAGATGACGTCGCCTCTGGAGTTGTTCTCCTTCATTTCTTCATCTTGTCCAGACCCCATGATGAGTTTTCTCATCCACAGCCGTCTCTGCAGACCTCCATCTTCTCCGCTCTTTTGCAGAAAATCTCCACATGACGCCCATAAAGATACAAGTGTCATTATAATGCTCCTGAATGAAAAATTTCCCCTCACTATATTGTCTGCACAAAATATGACCCCCACACTGTCCCTCTTATGGTACATGCTCTTCACACTGACCTCTCCTTTCTATACCGGCCCCCTCTTCACACTGTCCTCTCACACTGTGTCCCCCCTATAGGGCCCAGTATTTATACTGTACTCTCTCATCACACTCCCCCTCCTTTGCATACTATCCCCTCCTGGCTCCTGGCTGTGCCCTTACACTGTCCCTCCATGTTACGCATGCACACATCCCAACACCCTCACTCCCCGTACTCTGTCCACATACGTTTTTCACATCGCTACTCATACTGTGTCCGCATACATTCCCCCGTTTGACCCCAAGCTGTCTGCACCCATCCTCCATACTGTTTCCTCATATATGCCCCCCATCTCCCCCTTTGCTCTTCATTTTGTGTCCTCAGATCTCCCCCACACATTAAATCCCCCCATTCCCATGACAAATCTCCCCCCACACACATTCAATCCCCCATCTCCACTCACATTAAATCTCCCCCCACAATAAATCCCCCCCATCTCCACTCACAGTAAATCCCCAATCCAATAATATATCCCACTATCCCCACTCACATTAAATCCCCCCCAGTCACAGTAAATCCCCCCCACAATATATGCCCCCCATC
Organism: Ranitomeya variabilis; assembly: GCF_051348905.1. NCBI lineage: Eukaryota > Metazoa > Chordata > Amphibia > Anura > Dendrobatidae > Ranitomeya > Ranitomeya variabilis. Next base: position 667,806,731 of record NC_135235.1, on the reverse strand, counting down.
CCCTCACAGTAAATCCCCCCCACAATATATGCCCCCCATCCCCTCACAGTAAATCCCCCCCACAATATATGCCCCCATCCCCTCACAGTAAATCCCCCCCACAATATATGCCCCCATCCCCTCACAGTAAATCCCCCCCACAATATATCCCCCCATCCCCACTCACATTAAATCCCCCCCACAATATATGCCCCCATCCCCACTCACAGTAAATCCCCCCCACAATATATGCCCCCCATCCCCTCACAGTAAATCCCCCCCACAATATATGCCCCCCATCCCCTCACAGTAAATCCCCCCCACAATATATGCCCCCATCCCCACTCACAGTAAATCCCCCCCCCACAATATATGCCCCCCATCCACTCACAGTAAATCCCCCCCCCCCACAATGTATGCCCCCCCATTCCCACTTACAGTAAATCCCCCCCTGCACCTTCGGTGTCTTCAGCTCCACTGGAGCACTTACCACCGCTCTGTGTCTCCTGCTCTGCCGCGCAGGTGAGTGACGTCAGCAGCGTGATCACATGACCTGATCACGCTGCTGGCATCGCTCTGACCCGGCAGTCAGAGCTTCAATTGTACTCGCATCTCAGATACGAGTACAATTGAACACTGGGAGCCGGCGCGCCGCAGCTTCTCTGTGCCGGCTGTCAGCTTGACAGTCGGCACAGAGAACAGCTGACTCCCAGTGCGGGGGGGGGTGGCAGAATGCAGCCGCCGGGGGGGACACTGCGGACCGCCGCTTTAGGCGGCCCGACTGCGCCCCCCTGCCGGCTGCGCCCCCCTAGATACGCCACTGACTCACCCCCACATTGTGCCGCCCCCCCGCACTGTGCCGCCCGGGGCGGACCGCCCCCCCCCGCACCCCCCTTCCTACGCCACTGAGTATCTCAATTCGCAGACACGGTGTTTCGGGGGGCTATTTTCGGGCTACTTCCAACAGGTGGCGCTATAGAGTTCAAGTCCTCTTTTTATTGCTGAAGAGGCAATTTGCACACTAAATTTCCCAGAGGAGCATTGCACGGCGAATAAGCCTCCTTACCTTGACAAGCCAGAGCTGGTATATCACTCTCCATGAGGAGAAATGTTACCCCTTAGGGTCCCTTTCCACTTGCGAGATAAAAAACGGTCCGTAATCTGGACCGAAAAAACGGATGGAACGTATGCGATTTTCATGCGAGTGTCATGCGAGTACAATGCGATTTTTAATCGCATCATCCGTTTTTTATACTCGCATCATCCGTATGACATCCGTATTACTGTCCGATTTGTACGCACCGGTGTCCTTTGAAAAGCCGGCAATTCAGCGCGGTGTACAGTAAAATCACACTGACAGGTTAGAATAGAGTAGATATATACACATAGAATAGGTATATATACATATATATATGTCAGTGAGACACCTATATATGTATATTTATATTTAATGCAGCGCAAGATAGCATAAAAGCCACTAATTCAATTGCCGGCTTTTAATTTCTCCTTCCCAAACCCGACAGGATATGAGACATGGTTTACATACAGTAAACCATCTCATATCCCCCTTTTTTTTGCATATTCCACACTACTAATGTTAGTAGTGTGTATGTGCAAAATTTCAGCGCTGTAGCTATTAAATTTAAGGGTTAACTCGCGGAAAAAATTGGCGTGGGCTCCCGCGCAATTTTCTCCGCCAGAGCGGTAAAGCCAGTGACTGAGGGCAGATATTAATAGCCAGGAGAGGGTCCATGGTTATTGGCCCCCCCGTGGCTAAAAACATCTGCCCCCAGCCACCCCAGAAAAGGCACATCTGGAAGATGCGCCTATTCTGGCACTTGGCCACTCTCTTCCCACTCCCTGTAGCGGTGGGATATGGGGTAATGAAGGGTTAATGCCACCTTGCTATTGGAAGGTGACATTAAGCCAGATTAATAATGGAGAGGCGTTAATTATGACACCTATCCATTATTAATCCAATTGTAGGAAAGGGTTAAAAAACACACACACACATGATTACAAAGTAGTTTAATGAAATAAACACAGCGGTTGTTGTAATAATTTATTGTTCTCCCATTCCATTTCCAGGACCTCGCTTGGCAACATAATAAACGCACAAGATACATACCTTCTGCTGTCAGATCTCGTCCCACGAAGTAATCCATCTGAAGGGGTTAACTAATATTACAGGCAGGAGCCCTGCAAATGCAGCTGTGCTCCGTGCTTGTAATCCCCGGGGAATGAATGAAATGTAGGTCAATGACCTACATTTCCTTCAGTCGCGGTGATGCGCCCCCTGGTGGATGTCCTCATATGACCTGTAGCGTGGGAAAAAGTTCCCAGTCTGCAGTTCATGAGAACATCCAGCAGGGGCGCATCACCGCAACTGAATGTAAGTATAGATCACTGCTTTCCTTTCAGCACCCGGGGATTACAGGCAGAGCGAGTGGATTATCGCAGCTCTGCCTGTAATATTAGTTAACCCCTTCAGATGGATTACTTCGTGGGACCTGATCTGACAGCAGAAGGTATGTATCTTGTGCGTTTATTATTTTTCCAAGCGAGGGTGTTCCTGATGGACTGAGAGTACAATAAATTATTACAACAACCGCTGTGTTTTTTTCATTAAAATACTTTTAAATCATGTGTGTGTGTGTTTTTTAACCCTTTCCTACAATTGGATTAATAATGGATAGGTGTCATAATTGACGCCTCTCCATTATTAATCTGGCTTAATGTCACCTTCCAATAGCAAGGTGGCATTAACCCTTCATTACCCCATATCCCACCGCTACAGGGAGTGGGAAGAGAGTGGCCAAGTGCCAGAATAGGCGCATCTTCCAGATGTGCCTTTTCTGGGGTGGCTGGGGGCAGATGTTTGTAGCCAGGGGGGGGCCAATAACCATGGACCCTCTCCTGGCTATTAATATCTGCCCTCAGTCACTGGCTTTACCACTCTGGCGGAGAAAATTGCGCGGGAGCCCACGCCAATTTTTTCCGCCATTTAACCCTTTATTTCAGCAGCTACAGCGCTGAAATTTTGCACATACACACTACTAACATTAGTAATGTGGAATATGCAAAAAAAAGGGGGATATGAGATGGTTTACTATATGTAAACCATGTCTCATATCCTGTCGGGTTTGTGCAGGAGAAATTAGAAGCCGGCAATTGAATTAGCGGCTTTAATGCTATCTAGCGCTGCATTAAATATAAATATACATATATAGGTGTCTCACTGACATATATATATGTATATATACACATTCTATGTGTATATATCTAGTCTATTCTAACCTGTCAGTGTGATTTTACTGTACACCGCGCTGAATTACCGGCTTTTCAAAGGACACCGGTGCGTAAAAATCGGACAGAACTCGCATGGTGCGAGTGCTGTGCGATTTTTTTCTCGCACCCATTGACTTGCATTGGCGAGTCTCGTCCGAGAATCGCAGCAATACGCAGCAGGCTGCGATTTTTTTCTCAGCCGATCCAGATTTTTCTCAGTCCGATTTCGGCTGAGAAAAAAATCGCAAATCAAAAGACACCTATTAACTAACATTGGTCCGAGTGCAATCCGATTTTTTATCGGATTGCACGCGTCCGTTTTCCTCGCAAGTGGAAAGGGACCCTTAGACTCCAGTCCAGAGCCTCTCATCTAGCCAAATTAGTTCTCATGCTTCGCACTGACGAGGGCCAACAGCCCGAAACACCGTGTCTGCGAATTGAGATACAGATTTGGCTTTTATCCTAAGTCATATTGCACGACTCGTTAAAGGGTTGATTGTGACTTGTAGGATCGCTACTTCCAACAGATGGCGCTATAGAGTTAAGTCCTCTTTTTATCTCTGAAGAGGCAATTTGCATATGTATATGCTTAAGCATTTCTAAATGAGGTAATATACAGAACTAATATGCATATTCTGCAAGTTAATAGTTTTCTTCTAATATGGTAGAAGTTATGAACATAGCGGTAGATCACCATATGTGGATAAGAGATAGAAACCAATGTATGGGTATGTTTCCACGTTCAGGAAACGCTGCGTTTTTGACGCTGCGTTTTTCTGCTGCATCAAAAACGCAGCGTCCAGATGTTACAGCATAGTGGAGGGGATTTCATGAAATCCAGACTCCACTATGCGTTAAAAAACGCATGCGTTTTTGCCGCGAAAACGCATGCGTTGTGCGTTTTTTCAAAACGCTGCATGTTGCTACTATGAGCAAAACACGCAGGTACATCACAGGTGACCTGCCAGTGACCTCAGGTGCAGTTTTGGTCAGGATTTTACTTGCATAAAATCCTGACCAAAGACTGATGCAATCCTGAACGTGGAGACATACCCTAAGGGTATGTTTCCACGTTCAGGAAACGCTGCGTTTTTGACGCTGCGTTTTTCCGCAGCATCAAAAATGCAGCGTCCAGATGTTACAGCATAGTGGAGGGGATTTCATGAAATCCCGACTCCACTATGCGTTAAAAAACGCATGCGTTTTTGCCGTGAAAACGCATGCGCGGTGCGTTTTTTCAAAACGCAGCATGTTGCTACAATGAGCAAAACACGCAGGTACACCGCAGGTGACCTGCCAGTGACCTCAGGTGCAGTTTTGGTCAGGATTTTACCTGCATAAAATCCTGACCAAAGCCTGAAGCAAACCTGAACATGGACACATACCCTAAGGGTATGTTTCCACGGTCAGGAAACGCTGCTTGTTTGACGCTGCGCAGAGCTGCAGCGTCAAACAAGCAGCGTCCAGATGTTCCAGCATAGTGGAGGGGATTTTATGAAATCCCGTCTCCACTATGCGTGGAAACCCGCACGCGGCGGCCCTGTGACTCCGGACATGCTGCGCGTCTTTTCAGATCGCAGCATGTCCGTACACCTTGCGGGGACGCAGCGTCCCCGCAAGGCATATCACAGGGCGCTATGGGAGAGAGCGATCATCCCGGATGTGAAGAGTTAACACATCCGGCATGATCGTGTCCCAGAAAGGGGGCGGGGCTTAGCGCCGAGCAGCTTCGCCGCTGCGGCGATACCGCCGGCCATCCTGACAGTGGAAACATACCCTAAGGGTATGTTTCCACGTTCAGTTTTGCTTCAGGCTTTGGTCAGGATTTTATGCAGGTAAAATCCTAACCAAAAATGCACCTGAGGTCACTGGCAGGTCACCTGCGGTGTACCTGCGTGTTTTGCTCATAGTAGCAACATGCTGCGTTTAGAAAAAATGCACCACGCATGCGTTTTCGCGGCAAAAACGCATGCGTTTTTTTCACGCATAGTGGAGTCTGGATTTCATGAAATCCCCTCCACTATGCTGTAACATCTGGACACTGCGTTTTTGACGCTGCGGAAAAACGCAGCGTTTCCTGAACGTGGACACATACCCATAGTCTATGGGTCAAAATAGTATATAAAGCAGACCCGACTCCTGTACAGGTAGATCTCTCATTACTTTGGGAATCTCCACACGGACCACATCATATGTAAGATCAATGAATGCTTGATTTCTCTTCTATCTAATGCTAAATTTTTTGTGCTATGAACTTATGAACTTACTTTTCTTCATTTTTGTAATCACTTTTTGAATGGACATTAAACAAGATTTGTTTTATCCACACAATTTAATATTGCTTTCTTTTCTATCCTCACCGTGCTCTTACTTGAAAAAGTAAGGAAGTGGTATTTTTTTAACATTATGGCGAGTTTCAGCCAAATCTGATTTTTCAGCTATTTTAGTGAAATCCTTTCACTTGCACATGGGGGGGAGGAGAGTTCTGCTAAACACCTGTTGTTCATGGTGCAGGAATTCCACTATATTACGTCACAAGGATCAGACAGAATCTACAGACGGGTGAGGATTTGTGTCTCCAATCATAAAGAGCTGCATGTGTCACATCCAGACGGAGGTCTGAGGAATCAGTAAAGACACAGAGGACCATCCATTGATGGTTGGATCAATCCAGGAGAGGAAAAGATATTCCATAGGTGAGAAAATGGATCTTATCCAAGAAAAGAAAAAAAAGAAAAGTAGTATAGAGTTTAAGTTTGTTCATAGTCATACAGATTCACAATTATGGTCTAGTTTGTGTAGCCAATGTGAAGCAGAGAATCTTAAAATTGATAAGTTTTTTTCAGTAAAAAAGTTACAAAGGAAGCTTCAAAATGTAATGCACATAGTCCGAGTATACAATAATTTAGTCTTTGAAAAAACTGAAACACAAACATATAAAGCATGTACTATCACACAAGACATTGGTCATACTGACACACAAGGTGACACACAAGAATCTGACGGGGATTACTTTGTGTTAGGGCTAGCGGAACGCACCAAGTAAATATAAATGTTTTATTGAAACAGATGCGTTCGCAGCCCGGGGTCCACCATGCAGGAGAACCTGCTGCTAGGAAACGGCGGCACTATATGGCGGTATGAACCAGCTCTGTTAGCTTCACAGAGCAGCCGAGAAAGCAAAGCTCTGTGCCCTGTTACCTTTCACAGAGGCACAGGCTAACTACCCAAATTAGAACAGTCAGTGGTCATGCATGCACACAAATCTCCTCGCCGGAGGTACCAGCATTCTAGGGGCTTATTTCAGCCGGGTCCCTGAATACATTCAAACACAATCTCCTCGCCGGAGGTGCCAGCATTCTAGGGGCTTATTTCAGCCGGGTCCCTGAACACATACAACCACATGAGCACACTGGCGCAAAGCACATAACTTGAAAAGACACTAGCGCATGGCCATGCGAGCCTTAAATAGATGCAGCACGTACAGGACCTTCCTAGAAGGACCAATGAGAGGCTGCTACAGAGCCTGCGCACCTACAGGACCTTCCTAGAAGGACCAATAGAATTGACAGCAGTATCTGAACATGTGACCCTCGATCTCCACTGAGAGATCATACTCTGGGCATGCTCAGAATGAGGAAAGCAGGACTTAGTCCCAGCAGCGTCTGCTCGCCGCTGCCCAACACTGGCCTCAATGGCAGAAGCAGGAAAGGCAGCAGCAACTTTTTGCACAGAGTCAGCATGAGCGAGACGCTGGGACCGACGTCTCCGCTAAGCAGGCTCCACTGCGGCAGGAGAAGAATGGGAGACCGCAGCGGAGATAGCCCGAGATTCCCCCTGTGCAGAGGTGGGAACTCGACCCCTAACATTACCCCCCCTGCTAGGGCCCCCCTCCTTGGACCTCGCTACGCTCGAATGCAGCAATGAGCTGCGGAGCCCGAATGTGCTCAGCAGGCTCCCAGGACCTGTTCTCAGGACCATAACCCTTCCAGTCCACCAAATAAAATTTTTTGCCACGTACCACCTTGTACCCCAAAATATCGTTCACCTCGTAATCGTCCGTAGACGAACCCGATGTCCCGGCAGATGACTCGGAAAACCGGGACATGTATACGGGCTTCAAGAGGGACACATGAAAGGTGTCGGTGATACCCAGGCGTGGCGTAAGGGCTAAACGATAGACCACAGGGTTAACCTGCTCGAGGACCTTGAAAGGACCCAAGTAGCGAGGTGCAAACTTAGTGGACTCAACTCGCAGCCTGATGTTATGGGTGGAGAGCCACACCAAGTCGCCAGGAGCAAAGGTCAGAGCGGAGCGCCGATGTGCATCGGCGGAGGACCTCATTCTCTCCTTGGAAGCCCGAATGGCAGCCTGAGTGCGGTCCCAAATATCCCGTGCCTCCACAGCCCAGTCTGCCACCCTGGAGTTGGCGGAAGAAACGGGCATAGGCACAGGTACCCACGGATGCTGACCATAATTGAGGAGGAATGGGGTTTGTCCAGTGGAGTCGGCTACGGCATTGTTCAGTGCAAACTCTGCCCACGATAGCAAGGATGCCCAGTCATCCTGCCTGACTGAGACAAAATGTCGCAAATATGTGACCAAGGTCTGGTTGGCTCTCTCTACCAACCCATTCGTCTTGGGATGATATGCGGAGGAGAGATTTAACTCAATGCTGAGAAGACGACAAAGCTCCCTCCAGAACCGAGATGCAAACTGGGGACCCCGATCACTGACAATTTTGTCCGGCATACCGTATAGGCGGAAGACGTGTTTTATGAACAATGCTGCCAAGGCCCGTGCAGAAGGTAACCGTGGTAGCGGCACCAAATGCACCGTTTTCGATTTTAGTGGAAATTAGCCGCTGGGCTGTTTGTAAATATAACAAGTTTTTGTGGTCCGTGAAGACTTGAAAGGGAAAACAAGCCCCCTCCAAGAGATGTCTCTACACAGAGAAAGCCAACTTCATCGCCAGCAACTCCCTGTCCCCAATGGAATAATTCCTCTCCGCAGGTGTGAAGGTCTTGGAGAAGAAGAAGCACGGATGCTTCCGACCTTGAGCATCCTTTTGAAAGAGGACTGCTCCTGCACCAACAGAAGAGGCATCCACCTCCAATATGAACGGCTTATCAACATCGGGACGATGTAGGATGGGAGCGCAAGCAAAATGAGACTTAATAGCAGAAAAGGCCCTGGAGACCTCTTCAGACCACAATTTGGGATTTGCTCCCTTCTTGGTGAGGGCTACCAAGGGAGCTACCAAAGTTGAGAAGTGGGGAATGAACTGGCGATAGTAATTTATGAACCCCATAAAGCGCTGCACCGCTTTAAGAGAATTGGGTTCCTGCCAGTCCATCACAGCCTGGAGTTTGGCAGGATCCATAGCCAATCCCTGGACTGAGATGATATAGCCCAGGAAAGGTAAAGACTCCTGCTCAAACATACACTTCTCCGACTTTGCATAAAGAGAATTTGCCCATAAGAGGTCGAAGACTCTGAAAACATCTCTCCGGTGGGAGTCAATATCTGGAGAGAAGATGAGAATATCATCCAGATAGACTACGACCGAGGTGGAGAGCATATCCCAGAAGATGTCGTTGACAAAGTCTTGGAAGACGGCTGGGGCATTACAGAGCCCGAAGGGCATCACCAGATACTCATAGTGCCCATCCCTGGTGTTAAACGCCATCTTCCATTCCTCCCCCTCACGGATGCAAATCAGTTTATAAGCACCCTGCAGATCTAATTTGGTAAATACCCTTGCTCCCCGAAGCCTATCAAGCAGCTCAGAAATCAGGGGCAGCGGGTACTTATTTTTAATGGTGATGGCATTAAGACCCCTGTAATCTATGCAAGGACGTAACTCTCCATTCTTCTTCTGCACGAAGAAGAACCCCGCCCCTGCTGGTGACACTGACTTCCTAATGAACCCTCTTGCCAAATTCTCCTGGATGTATTGGGACATAGCCTCCGTCTCCGGGAGAGAGAGGGGATAGACAAGTCCCCAAGGAGGTTATGCTCCAGGCAAGAGATCTATAGGGCAGTCATAGTGACGGTGAGGCAGAAGGGTCTCCGCAGCCTTTTTGGAGAAGACGTCAGCATAGGACCAATAGCATTTGGGAAGGGAAGAGAGATCTGCGGGTATCTCAGTGGTGGAAACCTGAACGCACGCTTTCACACATCTGCCCTTACAAGCATCACTCCAACCCAATATCCTCCCAGAGGTCCACTCAATATGTGGGGAGTGGAAATGGAGCCAGGGTATCCCCAACAGAATCTCATCCATTCCCTCGGGAAGGACAAGAAGGGAAATAATCTCCTGGTGGGATGGAGACATGGCTAAGGTGAAAGGGACAGTCTGATGTGTGATCTGTAATGGAAGTGTTGACCCATTCACCACTCTAACAGTTACTGGTTTGGGTAGCATTACTAGAGGTATTGTGTGGCGCAAAACAAAAGCAGAGGACATGAAATTCCCCTCTGCTCCTGAATCCACACAAAGCTCAACTGTATGAGTGGATGAGCCTAAGAGGATTGTCCCTTTAAAGGACAACTTGGAGGAAAATGCCGCTGAGTCTAGTGAACCCCCTCCTATGGTCATTAGACGCGATCGTTTCCCTGACCGCCGTGGACATTGATTTGCATAATGTCCCAGTTGTTGGCAATTTTTACACACCACGGGTATTCGAGTGAACTGAGACCTAGGTCCCGCTCGAGAAACCTCTATGGCCTCATGGGAGTCGGATGCCTGAACAGGAGAAAAGGTGGGAGCCAGCCAAAACCTCTGCCTACACTGGGTCCGCTCCAACCTCCGCTTGTTAAAACGGAGATCGATGCAGGTAGAAATGGAAATGAGCTCCTCCAGTGTGGCAGGAATCTCCCTGGTGGCAAAGGCGTCCTTTACATGATCTGCCAGTCCTTTCCAGAACACCGGAATAAGAACTTTATCTGGCCATTCTAGCTCAGAGGCAAGAGTCCGGTATTGGATGGCAAACTGGCTGACCATGGACTAACCCTGAGTAATTGCCAACAATTGGAGCGCGTATCATGGGTAACACGTGGTCCCAAAAAGACCTGCCTCAGAGCATCCAAGAAGAGAGGAGCACTCTGTACCACACGATCATCACGCTCCCAAAGCGGCGTTGCCCACTCCAACGCCCTGCCCGACAAAATAGAAATAATGAATGCCACTTTCACCCGTTCCGTAGGAAAACGTGTAGCCAGGAGCTCGAGGTATATAGAGCACTGGCTCACGAATCCCCGACACAGTTTACTATCACCAGCAAACTTGTCTGGAAGTGGGAGACGGGGTATAGTCGGAGCAGGGGTGGCAGCGGACAGACTGGCTGCAGCTACACTTGCAGCCTGAACAGTGACAGCGGTGACGTCCACAGCTGAGGTTGTACGCTCTAGAGCCGCCAACCTAACCTCCAGCTGCTGGATGTACCGCTGTAGACGCTGATCGTCCGCCATTTTCTAGCCAGACCCTGGCGCTAGTGTACTGTTAGGGCTAGCGGAACGCACTGAGTAAATATAAATGTTTTATTGCAACAGATGCGTTCGCAGCCCGGGGTCCACCGTGCAGGAGAACCTGCTGCTAGGAAACGGCGGCACTATATGGCGGTATGAACCAGCTCTGTTAGCTTCACAGAGCAGTCGAGAAAGCAAAGCTCTGTGCCCTGTTAACTTTCACAGAGGCTCAGGCTAACTACCCAAATAGAGTAGTTAGTGGTCATGCATGCATACAGAACTCCTCGCCGGAGGTGCCAGCATTTTAGGGGCTTATTTCAGCCGGGTCCCTGAATACATTCAAACACAATCTCCTCGCCGGAGGTGCCAGCATTCTAGGGGCTTATTTCAGCCGGGTCCCTGAACACATACAACCACATGACCACACTGGCGCAAAGCACATAACTTGAAAAGATACTAGCGCATGGCAGCGCAGCCATGCGAGCCTTAAATAGATGCAGCACATACAGGACCTTCCTAGAAGGACCAATGAGAGGCTGCTACAGAGCCTGCGCACCTACAGGACCTTCCTAGAAGGACCAATAGAATTGACAGCAGTATCTGAACATGTGACCCTCGATCTCCACTGAGAGATCTTACTCTGGGCATGCTCAGAACGAGGAAAGCAGGACTTAGGGTATGTGCACACGTCAGGATTTCTTGCAGAAATTTCCTGAAGAAAACCAGAAATTTTCTGCAAGAAATCTGCATTTTTTTGCGTTTTTTTCGCGTTTTTTTTAGCATTTTGCAAGCGAAATTAGCTTGCAGAATGCTAAAGTTTTCCAAGCGATCTGTAGCATCGCTTGGAAAACTGACTGACAGGTTGGTCACACTTGTCAAACATAGTGTTTGACAAGTGTGACCAACTTTTTACTATAGATGCTGCCTATGCAGCATCAATAGTAAAAGATAGAATGTTTAAAGATAATAAAAAAAATTTAAAAAATGGTTATACTCACCTGCAGACAGCCGATCTCCTCAGCGGCGTCCTTTCTTATAGATGGTGTGTGTGTGCAGGACCTTCGATGACGTCACGGTCACGTGACCGCGTCGTCATCGCAGGTCCTTCACACACACCATCTATAGGAACGGAAGCAGCAGCGTGCACCGATGACAGGCGGGAAGACTCCGGGGCCATCAGAGGGTGAGTATATGACTATTTTTTATTTTAATTCTTTTTTTTAACAATTATATGGTGCCCAGTCCGTGGAGGAGAGTCTCCTGTCCTCCACCCTGGGTACCAACCGCACATGATCTGCTTACTTCCCGCATGGTGGGCACAGCCACATGCGGAAATTAAGCAAATCAATGCATTCCTAGTTGTGCGGAATCCCCGCAATTCCGCAAATTTAATGAATATGTTGCTTTTTTTTCCGCGATGCGATTTTTTCGCGGAAAAAAATGCAACATTTGCACAAGAAATGCGGAATACACTGTAAATAATAGGAGGCATATGTAAGCGTTTTTTTCGCGTTTTTATCACGTTTTTATAGCGAAAAAACGCGAAAAAAACCAATAAAAATACTGAACGTGTGCACATGGCCTTAGTCCCAGCAGCGTCTGCTCGCCGCTGCCCAACACTGGCCTCAATGGCAGAAGCAGGAAAGGCAGCAGCAACTCTTTGCACAGAGTCAGCATGAGCGAGATGCTGGGACCGACGTCTCTGCTGAGCAGGCTCCACTGCGGCAGGAGAAGAATGGGAGATCACAGCGAAGATGGCCTGAGATACCCCTGTGCAGAGGCGGGAACTTGACACCTAACACTTTGATTGTTGTCCAAACTGTTTGATATTGTCAGAACATAATGAACAATTGGAAGATAAAATTGATGCTCAAACAGAATTATTGTCCAAATTGCACCAAGATATAAAAAAGGCTTCTGTTGTTACACGATCAAACCAACATGAAGACAATGCCGCTACATCATTTGTACCAGACACACAAGATCCAGATGTTTCAGTAGAAGATTTACAGGCAGATGAATTACAACGGAAAAAATTCCATTGACAACGCAGCACGCATTAATCTTGATATAGAAGCGTTAATGTTTTGCCTTTTGCCTTTAATTGCTAGAATGTGTTTAGACATGATGCAGTAGTCTGGTTGTCTCCTCTTCAAGGATTTTATACTTCTTATCATATATGTTCTCAACAGTCAGCCACAGCATGTTCTGTGTATGTGGGAAATAAAGGTCATCAATAGGGGGGAGGGCTACATGAATTACATTGAGAGTTACATTTGTTGTAAATGGTATAAAATACTGCCTCTTGCTTCATTACATCAGATAAAGTGACTTTGCTCACAATCTCTGTGCAATTTCCTTTTTTTCCAAGCGCTCTTGTCAATGAAGGGCGTAACCTCCTGATTTGGCCTCACTGGTGATCTGGCATATCTGACATTGGGTCAGAAAGCAAACAGCTACAACAGTTTTGGTGCCCGAACGTGGGACCGTGGTAACCAGCCTATTCGGAATCCGTATGTTGGAGCTTCCTGGGAGATTGGACATGCAAAAGACAGCTGCAGCAAGGTGAGAAATTTTATTCTTACACTCTGTTTTGCACTTGCAATCTCTTTTGGATCTCTCCATATCTCTGGGTAAAGGCTGCGAACACAGTTCAAAGAACCTACATCACCAGTGAGTAGAGTTGAGCGACTTTTACTTTTTTAGGATCGAGTCGGGTTTCGCGAAACCCGACTTTCTCAAAAGTCGGGTCGGGTGAAATCGGCCGATTATTGCAAAAAGTCGGGGGCCGACCAAAACACGAAACCCAATGCAAGTCAATGGGGAAGCAAAGTCGGCAGTGAGTGGAGGACAGGAAAACACCTACAGTGCCCATTTTAATGCCAAAAACATAAATTCTTATTACTGAAGCTTGTCAATCAATAATCAATAATTTCCTTTATAATAATAGTTAGGCATTGAGAACTGGGGGTCATTTGGCAAAAGTTGTGGGGGGGTAGGGCTGGCTCAAGAATTTCATGGGCCCAGGAAATGCGGAATACGTCACGGCGGTGGAGCAGGGAGAGGTAAGTATTTCAACTTTGCAAGTGCTGTGATCCTGAGCAAGCAGGGGTGGCCCACTAGTTGGCACTGGCACAGGGCACCTCATAGTACGGCGGTGTGTTTGATGGCGGGCGGCGCCTCCCACTGCCAGAGACACTTTTGCGTACTATGAGGGGCCCTGTGCCAGTGCCAATGAGTATGCCCCCCACCTGATGAAGGAACCTGCAATTTCATCTGCACCTTCCTCTTTGTCCCCGTGTAAGGTGGTATAGTATGCGGGAAGGGGAACCTGACTTTCAGCAGGGTCAGATTCTGGCTGTGTAGTGTGCAAGGAGAATGTAGTGGTCTGGGTCAATGTACCAGCAAACTCATCTAGCAGTGGCTGGGCAATGGGCAGGATGAGGAGGAAACACAGGTATAGGCCCCAAAAAGTAAGCAGGCTAAATGCAGTTCAAAATTGGTAACAGGACTAAACAGGCGGCATTGCTTTGTTCAATGGAGGACAGCTGTAATGAGTGGTGCAGACACAGTTTGTAGGCCGACATTTAAAAAAGTAGACTCCAAGCAGTTCAAAAATGGTAACAGGAGTAAACAGGCGGCATAGCTTTGTTCAATGGAGGACAGCTGTAATGAGTGGCGCAGACAGACTTAGTAGGCCTAAAATAAAAAAGTAGGCTAAATGCAGTTCAAAATTGGTAACTGGAGTACACAGGCGGCATAGTTTTGTTCAGTGGAGGACAGCTGTAATGAGTGGCGCAAACACAGCTTGTAGGCCCACATTAAAAAAGTAGGCTAAATGCAGTTCAAAATTGGTAACTGGAGTACACAGGCGGCATAGCTTTGTTCAGTGGAGGACAGCTGTATTGAGTGGCGCAGACAGACACAGGTAGTAGGCCCACATTAAAAAAGTAGGCTAAATGCAGTTCAAAATTGGTAACTGGAGTGTTGTGAATTCCGCTCTTGGGCTCCCTCCGGTGGTTGTAAGTGGTACTGCTGCTCCTTTGGATCTCAGCAATCATCAGGTGCTTTCACTTACTACCAATTCTGACTGGGCTATTTAATCTGGCTAGATCCTTTAGTCAGTGCCAGTTGTCCATTGTTTTTGGAGGATTCACATCTCTGCTTGGTTTCTCCTGCTATACTGTCCAAATCATCAAAGATAAGTCCTGGCTTTGTTTTTGCAGTCCACATGTTGTGGACCTTATTGCTCAGTGCATTTCTATGTTTTTTCTTGTCCAGCTTTGTCTGTGTAAGGATTTATTCAGCCAAGCTGGAAGCTCTGGAGATGCAGAGTTACCCTCCATGCCTTTAGTTAGATGTGGAGATTTTTGTATTCTCTGTGGTGGATATTTTGTAGTATTTTAATACTGACGCACAGTACTCTGTCCTGTCCTTTCTTTTTAGCTAGCATGGCCTCCTTTGCTAAATTCTGTTTTCAGTCTGCGTATGTAATTTCCCTCTCCTCTCACAGTCAATATTTGTGGGGGGCTGTCTATCCTTTGGGGATTTTCTCTGAGGCGAGATAGTTTTCCCGTTTCCTTCTTTAGGGGTAATTAGTCCTCCGGCTGTGACGAGGTGTCTAGGGAGTGACAGGAACATCCCACAGCTACTTCTAGTTGTGGTGTTAAGCTCAGGGTCTGCGGTCAGTATAGGTGTCACCTTCTCCAGAGCTCGTCCATGCTGCTCCTAGGCCACCAGATCATAACAGTACAACTGGTCCACAAAGAGTTAAATGCATCTCAAAAGAAGGGAAGAGAAGTGCTCAGCCATTTTTTTTTCTGTAGTCTGTTTTGTCTTCTCTTCCCTCTTAATCTCTGGGTGGTTCAGGAGTTTGGCGCTGGCATGGATATTCAGGGATTGACTTCTCGTGTGGATCAACTTGCTGCAAGAGTACAGGGTATTTCCGATTATATTGTCCAGACTCCAGTTTTGGAGCCTAGAATTCCAATTCCTGATTTGTTTTTTGGGGACAGGTCCAAGTTTTTGAGCTTTAAAAATAACTGCAAACTGTTTTTTGCTCTGAAACCTCGTTCCTCTGGTGATCCCATTCAGCAAGTTAAAATTGTCATCTCTCTGCTGCGTGGTGATCCTCAGGATTGGGCATTTTCCCTGGAATCTGGGAATCCGGCCTTGCTTAATGTAGACACCTTTTTTCAGGCGCTAGGGTTATTGTATGATGATGCCTTTTTTTTGGAAGTGCATCTGAACAGCAAGGTGGATTGCTGTTGAGGGGAGATAGAGAAAAAAAAAAAAAATCTATAAATCTTCAGCACAGCGAGTGTGAGCGAGCTGAGTGTGACCTGAGCGTAAGTGTGAACGGCGGTAAGTGTGTGACTTGTGATTCAGTGAAGAGGTATTTGGAAGGCCTTTAACAAATACCTGTGTGAATTGGAGTGAGTTGCTGAATTGGGAGTAGCTATATTCATAAGGAGTTAACTTAGGGTGGGGGCTCATAATTAAGGGGATATAAGGGGCAGCTGTTTGGGGCTCAAGTCCTTTTTGGAAGTGCATCTGAACAGCAAGGTGGATTGCTGTTGAGGGGAGATAGAGAAAAAAAAAAAAAATCTATAAATCTTCAGCACAGCGAGTGTGAGCGAGCTGAGTGTGACCTGAGCGTAAGTGTGAACGGCGGTAAGTGTGTGACTTGTGATTCAGTGAAGAGGTATTTGGAAGGCCTTTAACAAATACCTGTGTGAATTGGAGTGAGTTGCTGAATTGGGAGTAGCTATATTCATAAGGAGTTAACTTAGGGTGGGGGCTCATAATTAAGGGGATATAAGGGGCAGCTGTTTGGGGCTCAAGTCCTTTTTGGAAGTGCATCTGAACAGCAAGGTGGATTGCTGTTGAGGGGAGATAGAGAAAAAAAAAAAAAAAAATCTATAAATCTTCAGCACAGCGAGTGTGAGCGAGCTGAGTGTGACCTGAGCGTAAGTGTGAACGGCGGTAAGTGTGTGACTTGTGATTCAGTGAAGAGGTATTTGGAAGGCCTTTAACAAATACCTGTGTGAATTGGAGTGAGTTGCTGAATTGGGAGTAGCTATATTCATAAGGAGTTAACTTAGGGTGGGGGCTCATAATTAAGGGGATATAAGGGGCAGCTGTTTGGGGCTCAAGTCCTTTTTGGAAGTGCATCTGAACAGCAAGGTGGATTGCTGTTGAGGGGAGATAGAGAAAAAAAAAAAATCTATAAATCTTCAGCACAGCGAGTGTGAGCGAGCTGAGTGTGACCTGAGCGTAAGTGTGAACGGCGGTAAGTGTGTGACTTGTGATTCAGTGAAGAGGTATTTGGAAGGCCTTTAACAAATACCTGTGTGAATTGGAGTGAGTTGCTGAATTGGGAGTAGCTATATTCATAAGGAGTTAACTTAGGGTGGGGGCTCATAATTAAGGGGATATAAGGGGCAGCTGTTTGGGGCTCAAGTCCTTTTTGGAAGTGCATCTGAACAGCAAGGTGGATTGCTGTTGAGGGGAGATAGAGAAAAAAAAATAAATCTATAAATCTTCAGCACAGCGAGTGTGAGCGAGCTGAGTGTGACCTGAGCGTAAGTGTGAACGGCGGTAAGTGTGTGACTTGTGATTCAGTGAAGAGGTATTTGGAAGGCCTTTAACAAATACCTGTGTGAATTGGAGTGAGTTGCTGAATTGGGAGTAGCTATATTCATAAGGAGTTAACTTAGGGTGGGGGCTCATAATTAAGGGGATATAAGGGGCAGCTGTTTGGGGCTCAAGTCCTTTTTGGAAGTGCATCTGAACAGCAAGGTGGATTGCTGTTGAGGGGAGATAGAGAAAAAAAAATAAAAAATCTATAAATCTTCAGCACAGCGAGTGTGAGCGAGCTGAGTGTGACCTGAGCGTAAGTGTGAACGGCGGTAAGTGTGTGACTTGTGATTCAGTGACTTTGGAATCAGGGAGTTTCCAAGGGAGCAATTGCTTCTGTTTTTTTTTTTTTGGTTTAATTAATACTTTGTATTTATTTTTAATTAACGTTTCTGTGTGGTGCAATCCCCATTAGGAAATGTGCTCCACAATTGTTAATGCCATCCAGTGTACATCTTGCCACATGTATGCAGTCCTTGACCAGCCGGTCGAGGGTGCATACTGCTGTGCGAGATGTGAGCACATTGTGCATTTGGAAACCCAGATACTGGATCTAAATGTGCAGCTGGCAACACTGAGATCCATAGACAATATGGAGAGGAGTCTTCTGCTCACAGAGCAGACGCTCAATGGGATAGATGAGGAGGGGGATGGTAGGATGGAGCTGCAGGACAGTGTGGCAGTTAGCTGGGTGACAGATAGAAGGCGGGGTAGAGGGAAGAGTGCCAGGGAGGCTAGTCCTGATCTGGCACACCCCAATAAGTTTGCTAAGTTGGCAGATGAGGGGGGTGCCAGTACAGGGGTAGCACTGCTGCAGCCAGGCATGTCCTCTGAAAGCCGGAGGAGTGACTGCTCCAGTAAGGAGGGAAAAAGGAGAGCAGGGCAGGCCAGACAGGTGCTGGTAGTGGGGGACTCAATTATTAGGGGAACAGATAGGGCAATCTGTCACAAAGACAGGGATCGTCGGACGGTGTGCTGCCTACCTGGCGCTCGAGTCCGACACATCGCTGATCGGGTGGACAGATTACTGGGAGGGGCTGGTGAGGACCCAGCGGTCATGGTGCACATTGGCACAAATGACAAAGTTAGAGGTAGGTGGAAGGTCCTTAAAAATGATTTCAGGGAATTAGGCTGCAAGCTGAAAGCAAGGACCTCCAACGTGGTATTTTCCGAAATACTGCCTGTACCACGTGCCATAAATGATAAATGGCAAATGAGCTTTAATGGGGATAAATGTAAGGTCATGCACTTGGGTAGAAGTAATAAGATGTATAACTATGTGCTTAATTCTAAAACTCTGGGCAAAACCGTCAATGAAAAAGACCTGGGTGTATGGGTGGATGACAAACTCATATTCAGTGGCCAGTGTCAGGCAGCTGCTACAAAGGCAAATAAAATAATGGGATGTATTAAAAGAGGCATAGATGCTCATGAGGAGAACATAATTTTACCTCTATACAAGTCACTAGTTCGACCACACTTAGAATACTGTGCACAGTTCTGGTCTCCGGTGTATAAGAAAGACATAGCTGAACTGGAGCGGGTGCAGAGAAGAGCGACCAAGGTTATTAGAGGACTGGGGGTCTGCAATACCAAGATAGGTTATTACACTTGGGGCTATTTAGTTTGGAAAAACGAAGACTAAGGGGTGATCTTATGTTAATGTATAAATATATGAGGGGACAGTACAAAGACCTTTCTGATGATCTTTTTAATCATAGACCTGAGACAGGGACAAGGGGGCATCCTCTACGTCTGGAGGAAAGAAGGTTTAAGCATAATAACAGACGCGGATTCTTTACTGTAAGAGCAGTGAGACTATGGAACTCTCTGCCGTATGATGTTGTAATGAGTGATTCATTCATTAAATTTAAGAGGGGACTGGATACCTTTCTGGAAAAGTATAATGTTACAGGGTATATACACTAGATTCCTTGATAAGGCGTTGATCCAGGGAACTAGTCTGATTGCCGTATGTGGAGTCGGGAAGGAATTTTTTTCCCCATGGTGGAGTTACTCTTTGCCACATGGGGTTTTTTTGCCTTCCCCTGGATCAACATGTTAGGGCATGTTAGGTTAGGCTATGGGTTGAACTAGATGGACTTACAGTCTTCCTTCAACCTTAATAACTATGTAACTATGTAACCTAATTCAGTGGATCATGCAGAAAAGACCTTGTTGACCCTGTGTCAGGGTCAAGAAGCGGCAGAATTATACTGCCAGAAATTTAGAAAATGGTCTGTGCTCATGAAATGGAATGAGGATGCTTTGGCGGCAATTTTCAGAAAGGGTCTTTCTGAATCCGTTAAAGATGTTATGGTGGGGTTCCCCACGCCTGCTGGTCTGAGTGATTCTATGTCTCTGGCCATTCAGATTGATCGGCGCTTGCGCGAACGCAGAGTTGTGCACACTATGGCATTGTCCTCCGAGCAGAGTCCTGAGCCTATGCAGTGTGATAGGATTTTGTCTAGAGCTGAACGACAAGGATTTAGACGTCAGAATAGGTTGTGTTTTTACTGCGGCGATTCTGCTCATGTTATTTCTGATTGTCCTAAGCGTACAAAGAGACTCGCTAGCTCTGTTACCATCAGTACTGTACAGCCTAAATTTCTGTTATCTGTGACCTTGATCTGCTCATTGTCGTCATTTTCTGTCATGGCATTTGTGGATTCAGGCGCCGCTTTGAACTTGATGGATTTAGAATTTGCCAAGCGTTGTGGTTTCCCCTTGCAGCCTTTGCAGAATCCTATTCCTTTAATGGGGATTGATGCTACACCTTTGGCTAAAAATAAACCTCAGTTCTGGACACAGCTGACCATGTGCATGGCGCCACCACATCAGGAAGATTGTCGTTTTCTGGTGTTGCATAATTTGCATGATTCTATTGTACTAGGTTTTCCATGGTTACAGGTACATAACCCGGTGCTGGATTGGAAATCTATGTCTGTGACTAGTTGGGGTTGTCAGGGGGTTCATAATGACGTTCCTTTGATGTCAATTTCCTCTTCCCCCTCTTCTGAAATTCCTGAGTTTTTGTCAGATTTCCAATATGTATTTGATGAGCCCAAATCCAGCTCCCTTCCGCCGCATAGGGACTGTGATTGTGCTATTGACTTGATTCCAGGCTGTAAGTTGCCTAAGGGCCGACTCTTCAACCTGTCTGTGCCAGAACATACCGCCATGCGGAGTTATGTTAAGGAGTCCTTGGAGAAAGGGCATATTCGGCCATCTTCTTCACCTTTGGGAGCGGGGGTTTTTTTTGTTGCCAAGAAGGATGGCTCCTTGAGACCCTGTATTGATTATCGCCTCTTGAATAAGATCACAGTCAAATTTCAATACCATTTTGCCTTTGCTTTCTGATTTGTTTGCTAGGATTAAGGGGGCTAGTTGGTTTACTAAGAATGACCTTCGAGGGGCGTATAAGGGCGTATAATCTTGTTCGTATTAAACAGGGTGACGAATGGAAAACTGCGTTTAATACGCCCGAAGGCCATTTTGAATACCTTGTGATGCCATTCGGGCTCTCTAATGCTCCATCAGTGTTTCAGTCCTTCATGCATGATATCTTCCGCAATTATCTTGATAAATTCATGATTGTATATTTGGATGATATTTTGATTTTTTCCGATGATTGGGAGTCTCATGTGAAACAGGTCAGGATGGTATTTCAGATCCTTCGTGATAATGCTTTATTTGTGAAGGGGTCTAAGTGCCTCTTTGGAGTGCAGAAGGTTTCTTTTTTGGGTTTCATTTTTTCTCCCTCGTCTATAGAAATGGATCCGGTTAAGGTTCAGGCCATTCATGATTGGATTCAACCCACATCTGTGAAGAGTCTTCAGAAATTTTTGGGTTTTGCTAATTTTTATCGCCATTTCATTGCCAACTTCTCCAGTGTGGTTAAACCCCTGACCGATTTGACGAAGAAAGGCGCTGATGTGACCAATTGGTCCTCTGCGGCTGTTTCTGCCTTTCAGGAACTTAAACGCCGATTTACTTCTGCCCCTGTGTTGCATCAGCCGGACGTTTCTCTTCCTTTTCAGGTTGAGGTTGACGCTTCTGAGATTGGGGCAGGGGCCGTTTTGTCTCAGAGGAATTCAGATGGTTCCTTGATGAAACCATGTGCCTTCTTTTCCCGAAAGTTTTCGCCTGCGGAACGCAATTATGATGTCGGCAATCGGGAGTTGTTGGCTATGAAGTGGGAATTTGAGGAGTAGCGACATTGGCTTGAGGGGGCCAAGCACTGTGTTGTGGTCTTGACCGATCATAAGAATCTGATTTACCTCGAGTCTGCCAAGCGGCTGAATCCTAGACAGGCTCGTTGGTCCCTGTTTTTCTCCCGTTTTGATTTTGTGGTCTCGTATCTTCCGGGTTCTAAGAATGTTAAGGCTGATGCCCTCTCTAGGAGCTTTTTGCCTGATTCTCCTGGGGTCCTTGAGCCGGTCGGCATTCTGAAAGAAGGGGTGATTCTTTCTGCCATCTCCCCTGATTTGCGACGGGTTCTTCAGGAATTTCAGGCTTATAAACCTGACCGCTGTGCAGCGGGGAAACTGTTTGTTCCTGATAGATGGACTAGTAAGGTGATTTCTGAGGTTCATTGTTCTGTGTTGGCTGGCCATCCTGGGATTTTTGGTACAAGAGACTTGGTTGGTAGGTCCTTTTGGTGGCCTTCTTTGTCACGGGAGGTGCGTTCTTTTGTGCAGTCCTGTGGGACTTGTGCGGGGGCCAAGCCCTGCTGTTCCCGCACTAGTGGGTTGCTTTTGCCTTTGCCGGTCCCTGAGAGGCCTTGGACGCATATTTCTATGGATTTTATTTCTGATCTTCCGGTTTCCCAGAAGATGTCTGTTATCTGGGTGGTTTGTGATCGGTTTTCTAAGATGGTTCATTTGGTACCCTTGCCTAAGTTGCCTTCCTCTTCTGATTTGGTTCCGCTGTTTTTTCAGCATGTGGTTCGTTTGCATGGCATTCCTGAGAATATTGTGTCTGACAGAGGTTCCCAGTTTGTTTCTAGGTTTTGGCGGGCCTTTTGTGCTAGGCTGGGCATTGATTTGTCTTTTTCTTCCGCATTTCATCCTCAGAAAAATGGCCAGACCGAGCGAACTAATCAGACCTTGGAGACTTATTTGAGATGTTTTGTGTCTGCTGATCAGGATGATTGGGTGACCTTTTTGCCATTGGCTGAGTTTGCCCTTAATAATCGGGCTAG
This sequence comes from Ranitomeya variabilis, assembly GCF_051348905.1. NCBI lineage: Eukaryota > Metazoa > Chordata > Amphibia > Anura > Dendrobatidae > Ranitomeya > Ranitomeya variabilis. Next base: position 667,784,151 of record NC_135235.1, on the reverse strand, counting down.
TTCGGCTACTTTGCTTTCGCCTTTTTTTTTGCAATTCTGGATTTCATCCTCGTTTTTCTTCTGGGCAGGTTGAGCCTTCTGACTGCCCTGGTGTGCATTCTGTGGTTGACAGGTTGCAGCAGATTTGGACCCATGTGGTGGACAATTTGGTGTTGTCTCAGGAGAAGGCTAAGCGTTTTGCTAACCGTCGTCGGGGTGTTGGTTCCCGGCTTCAGGTTGGGGATTTGGTCTAGTTGTCTTCCCGTCATGTTCCTATGAAGGTCTCTTCCCCTAAGTTCAAACCTCGCTTTATTGGTCCCTATTAGATTTCTGAGATTATTAATCCAGTGTCTTTTCGTTTGGCCCTTCCAGCCTCCTTTTCCATCCATAATGTTTTCCATAGATCTTTGTTGCGGAAATATGTGGTGCCCGTTGTTCCCTCTGTTGATCCTCCTGCTCCTGTGTTGGTTGATGGGGAGTTGGAATATGTGGTTGAGAAGATTTTGGATTCTCGTTTTTCAAGGCGGAGGCTTCAGTATCTTGTCAAGTGGAAGGGTTATGGCCAGGAGGATAATTCTTGGGTTGCTGCCTCCGATGTTGATGCTGACGATTTGGTTCGTGCTTTTCATTTGGCTCGTCCTGATCGGCCTGGGGGCTCTGGTGAGGGTTCGGTGACCCCTCCTCAAGGGGGGGTACTGTTGTGAATTCTGCTCTTGGGCTCCCTCCGGTGGTTGTAAGTGGTACTGCTGCTCCTTTGGATCTCAGCAGTCATCAGGGCTTTCACTTACTACCAATTCTGACTGGGCTATTTAATCTGGCTAGATCCTTTAGTCAGTGCCAGTTGTCCATTGTTTTTGGAGGATTCACATCTCTGCTTGTTTTCTCCTGCTATACTGTCCAAATCATCAAAGATAAGTCCTGGCTTTGTTTTTGCAGTCCACATGCTGTGGACCTTATTGCTCAGTGCATTTCTATGTTTTTTCTTGTCCAGCTTTGTCTGTGTAAGGATTTATTCAGCCAAGCTGGAAGCTCTGGAGATGCAGAGTTACCCTCCATGCCTTTAGTTAGGTGTGGAGATTTTTGTATTCTCTGTGGTGGATATTTTGTAGTATTTTAATACTGACCGCACAGTACTCTGTCCTGTCCTTTCTTTTTAGCTAGCGTGGCCTCCTTTGCTAAATTCTGTTTTCAGTCTGCGTATGTAATTTCCCTCTCCTCTCACAGTCAATATTTGTGGGGGGCTGTCTATCCTTTGGGGATTTTCTCTGAGGCGAGATAGTTTTCCCGTTTCCTTCTTTAGGGGTAATTAGTCCTCCGGCTGTGACAAGGTGTCTAGGGTGTGACAGGAACATCCCACGGCTACTTCTATTTGTGGTGTTAAGCTCAGGGTCTGCGGTCAGTATAGGTGCCACTTTCTCCAGAGCTCGTCCATGCTGCTCCTAGGCCACCAGATCATAACACTGGAGTACACAAGCGGCATAGCTTTGTTCAGTGGAGGACAGCTGTATTGAGTGGCGCAGACAGACACACTTAGTAGGGCCACATTAAAAAAGTAGGCTAAATGCAGTTCAAAATTGGTAACTGGAGTACACAGGCGGCATAGCTTTCTTCAGTGGAGGACAGCTGTATTGAGTAGCGCAGACTGACTTAGTAGGCCTAAAATAAAAAAGTAGGCTAAATGCAGTTCAAAATTGGTAACAGGAGTAAACTGGCGGCATTGCTTTGTTCAGTGTCGGAAAATTGTAATGAGTAGCAGACTAAGTTAGTAGGCCCAAATAATAAAATGGGCTAAATGTCTGCCAAAAAATTGTTCATAAGTAAAATGGTGGCATAGCTAGATACAGGGGTGGGCTCCTCTGCTGAGTAGCAGACAGTGGTAGTAGGCACAAAGTATTAACTGGTCTAAATGGAGGCCAGGGCCCCTGTATATTTTAACTATCATCTATCATTTCAACAAATTTGTATTGGCAGTGCCATTGAAGGATTTAACAGCACAGACTACACAGTGGTGGAGCAGGGAGAGGTAAGTTTTGCAAGTGGTAGAGCGCTGTTCGACCTGGGGGGAACACTCTCTCGTGGGCGGCGGTACTGGCACAGGGCCCCTCATATTACGACGGTGTGTCTGACGTTGGTTGTGCACCACCACCGTCAGAGACACTTCTTTGTACTATGAGGGACCCTGTGCCAGTGCCGTCGCCCAAGAGTGGGCACACCCACCTGTCCAGGCAAACGGCACTCACACGGGTGCTTGCGCCAAGTGGTGACCACGGACCTGTGGGGGGAGTCAGCCCATTTAGGGAGGTATAAAAATGGCGTGGACATTTAGCAGCTGCAAATGGAGGAATTGGAGCAGTCAGTAAGAGGAGGCCAAAAGCAAGACATTTTTCAGGCAAGCTACGTGTCAGCAGGGGAAGGTGGGGCAAAATAATTTGAAATCCATGATTGGTTCATTTTAATGAAGGTTAGATCATCAACATTTTGGGTAGCCAGACGAGTCCTTTTTTCGGTCCATTCAGATGGAGACGTTTATTCTCAGTGAGGAAAGGAAAAAGAAAAGCGTAGGACCTGGTATAAGACAGATGCCGTAAAGTGGCTACCAGGTACACATAAAATTGGCCATTTTTATGCGCTAAACGCTCTCATTTTTCATATTTCTAGTGCAGTAATGCAGTTCAATTTTCGTGTTTCATGTTTGCATGTTTCAGCGCTGCAGTGTGCTGCCTTATTTGCTTGACTGTATAAGAGTTGGTGACTCTAGGTTCAGCACCTGTTCACACTTAGTCTAGGTTTGGATGTGACGGTCAGTTTTTTCAAATGTATTACTTAGCCTTCTGAACGAGCTCTCCGCCTCCTAGCCACAGGTGTTTTAATTGCAACAGGTCCAATACCCCTCCACAGAGAGAGAGAATGTAGTCTAAGAAGAGGTTTTCATAGGTACCCATTTAGATGGAGACGTTTATTCTCAGCGAGGAAAGGAAAGCGTAGGACCTGGTATAAGAGAGATGCCGTAAAGTGGCTACCAGGTACACATAAAATTGGCCATTTTTATGCGCTAAACGCTCTCATTTTTCATATTTCTAGTGCAGTAATGCAGTTCAATTTTCGTGTTTCACGTTTGCATGTTTCAGCGCTGCAGTGTGCTGCCTTATTTGCTTGACTGTATAAGAGTTGGTGACTCTAGGTTCAGCATTGGTTCACACTTAGTCTATGTTTGGATGTGACGGTCAGTTTTTTCAAATGTATTATTTAGCCTTCTGACCGAGCACTCCGCCTCCTAGCCACAGGTGTTTTAATTGCAACAGGTCCAATACCCCTCCACAGAGAGAGAGAATGTAGTCTAGGAAGAGGTTTTCATAGGTACCCATTCAGATGGAGACGTTTATTCTCAGCAAGGAAAGGAAAGCGTAGGACCTGGTATAAGAGAGATGCCGTAAAGTGGCTACCAGGTACACATAAAATTGGCCATTTTTATGCGCTAAACGCTCTCATTTTTCATATTTCTAGTGTAGTAATGCAGTTCAATTTTCGTGTGTCATGTTTGCATGTTTCAGCGCTGCAGTGTGCTGCCTTATTTGCTTGACTGTATAAGAGTTGGTGACTCTAGGTTCAGCACCTGTTCACACTTAGTCTATGTTTGGATGTGACGGTCAGTTTTTTCAAATGTAAAATAAAAAAGTAGGCTCTATGCAGTTCAAAACTGGTAACAGGAGTAAACTGGCAGCATAGGTTTGTTCAGTGGAGGACAACTGTAAGGAGGAGTGGATGACACAGTTAGTAGGCCAAAACAATAAAGTGAGGTAAACGTCTGCCAAATAAATTTACATAAATAAACAGGTGGCATAGCTACGTACAGGGGTGGGCTCCTCTGCTAAGTAGCAGACAGTGGTAGTTGGTGCAAAGTATTAACTGGTCTAAATGGAGGCCAGGGCCCCTGTATATTTTTACTATCATCTATCATTTCAACACATTTTTATTGGCAGTGCCATTGAAGGATTTAACACTGCAGACTACACAATGGTGGAGCCAGGAGAGGTAAGTTTTGCAAGTGGTAGAGCGCTGTTCGAGCTGGGGAGGGACACTCTCTCGTGGGCGGCGGTACTGGCCCAGGGCCCCTCATATTACAATGGTGTGTCTGACGTTGGTTGTGCACCACCACCGTCAGAGACACTTCATTGTACTATGAGGGACCCTGTGCCAGTGCCGTCGCCCAAGAGTGGGCACACCCACCTGTCCAGGCAAACGGCACTCGCATGGGTGCTAGCGCTAGGTGGTGACCACGGCCCTGTGGGGGGAGTCAGCCCATTTATGGAGGTAAAAAAATGGCCTATGGTGGACATTCAGCAGCTGCAAATGGAGGAATTGGAGCAGTCAGTAAGAGGAGGCCAAAAGCAAGAAATTTTTCAGGCAAGCTACGTGTCAGCAGGGGAAGGTGGGGCAAAATAATTAGAAATCCATGATTGGTTCATTTTAATGAAGGTTAGATTATCAACATTTTGGGTAGCCAGACGAGTCCTTTTTTCAAGATAGAAAGCAAAGCAGAGGACAGCGCCACATCAGGGAGTGTTTAGGCAATAACACACTTTATTCTGCCTCCTGTGGCAACGTTTCGGTCCGAGGACCTTTATCAAGCACAGTACAGTCACATTCTAACCACCATTATATATCCTTAGTACCACCCACATAATTAACAAGTGACCAATGGGAGTGTCAAAATACCTTAGAAAAAAGCGCCAATATATCAAACATCACAAAAATAGATAAAAACATTATCATACATCGCAAAATCTATATACCACCTACCCCCAAGTAAAATAACATCCCTTGATCGTTCCCCACATGTTATATCAACCCCCAAATGCAATATAGAAAATCCCGATTACCCAGATGTAAACACAGCGTGTCATCCTATCAGGGCTAGGCTTCGGCCGTTGCCATAGTGCAGTGGGCGTGTATAGGACAGGCGAGGCCCAATCAGACAACAGTGCCGGTCCCACGTGACCGCACTGAGTCGTACAGGCAGCGCCCACCCTCACACACGTCCACAGAGGATACCAGCGCCGCGCATGTCCGAATGGACGATCCTCCCACTCACATCCTAAGGCATTGTCATGGAGACGGATCTAACAAGCACGATACAGCGCAGTGCGCCGGACCGGATACAATTTACCATTACCATAGAAACTTTTGTTTATACGCGCAATCTATCACATTACACCTTAGATGTGCACGTTCAATTGCAATTCATATACACACGGAGAGTCCACACATCTCCAGCTAGAGTCCTTATCTTGGTGCATATATCCGTATCTTGGTGTAAATATCCGTAATGTCCTTCTCCCATAGAGGTCAACGCACGCCATGGCTTCAATTCTCCACAGATCCTCGATATGTGTCACATTGCGCCCATTGTCATATCACTTCTGTTCCACAAGTCCATATGAAAAGAGGGGACCATATGTATAGAAGTACTCCCGGATCCAACAAATATTATGTCAAACATTCAGCTTGAAAAGCATTATAAAGATACCCACTTTTCCTTTAAGCCTTAGTCCACCCTGCAAGAGTATACAAAAACAAAAGGGAAAGGACTACTCCGATCGCACAGGAAATATATATCTATCAAATTTGACATAACAAATGAGAAGAGAACATTATTTCTCATATATCATATATCACAACTCCCAAAAAAATATATCTATATAACATTTTGTTTACAAACAGTTATTACTGCAGAGGATGAACATAGCATAACAGAACTATATATCTAAATAGAGGACAGCATTCAAAACGTTTATCCCTCATATCCTTGTAGCTAAATCCCTCCCCACCAGGAAGTGTACATATATATCGAAATTTCCCATATAATGTAGAAGATTGGGGGTAACCTAGGATATACGATCAAAAAGGGATGTAGTATCAACAACATTTATTATATAAAGATAAAAACATGGTTAAAAGCAATACACCTATGAGGAGCCACGTCCAGACCATATGGACGCTATAAGAGACAACTCTGTTGATATTCTATATTCATACCTCTTGGGAAGAGCGTGTCCAGCTCAAATATCCATTGAAGTTCCTTTTTCCTCAAGATAGAGACCCGGTCCCCGGGTCGCCCGATTGTATCGGGTAGGGGGTCCCTGTGTAACAAAGTGGCGATCTTTTTAGATCAACTGCTGAGAAAATTTGCTACTTCTGCACCCTCATATGTGAGGGATACCAGTGATTTTATAAGATCCTTGGAGGGTGTACAGGTCAGTGATTCCACGTGGTTGGTCTCCTTTGATGTTACCTCTCTATATACATCTATCGAACATGCCAGGGGTCTGGCTGCTGTCGATGTGGCACTCGCCGGGTCCGACATGGCTCCGGACTGTGCACGGTTCGCCCTAGCGCTGCTGGAATTCATCCTCATGAGGAATTTTTTTCTCTTTGGGGATGAGTTCTATTTGCAGCGCCGCGGGACAGCCATGGGGTCCAATGTGGCCCCTACGTATGCTAACATCTACATGGCTGTCCTGTAGGGCGAACACGTGTATACATCGCGGTTCTGGAGCTGTGTTAGGGGCTGGCGACGCTACATCGACAACATTTTTTTGCTATGGGATGGTGATCGTAATGAACTTGAACAATTTTTTCTGTATTTGAACAGTGTGCATTCTGGCTTGGGGTTCACTATGGAGTGCTCACAGTCTAGTATGCAATTTCTGGACACCTGTGTATATAAATTGGATGGACTGCTCTATACTGACCTGTTTGTGAAACATACAGACAGGAATAATCTGCTGCATTTCTCTAGTGAGCATCCACGGCGTATGGTAGAGTCTCTGCCATGGAGCCAATTGCTCAGGATTAGGAGGATTGTCTCCAGTGATACTCGGGTGGATGAGAGATTAAACGAAATGTGTCAAAAATTTCTGGCTAGAGGGTACCCCAGAACGGATCTGGAAAAGTTTAAGACTAGAGCTCTATCCAAGGAGCGGGGTGAGCTCTTGAAGCCTAAGGCAGAGGCTATGACCAATAAGAGAATCCCATTTGTTACGACGTTTAATGGCCTTAGTAATCAGATATCTGATGTCATACGGAGACATTGGCCATTGCTCAATAGAGGACATGCTAATGTCCAGGAATTCCAGTTGCCTCCTTTGTTCTCCTATAGGAGAAATAAAAATCTTAAGGACAAGCTGGTACTATCCGATATTGGTAGTTCTAAGAAAGATCTACAGACTACCTTGAGTCGTCCGAGTTTGGGAAATTTTCCATGCCTTAATTGTGCGTGTTGTAATAACATGGTGAAGGGAGCATCGTTTCATCATCCCCATACGGGTAGAGAATATGAAATACGGAGACGGTATACGTGCAAAAGCAGTTTTGTGATCTATGTCCTTAGCTGTCCGTGTGGTCTCTACTATGTTGGGGAGACCACAATGGAGGTTAGGGCCAGGATCAGCAAACATAAGAGTACCATTAGGACTAAACACGTGGAACTTCCGGTACCCAAACATTTCCATGAAATGAGACACTCAGTTAATCAACTTAGGTATAGGGTTATTGATGATGTCCCTGCCCCTAGACGTGGTGGGGACCGGGTCTCTATCTTGAGGAAAAAGGAACTTCAATGGATATTTGAGCTGGACACGCTCTTCCCAAGAGGTATGAATATAGGACACGCTCTTCCCAAGAGGTATGAATATAGAATATCAACAGAGTTGTCTCTTATAGCGTCCATATGGTCTGGACGTGGCTCCTCATAGGTGTATTGCTTTTAACCATGTTTTTATCTTTATATAATAAATGTTGTTGATACTACATCCCTTTTTGATCGTATATCCTAGGTTACCCCCAATCTTCTACATTATATGGGAAATTTCGATATATATGTACACTTCCTGGTGGGGAGGGATTTAGCTACAAGGATATGAGGGATAAACGTTTTGAATGCTGTCCTCTATTTAGATATATAGTTCTGTTATGCTATGTTCATCCTCTGCAGTAATAACTGTTTGTAAACAAAATGTTATATAGATATATTTTTTTGGGAGTTGTGATATATGATATATGAGAAATAATGTTCTCTTCTCATTTGTTATGTCAAATTTGATAGATATATATTTCCTGTGCGATCGGAGTAGTCCTTTCCCTTTTGTTTTTGTATACTCTTGCAGGGTGGACTAAGGGTACCGTCACACATTGAAATTTCCATCGCTACGACGTTACGATTCGTGACGTTCTAGCAATATCGTTACGATATCGCAGTGTCTGACACGCAGCAGCGATCAGGGATCCTGCTGAGAATCGTACGTCGTAGCAGATCGTTTGGAACTTTCTTTCGTCGCTTGATCACCCGCTGACATCGCTGGATCGTTGTGTGTGACAGCGATCCAGCGATGTCTTCGCTTGTAACCAGGGTAAACATCGGGTAACTAAGCGCAGGGCCGCGCTTAGTAACCCGATGTTTACCCTGGTTACAAGCGTAAACGTAAAAAAAACAAACCGTACATGCTCACCCGTCGGTGTCCTTCAGGTCCCTTGCCGTCTGCTTCCTGCTCTGAGTGCCGGCCGGAAAGTGAGAGCAGATCACAGCGGTGCTGCGCTCTGCTCTCACTGTACGGCTGCACTCAGAGCAGGAAGCAGACGGCTAGGGACCTGAAGGACACCGACGGGTGAGTATGTACGGTTTGTTTTTTTACGTTTACGCTTGTAACCAGGGTAAACATCGGGTTACTAAGCGCGGCCCTGCGCTTAGTTACCCGATGTTTACCCTGGTTACCCGGGGACTTCGGCATCGCTCCAGCGCCGTGATTGCAACGTGTGACCGCAGTCTACGACGCTGGAGCGATGATCATACGATCGCTGCGACGTCACGGATCGTGCCGTCGCAGCGATGAAAATTTCAATGTGTGACGGTACCCTAAGGCTTAAAGGAAAAGTGGGTATCTTTATAATGCTTTTCAAGCTGAATGTTTGACATAATATTTGTTGGATCCGGGAGTACTTCTATACATATGTGTTGTGATTTTGCTTTTTGCTCCCTCTAGTGGTCATTAGTGATTTGACTCTGGAGCGTCTGTCTTTTCCTTTATCCTCACCTGGGCCGTTAGTTCAGGGGCGTTGCTATATAAGCTCCCTGGACCTTCAGTTCAATGCCTGGCATCGTTGAAATCAGAGCTAATCTGTTGTGCTCTTGTCCTCTGATCCTGGTTCCTGTTTTTCAAGCTAAGTCTGCTTCTTTGCTTTTGCTTTTGTTTTGTTTGGTATTTTTGTCCAGCTTGTTCCTATCTGTATCCTGACCTTTGCTGGAAGCTCTAGGGGGCTGGTGTTCTCCCCCCGGACCGTTAGACGGTTCGGGGGTTCTTGAATCTCCAGCGTGGATTTTTATAGGGTTTTTGTTGACCAGATAAGTTATCTTGCTATATTCTGCTATTAGTAAGCTGGCCTCTCTTTGCTGAACCTGGTTCATTTCTGTGTTTGTCATTTCCTCTTACCTCACCGTTATTATTTGTGGGGGGCTTGTATCTTGCTTTGGGGTCCCTTTCTCTGGAGGCAAGAGAGGTCTTTGTTTTCTTCTCCTAGGGGTAGTTAGATTCTCCGGCTGGCGCGAGTCATCTAGCGATCACCGTAGGCATGATCCCCGGCTACTTCTAGTGTTGGCGTTAGGAGTAGCTATTTGGTCAACCCAGTTACCACAGCCCTATGAGCTGGATTTTTGTATCTTGCAGACTTACACGTTCCTCTGAGACCCTGTCCACTGGGGTCATAACACATATGGTCCCCTCTTTTCATATGGACTTGTGGAACAGAAGTGATATGACAATGGGCGCAATGTGACACATATCGAGGATCTGTGGAGAATTGAAGCCATGGCGTGCGTTGACCTCTATGGGAGAAGGACATTACGGATATTTACACCAAGATACGGATATATGCACCAAGATAAGGACTCTAGCTGGAGATGTGTGGACTCTCCGTGTGTATATGAATTGCAATTGAACGTGCACATCTAAGGTGTAATGTGATAGATTGCGCGTATAAACAAAAGTTTCTATGGTAATGGTAAATTGTATCCGGTCCGGCGCACTGCGCTGTATCGTGCTTGTTAGATCCGTCTCCATGACAATGCCTTAGGATGTGAGTGGGAGGATCGTCCATTCGGACATGCGCGGCGCTGGTATCCTCTGTGGACGTGTGTGAGGGTGGGCGCTGCCTGTACGACTCAGTGCGGTCACGTGGGACCGGCACTGTTGTCTGATTGGGCCTCGCCTGTCCTATACACGCCCACTGCACTATGGCAACGGCCGAAGCCTAGCCCTGATAGGATGACACGCTGTGTTTACATCTGGGTAATCGGGATTTTCTATATTGCATTTGGGGGTTGATATAACATGTGGGGAACGATCAAGGGATGTTATTTTACTTGGGGGTAGGTGGTATATAGATTTTGCGATGTATGATAATGTTTTTATCTATTTTTGTGATGTTTGATATATTGGCGCTTTTTTCTAAGGTATTTTGACACTCCCATTGGTCACTTGTTAATTATGTGGGTGGTACTAAGGATATATAATGGTGGTTAGAATGTGACTGTACTGTGCTTGATAAAGGTCCTCAGACCGAAACGTTGCCACAGGAGGCAGAATAAAGTGTGTTATTGCCTAAACACTCCCTGATGTGGCGCTGTCCTCTGCTTTGCTTTCTATCTTGGACTGTTACCGGGAGGACCCCCTGGTGTGGACGTGCGCTCTGATGTCCATGGAGACAATGTTAGTATTGGGTGCGGTCTGACTAATTCTCTGGTTGAGTCCTTTTTTCAGTCAGTATTGAACCAGCAGCACTGAAGACTCTTTCTGATAGCACACTAGCAGCTGGGCAAGCGAGCTCCTGTAATGCATATTCTGCCAATTCAGACCAGGTGTCTATTTTAGATGCCCAGTAATCAAAGGGGAATGACGTGTGAGGGAGAACATCGATAAGGGAGGAAAAATAGTTTGTAACCATATTGGACAAATGCAGTCTCCTGTCACTTAAAATCGATGCAGCAGTACCTGTCGTGTCTGTGGTCATTGCAAAATCACTCCACAACCTGGTCATAAAACCCCTCTGTCCAACGCCACTTCTGATTTGTGCACCTCTAACACCCCTGCCATGTTGCCTGAACCAAACGGTCTACAAGAGTTGCTTGTTTAGTAGCCAATATTTGCTCAAGGTTCTCATGTGGCATGATATTTTGTAATTATCCTTTATATCGTGGATCCAGGAGGCAGGCCAACCAGTAATCATCATCGGTCATCATTTTGATAATGCGGGGGTCCCTTTTTAGGATACGCAAGGCATACTCAGCCATGTGGGCCAATGTTCCAGGTGTCAATTCACTGCTTGTGCTGGGTTGAGGAGCACTGTCTTGCAAATCAACATCACTTGTCTCCCGCAAAAACCCTGTACCTGACCTTGCAACGCCACCAGTTTCTATTGCCCCCTGAGAAGCATCCTCCTCCCATAAATATTCATCCCCATCATCCTCCTCCTCCTCCTCTTCGTCCACCACCTCGTCCAGGAGAGTTCCCTGAGCAGACAATGGCTGACTGTCATCAAGGCTTCCCTCCTCCTCGGCTGCAGACGCCTGCTCCTTAATGTGTGTCAAACTTTGCATCAGCAGACGCATTAGTGGGATGCTCATGCTTATGATGGTGTCATCTGCACTTACAGCCGTGTGCATTCCTCAAAACACTGAAGGACTTGACAGAGGTCTTGTAGCTTCGACCACTGTACACCTGAGAACTCCATGTCTGCCATCCAACTGCCTGCCCGTGTATGTGTATCCTCCCACAAATACATTACAGCACGCCTCTGTTCGCACAGCCTCTGAAGCATGTGCAGTGTGGAGTTCCACCTTGTTGCAACGTCGATTATTAAGCGGTGATGGGGAAGCTTCAGCGATCGCTGATGGTTCAGCACACGGCTGGAGTGTACGGGTGACTGGCGGATGTGCGAGCAAAGTCTTCGCACCTTCAGGAGCAGGGCTGGCAACCCCGGATAATTTTTCAGGAAGCACTGCACCACCAGGTTCAAGGTGTGAGCCAGGCAAGGTATGTGTTTCAGTTCTGAAAGGGCTATGGCAGCCATAAAATTCATTCCGTTATCACAAACTACCTTGCCTGCCTCAAGATGTACACTGCCCAGCCATGACTGAGTTTCTTGCTGCAAGTACTCGGCCAGAACTTCCGCGGTGTGTCTGTTGTCACCCAAACACTTCATTTCCAACACAGCCTGCTGACGCTTACCACTAGCTGTTCCATAATGGGACACCTCATGTGCAACACTGGCAGCTGCGGATGGAGTGGTCGTGCGACTGCGCTCTGTAGACGAGCTTTCGCTTCTGGAGGAGGAGGAGGAGGGGCGAACGCCTACAGCCAACTGTTTCCTAGACCGTGGGCTAGGCAGAACTGTCCCACTATGGCTGTCCCCTGTGGACCCTGCATCCACCACATTAACCCAGTGTGCCGTGATGGACACGTAATGTCCCTGGCCATGCCTACTGGTCCATGCATCTGTTGTGAGGTGCACCTTTCTACTGACTGATTCCCTCAGTGCATGGACAATGCGGTCTTTGACATGCTGGTGGAGGGCTGGGATGGCTTTTCTCGCAAAGAAGTGTCGACTGGGTAGGTCATAGCGTGGTACTGCGTAGGCCAACAGGGCATTGAAAGCTCCGCTTTCAACCAACCGGTAAGGCATTATCTCTAACGAGATTAGTCTAGCAATGTGGGCGTTCAAACCCTGTGTACGCGGATGAGAGGATGAGTACTTCCTTTTCCTAACGAGAGTCTCTTGTAGGGTGAGCTGGACTGGAGAGCTGCATATGGTGGAACTAGCGGTGGTGGTGGTGGTGGACATGGCGGATTGAGAGAGGGTTGGTGATGCTATTCTTGATATTGACCTACATACAGTGTTTCCTACCAAAAACCTTGTGATTCCCTGACTGCTTTGGCCTTGCGAAGATACCTCCACATTTGCTGCTGGTGGTGTCCTAACTGGTGGGCTTACAGTGAGGGAAGCAATGTAGCGTTTCTAACTACCTTCGTTCTGAGCAGGTGCACGAACGGTACTGGACGTTTGGTAGTTATTAATTAGAAAGAAAAAAGAGTTCTATACGAATTTTGTCATAAAATCAATATTTTATTATAGAAAAATATAAAAACCAATATTATACAAAAAGTACGTATAAATAGAAAAGGAGACCCTAGTACAAGAACATCCTCGTCACAGGCACACAACTATGTATATCACCATGGTATGAACATATAAATAAGCATCCGTATTGGCACATAATAATATCAAATAGTGCTGGTTCCCATATGGACAAGTGTCCACCATGCAAAAATAAGCGAGGAACCATATGATATATATCAGATGCAAGATTTCTTACCCATGGTGAGGTGACCAGTGCCTGGGACTCTGGAGACCCCCTACGTTTGGTAGTTAGTCCAGGCTTGCAAGTGCATGCTGGTTAAATGTCTACGCATGCACGTTGTATTTAAATTTTGGGGATTCTTCCCTCTGCTAAAGGTCTTTGAGCATTTCTTATAGATAACGTTGCACTGATCATTCGGATCTTGGTTAAAAAATTGCCACACTCCACTCTTCCTACTATGCAATACCTTTTAAGGCATTGCACGCTGTGCTACTTTCACCGTATGGCCACGCTGTCCTAAAACTGTTTTTTTTGGTTGACAAACGTTTTTGGCCTGAGACGGGACTGCCAGATGAAAGCTGTTGTGATGTTGATGGCTGCTGCGGATCATCCTCCTCCGCTTCTGAGCTACTGTCAGTGGCACCCTCTTCCCCCAATGGCTGCCAATCTGGGTCAACAACTGGGTCATCTATCACCTCCTCTTCAATGTCATGTGAACCTTTCTCTGTGTCACCGTGTAAGGTGCTATAGCGTTCGGGACGGGGCACCATAGTCTCATCAAGGTCAGTTTCTGGCTCAGTACACTGCAAGGGCAATGTAGTGATGTGAGTCAATGGAACAGCATAATAATCTAGCTGTGGCTGGGCATCAGTGCACTCCATGGCCGATTCATCTTGTAATGGGCTGTTAACAATTTCCCTTTCTAACCCAGGCATGGTATGTGTAAAGAGCTCCATGGAGTAACCTGTAGTGTCGCCTGACGCATCCTTTACTTTTGGTTTGGGTGAAGGACACAAAGAAGCGACTTGTTCCTGACCGGGAGCGTCCACTGACGACTCGTTGCTTTTATATTTGGAACTTTCTGAAGAGGAGGCGAAAGAGTTAGAGGCTGAGTCAGCAAGGAAAGCCAAAACTTTTTCCTGCTGCTCTGGCTTTAAAAGCGGTTTTCCTACTCCGAGATAAGGGAGCCTTCGAGGCCTTGTGTAGCCAGACGATGACGCTGGCTCAACAACTCGAGCCTTAGGTGCTATTTTGCTTTTCCCACTACCACCAGATGCTCCACCACCACCACCATCATTACCAGCTGGCAACGCCTGCCCACGGCCTCTCCCACCAGACTTCCTCATTTTTGGAAAATGTAACCAAAATAACAACCGTTATATGGTACTGTAAAACAAGGTAGAAGGTGTATCTAAACTTGTTGAGAATTTAAATCTCCCTTTTTTGGGGGGAGACTGCAGCAAAACTCAGGCCCAGTGGCCCAGTGTATTACACTACACAATGTAAGTGGCAGAACGTGACTGGCAGATATACAACAAACAGAACTGACGTAGATCCACTTAGTAGCAATTTAAATCTCCCTTTTTATGTGTGGGAGACTGCTGCAAAAATCAGGGCCACTGTATTACACTACACAATGTAAGTGGCAGAATGTGGCTGGCAGATATACGACAAACAGAACTGACGCAGATGCACTTAGCTGCAGCAACCTCTCCCTATGCTGAGATCGGCAGAAGTAAGATGGCGGTCGGCGTGCACGCCCCTTTATAGCCCCTGTGACGCCGCAGAAAGCAAGCCAATCACTGTCATGCCCTTCTCTAAGATGGTGGGGACCGAGACCTATGTCATCACGCTGGCCACACTCTGCGTCCACCTTCATTGGCTGAAAAATGGCACTGAACGCGTCATACGAAACGCGACTTTGGCGCGAAGATCGCCGACCTCATGGCCAATCCCACACTGGGATCGGGTCGGGTTTCATGAAACCCGACTTTGCCGAAAGTCGGCGATTTTTGAATTTGTCCGATCCGTTTCGCTCAACCCTACCAGTGAGTTTTGTGTTTTGTCTGTTTATGTCCGTATGAGAGTTGAATAATAGAGTAATAAGATGATAATTGTTATGTGTATTTTCTGTCAATATACTAACTGGTTGTGTAGTACAGAGCTGGGATAGACTGTGCAGTGTTGTTATTTTGTATAGGGCCGTGATTTTTGTTGTTGGCCTCAAGTGCTCTCAGACTGTCAGTGGACACTGATGCAGTTTTTTTTATAAGTTGTGTTAATTCCAAAGTGCAAAATAGGCAGACTGTGTGAACCTTGTATACACCTCTTCTCCTGCTTTCACACCGACCTTCTTAGAAAACACCAGTGATTGTCTTACCGCTGTCTCTAACATCATGTCCTCCCTCTATCTGAAACTCAACCTGTCAAAAACTGAACTCCTCGTGTTCTCTCCCTCTACTAACCTACCTTTGCCTGACATTTCCATCTCCGTGTGCGGTTCCATCATTACTCCAAAGCAACATGCCCGCTGCCTTGGGGTCATCCTTGATTCCGAGCTTTCAATCACCCCCCACATCCGATCATTGGCTCGCTCTTCTTATCTGCATCTCAAAAACATTTCTAGAATTCGCCGTTTTCTTACTTTCGACTCTGCAAAAACTCTTACTGTCTCACTTATTCATTCTCGTCTGGAATATTGTAACTCTCTACTAATCGGCCTCCCTCTTACCAAACTCTCCCCGCTTCAATCTGTCCTGAATGCTGCTGCCAGGATCATATTCCTCACCCACCGTTACACCGATGCCTCTACCTTGTGCCAGTCATTACACTGGCTACCCATCCACTCCAGAATCCAGTACAAAACTACTACCCTCATCCACAAAGCACTCCATGGCTCAGCACCACCCTACATCTCCTCTCTGGTCTCAGTCTACCACCCTACCCGTGCCCTCCGCTCCGCTAATGACCTCAGGTTAGCATCCTCAATAATCAGAACCTCCCATTCCCGTCTCCAAGACTTTACACGTGCTACGCCGATTCTTTGGAATGCACTACCCAGGTTAATACGATCAATCCCCAATCCCCACAGTTTTAAGCGTGCCCTAAAAATGCATTTGTTCAGACTGGCCTACCGCCTCAATGCATTAACCTAACTATCCCTATGTGGCCTATTAAAAAAAAATGACAATCAGGTTCCTCGCATCATGTTCTCATACACTTTATGCAGTTTTATAGCACTCTGTGTCTGTACTGCTACATACTTAGGCTGTTAACTGGTTCATGCAGCTTTACATGAACACCCGAGCCTTACACTATGACTTGTCCAAATAACTAAAGCAATTGTTACCATCCACCTCTCGTGTCTCCCCTTTTCCTCATAGGTTGTAAGCTTGCGAGCACGGCCCTCATTCCTCCTGGTATCTGTTTTGAACTGTGATTTCTGTTATGCTGTAATGTCTATAGTCTGTACAAGTCCCCTCTATAAGTTGTAAAGCGCTGCGGAATATGTTGGCGCTATATAAATAAAAATTATTATTATTATTATTATTATTATAAGTACCTGGATGTGCAGGACACATTAATCTAATTAAACTAGAAAACCACAGAAGAAATAGTGTACTAGTCCAAAATCATGAAGCATAAACTTTATTAGAAACATATATAAAAAAGTCTTAAACAACAGCAAAGGCGAAAATTGGCAATCACCTGCAAGCTGCAGAAGGAGAATAGAGCGGCACAGGTGCCCAATCAGACATAGTAAAACATTATGAGGTACCAAATCCAGAGTGTCAAATATTGGATACATACTATCGGTATACAGTATCAAGAAAGCATTCTACTCCGTGTAAAAAACATTATAAGCCGACCAATATCAATAGAGCATACATTAGTATATCCAGTAACATACCCAATGATAATGAGCAGTGTGCCGCGCTGTCTCCGAGACAGCTCGGCACACTGCTCATTATCATTGGGTATATTACTGGATATACTATTGTATGCTCTGTTGATATTGGTCGGCTTATAATGTTTTTTACATGGAGTAGCATGCTTTCTTGATACTGTATACCGATAGTATGTATCCAATATTTGACACTCTGGATTTGGTACGTCATAATGTTTTACTATGTCTGATTGGGCACCTGTGCCACTCTGTTCTACTTCTGCAGCTTACAGAGCTACTGTGTATAATGTCACCGGTGAACATTGTATTACCTGTACACTGAGACTATATACAGAGCTCCTGTGCATAATGTCACCGGTGATCACTGTGTTACCTGTACACTGACAGTAAATACAGAGTTCCTGTATATAATGTCAATTAGTGTTGTTTTTTTTTTTTAAATTAATGATCAGTATTGTAGTATTCAGACACTATGTGGTGGTAATATGTGATCTGGTCATAGTGTGGTAGTATTTGTTCCTTGTATGGGGTAATATTTGGCCACTATATGATTGGAATTATTTGGTCTGGTCATAGTGTAATGGTATTTGTCCCTTGTATGTGGTATTAATGGTCATTTAAAAAAATAGGATGTGACTCATTCCCTTGAAGAAAAATACATAGAAATATATTTATATTTTAAAGGTTAGAGTAGAGTAGGGCCCGTGTAATGGTGGCTGCTTAAAAATTATTTTGGCCAGAACAAAAACTGCTGGTTATGAATGTGATCTAGTGTTTGATGGGAACTGTTAATATCTGATTGGTAAGGAAATGGTGAAGATGTTGAGTTTTTCGAAGAGTGGGCGGTGGGACTGTGAAAGGTTTGAAGGGTGGAGGAGTAGCTGGGGTGGAGCCTGGGCGGAGTCTTAACGGGGCCCAAAAATGTTGCCAGTATGGGGCCCCAAAATTCCTGTTGGCAGCCCTGCTGCCTGGACATCCCATGCGGTAGATATTAATGTTCTATTTCCTATCATGACTTTACTTTTTCATAGATAGGAAACATGGCACATATACCCATCTGTTTGATGCTACTTTGGGCATAATCTGAAGGCCTCACAGTGATGTACGTAAATGTGTTTTTTTGCCACTTCTTTACAACACTAAATAGGACATGTGCATGCAACACACAAAAAAACCCAATATTCAATACAGAACACTGGAAGCAGGGTGTCTGGATGTAATTATCCAGTGGTACTTGGGGGAAAAAAATCATCATCTTTAGAGATGATATATTATCAGCCTCTTGAATATACTGAGCCCCCTGACTTGGTTTCTCCACCTCAGCCGACATCAAACTTTAAATTACTGGTTCACTGCAGGAGATACTAGTTCAATAGGGACTGGAAAGAAGTGTGAGCTTTTTTTCAGCTCCCAGGTTACAATTAATCCAATATCTTAAATATGAAGGTGAAAAGTCGCCTCTCCAGCGACGGCTTTCTAGATTTTACAATGACATCTATCACACTACTAACAATGCAAAATTTGATTTTTTTTATACAGAGTAATTACTGCACATTATTCTATTTGGATAATCCAGATAAATCTGCCAAATATATTGAATATATCACAAGAACAGAAAGCAATAACCGTCCATAGATAAGAAGTACCCACATAGTTCAGTAGGAATGAAACACTAGTCTCCAGTTTGCCATAGGAATACAGCATATCATATTCAATTAGCCACAAGTATGCAGCATGTCATACTCAATGATTTTCCCCCAAACAGGTTAATCAGAAGTAGATACTCAGAGATAATATTAAAGAATAATCAAGTGTTCGTCTAATGAGTAAAGTGTAATAACGCGCTCCAGTGCACGTGTGAGAGTGATGTCCCTGTAGATAGCGTGCTTCCAATTAGCCGCACGGCCCCAGAAATACCCCTCATTTTGGAAATGATGAAGCACTGGAACGCATGTGAGATGATGATGGTGTGAGTTCTAGCTAGTATGAGCATGTGCATGTAGGCCCTAGAGATAGAGGCGGTGTGTGCTCCAATGAGTCAGCGCACGCGCACCGTCCACAGGACATGTGGCAATGGAACGCATGTGAAATGATGATGGCGTGCGTTCTAGCTAGTATGAGCATGTGCATGTAGGCCCTAGAGATAGAGGCGGTGTGCACCAATGAGACAGCGCACGCGCACCCTCCACAGGACATGTGGCAATGGAACACATGTGCGCTCCTGCTAGACTGCGCACGATGGTAACCCTCCACAAGATGTTATAATATGCAGTAATATAACACCTCTGAAGCAGCTTTATTTTGCTATGAGAACCCCAAAACAATCCAAATGAAAGTGCTCGGTAGTAAATATCAGCGTAAGCAATGTTGTCCAGATTCACAGAATATTCGTGTCAAGAACAACACAAGATGGGGAATGGTTTTGGAAGGAGAGAGGAAGTGAGGAAGGATGAAAGGTCAAGGAGGACAAATCAGTATTATATAATTATATATTATATAATTTATTATAAGAATAATCCAAACATCCAAATTGAAGCTGCTAGTTTAGGCTCGTTGGATTATTGGCTTTCAACCCATAAATCCATTTACTTTCTGTTTGCAGGATTTTCCGATACCAATTTCCTCCCCCTAGGTGGAATGATTGATATTCATTCAGTCGTTGGCTACTTTTTGATTGTGTTATATTTATACACTATATCTTATAAGTACATTTTGTGATTTGTTTGTATACAGCAATACTGCAGATTTGTATGTAAGTCATGGTCCCCTGTGAACAACTGTTATCAACTGGCTTTCAAAGGAGTACCATCATGACAGACACAGAGGTCTTCAGCAGACCCCCGACCATCATGACAACCCATCCGAGCCCTGCGATCACGTCCCAAGAGCTGTAAATGCTGCTATCACAGATCGACAGTGGCATTTAAGAGGTTAACAAACACGAACTCACCCATGGCTGTCAGAGACAGATTATGGCTGAATATCATAGCCATCATCGGCGGGAAAGATGCTAGCCTGTATCATTATCAAGGAGCCGGCATATGATGTAACTGTACGTCAAATGTCATTAAGGGGTTAAAGTGCTGTGACCATACAGTGATTTTTTTCTTATACAGTATCCATTCTACATTGTTACTGTGTGCTCCAATAATAAATAGAGATGAGCGGATCACGCAAAATACTAATTGATCTGTCAGATGGATTTTTCTAGGAAATTCTATTAGAGGTGAATTTATTCAGCACAGATTTGTGTGTACATCCCCAGGACGGTGCTCGATGGAGACATCACACGTCCTCCTCCCTCCAGATTGCACCAAACTTTCTCAAGATGGCCACCGAACCAACCCGTTCCTGTCAGGCACTTCTTCCCAATTGCTTGTACTGCCCCCTGGCCTGGGGCTCTCTCTGGTTCTGTCCAAACTGCAGTTCACACCAGCAGAACAGAGTCCATGTAACATAACACCAGTCTCTGCCAACAGAATCGCTGTTTTTATTTCTCCTCACAGAACTGGGGTCACCGCCTCAGAATAAAAATCCTGCACAAACCAGTTTAAGCCAGAGCCATCCAGTAGTTACAGGGGAAACAGTGGCCTCCTGTGGCCGGGGATTAGTACTGCAGGCAATAATATTGTCAATTACGTGCAAACTGTTAATGGCAGGTGACGATCAGTGGCAAACAGACCAAGGGCGACAGGAGAAGTTTAGAAGTTGCTATTATTCTTCCCTCCCATGTTGCATATTTGTGAGCATTTTTTCCACCATAACTAAGAGTCGGTGACATCGCTGGTATCAAAGTTTTCCCCAATAACACATTTTATTGCCATTTTGAAGGGCCTCAGTAAGCGGTGCGTTCCAAAGAAATAACTAATGGCGGATCTCTGGGTAACAAAAGTTTTCAGTTTCTCTTCTGGAAATATTTAATTACAAAATGTAGCCTGATCCCATTGAGGATTGCGCCCTGCACATGGCCGCCACAATATATCTGACATTACATGTAGGTGACATGGAGGCATCCGGTGTGACATGTGATACAACTATCTGCTCTGTTGCTGCTGTTGGCTCTCTAAGAATAGTGAGGACCGACTGCTGGCCCTTTAAGAATAGTAAAGTTTGCCTGATTACCCTATAAAAATAGACTTTGTGACTTTGAGTCCCTCCTTCATAAATGAGACAGGATGTGTCACACACCACATGGCCAGCTAAGGTTGCAAAATGTTAAAATTACATTTCCCAGTGAATGCATTTGTCTTGGTTGAAAGCAATGCTAAAGTAGAAAAATGCATCAAAAACACTACGTGTGAACATAGCCCAAGGTGTGGAGGAGGATTTTTGTTTTTGGCTATTTATTTTGCCTTATATACAAGTCATCACCCTGGAAAGGATGTTCCTTAACATATTTCCCAGGAAAACCCATTTTGGTTTAGTTTTTGTATGTTTTTTGGTGAGTCTGTAAAAGTGGCGTAAGACTCTGACAACATTGTTCACAGTTCGCAGTGACCTGGGAGACAGAAATGCTTCCAGGGGTCTTCCCCATGATGTTCCCATGTCATTTGAGCAATGTTCTCAACTATTTCCGCTGTTTTTAGACCCTCTAAAAACCTCCGGGGGGGCAATGGCAAAAATGCTTGAGTTTCCCATAGACTTAGATTGGGCTCATTGCTAGGGTCGAGCACCCGAGTATTCCAATTTGCTCGACCCGAGCAACGAGTACCTGAGCATTTTTGTGCTCGCTCATTACTAACGCCTACCAGATAGATAGATATGTAGTATAGTGCAGCGGTGTCCTCACTGTGCAGTGAAGAGGCAGTGACCCAGGAGAGTTTAAAGTAAACACAGATATCATGTTCAAAACTTGCAAACAAAACAAATGTATCCCCCGATTCGCAGCTGGGAAACAAGACAGTCTGTAAATGCAGTCGGTTGCCAAGGGTGACTGCACCACCATATAATGCTGTGGAGAGCAAGGAGTTCGCTCTGCTTGGTGCTGTGTTCCCTCACACAGGCTGAGCTTTTGCAGAGCTGTCTGCCCTGCACCTTGCAAACTCCACACTGACACACCCAACCCTCTGCTGCAGGGTTTTTCACAAAAAACCTGTGGCCGTAGCCACATGGAAAACTCGGGCCGGGGGAGGAAACAGACCGCCCCTCTACCTTCCTGTAGTCCATTTAAGAAATAAAAGCCCATGGCAGGTCTTTAATCTGCCTTGGACAAATAGCTTGTCCAAGACTAACACTCACTTTTATTCTGCATTGCAATCACAGCTACGCCTGTGACTGCAATGGACTCCCGCGGCCTCAATATGCTTCCTTTCGCATCCTATGGGACATATAGCGACACCGGTCACTTCCTCACAATAGATAGATAAATAGATAAAGATAAATAAACAGGCAGGGCGATAGATTAATAGATAAGAATTCTCTGATTTTTTTTCACTAGCATAAGAAAGCTTAGCCACCCCCCTCTAATCATAGAAAGTTGTCCAGAGATCGCCCTAACTTATTAAGCAGCATAAAGAGGTGTTTATTACAGTGAAAACTATATGTGATATTTGCGCTAAGAACACCTATATGAAGCCATAAATAGTTAAAATACTGGGAAATGTCATAAACAAGGTTCTTCATTCAGGACTAGGATTAACAAGATGTGTTTACCTTAATATCAAAGAAAAGGAAAA
This sequence comes from Ranitomeya variabilis, assembly GCF_051348905.1. Taxonomy (NCBI): domain Eukaryota; kingdom Metazoa; phylum Chordata; class Amphibia; order Anura; family Dendrobatidae; genus Ranitomeya; species Ranitomeya variabilis. Next base: position 667,761,401 of record NC_135235.1, on the reverse strand, counting down.
CTGTATCCAGTGCTGGCATGCGGACAGGTCCTTCACTCATGCGCTGAAAGGTTGGTATCTGAAGCCTTCTCTGAATCTCGGTTCCAAAAATATCCAATATGTTGCAGAGCAAATAGTAGTATAGGAGATGCTGTCACGGCCGGTAACTAGTGTACTCCCCCAGAGCTTGGTAACTGCCGTGCACAGGCAGTGGCGGCCGCGTGTGTATAGCTAAAGCCGACAAGGTGCAGGACCTTGTGTGACGTGACAGTCATGTGATGTGTACACTGTTGTGATCCGGTGACCTTGGAGCAGCATGAGACGTACTCTGGAGAAGGTGGAACCTGTACTGACCGCAAACCCTGAACTTAACACCGCAACTAGAAGTAGCCGTGGGATGTACCTAACAATCCTAGACACCTCGACACAGCCGGAGGACTAAATACCCCTATAGATGGAAAAGGGAATACTATCTTGCCTCAGAGAAAATCCCCAAAGGATAGACAGCCCCCCACAAATATTGACTGTGAGAGGAGAGGAAAAAACACACGCAGACTGAAAACAGGATTTAGCAAAGGAGGCCACTCTAGCTAAATAGAAAAGGATAGGACAGAATACTATGCGGTCAGTATTAAAACACTAGAAAATATCCACAGCAGAAAATACAAAAACTCCACATCTAACTAAAGATATGGAAGGTATATCTGCATCTCCAGAGAATCCAACTTGACTGAATAAATCCTTACACAGACTAAGCTGGACAAGAAAAAACATTGAAAAGCACTGAACTGTAAGGCCCACAGCATGTGGGCTGCAGAAACAAAAAGCAGAACTTATCTTTGCTGATTTGGGCAGCAGGGCAGGAGGAGCCAGACAGAGATGTGAAACCTCCAAAAACAATGGACAACTGGCAAGGACTAATGGGTCCTGCAAACCTAAATACCCAAAGAGAAAGCAATAAGCAGGAACACCTGAGCAGAATTACAACCCAGGGACAACTGCATTACCACCAACAACCACCGGAGGGAACCCAAGAGCAGAATTCACAACAGTACCCCCCCTTGAGGAGGGGTCACCGAACCCTCACTAGAGCCCTCAGGCCGATCAGGACGAGCCAGATGAAAGGCACGAACCAAATCAGCAGCATGGACATCAGAAGCAAAAACCCAAGAATTATCCTCCTGGCCATAACCCTTCCATTTGACAAGGTACTGAAGCTTCCGCCTCGAAAAGCGAGAATCCAAAATCTTCTCAACCACATACTCCAACTCCCCATCAACCAACACAGGGGCCGGAGGATCAACAGAAGGAACAACGGGCACCACATATTTCCGCAATAAGGATCTATGGAAGACATTATGGATAGCAAAAGAGGCCGGAAGGGCCAATCGAAAAGACACCGGATTAATAATCTCAGAAATCTTATAAGGACCAATAAACCGAGGCTTAAACTTAGGGGAAGAAACCTTCATAGGAACATGACGGGAAGACAACCAGACCAGATCCCCAACCCGAAGCCGGGAACCAACACACCGACGACGGTTAGCAAAACGTTGCGCATCCTCCTGAGACAACACCAAATTGTCCACCACATGAGCCCAAATCTGCTGCAACCTGTCAACCACAGAATCCACACCAGGACAGTCAGAAGGCTCAACCTGCCCTGAAGAAAAACGAGGATGAAAACCAAAATTACAAAAGAAGGGCGAAACCAAAGTAGCCGAACTAGCCCGATTATTGACGGCAAACTCGGCCAACGGCAAGAAAGCCACCCAATCATCCTGATCAGCAGACACAAAGCATCTCAAATAAGTCTCCAAAGTCTGATTAGTTTGCTCGGTCTGGCCATTTGTCTGAGGATGGAATGCGGAAGAAAAAGACAAATCAATGCCCAGCCTAGCACAAAAGGCTCGCCAAAACCTAGAAACAAACTGGGAACCTCTGTCGGACACAATATTCTCTGGAATACCATGCAAACGAACCACATGCTGGAAAAACAACGGAACCATATCAGAAGAGGAAGGCAATTTAGGCAAAGGCACCAAATTAACCATCTTAGAGAACCGGTCACAAACAACCCAGATAACAGACATCCTCTGGGAAACCGGAAGATCAGAAATAAAATCCATAGAAATATGCGTCCAGGGCCTCTCAGGGCCCGGCAATGGCAAAAGCAACCCACTATCACGAGAACAACAAGGCTTGGCCCGCGCACAAGTCCCACAGGACTGCACAAAAGAACGCACATCACGTGACAAAGAAGGCCACCAAAAGGACCTACCAACCAAATCTCTGGTACCAAAAATACCAGGATGGCCAGCCAACACAGAGCAATGAACCTCAGAAATCACTCTACTAGTCCATCTATCAGGAACAAACAGTTTCCCCACTGGACAGCGTTCAGGTTTGTCAGCCTGAAATTCCTGGAGAACCCGTCGTAAATCAGGGGAAATAGCAGAAAGGACCACCCCTTCTTTCAAAATGCCGACCGGTTCAAGGACCTCAGGAAAATCAGGCAAAAAACTCCTGGAGAAGGCATCAGCCTTAATATTCTTAGAACCCGGAAAATACGAGACCATGAAATCGAAATGGGAATAAAACAAGGACCATCGAGCCTGCCTAGGATTCAGCCGTCTGGCAGACTCGAGGTAAATCAGATTCTTATGATCGGCCAAGACCACAATACGGTGCTTAGCTCCCTCAAGCCAATGTCACCACTCCTCAAACGCCCACTTCATAGCCAACAACTCCCGATTACCGACATCATAATTGCGTTCAGCAGGCGAAAACTTACGGGAAAAGAAGGCACACGGTTTCAACAAGGAACCAACAGAATCCCTCTGAGACAAAATGGCCCCTGCCCCAATCTCAGAAGCGTCAACCTCAACCTGAAACAGAAGAGAAACATCCGGTTGACGCAACATCGGGGCAGAAGTAAATCGGCGCTTAAGCTCCTGAAAGGCAGAGACAGCCGCAGAGGACCAATTCGTTACATCAGCGCCTTTCTTCGTCAAATCGGTCAAAGGTTTAACAACACTTGAGAAGTTAGCAATGAAACGGCGATAAAAATTAGCAAAGCCCAAAAATTTCTGAAGGCTCTTCACGGATGTGGGTTGAATCCAATCATGAATGGCCTGAACCTTAACCGGATCCATCTCTATAGATGAGGGAGAAAAAATGAAGCCCAAAAAAGAAACCTTCTGAACTCCAAAGAGACACTTAGACCCCTTCACAAACAAAGCATTATCACGAAGGATTTGAAATACCATCCTGACCTGTTTCACATGAGACTCCCAATCATCGGAAAAAATTAAAATGTCATCCAAATATACAATCATGAATTTATCAAGATAAGTCCAAAAGATATCGTGCATGAAGGACTGAAAAACAGAAGGAGCATTAGAGAGCCCGAATGGCATCACAAGGTATTCAAAATGACCTTCGGGCGTATTAAACGCAGTTTTCCATTCATCACCCTGCTTAATACGAACAAGATTATATGCCCCCAGAAGGTCAATCTTCGTAAACCAACTAGCCCCCTTAATCCTAGCAAACAAATCGGAAAGCAGAGGCAAAGGGTATTGAAACTTGACCGTGATCTTATTCAAGAGGCGATAATCAATACAGGGTCTCAGGGAAACATCCTTCTTAGCAACAAAAAAAAATCCCGCTCCCAACGGTGAAGAAGATGGCCGAATATGCCCTTTCTCCAAAGACTCCTTAACATAACTCCGCATGGCGGTATGTTCAGGCACAGATAGATTGAAAAGTCGACCCTTAGGAAACTTACAGCCTGGAATCAAGTCAATCGCACAATCACAGTCCCTATGCGGTGGAAGGGCACTGGACTTGGGCTCATCGAATACATCCTGAAAATCAGACAGAAACTCAGGAATTTCAGAAGAGGAAGAAGAGGAGATTGACATCAAAGGGACGTCATTATGAACCCCCTGGCAACCCCAACTAGTCACAGACATAGACATCCAATCCAACACAGGATTATGTGTTGTGAATTAGACTTTTTTGGCTCCCTCTTGTGGTCACTAGTGGTATGACTCTGGGATTGTCTTTCCCCAGTTTGGCACCCACCTGGGTCGTTAGTCCAGGGGTGTTGCTATATAGACTTCCTGAATTCTCAGTCTGGTGCCTGGCATCGTTGTAATCAGTTCCTTTCTGTTTGCTCCTGTCTGCTGGTCCTGGTTCTTGCAAAATTAAGCTAAGTCCTGCTTCCTTGTTTTTTGCTTATTTGCATTGCTCTTATTTTCTGTCCAGCTTGTACTAAATGTGATTCCTGATTTTGCTGGAAGCTCTAGGGGGCTGGTATTCTCCCCCCGGGCCGTTAGACGGTTCGGGGGTTCTTGAATATCCAGCGTGGAAATTTTGATAGGGTTTTTGCTGACCGTATAAGTCATCTTACTATATTCTGCTATTAGTCAGTGGGCCTCTCTTTGCTAAATATCTAGTTCATTCTTACGTTTGTCTTTTCTTCTTACCTCACCGTTATTATTTGTTGGGGGCTTGTATCCAACTTTTGGGGTCTTTTCTCTGGAGGCAAGAAAGGTCTATCTTTTCCCTTCTAGGGTTAGTTAGTTCTCCGGCTGGCGCGAGACGTCTAGAACCAACGTAGGCACGTTCCCCGGCTGCTGCTATTTGAGGTGCTAGGATTAGATATACGGTCAGCCCAGTTACCACTGCCCTATGAGCTGGTTTTTTGTGTTTGCAGACTTGGTATTTATTTCTGTGACCCTCTGCCATTGGGGTCATAACAATTATGTACCTGCAACCATGGAAAACCCAGCACGATAGCATCATGCAAATTATGCAACACCAGAAATTGATAATCTTCTTGTGCCTGTTGTGTCCTGTTTTGTGCCAGCCTGATGTCTCACTTCCCTTTCAGGTTGAAGTGGATGCTTCTGAGATTGGGGCAGGGGCCGTTTTGTCGCAGAGAGGCCCTGGTTGCTCTGTAATGAGACCATGTGCCTTTTTCTCTAGGAAGTTTTCGCCTGCTGAGCGGAATTATGATGTTGGCAATCGGGAGTTGTTGGCCATGAAGTGGGCATTTGAGGAGTGGCGTCATTGGCTCGAGGGTGCTAAGCATCGTGTGGTGGTCTTGACTGATCACAAAAATCTGATGTATCTCGAGTCTGCTAAACGCCTGAATCCTAGACAGGCCCGTTGGTCATTGTTTTTCTCCCGTTTTGATTTTGTGGTCTCGTATTTACCAGGTTCAAAGAATGTGAAGGCTGATGCTCTTTCAAGGAGCTTTGTGCCTGACTCTCCTGGAGTCGCAGAACCAGTTGGTATTCTTAAAGAGGGAGTAATCTTGTCAGCCATTTCTCCAGATTTGCGACGTGTGTTGCAGAGATTTCAGGCTGGTAGACCTGACTCTTGTCCACCTGACAGACTGTTTGTTCCTGATAAGTGGACCAGCAGAGTCATTTCCGAGGTTCATTCCTCGGTGTTGGCAGGGCATCCGGGAATTTTTGGCACCCGAGATTTGGTGGCTAGGTCGTTTTGGTGGCCTTCCTTGTCACGGGATGTGCGGTCATTTGTGCAGTCCTGTGGGACTTGTGCTCGAGCTAAGCCTTGCTGTTCTCGTGCCAGCGGGTTGCTCTTGCCCTTGCCTGTCCCGAAGAGGCCTTGGACACACATTTCCATGGATTTCATTTCGGATCTTCCGGTGTCTCAAGGAATGTCTGTCATCTGGGTGGTATGTGATCGCTTTTCCAAGATGGTCCATTTGGTATCTTTGCCTAAGCTGCCTTCCTCTTCCGATCTGGTTCCTTTGTTCTTTCAGAATGTGGTTCGTTTACACGGCATTCCTGAGAATATCGTGTCTGACAGAGGATCCAAGTTTGTTTCCAAGTTCTGGCGATCCTTTTGTGCTAAGATGGGCATTGATTTGTCGTTTTCGTCTGCCTTTCATCCTCAGACTAATGGACAAACGGAGCGAACTAATCAGACTCTGGAGGCTTATTTGAGGTGTTTTGTTTCTGCAGATCAGGATGATTGGGTGACCTTCTTGCCGTTGGCTAAGTTTGCCCTTAATAATCGGGCTAGTTCCGCTACTTTGGTTTCGCCATTTTTCTGCAACTCTAGTTTCCATCCTCGTTTTTCCTCGGGACATGTGGAGCCTTCTGACTGTCCTGGGGTGGATTCTGTGGTGGATAGGTTGCAGCAGATTTGGAATCATGTGGTGGACAACTTAAAGTTGTCACAGGAGAAGGCTCAGCGTTTTGCCAACCGCCGCCGCGGTGTGGGTCCCCGACTTCGTGTTGGGGATTTGGTATGGCTGTCTTCTCGATTTGTTCCTATGAAGGTCTCCTCTCCTAAATTCAAGCCTCGCTTCATCGGTCCTTACAAGATATTGGAAGTCCTTAATCCTGTGTCCTTTCGCTTGGATCTTCCGGTGTCGTTTGCCATTCACAACGTGTTCCATAGGTCTTTGTTGCGGCAGTACATTGTGCCTGTGGTTCCTTCTGTTGAGCCTCCTGCTCCGGTGTTGGTTGAGGGCGAGTTGGAGTACGTGGTGGAGAAGATCTTGGATTCTCGTCTCTCCAGGCGGAGGCTTCAGTATCTGATCAAGTGGAAGGGCTATGGTCAGGAGGATAATTCCTGGGTGGTTGCCTCTGATGTGCATGCGGCCGATTTAGTTCGTGCCTTTCACGCTGCTCATCCTGATCGCCCTGGTGGTCTTGGTGAGGGTTCGGTGACCCCTCCTTAAAGGGGGGGTACTGTTGTGAATTAGACTTTTTTGGCTCCTTCTTGTGGTCACTAGTGGTATGACTCTGGGATTGTCTTTCCCCAGTTTGGCACCCACCTGGGTCGTTAGTCCAGGGGTGTTGCTATATAGACTTCCTGAATTCTCAGTCTGGTGCCTGGCATCGTTGTAATCAGTTCCTTTCTGTTTGCTCCTGTCTGCTGGTCCTGGTTCTTGCAAAATTAAGCTAAGTCCTGCTTCCTTGTTTTTTGCTTATTTGCATTGCTCTTATTTTCTGTCCAGCTTGTACTAAATGTGATTCCTGATTTTGCTGGAAGCTCTAGGGGGCTGGTATTCTCCCCCCGGGCCGTTAGACGGTTCGGGGGTTCTTGAATATCCAGCGTGGAAATTTTGATAGGGTTTTTGCTGACCGTATAAGTCATCTTACTATATTCTGCTATTAGTCAGTGGGCCTCTCTTTGCTAAATATCTAGTTCATTCTTACGTTTGTCTTTTCTTCTTACCTCACCGTTATTATTTGTTGGGGGCTTGTATCCAACTTTTGGGGTCTTTTCTCTGGAGGCAAGAAAGGTTTATCTTTTCCCTTCTAGGGTTAGTTAGTTCTCCGGCTGGCGCGAGACGTCTAGAACCAACGTAGGCACGTTCCCCGGCTGCTGCTATTTGAGGTGCTAGGATTAGATATACGGTCAGCCCAGTTACCACTGCCCTATGAGCTGGTTTTTTGTGTTTGCAGACTTGGTATTTATTTCTGTGACCCTCTGCCATTGGGGTCATAACAATTATGTACCTGCAACCATGGAAAACCCAGCACGATAGCATCATGCAAATTATGCAACACCAGAAATTGATAATCTTCTTGTGCCTGTTGTGTCCTGTTTTGTGCCAGCCTGATGTCTCACTTCCCTTTCAGGTTGAAGTGGATGCTTCTGAGATTGGGGCAGGGGCCGTTTTGTCGCAGAGAGGCCCTGGTTGCTCTGTAATGAGACCATGTGCCTTTTTCTCTAGGAAGTTTTCGCCTGCTGAGCGGAATTATGATGTTGGCAATCGGGAGTTGTTGGCCATGAAGTGGGCATTTGAGGAGTGGCGTCATTGGCTCGAGGGTGCTAAGCATCGTGTGGTGGTCTTGACTGATCACAAAAATCTGATGTATCTCGAGTCTGCTAAACGCCTGAATCCTAGACAGGCCCGTTGGTCATTGTTTTTCTCCCGTTTTGATTTTGTGGTCTCGTATTTACCAGGTTCAAAGAATGTGAAGGCTGATGCTCTTTCAAGGAGCTTTGTGCCTGACTCTCCTGGAGTCGCAGAACCAGTTGGTATTCTTAAAGAGGGAGTAATCTTGTCAGCCATTTCTCCAGATTTGCGACGTGTGTTGCAGAGATTTCAGGCTGGTAGACCTGACTCTTGTCCACCTGACAGACTGTTTGTTCCTGATAAGTGGACCAGCAGAGTCATTTCCGAGGTTCATTCCTCGGTGTTGGCAGGGCATCCGGGAATTTTTGGCACCCGAGATTTGGTGGCTAGGTCGTTTTGGTGGCCTTCCTTGTCACGGGATGTGCGGTCATTTGTGCAGTCCTGTGGGACTTGTGCTCGAGCTAAGCCTTGCTGTTCTCGTGCCAGCGGGTTGCTCTTGCCCTTGCCTGTCCCGAAGAGGCCTTGGACACACATTTCCATGGATTTCATTTCGGATCTTCCGGTGTCTCAAGGAATGTCTGTCATCTGGGTGGTATGTGATCGCTTTTCCAAGATGGTCCATTTGGTATCTTTGCCTAAGCTGCCTTCCTCTTCCGATCTGGTTCCTTTGTTCTTTCAGAATGTGGTTCGTTTACACGGCATTCCTGAGAATATCGTGTCTGACAGAGGATCCCAGTTTGTTTCCAAGTTCTGGCGATCCTTTTGTGCTAAGATGGGCATTGATTTGTCGTTTTCGTCTGCCTTTCATCCTCAGACTAATGGACAAACGGAGCGAACTAATCAGACTCTGGAGGCTTATTTGAGGTGTTTTGTTTCTGCAGATCAGGATGATTGGGTGACCTTCTTGCCGTTGGCTAAGTTTGCCCTTAATAATCGGGCTAGTTCCGCTACTTTGGTTTCGCCATTTTTCTGCAACTCTAGTTTCCATCCTCGTTTTTCCTCGGGACATGTGGAGCCTTCTGACTGTCCTGGGGTGGATTCTGTGGTGGATAGGTTGCAGCAGATTTGGAATCATGTGGTGGACAACTTAAAGTTGTCACAGGAGAAGGCTCAGCGTTTTGCCAACCGCCGCCGCGGTGTGGGTCCCCGACTTCGTGTTGGGGATTTGGTATGGCTGTCTTCTCGATTTGTTCCTATGAAGGTCTCCTCTCCTAAATTCAAGCCTCGCTTCATCGGTCCTTACAAGATATTGGAAGTCCTTAATCCTGTGTCCTTTCGCTTGGATCTTCCGGTGTCGTTTGCCATTCACAACGTGTTCCATAGGTCTTTGTTGCGGCAGTACATTGTGCCTGTGGTTCCTTCTGTTGAGCCTCCTGCTCCGGTGTTGGTTGAGGGCGAGTTGGAGTACGTGGTGGAGAAGATCTTGGATTCTCGTCTCTCCAGGCGGAGGCTTCAGTATCTGATCAAGTGGAAGGGCTATGGTCAGGAGGATAATTCCTGGGTGGTTGCCTCTGATGTGCATGCGGCCGATTTAGTTCGTGCCTTTCACGCTGCTCATCCTGATCGCCCTGGTGGTCTTGGTGAGGGTTCGGTGACCCCTCCTTAAAGGGGGGGTACTGTTGTGAATTAGACTTTTTTGGCTCCTTCTTGTGGTCACTAGTGGTATGACTCTGGGATTGTCTTTCCCCAGTTTGGCACCCACCTGGGTCGTTAGTCCAGGGGTGTTGCTATATAGACTTCCTGAATTCTCAGTCTGGTGCCTGGCATCGTTGTAATCAGTTCCTTTCTGTTTGCTCCTGTCTGCTGGTCCTGGTTCTTGCAAAATTAAGCTAAGTCCTGCTTCCTTGTTTTTTGCTTATTTGCATTGCTCTTATTTTCTGTCCAGCTTGTAATAAATGTGATTCCTGATTTTGCTGGAAGCTCTAGGGGGCTGGTATTCTCCCCCCGGGCCGTTAGACGGTTCGGGGGTTCTTGAATATCCAGCGTGGAAATTTTGATAGGGTTGTTGCTGACCGTATAAGTCATCTTACTATATTCTGCTATTAGTCAGTGGGCCTCTCTTTGCTAAATATCTAGTTCATTCTTACGTTTGTCTTTTCTTCTTACCTCACCGTTATTATTTGTTGGGGGCTTGTATCCAACTTTTGGGGTCTTTTCTCTGGAGGCAAGAAAGGTCTATCTTTTCCCTTCTAGGGTTAGTTAGTTCTCCGGCTGGCGCGAGACGTCTAGAACCAACGTAGGCACGTTCCCCGGCTGCTGCTATTTGAGGTGCTAGGATTAGATATACGGTCAGCCCAGTTACCACTGCCCTATGAGCTGGTTTTTTGTGTTTGCAGACTTGGTATTTATTTCTGCGACCCTCTGCCATTGGGGTCATAACAATTATGTACCTGCAACCATGGAAAACCCAGCACGATAGCATCATGCAAATTATGCAACACCAGAAATTGACAATCTTCTTGATGGGCTGGCGCCATGCGCATGGTCACCTGTGTCCAAAACTGAGGCTTATTTTTAGGCAAAGGTGTAGCATCAATGCCCCTTAAAGGAATAGGGTTCTGCAAAGACTGCAAAGAAAAACCACAATGCCTGGCAAACTCAAAGTCCATTAAGTTCAGAGCGGCACCTGAATCCACAAACGCCATGACAGAAACTGACGACAATGAGCAGGTCAAGGACACAGATAAAAGAAATTTAGGTTGTACAGTGCTGATGGTAAATGAACTAGCGATCCTCTTTGTACATTTAGGACAGAGCGAAATGACATGAGAAGCATCACCACAATAAAAACACAACCTATTTTGACGTCTGAATCCTTGCTGTTCCGTTTTAGACAGAATCCTATCACACAGCATTGGCTCAGGCATCCGCTCTGAGGACAACGCCACCGCGCGCACAGATCTGCGCTCCCGCAAGCGCCGATCAATCTGAATGGCCAGAGACATACAATCACTCAGATCGACAGGCGTGGGAAACCCCACCATAACATCTTTAACGGATTCAGAAAGACCCTTTCTGAAAATTACCGCCAAAGCATAATCATTCCATTTAGTCAACACAGACCATTTTCTAAATTTCTGACAGTACAATTCTGCCGCTTCTTGACCCTGAGACAGGGCCAACAAGGTCTTCTCTGCTTGATCCACAGAATTTGGTTCATCATATAATAATCCTAGAGCCTGAAAAAAGGCATCAACATTAAGCAAGGCCGAATTCCCCGATTCCAGGGAAAATGCCCAATCCTGAGGATCGCCACGCAGCAGGGAGATGACAATTTTAACCTGCTGAATGGAATCACCAGAGGATCGAGGTTTTAGAGCAAAAAACAGTTTACAGTTGTTTTTAAAACTCAAAAATTTGGACCTGTCACCAAAAAACAAATCAGGAGTAGGAATCTTAGGTTCTAAAACCGGAGTCTGAACAATATAATCTGAAATACCCTGTACCCTAGCAGCAAGCTGGTCCACACGAGAAGCTAATCCCTGAACATCCATGCTAGCAAAAAACTCCTCAGCCACGCAGAGGTAAAGAGGGAAGGAAAGACAAAGCAGACTACAGAAAAAAAAATGGCTCAAAACCATCCTTCCCTTCTTCTGAGATGCATTTAACTCATTATTGGCCAGTTGTACTGTTGTGATCCGGTGACCTTGGAGCAGCATGAGACGTTCTCTGGAGAAGGTGGAACCTGTACTGACCGCAATCCCTAAACTGACACCGCAACTAGAAGTAGCCGTGGGGTGTACCTAACACATCCTAGACACCTCGACACAGCCGGAGGACTAAATACCCCTATAGATGGAAATGGGAATTCTATCTTGCCTCATAGCAGTACCCCAAAGGATAGGCAGCCCCCCACAAATATTGACTGTGAGTATAAGAGGAAAGACACACGCAGACTGAAAACAGGATTTAGCAAAGGAGGCCATTCTAGCTAAATAGAAAAGGATAGGACAGAATACTATGCGGTCAGTATTAAAACACTAGAAAATATCCACAGCAGAAAATACAAAAACTCCACATCTAACTAAAGATATGGAAGGTATATCTGCATCTCCAGAGAATCCAACTTGACTGAATAAATCCTTACACAGACTAAGCTGGACAAGAAAAAACATTGAAAAGCACTGATCTGTAAGGCCACAGCATGTGGGCTGCAGAAACAAAAACCAGAACTTATCTTTGCTGATTTGGGCAGCAGGGCAGGAGGAGCCAGACAGAGATGTGAAACCTCCAAGAACAATGGACAACTGGCAAGGACTAATGGATCCTGCAAACCTAAATACCCAGAGAGAAAGCAATAAGCAGGAACACCTGAGCAGAATTACAACCCAGGGACAACTTCATTACCACCAACAACCACCAGAGGGAACCCAAGAGCAGAATTCACAACAGTACACGTGACCAGCTACAAAGCTGCAGAGCTAAGGAGCTACGAATAGCACACAGGACCAGCTAATCCTACGCGTTTCAGAGTCGCTGACTCCTTCATCAGGGATGGTGCTGTGTGCAGGATGTGTGCTTTAGACGTGTTTATTACAGTGGCTTTTTATAAATATAAATCCCCCATAGTGCAGAGTGTCTATCATAGATTATGCCCCCCATAACATAATTACAGCAATAGGACCTGTGTGCCATTCACTCATGTTAGCCCCTTTAATGTATTGCCCACATGTTCTCCAAATAGAGACCATAGGCTGGAATAGAGAAATGGGTCTGGAATGGGGTTTAAGGTCTTCAACAATGAGTCCAGTTTTTATCTTGGACGTTTGCTTTTTCATCTTGTTTCCTATCAAGCACATGTGGGACATCAATGAATGCAATTGCAAAGGGAGCTGCCAGCAGAGGGTCTTGATGAATTACTCGAGTACTGCCTGCTTATGACTGATCAGCATCATACAGGGAGAAGAAGTGCAAGTTATTGATAATACCCAATTGGACTTAAAGATTTACTCATTAGGTGCCAAATACTTTGATTGTTAATATCTCCACAACGGAAAGACAAAAATATATATATATATATTTTATTCCGCTCTGCAGCCGCTATTACATTGTGTGTCCAGCCCTAGGTGAAAATTGTTGGTAGAAAGTCTACTTTAAATACAACAATAAAAATATTTGTATTACACTTTTCTCATAATGGAATCAAAGTGCAGATGATTGTATAAGAGTCAGGAAAAAGCATTAATAATTATATGTATAAAATATGTATAAACTAATATATCCGGATGTTTCAATAACAACTAAATAAATGATCTAAAAAACAATTATTCTGTAGTTTATAATAAACTGCACTTACCAGAAGTGTCTGATGGATTGGGGCAGAGATTATGGGCAGAAGATCCGCTGCACTCACTGACCAAAGAGAAGGGATCCTGGTGGAGAAGAAAGGAAGGTAATGATATCTATCTATCTATTATCTATCTATCTATCTATCTATCTATCTATCTATCTATCTATCTATCTATCTATCATCTATCTGTCTATCTATTATCTGTCTATTATCTATCTTTTATTATAATTTTCTTACAGAGAAGCAGTTTATTATAATAGTAATTTGCTCCTTATGGAATTTTCTTTCTTATAGGGAATCTGTCGGCACAATTCTCCCAGCCCCCAATCTGTGTATATGGCCGTGTTGTGTCTTCTCAGTATGGTCACAGAGGAACACGACCATATAACCAGTTGGGGAGAGGATTGTGCTGACAGATTCCCATGAGGCATCTCCAGAAGATATTGCCCTGGTTTGGGTGTTATGTCTCGTGTGATGAGTGATAATGATAAATCTGTAAGACGTCATTCCACAGCAGTTAATGGTGTCTTTATCCGTGGTGGGATCCAACTTTGTTAATAACCGGTTCCTTTACTTGGAGACCTGTTTGATGCCCACAATATAGTTAGATTTGTGGTAAATTGTCCCTGCCCTCCATATAAAATAAGAAAATATTAATATTCTAAACATCTTCTAAGCTTTCCCCAACACCAATATTTTTGGATCCTGTTGCCATGAACTATAACTATACAGCGTGCAGCTCATCTTACTCCAGCCGCCTTTATATAAATCCCCCATAGTGTAAGCTGGAGACCCGTGTGATTACAGGAGCCTCCGATGTGGTTATTGTCCCCCGTTAGCGATCAGTAATGTGTGTAGAGTGTGTTCCATCTGCCGTTTCCAGCGCTGCTCCAGTCTACTGCGGCTCCACTCCACTTCTCTGTGGCCGGAGGTCACTTTTCAGTATTAATCTATGAGACGCAGAACGAGGCAAAGAAAGCTGAAAACGGCAAAAGACGGTGACTGGTCAGTAATGTAATACGCTCGCTACACACATTACTGATTACTAACAGGGGGACAGTGAGGAAACAATGGCTGGAGAGCGCATTCACCACAGGAATCCTACTGATACGGTGATTACATGGTCTGTTGTATTATTATTACTGTAGGTGAATCCTCAGAATGGCCGATGCTGCTGATAATCTGACCACATCTAATACAACCTTGGACTACAACTACCAGTAAGTTTATATTCCTAATTCTGTATTTCTCATGAGACATCAGTGCAGACTCCATTCTCATCTATATCTGAGCCTCCGCCCCGATTACATCCATATTCATGGGGATAAATCAGCTCTACCTGCAGCGATAATTCCTCCCATAATGATGGAAACTCTGGAGAACCCATCAAGCCCCTCTGCCCTCAGTGTCGCCCATCAGGGTCAGTGGTGTCTGTGGGGCAGAGGATTCGGCTCTGAGCTGTGGCTCCTGTATAATAACAGATGTGACCAGAGCCGGACATAGAGAACCGCACTGCAATCATTTATTAGTGACAGCAATAAACCCCCAAACCGCAGAGCTGGATGTAAGTGCTGTATATACATGATAGGAGGCCGAGTGCTGTATATACATGATAGGAGGCCGAGTGCTGTATATACATGATATGAGGCCGAGTGCTGTATATACATGATAGGAGGCCGAGTGCTGTATATACATGATAGGAGGCCGAGTGCAGTATATACAGGATAGGAGGCCGAGTGCTGTATATACATGATAGGAGGCCGAGTGCTGTACATACATGATAGGAGACTGAGTGCTGTACATACATGATAGGAGGCTGAGTGCTGTATATACATGATAGGAGGCTGAGTGCTGTATATACATGATAGGAGGCCGAGTGCTGTACATACATGATAGGAGACTGAGTGCTGTATATACATGATAGGAGGCCGAGTGCTGTATATACATGATAGGAGGCCGAGTGCTGTACATACATGATAGGAGACTGAGTGCTGTATATACATGATAGGAGGCTGAGTGCTGTACATACATGATAGGAGGCTGAGTGCTGTATATACATGATAGGAGGCTGAGTGCTGTATATACATGATAGGAGGCTGAGTGCTGTATATACATGATAGGAGGCTGAGTGCTGTATATACATGATAGGAGGCTGAGTGCTGTATATACATGATAGGAGGCTGAGTGCTGTATATACATGATAGGAGGCCGAGTGCTGTACATACATGATAGGAGACTGAGTGCTGTATATACATGATAGGAGGCCGAGTGCTGTACATACATGATAGGAGACTGAGTACTGTATATACATGATAGGAGGCTGAGTGCTGTACATACATGATAGGAGGCTGAGTGCTGTATATACATGATAGGAGGCTGAGTGCTGTATATACATGATAGGAGGCCGAGTGCTGTACATACATGATAGGAGACTGAGTGCTGTATATACATGATAGGAGGCCGAGTGCTGTATATACATGATAGGAGGCCGAGTGCTGTACATACATGATAGGAGACTGAGTGCTGTATATACATGATAGGAGGCTGAGTGCTGTACATACATGATAGGAGGCTGAGTGCTGTATATACATGATAGGAGGCTGAGTGCTGTATATACATGATAGGAGGCTGAGTGCTGTATATACATGATAGGAGGCTGAGTGCTGTATATACATGATAGGAGGCTGAGTGCTGTATATACATGATAGGAGGCTGAGTGCTGTATATACATGATAGGAGGCTGAGTGCTGTATATACATGATAGGAGGCCGAGTGCTGTATATACATGATAGGAGGCAGAGTGCTGTATATACATGATAGGAGGCTGAGTGCTGTATATACATGATAGGAGGCTGAGTGCTGTATCTACATGATAGGAGGCTGAGTGCTGTATATACATGATAGGAGGCTGAGTGCTGTATATACATGATAGGGGGCTGACTGCTGTATATACATGATAGGAGGCCGAGTGCTGTATATACATGATAGGAGGCCGAGTGCTGTATATACATGATAGGAGGCCGAGTGCTATATATACATGATAGGAGGCCGAGTGCTGTATATATACATGATAGGAGGCCGAGTGCTGTATATACATGATAGGAGGCTGAGTGCTGTATATGCATGATAGGAGGCTGAGTGCTGTATATACATGATAGGAGGCTGAGTGCTGTATATACATGATAGGAGGCTGAGTGCTGTATATACATGATAGGAGGCTGAGTGCTGTATATACATGATAGGAGGCTGAGTGCTGTATATACATGATAGGAGGCTGAGTGCTGTATCTACATGATAGGAGGCCGAGTGCTGTATATACATGATAGGAGGCCGAGTGCTATATATACATGATAGGAGGCCGAGTGCTGTATATACATGATAGGAGGCCGAGTGCTGTATATACATGATAGGAGGCCGAGTGCTGTACATACATGATAGGAGGCCGAGTGCTGTATATACATGATAGGAGGCCGAGTGCTGTACATACATGATAGGAGACTGAGTGCTGTACATACATGATAGGAGGCTGAGTGCTGTATATACATGATAGGAGGCTGAGTGCTGTATATACATGATAGGGGGCTGAGTGCTGTATATACATGATAGGAGACTGAGTGCTGTATATACATGATAGGGGGCTGAGTGCTGTATATACATGATAGGAGGCTGAGTGCTGTATATATACATGAAAGGAGGCTGAGTGCTGTATATACATGATAGGAGGCTGAGGCTGTATATACATGATAGGAGGCCGAGTGCTGTATATACATGATAGGGGGCAGAGTGCTGTATATACATGATAGGGGCAGAGTGCTGTATATACATGATAGGAGGCTGAGTGCTATATATACACATGATAGGAGGCTGAGTGCTGTATATATACATGAAAGGAGGCTGAGTGCTGTATATACATGATAGGAGGCTGAGTGCTGTATCTACATGATAGGAGGCCGAGTGCTGTATATACATGATAGGAGGCCGAGTGCTATATATACATGATAGGAGGCCGAGTGCTGTATATACATGATAGGAGGCCGAGTGCTGTATATACATGATAGGAGGCCGAGTGCTGTATATACATGATAGGAGGCCGAGTGCTGTACATACATGATAGGAGGCCGAGTGCTGTATATACATGATAGGAGGCCGAGTGCTGTACATACATGATAGGAGACTGAGTGCTGTACATACATGATAGGAGGCTGAGTGCTGTATATACATGATAGGAGGCTGAGTGCTGTATATACATGATAGGGGGCTGAGTGCTGTATATACATGATAGGAGACTGAGTGCTGTATATACATGATAGGGGGCTGAGTGCTGTATATACATGATAGGAGGCTGAGTGCTGTATATATACATGAAAGGAGGCTGAGTGCTGTATATACATGATAGGAGGCTGAGGCTGTATATACATGATAGGAGGCCGAGTGCTGTATATACATGATAGGGGGCAGAGTGCTGTATATACATGATAGGGGCAGAGTGCTGTATATACATGATAGGAGGCTGAGTGCTATATATACACATGATAGGAGGCTGAGTGCTGTATATATACATGAAAGGAGGCTGAGTGCTGTATATACATGATAGGAGGCTGAGTGCTGTATATGTGTCGCCCGCCTGGGCAGTGGGGTACTCGGTACCGGGTCCTTTTGCACTTAAAGGGGATGTCACGGTTTCTGCGACCCGATCCGTGGCCCTGGGCACTCAATTAAAAGGGAAAAGTCTTAAAAGGGATTTTAAATAAAGTTTATGTCGTGACGCCACCTGTGGTTCTAGGTCTGAAGGGGACTGAGGCTGTTTAAAGGGGTCCTCTGGGGGATATTATTGCAGCAGAGATGGTGACGCTTCCCACAGGTGAAGCGTGTTCCCCAGGGCTCCCAAGGTGTATGGCAAAGATAGTGGGTTGCCGGTAAACAATGGAGGACACAGGGTTGCAGTCTTTACCTGGTTTACTGAAGTGGTATTCAGCCTCAGTCCAGGGTATCGGCAACAGGTGTAGTTGGAGTCCAGGCAGCCTGAAGACAGATGGAAACCCCCTTTGCAAGTCAGGTTGAAAGCCTTCCACTTTGCGCTCACTATTAGTGTTGAGCATTCCGATACCGCAAGTATCGGGTATCGGCCGATACTTGCAGTATCGGAATTCCGATACCAAGATCCGATACTTGCCGCATATCGGATACCGGAATCGGAAGATCTCAATTCAAACAGCACGAATTCAGCCAATGAGGAATGATTACAAGTGTGGGCACATCCTGTTCAGCATGGTGGGCATGAAACTACTGGCAAGGCTGTGATTGGCTGCTGAAATGATGTCATGCTGCAGTTTAAAAGTCGCTGGCGCCATTTTGGGCTCACTCTGCTGTGAATTCAGTTAGTGACAGGACGCTGTGTTCTGACTGAGGGCCAGTTGAGATAGCGATTTGCTTCTTTGTGCTTTTCCCAGGCTAATTTAGCAACCGCTGTGTGTTCACCTTGCTTTTGCCTTGCAGCGCTGTTTTCACAGCGATCTGCAAGGTCTGTGTGTGTGTGTGTGTGTGTGTGTGTGTGTGAGTGCAGCCCACTCTCTAGTCTGTGTGCAGCCATAGTTGGTTGTGTTCAGGTCAGGGTGGTTCACTGCCTCATACTGTTCTATCCATTCCATTGTCCTTTTTTGCAAGTAGTGCAGGCTGCTGCACATTTTTTTCAAATAATTCCTATTAGTGACTTTCCACCCGTATCCAGCTAAATTGTGGAAATACACTACATAGGATAACCTAGAGTAGTTTTTTTGGGCCTTGCAGCGCTGTTTACGGCTGTCTGCACGGTCTCCGTGTGAGTGCAGCTCGCCCTGTAGTCTGTGTGCAGCCACAGCCGGTTGTATCCAGCTCAGGGTGGTTCACTGACTCATACAGTTCTACCCATTCCATTGTCCTTTTTTGCTAATAGTGCAGCCCGCTGCACATTTTTTCAAATAATTCCTATTAGTGGCTTTCCACCCGTATCCAGCTAAATTGTGGAAAAACACTACATAGGATAACGTAGAGGAGGTTTTTGGGGCCTTGCAGCGCCGTTTACGGCTGTCTGCACGGTCTCCGTGTGAGTGCAGCTCGCCCTGTAGTCTGTGTGCAGCCACAGCCGGTTGTATCCAGCTCAGGGTGGTTCACTGACTCATACAGTTCTATCCATTCCATTGTCCTTTTTTGCTAATAGTGCAGCCCGCTGCACATTTTTTCAAATAATTCCTATTAGTGGCTTTCCACCCGTATCCAGCTAAATTGTGGAAAAACACTACATAGGATAACGTAGAGGATGTTTTTGGGGCCTTGCAGCGCCGTTTACGGCTGTCTGCACAGTCTCCGTGTGAGTGCAGCTCGCCCTGTAGTCTGTGTGCAGCCACAGCCGGTTGTATCCAGCTCAGGGTGGTTCACTGACTCATACAGTTCTATCCATTCCATTGTCCTTTTTTACAAATAGTGCAGCCCGCTGCACATTTTTAAAAATAATTCCTATTAGTGGCTTTCCACCCGTATCCAGCTAAATTGTGGAAAAACACTACATAGGATAACGTAGAGGAGGTTTTTGGGGCCTTGCAGCGCTGTTTACGGCTGTCTGCACGGTCTCCGTGTGAGTGCAGCTCTCCCTGTTGTCAGTTCAGACCCCAAAAAATAAATAAATAATAAAGTTCACCAAACACACCACTTTACAGTTGTGTAGGCCACATTAGCTCATATTAAAGTCTAGTCCACACTTTAGAAAATTAGTGTTTCTTATACCTGTTAGGAGCTGTTCAGGAATAAGCACACTAAGCCGTTAGTACTTTTCTGCTTATCTTTATCAGTCAACCAAGATGAAGAAGGCAGGGAGTAAGGCACGTGGGCGTGGAGCAGGGAGAGGACGTGGGGATTCTGTGCCTGCTGCGGGCACCGGTGACTCATCATCAGCCAGTTTCAGCAGGGAACAGTCCTTCATGCGCAGCTTTGTCGGAGAGCGCCGTACACCGCTGCTGCGTGAAGACCAAATTGAAGCCGTTGTCGGATGGATGGCAGCTAACGCATCGACTTCAATTAGTGCCACATCCTCTCAGACACAGAGCACTGGAGAGCACCCATCTGTCTCTTCACCACCTGCCAAATTGCCCAGGCAGACAGAGAGCCCAGGACAGGAGCCGTCTCTACTTCTGTTCTCTGAATCTCTTGGCTTGGAAACAGGGGGTGTTGTGTATCCGCTTTTTGGGCTCCCCTGGTGGTTGCTGGTGGTACTGGTGACTTGTTTGCACTTTGCTGCTTCTGTTCACCTGCTTCCATCAGCGTTTGGGAGTTTCCTATTTAGCCTTGCTCTCCAGTCATTTCCTTGCCGGTCATCATTGTAACCAGAGCCTTCGGTTGCATGTTCCTGCTACTAGTCTGCTGATCAGCTAAGTGGACTTTGTCCTTTTGTTTTGTACCTTTTGTCCAGTTTGCAGTTTTTGTAATTCTCTGTAGCTGGAAGCTCTTGCGGGCTGAAATTGCCACTCCTGTGTCATGAGTTGACACAGGAGTCTTAAAGTAATTTCAGGATGGTTTTTGAAAGGGTTTTCAGTTGACCGTGAAGTCCTCTTTTGTATCCTTCTGCTATCTAGTAAGTGGACCTCTCTTTGCTAAATCTACTTTCATACTGTGTATGTCTTTTCCTCTTAATTCACCGTTATTACATGTGGGGGGCTGCTATCATCTTTTGGGGTATTTCCCTAGAGGTAAGCCAGGTCTGTTTCTTCCTCTACCAGGCGTAGTTAGTCCTGCGGCTGGCGCGTGGCATATAGGAAGCCGTAGGTATGCTCCCTGGCTACTATTAGTTGTGTGGTAGATTTAGCTCACGGTCAACTCGAGTTTCCATCACCCGAGAGCTCGTTCGTTATTTATATGTTTCTTACGTTCCCTTGCCATTGGGAACCATGACAAGGGGGCCAGCCAAGCAGCATTGGAGAAATGGAAGAAGAGGCAGTGTGCAGTGATGCCCAACAGCTTTTTCTCTCTGAGTCTGAAGAGGCGGGTGGGCCAGTGCCTCCGGTCACCACACCGCAGAACGCATCTGCTGATTACACTCAGGTGCCACTTTCTGGTGCGTGCTCTGCTGCTAAGACTACCCAGGAGGAGCAGTTGGTGGCAGAGGGTAGTGTAGATGATGAGGTCCTTGACCCATCATGGCGTGAGGGACAGGAAGGTGGTGGGAGCAACTCTGAGGAAGAGATTCCCCAAACGGGCCAAAGAGGGAGAGGGAGGGGGAAGACTGCGGAGCCTGTAGCCTCCGCTTCGGCACCCGTTAGGAGCATGCCTCTTCCAACAGCCAAAAAGGGCGCTCCAAAGACTTGCAGTGCCTGGGCCTTTTTTGACACAGTTGCAGATGACATTTGCTTTGTCAAATGCAAGGTGTGTCATCAGAAAATCAAAAGAGGGAGAAATGTCAGCAGCCTCAATACCTCAAATATGTGGAAACATGTGCGGACCAGGCACGCGGCGGAGTTACAAAAACACACTGAAGAGCTAGGCCATCCAACAGCGGCAGCTACCACCTCTTCAGCTTGTGTTGCCTCTTCCTCCAGCTCACACACAGCTGGTTCGGCTTCCTCTCAGGATCGCCATGGAAGAACCTCTGGCACTGTTGTCCGGAGACCCACTGTAATTCCACCCGCAGCACCACGTTCCCAGTCATCCTCACACTCCCAGCCCAGTCTACAGCCATCGGTAGTACAGGCATGGGAGAAAAGGCGGCCTTTCTCGGCAAACCACCCACGAGCACAGGCTCTGACTGCAGGCATTGCCAAACTTCTGTCACTGGAAATGCTGTCATTCAGGCTGGTGGAGACTGACAGCTTCCGTGACTTGATGTCATTGGCAGTCCCACAGTACAATGTGCCCAGCCGCTTTTATTTCAGCAGGCAAGCCGTCCCTGCCCTGCACAAGCATGTGGAGGGACACATAAAACACGCACTACTGAACGCCGTCAGTAGCAAGGTCCACCTCACCACCGATGCGTGGACCAGTCAACATGGACAGGGGTGATACCTTTCCCTCACTGCCCATTGGGTTAATGTTGTTGAGCCGGGTACAGATCGTGCGAGTGGCGCAGGACGTGTCCTGCCCACTCCAAGGATTGCAGGAATCCAGTCTGTATGCATTGACTCCTCCTCTTACACAAGTTCCTCAGAATCATCGCTGCAGGAGCCGTCACAGTCCACCCCCCACATGGACCCATGAACGTTTACCTGTTACGACCGACATGAGCACAGCCGTGGCCAAATGTCAACAGGCCGTCTTGAAATTAATTTCTTTGGGGAATCGAAGCCACACAGCGCAGGAGCTCTGGAATGCCATCAAGCAGGAGAGCGATGTGTGGTTTGTGGCAGTGAATCTCCAGCCAGGCATGGTAGTGTGTGATAATGGCCGAAATCTGGTGGCAGCTCTGGGCCTCGGCAACCTCACTCACATCCCATGTCTGGCACATGTGCTCAACTTGGTCATGCAAAGTTTTTTGAGGGACTATCCGGATCTTGATGCACTGCTGCACAAGGTCCGTCTAGAGTGTGCTCACTTGCGGCGTTCCAGCACGGCAAAATCGCGCATTGCGGCTCTGCAGCGCCGATTCCGCCTTCCGGAACATCGCATCATATGTGACCTACCTACCAGGTGGAATTCCACGTTACATATGTTGGAGCGGTTGTGTGAGCAGCAGCAAGCTGTAATGGAGTACCAGCTGCATCAGGCGCAAAGAAGTCGCACTCCGCGCCATTCAGACTTCACAACCACAGAGTGGGCCACTATGAAGGACGTCTGCCAGGTTTTGCGTCCCTTCGATTATTCCACGCGGATGGCGAGTGCAGATGATGCACTAGTCAGCATGACTGTCCCCCTTATCTGCCTGCTTGAAAAATCCCTGCAAGCGCTAAGGGATGATGTTGTGGAAGAGGTGGAGGATGAGGATTCACCATTTCCATCATCTTCTGGACAGTCAGCGCCACGTGGTTCCTCACAAATGCGTAGGCAGGGGACACTTTGTGAGGAGGATGAGGAGGAGTCAATGGAGGAGGAAGACATCCATCCAGAGGAGGGAGTTACACAATTGTCCAGTACTCAGTGTGTACAGCGAGGGTGGGGTGATGACGAGCGGGCAGAGATCACGCCTCAAGCAGGGGACAGCGTTTCTTGGCCAGTTGGCAGTCTGCAGCACATGGTTGATTACATGCTGCAGTGCCTGAGAAACGACCGCCGCATCGCCCACATTCTCAACATGTCTGATTATTGGGTGTTCACCCTCCTCGATCCTCGCTACCGGGACAACGTACAAAGCCTCATCACACCGTTGAACCGGGAGCGTAAAATGCGGGAGTACCAAGACACACTGGTGAATTCCATCATCTTCTCCAGTCCAACTGAGAGAAGTGCTGCTAGTGCTTTACAAAGCAGCTCAGTGCGTCCAGGCAGTGGAGGAGGCTCTGCACAAAGAGGGAGCAGAAGCAGTGCCTCTGCCCAAGGCAAGACCAGTATGGCCCAACTGTGGCACAGTTTTGTGTGCCCGCCACAAATGTCTACACCATCACAGACGGCTCCAGTCAGCAGGAGGCAACGGTTCCGTCAGATGGTGACAGACTACATGTTTTGCCCTCTTGCTGTACTCCCAGACGGCTCTTCCCGTTTCAAGTTTTGGGTCTCTAAGCTGGATACATGGCCAGAGCTAAGCCAGTATGCATTGGAGGTGCTGGCTTGCCCTGCGGCTAGTGTATTATCGGAACGCGTCTTTAGAGCTGCAGGTGGTGTACTAACTGACCGTCGCATGCGACTATCCTCCGATAACGTTGACCGGCTTACTTTCCTGAAAATGAACCAGGCCTGGATCTCGCAGGAATTTGCCACTCCTCTTCCTGATTAAATAATTGGGTGACTGTCTACAGTATCCAGGTCTCCTGTTGTGTTCATCTTTCTACCACCTGAACTGTAATTCCTGGGCTCCAACACCGCCAGTTGAGGCTCAGAAGTGCCATCTGCACAGTCAAAACATACGACCCAGTGTTATTGGGTGTCAGTAACGTCAGCTGATCCCCAGCTGTGTAGCCGGCAATGTGTCCTGCGACCGCCACACTGACACAACAACTGAAATTTAAGGGAACCTGTCCCCCCCAAGGCCTTTGTTACTGAAAGAGCCACCTTGTGCAGCAGTAATGCTGCACAAGGAAAATGTAGCTCTTTTACTTTTGCTCCTTGCACATGCAGAACATAACACTTATTATAAAATGTGTCCACTGATACCATAAGACCGTCCCGGAGGTGGGACTTTCCTTCGTAATGGGACGCAGCACAGCCGGCATTTCTACCCCCTTGGTGCCGTGCGCCGCCTCCTCAGCGTTGTTTGAATCTGTCCCGGAGCCTGCGCTGTTATGTTATCCCTTGGCCATGCACACTTAGCGCTGCCCGTCATCTGACATTATTTGGTGTCAGGCTGGCTGCGCCCGTGCGGCCGCTCTGGCCAAGATCCCGCCTCGCAGTGTCTTCTGATTTAATCACACTGCGTGCCTGGGATCCATGGGCATGTGTTATGATCCTAATGGCAGAGGATCTCAGGAGTACCAGCTAAGTCTGCAAACACAAAAAACCAGCTCATAAGGAAGTGGTAACTTGACTGACCGTATACCTGATCCTAGCACAAACAACTAGCAGCAGCCGGGGAACATACCTACGTTGGTTCTAGACGTCTCGCGCCAGCCGGAGAACTAACTAACCCTTTCAGAGAAAATAAGACCTCTCTTGCCTCAAGAGAAATGACCCCAAAGTAATAATACAAGCCCCCAACAAATAATAACGGTGAGGTAAGAAGAAATGACACACGTAAGAATGAACTAGATTTAGCAAAGAGAGGCCCACTGACTAATAGCAGAAAATAGGAAGATGACTTATACGGTCAGCAAAAACCCTACAAAATATCCACGCTGAATATCCAAGAACCCTCGCACCGACTAACGGTGTGGGGGGAGAATAACAGCCCCCCTAGAGCTTCCAGCAAAATCAGGAATCACATTTTAAACCAAGCTGGAACAAAATAAGGGAAATTCAAATGCACAAAAATAAGAAAGCAGGACTTAGCTTATCTTGCAAAATCAGGAGACCAGGAGACAGGAGAAAACAGACATGGTCTGGTAACAACGAATCCAGGCACAATACTGAGTATCCAGGAAGTTTATATAGACACACCCAGGCCAAACGAACCAGGTGGGTGCCAACCTGGGGAAAGACACTCCAAGTGCCATACCGCTAATGACCACAAGAGGGAGCCAAGAACTATAGTTCACAACAGGCATGCGCAGTGCATATCTTCACCTCAGGCTCTCTTCTCCCTCCGCCTTCTTCAGACTGTGCGCCGTCAGCTGATCCCTAATGGCATGCCACGGCCGTGACACCGCACAGTCTGAAGAAGCTGGAAGGAGGGGAGTGAGAGGCGAGGATATGCACTGCGCATGCCCATGGATCCCAGGCCCGCAGTGGGATTACATTGGACGACACTGCAAGGTGGGATCTCGGCCAGCGTGGCCACACAGGCACTTCCAGCCTGACACCGATATGATGTCAGAAGACGGGCAGCGCTAAGTGCGCCTGGCCAAGGGATAACATAACATAACAGTACAGGCTCCGGGACAGAATCAAACAACGCTGAGGAGGCGGCGCACGGCACCAAGGGGGTAGGAATGACGGCTGTGCTGCGTCCCATTATGAAGGAAAGTCCCACCTCCGGGACGGTCTCACGGTATCAGGGGACACATTTTATAAGTATTTAGTTCTGTGTTTGCAAGGAGCATTGTTGTGAATTGACTTTTTGGCTCCCTCTTGTGGTCACTAGTGGTATGACTCTGGGATTGTCTTTCTTCAGTTTGGAACTCGCCTGGGTCGTTAGTCCAGGGGTGTCGCTATATTAACTTCCTGGATCCTTAGTCCAGTGCCTGGCATTGGCAAATATTGATGCGTTTTTTCTGGCGCTCGGATTGCTTTACGAGGAACCCAATCTTGAGGTTCAGGCAGAAAAAGCCTTGCTGGCTATTTCTCAGGGCCAGGATGAAGCTGAAGTGTATTGCCAAAAATTTCGGAAATGGTCCGTGCTTACTCAGTGGAATGAGTGTGCTCTGGCCGCAAACTTCAGAAATGGCCTTTCTGAAGCCATTAAGAATGTGATGGTGGGTTTCTTCATTCCTACAAGTCTGAATGATTCCATGGCGCTGGCTATTCAAATTGACCGGCGTTTGCGGGAGCGCAAAACCGCTAATCCTCTGGTGGTGTTGTCTAAACAAACACCTGATTTGATGCAATGTGATAGAATTCAGACCAGAAATGAGCGGAAAAATCATAGACGTCAGAATGGGTTGTGTTTTTACTGTGGTGATTCTACACATGTTATATCAGCATGCTCTAAACGCCTAACAAGGGTTGTTAGTCCTGTCGCCATTGGTAATTTGCAACCTAAATTTATTTTGTCTGTAACTTTAATTTGCTCATTGTCCTCTTACCCTGTTATGGCGTTTGTGGATTCAGGTGCTGCCCTGAGTCTTATGGATCTGTCATTTGCCAAGCACTGTGGTTTTGTTCTTGAGCCGTTGGTTAATCCTATCCCTCTGAGGGGTATTGATGCTACGCCATTGGCGGAAAATAAACCGCAGTTTTGGACACAGGTAACCATGTGCATGACTCCTGAACATCGGGAGGTGATTCGTTTTCTTGTTCTGCATAAAATGCATGATTTGGTCGTTTTGGGTTTGCCATGGTTACAGACTCATAATCCAGTCTTGGATTGGAAGGCAATGTCTGTGTCAAGTTGGGGCTGTCAGGGTATTCATGGTGATTCCCCGCCGGTGTCTATTGCTTCCTCTACTCCTTCGGAAGTTCCTGAGTATTTGTCTGATTATCAGGATGTGTTCAGCGAATCCAGGTCCAGTGTTCTGCCTCCTCATAGGGACTGTGACTGTGCCATAGATTTGATCCCAGGTAGCAAATTTCCTAAGGGAAGACTATTTAATCTGTCTGTACCTGAGCATACCGCAATGCGTTCGTATATCAAGGAATCTCTGGAGAAGGGGCATATCCGTCCTTCCTCTTCCCCTCTTGGTGCGGGATTCTTTTTTGTGGCCAAGAAGGACGGATCTTTGAGACCTTGTATTGACTATCGGCTTTTGAATAAAATCACTGTTAAATTTCAGTATCCTTTGCCTCTGTTGTCAGACTTGTTTGCCCGAATTAAAGGTGCCAAGTGGTTCACCAAGATAGATCTTCGTGGTGCGTACAACCTTGTGCGCATTAAGCGAGGAGATGAATGGAAAACCGCGTTTAATACGCCCGAAGGTCATTTTGAGTACTTGGTGATGCCTTTTGGGCTCTCTAATGCTCCTTCAGTGTTTCAGTCCTTTATGCATGATATTTTCCGGAAGTATCTGGATAAATTTATGATCGTTTATCTGGATGATATTCTGTTTTTTTCTGATGACTGGGACTCGCATGTGAAGCAGGTCAGGATGGTGTTTCAGGTTTTGCGTGAGAATGCTTTATTTGTTAAGGGCTCAAAGTGTCTCTTTGGAGTACAGAAGGTTCCCTTTTTGGGGTTTATTTTTTTCCCCTTCTGCGGTGGAGATGGACCCAATCAAGGTCCGTGCTATTCATGATTGGACTCAACCCACGTCAGTTAAGAGTCTTCAGAAGTCCTTGGGTTTTGCTAACTTCTACCGTCGTTTTATTGCTAATTTTTCTAGCATTGCTAAACCTTTGACGGATATGACCAAGAAAGGTTCTGATGTTGCTAACTGGGCTCCTGCAGCCGTGGAGGCTTTCCAGGAGTTGACTTCGGCGCCTGTTTTGTGCCAGCCTGATGTCTCACTTCCCTTTCAGGTTGAAGTGGATGCTTCTGAGATTGGGGCAGGGGCCGTTTTGTCGCAGAGAGGCCCTGGTTGCTCTGTGATGAGACCTTGTGCCTTTTTCTCGAGGAAGTTTTCGCCTGCTGAGCGGAATTATGATGTTGGCGATCGGGAGTTGTTGGCCATGAAGTGGGCATTTGAGGAGTGGCGTCATTGGCTCGAGGGTGCTAAGCATCGTGTGGTGGTCTTGACTGATCACAAAAATCTGATGTATCTCGAGTCTGCTAAACGCCTGAATCCTAGACAGGCCCGCTGGTCATTGTTTTTCTCCCATTTTGACTTTGTGGTCTCGTATTTACCAGGTTCAAAGAATGTGAAGGCTGATGCTCTTTCAAGGAGCTTTGTGCCTGACTCTCCGGGAGTCACAGAACCAGTTGGTATTCTTAAAGAGGGAGTTATCTTGTCAGCCATTTCTCCAGATTTGCGACGTGTGTTGCAGAGATTTCAGGCTGGTAGACCTGCAGTGGTCTGCAGATAAGTGGACCAGCAGAGTCATTTCCGAGGTTCATTCCTCGGTGTTGGCTGGGCATCCGGGAATTTTGGGCACCAGAGATCTGGTGGCTAGGTCCTTTTGGTGGCCTTCCTTGTCACGGGATGTGCGGTCATTTGTGCAGTCCTGTGGGACTTGTGCTCGAGCTAAGCCTTGCTGTTCGCGTGCCAGCGGGTTGCTCTTGCCCTTGCCTGTCCCGAAGAGGCCTTGGACACACATTTCCATGGATTTCATTTCAGATCTCCCGGTGTCTCAGGGCATGTCTGTCATCTGGGTGGTATGTGATCGCTTTTCTAAGATGGTCCATTTGGTACCTTTGCCTAAGCTGCCTTCCTCTTCCGATCTGGTTCCTGTGTTCTTTCAGAATGTGGTTCGTTTACACGGCATTCCTGAGAATATTGTGTCTGACAGAGGATCCCAGTTTGTTTCCAGGTTCTGGCGATCCTTTTGTGCTAGGATGGGCATTGAGTTGTCGTTTTCGTCTGCCTTTCATCCTCAGACTAATGGACAAACGGAGCGAACTAATCAGACTCTGGAGGCTTATTTGAGGTGTTTTGTTTCTGCGGATCAGGATGATTGGGTGACCTTCTTGCCGTTGGCTGAGTTTGCCCTTAATAATCGGGCTAGTTCCGCTACATTGGTTTCGACATTTTTCTGCAACTCTGGTTTCCATCCTCGTTTTTCCTCGGGACATGTGGAGCCTTCTGACTGTCCTGGGGTAGATTCTGTGGTGGATAGGTTGCAGCAGATCTGGAATCATGTGGTGGACAACTTAAAGTTGTCACAAGAGAAGGCTCAGCGTTTTGCCAACATCCCGCCGCGGTGTGGGTCCCCGACTTCGTGTTGGGGATTTGGTATGGCTGTCTTCTCGATTTGTTCCTATGAAGGTCTCCTCTCCTAAATTTAAGCCTCGCTTCATCGGTCCTTACAAGATATTGGAAATCCTTAATCCTGTGTCCTTTCGCTTGGATCTTCCGGTGTCGTTTGCCATTCACAACGTGTTCCATAGGTCCTTGTTGCGGCGGTACGTTGTACCTGTGGTTCCTTCTGTTGAGCCTCCTGCTCCGGTGTTGGTTGAGGGCGAGTTGGAGTATGTGGTGGAGAAGATCTTGGATTCTCGTCTCTCCAGGCAGAGGCTTCAGTATCTGGTCAAGTGGAAGGGCTATGGTCAGGAGGATAATTCCTGGGTGGTTGCCTCTGATGTGCATGCGGCCGATTTAGTTCGTGCCTTTCACGCTGCTCATCCTGATCGCCCTGGTGGTCTTGGTGAGGGTTCGGTGACCCCTCCTTAAGGGGGGGGTACTGTTGTGAATTGACTTTTTGGCTCCCTCTTGTGGTCACTAGTGGTATGACTCTGGGATTGTCTTTATTCAGTTTGGAACTCACCTGGGTCGTTAGTCCAGGGGTGTCGCTATATTAACTTCCTGGATCCTTAGTCCAGTGCCTGGCATCGTTGTAATCAGATCCTTCTGTTGCTCCTGTCTGCTGTCCTGGCTCTTGCAAAATTAAGCTAAGTCCTGCTTCTTTGTTTTTTCAGTTATTTGCTTGCTCCTATTTTTGTCCAGCTTGTACTAAATGTGATTTCTGACCTTGCTGGAAGCTCTAGGGGGCTGGTGTTCTCCCCCCGGCCGTTAGTCGGTTCGGGGGTTCTTGAATATCCAGCGTGGATATTTTAATAGGGTTTTTGCTGACCATATAAGTCATCTTACTATATTCTGCTATTAGCTAGTGGGCCTCTCTTTGCTAAATTCCTAGCTCATGCTTATGTTTGTCTTTTCCTCTTACCTCACCGTTATTATTTGTTGGGGGCTTGTATCCAACTTTTGGGGTCTTTTCTCTGGAGGCAAGAAAGGTCTTTCTTTTCCCTTCTAGGGTTAGTTAGTTCTCCGGCTGGCGCGAGACGTCTAGAACCAACGTAGGCACGTTCCCCGGCTGCTTCTATTTGTGGTGCTAGGATTAGATATATGGTCAGCCCAGTTACCACTGCCCTATGAGCTGGTTTTTTGTGTTTGCAGACTTGGTATTTATTCCTGAGACCCTCTGCCATTGGGGTCATAACAGAGCATAATTAAAAGAGCCATCTTTTCTTTTTGCATACTTAGTGCTGCACAAGATGGCTCTTTCAGCTACAAAAGCCTTGAGGGGGGTTAAAGGTTCCCTTTCGACTTGCTGCAATCTGGCTTCGGCCTACACTGTGTTCCTCTGCTCCTCCTGCTGTCCCTGGGCTCCAACACCGCTAGTTGTTGTCCGGAAGTGCTGTCTGCACAGTTAACACTTGCTGCCGTGTTATTGGGGTTCAGTAACGTCAGCTGCTCCCCTGCTGTGTGTGCTGCAATACCTCCTATCGGCTCCTCCTGCTGTCCCTGGGCTCCAACACCGCTAGTTGGTGCCTGGAAGTGCTGTCCGCACAGTCAACAGTCGCTCCTCTGTTATTGGGGTTCAGTAATGTCAGCTGCTCCCCTGCTGTGTGTGCTGCAATACCTCCTATCTGCTCCTCCTGCTGTCCCTGGGCTCCAACACCGCTAGTTGTTGTCCGGAAGTGCTGTCTGCACAGTTAACACTTGCTGCCGTGTTATTGGGGTTCAGTAACGTCAGCTGCTCCCCTGCTGTGTGTGCTGCAATACCTCCTATCTGCTCCTCCTGCTGTCCCTGGGCTCCAACACCGCTAGTTGTTGTCCGGAAGTGCTGTCTGCACAGTTAACACTTGCTGCCGTGTTATTGGGGTTCAGTAACATCAGCTGCTGTGTGTGCTGCAATACCTCCTATCTGCTCCTCCTGCTGTCCCTGGGCTCCAACACCGCTAGTTGGTGCCTGGAAGTGCTGTCCGCACAGTCAACAGTCGCTCCTATGTTATTGGGGTTCAGTAACATCAGCTGCTCCCCTGCTGTGTGTGCTGCAATACCTCCTATCTGCTCCTCCTGCTGTCCCTGGGCTCCAACACCGCTAGTTGTTGTCCGGAAGTGCTGTCTGCACAGTTAACACTTGCTGCCGTGTTATTGGGGTTCAGTAACGTCAGCTGCTCCCCTGCTGTGTGTGCTGCAATACCTCCTATCTGCTCCTCCTGCTGTCCCTGGGCTCCAACACCGCTAGTTGGTGCCTGGAAGTGCTGTCCGCACAGTCAACAGTCGCTCCTCTGTTATTGGGGTTCAGTAACGTCAGCTGCTCCCCTGCTGTGTCTGCTGCAATACCTCCTATCTGCTCCTCCAGCTGTCCCTGGGCTCCAACACTGCTGGTTGCTGCCCGGAAGTGCTGTTTGCACAGAGCCAAACACCTCGCCAATGTGTTAGTGGGGTTCAGTAACGTCAGCTGCTCCCCTGCTGTATATCCGGCAACATGTCATGCGACCGCCACGCTGGCACAACTCAAATTTAAGGGAACCTGCCCACCCCCACCCCCCCAAGGCGTTTGTTACTAAAAGAGCCACTTGTGCAGCAGTAATGCTGCAGAAGGAAAAGGTGGCTCTTTTAATTATGCTCCTTTCAAAGGCTGAACTAGACACTTATGAAATGTGTCCCCTCACACCGTTAAACCGTCCCGGAGGTGGGACTTTCCTTTGTAATGTGACGCAGCACAGCCGTCATTCCTACCCCCTTGACGCCGTGCGCCGCCTCCTCAGCGTTGTTTGATTCTGTCCCGGAGCCCGTGCTGTTATGTTACCCCTTGGCCAGGCACACTTAGCGCTGCCCATCTTCTGACATCATTTGGTGTCAGGCTGGCTGCGCCTGTGCAGCCGCGCTGGACGAAATCCCGCCTCGCAGTGTCTTCTGATTTAATCACACTGCGGGCCGGGGATCCATGGGCATGCGCAGTGCATATCTTCACCTCAGGCTGTCACTCATCTCCCTCTGCCTTCTTCAGACTGTGCGCCGTCAGCTGATCCCCAATAGCATGCCACGGCCGTGACACCGCACAGTCTGAAGAAGCCGGAGGGAGGGGAGTGAGAGGCGAGGATATGCACTGCGCATGCCCACGGATCCCAGGCCCGCAGTGGGATTATATTAGACGACACTGCGAGGCGGGATCTCAGCCAGCGCGGCTGCACAGGCGCAGCCAGCCTGACACCACATGATGTCAGAAGACGGGCAGCGCTAAGTGTGCCTGGCCAAGGGGTAACATAACAGCGCGGGCTCCGGGACAGAATCAAACAACGCTGAGGAGGCGGCGCACAGCGCCAAGGAAGTAGGAATGATGGCTGTGCTGCGTCACATTACAAAGGAAAGTCCCACCTCCGGGACGGTTTAACGGTGTGAGGAGACACATTTCATAAGTGTCTAGTTCAGCCTTTGAAAGGAGCATAATTAAATGAGCCACCTATTCCTTCTGCATCATTAGTGCTGTACAAGATGGCTCTTTCAGCAACAAACGCCTGGGGTGGGGGTTAAAGATTCCCTTTCAACTTGCTCCAGTGCAGGCTTCGGCCTACACTCTGCTCCTCCTGCTGACCCCGGGCTCTAACACCGCCAGTTGTCGCCCGGAAGTGCTGGCTGCACAGAGCCAAACACCTCGCCAATGTGTCAGTGGGGTTCAGCAACGCCAGCTGTGCCCCTGCTGTGTAGCCAGCAACGGGTCCTGCAAAAGCCACGCAGACACAAGAACTGAAATTGAAGGGAACCTGTCCCCCCCCCCAGGCATTTGTATGTATTACAGTCACCTTGTACAGCAGTCATGCTGCATTTGTGCAAGGTGGCTCCTAAACTTATTCTCCTTGCACACGTGGAACTGAACACGTCTAAAATGTGTCCCCTGAGACCATTAAAATGTCCCTCAGGTGTGACTTTCCTTTGTAATGACACTCAGCAACCCCGTTGGTAGCGCTGCCCGTCTTCTCACATCATTGTTTGGCTGGCTGCGCCTCTGCGGCAGCCCTTCCCGACACAATGCCCCTCGGTGTCTAATTTCTTTAGACTGCGAGGGTGTGATAGATGGGCATGAGCAGTGCCTATCTTCGCCTGGCACTTATCTCCTTCCGCCTTCTTCGCACTGTGCGGCCTCATGGCCGTGGCATGCAATAAGGGATCAGCTGGCGCCGCACAGTCTGAAGCAGGTGTAAGGACCCGAGTGAGAGGCGAACATATGTACTGTGCAAGGCCATGAATTCCAGCCCCGCAGTGTGACACAATGTAAAGACACTGCAGGGATGGGATTCATGGGCATCGCGAACCGCACCGGCCGACATCAAATGATGTCAGAAGACGGACAGCGCATGGCCAAGGGATAAAGCAACAGCACAGACTCCTGTACAGCAAAATGCAATGCTCAGGAGGCCGCGTCAAGCACCAAGGTGGCATTTTTGACAGCTGTGCTGCGTCTCATTACAAAGGAAACTCCCGCCTCCAAGACAGTTTTGACTGTATAAGGGGCTAAATGTTATACGTGTTTCATTCAGCGTGTGCAAGGAGCAAAATTAAAAGAGCAACCTTTGACTTGTGCAGCATTACTGCTGCCCAAGGTGTGGCTCTTCTAGTTTGTAACACCTGAGGGGGGGTTAAAGGTTACCTTTAAAATTGGTTCAATTAGGCTTTGGCCTACACTCTGCTCCTCCCGCAGAGCCTGGGCTCTAACACCGCCAGTTGGTGCCCGGAAGTGCTGGCTGCACAGAGCAAAACACCCGCCACTCTGTCAGTGGGGTTCAGCAACGCCAGCTGTTCCCCTGCTGTGTAGCTGGTAACGTGTCCTGCAAAAGCCACGCAGACACAAAGCTGCCGCCAGTGCAGGCTTCGGCCTACACTCTGCTCCCTCTGCTCCTCCTGCTGACCCTGGGCTCTAACACCACCAGTTGGTGCCCGGAAGTGCTGGCTGCACAGAGCAAAACACCCGCCACTCTGTCAGTGGGGTTCAGCAACGCCAGCTGTTCCCCTGCTGTGTAGCTGGCAACGTGTCCTGCAAAAGCCACGCAGACACAAAGCTGCTGCCAGTGCAGGCTTCGGCCTACACTCTGCTCACTCTGCTCCTCCTGCTGACCCTGGGCTCTAACACCGCCAGTTGGTGCCCGGAAGTGCTAGCTGCACAGAGAACAACACCAGCCAATGTGTCAGTGGGGTTCAGTAACGCCAGCTGTTCCCCTGCTGTGTAGCCGGCATCGTGTCCTGCAAATGCTACGCAGACACAACAGACCTCCAAATGCCTCCAGTGCAGGCTTCGGCCTACACTCTGCTCCCCCTGCTGACCCTTTGCTCTAACACCACTAGTTGGGGCTCTAAGAAGACAAGCTTGAATAGGTCCCCATCCTGGTTCCAGTACCGTCAGCTGGTTCCGGGCAGAGCCTTTGGCTTAGGTGCCTCCCTCTGGGTATCCGAGTTCCACCAACGTCAGGTGGTCCTTGGTAGTCCTTTTAGGCACGGGTACCTCCTGCTTAGTAACCGGGTTCCAGTAACATCAGCTGGTCCTCGGTAGTTCCATTGGCTCTTGGACCTTCGGCTACCCATCCGGGTTCCAGTACCGTCAGCTGGTTCTCGGCAGTGTCTTTTGCTCTTGTACCTTCTGCTCCCCATCCTGGTTCCAGTACCGTCAGCTGGTTCTGGGCAGAGCCTTTGGCTTAGGTGCCTCCCTCTGGGTATCCGAGTTCCACCAAAGTCAGGTGGTCCTTGGTAGTGCTTTCAGGCACGGGTACCTCCTGCTTAGTAACCGGGTTCCAGTAACATCAGCTGGTCCTCGGTAGTTCCATTGGCTCTTGGACCTTCGGGTAGCCATACGAGTTCCAGTTCCATCAGCTGTTTCTCGGCATTTTCTCAGCCTTCTTGTACCTTCTGCTACATTTCCAAGTTCAACACCCTAAAGACGATGACCCGGAAGACCACCCCTAAGATGACGACGACACCAGAGACGACAACCACTGAGATGACGACGACCCTGGAGACGATGACCCTGAAGACCACCCCGATGATGACGACCCCGGAGACGACGACCCTGGAGACGACGACGACATGGGAGACCGAGAAGCAGAAGAACAAGAGGCTGCAGAACAAAGAGCAGAAGAACATTAAGCATAACACTAAATATCAGAGCAAAAGATATTATCTAAATTATAAGCAGAAGAAGACTAAGCAGTGTATGCGGGTGAGTCCGTTCCTCCTCGTGGTGCCCCTGGATAAAGCCTGATGCTGCAGGCCAAACTGAACGCGGACAAATGTAACTCTTTTGTGACAGGCAGAACGGAAGGTGTAATCTTCAAACTTTTATAGATAACAACTACGGGAATGCCTGTCACAAATAAGAATATGATGAAGAAGTTGAATATGAAGAAGAATAATAGTTAAATAAAAAGAATATGAACAATGTAACAAAAAAAATAATAGGTAGAAGATGAAGAAGAAGATGAATAAGGTGAAGAAGAAGTTGATGTCAAAGATGCTGATGATGATGAGGAAGAAAGTGTGGGAGAAGTAAAAAAAAAGGTGAAGGGCGTGGAAGTAGTGAAACATCAATATCTGACAAAATAAAAAAAAATCTTAACATAGTCAATATCTTTGTAACTCCGAACGTCTTAAAAAAAAAATTAAAATTCCTGCTATTCTATTTGATTGGGCTAAACCTCTATGCCTTTAATGTCTCCGCCACCTTCCCCAATACATCCTACATTATTCTTAGTTGTTTTCCTTCATGTAGAATGAACCTACAAGGAAAGAAAGGGTTTATTTTAATTCCGATATTTTCATCCCATTGACTTGCATTGGTATCGGGTATCGGTATCGGCGAGATCCGATATTTTGCCAGTATCGGCCGATACTTTCTGATACCGATACTTTCCGATATCGGAAGGTATCGCTCAACACTACTCACTATTAGTCCCTTGCTGCCTTAAGTGTCCTAACAAGATCCTTGTTCTTTGCTGTCCTGGGACAGTACCTGTATGGTAGGCAACTTGAGCCGTTCCTTCTGGGATCTCTGCACGGTGACTCCAGGCTCTAAAATGCTACTGTGCCACAGGTGTAAAAGCTCACAGACGCACCAAAGAGGACTTAAAAATCCTCCAGAAAATTGACAAAAAAATCACAGAGAAAAAAGCAGAGGTGATTACCTGCTAAAGCCTCCAAACAAATGCACCAGCAGGGCGCATCGGACCCGATTAATGATGGCAAAAACACAGGTGCAAAAAATACCAATGAAACAACCACTTTCAATCCAGTATTGGTTGTTTGGCATTAGTGCACAAAAAGATAAGCGATAATAGTCTGTATGTGGCATTGTTCACACAAGCAATGCAGAGCATCTGGTCTACAGCCTATTACTAACGCACATACAGGCGGGCTGCCCAGTGCTACAAAATGCATGCTGTGTGAATAGAGGCCTACAGTTTACAGAGCCATCTTGGTCCAACTGCGCCCTGCAAGATAAAGTGCAAAAAAAAACCACATATCAATGTATGTAAGGTATTAGTTTATATTGGGGCCTCAATACGTAAGCCGGCAACCCACGTCAAGGGTCCTTACATTTTTGCCGGTCCTAACACTAAACATTGAGTAAAAGCTCACAGACGCACAAAGAGGACTTAAAAATCCTCCAGAAAATTGACAAAAAAATCACAGAGAAAAAAGCAGAGATGGTTACCTGCTGAAGCCTCCAAACAAATGCACTAGCAGGGCACATCGGACCCGATTAATGATGGCAAAAACACAGGTGCAAAAAATACCAATGAAACAACCACTTTCAATCCAGTATTGGTTGTTTGGCATTAGTGCACAAATAGATAAGCGATAATAGTCTGTATGTGGCATTGTTCACACAAGCAATGCAGAGCAGCTGGTCTACAGCCTATTACTAACGCACATACAGGCGGGCTGCCCAGTGCTGCAAAATGCATGCTGTGCGAATAGAGGCCTACAGTTTACAGAGCCATCTTAGTCCGACTGCGCTCTGCAAGATAAAGTGCAAAAAAAACCCACATATCAATGTATGTAAGGTGCTTGTGTGAACAATGCCACATACAGACTATTATCGCTTATCTCTTTGTGCACTAATGCCAAACAACCAATACTGGATTGAAAGTGGTTGTTTCATTGGTATTTTTTGCACCTGTGTTTTTGCCATCATTAATCAGGTCCGATGCGCTCTGCTGGTGCATTTGTTTGGAGGCTTCAGCAGGTAACCATCTCTGCTTTTTTCTCTGTGATTTTTTTGTACCACAGGTGTAATACAGGCAATTTACGTATAGTCATGTGCCCTCCGGTTCTGTCGTGTGACCTCTAGACTCTGGCTCTGAGGCCATGTGCACACGTTCAGTATTTTTCGTGGTTTTTTTGCATTTTTTCGCTATAAAAACGTGATAAAAACGCGAAAAAAACGCTTACATATGCCTCCTATTATTTACAGTGTATTCCGCATTTCTTGTGCAAATGTTGCATTTTTTTCTGCAAAAAAATCACATCGTGGAAAAAAAAGCAACATGTTCATTAAATTTGCGGAATTGCGGGGATTCCGCACACCTAGGAATGCATTGATCTGCTTACTTTCCGCATGTGGCTGTGCCCACCATGCGGGAAGTAAGCAGATTTTGTGCGGTTGGTACCCAGGGTGGAGGAGAGGAGACTCTCCTCCATGGACTGGGCACCATATAATTGGTAAAAAAAAAAAGAATTAAAATAAAAAATAGTGATATACTCACCTTCGATGGCCCCGGTGTTGTGATCTGGTGACCTTGGAGCCGCATGGTCTTTCTCTGGAGTAGGTGGAACCTATACTGACCGCAATCCCTAAACTCACACCGCAACTAGAAGTAGCCGTGGTGTGTACCTAACACATCCTAGACACCTCGACACAGCCGGAGGACTAAATACCCCTATAGATGGAAATGGGAATTCTATCTTGCCTCAGAGCAGTACCCCAAAGGATAGGCAGCCCCCCACAAATATTGACTGTGAGTATAAGAGGAAAGACACACACAGGCAGAAGAACATGATTTAGCAAAAAAGGCCACTCTAGCTAAATAGAAAAGGATAGGACAGAATACTAAGCGGTCAGTATTAAAATCCTAAAAATATCCACAGCAGATAATACAAAAATTCCACCATCTAACTAAAGACATGGAATGTATATCTGCATCTCCAGAGAATCCAACTTGACTGAATAAATCCAAACACAGTCAAAGCTGGACTAAGAAAAACAATAAATAGCACTGAATTGTAAAGCACACTGCATGTGTGCTGAAGAAACAAACCAGAACGTATCTTTGCTGATTTTGGCAGCAGCGCAGGAGGAACCAGACAGAGATGCAAAACCTCCAAGAACAATGGACAACTGGCAATGACTAATGAATCCTGCAGACCTAAAAAGCCCAGTCAGAGCTGCAATCAGCAGAGACACCTGCCCAGGATTGCAACTCAGGGACAACTGCATTACCACCAACAACCACAGGAGGGAACCCAAGAGCAGAATTCACAACACCCCGGAGTCTTCCCGCCTCTCAGCGGTGCATGCTGCCGCTTCCGTTCCTATAGATGGTGTGTGTGAAGGACCTGCAATGACGTCGCGGTCTTGTGATTGGTCATGTGACCGCTCATGTGACCGCTCATGTGACCGCGACGTCATCGAAGGTCCTGCACACACACACACCATCTATAGGAACGGACGCCGCTGAGGAGATCGCTGTCTGCAGGTGAGTATAACCATTTTTTTTATTTTTTTTATTATTTTTAAACATTCTATCTTTTACTATAGATGCTGCATAGGCAGCATCTATAGTAAAAAGATGGTCACACTTGTCAAACGCTATGTTTGACAAGTGTGACCAACCTGTCAGTCAGTTTTCCAAGCGATGCTACAGATCGCTTGGAAAACGTTAGCATTCTGCAAGCTAATTACGCTTGCAGAATGCTAAAAAAACACGAAAAAAACGGAAAAAAACCGCAAAAAAAAAAAATGCGGATTTCTTGCAGAAAATTTCCGGTTTTCTTCAGGAAATTTCTGCAAGAAATCCGGACGTGTGCACATACCCTTATAGTTCCCAGCCGTCCTGGTGTAAGGAGATGGACATATTGTCCTGCGCACCCTTGAAGACATCACCGCTGTAAATAATGCGATGTGTGATCTGAGTAATGTCCTGCGCCTTGTGTACATCTTATGTCATGTGAAGTGTAAGATATTTGCCTATGTAATGTGCTAATGTAAGGAATTATAATGCACAGTGATGTGATGCATGAAAGACATAGGTTAGGACTTAGGACATAAGGTCGTGTTGGCAGAATGTAGGGGAAGGGGTTTTCCCAGCAACAGACCCAGTGGGGGCTTAGTGCTAGGACGAGGGACCTGCTTCCTGAAGTTAGTCAGAGCAGAGTTAGGGTCTGAAGTGACAAGTGTGCAGAGCTGCCGTGTGCGTGAACTACAGCAAAGGAAATGATGGGACGATGAGGTAGCATGACAATAAACTGACAGAAGAGTCAGAATGGCCTTCTATGTTAAAGGGGTCCTTGAATAGAACGAAGTCATGAATAACCCTGAGCTTGAGAAATGCCAAAGAAGTAAGGACCTAAAGAGGACTGAGACTGTGGGACTAGCGAGGATCCTGAGCGTTAGATCCAGGGTGTCCATACCGATAGGACGCAGACCCGCCGAGCGGGTATAACGGAACTCGCCGAACTGTACTGTGGACACAAGCTAGGCTGTAACGAAGTAGGGCAAAGCAGTGTGCTATACCGGCCCTGGAGCAGACTACAGTGGAAGGATGATGTCAGTGAGAAGGCTTCTTGAATGAAAAGTGCTTAAGACTGTACTCGCTGTCCCTTGTATATAACCCTCATCAAGTTCAGGAAAGTTCCCATGTTTGAACAAACGTCTCCTTTGCTAATCTGTGGAACTCTTGATCCTGGCCAGCCAATATCATCAGCTACTGGCGCCCTACACGGGCACAAGGCCCTCACCACACTAACACCCAGCCAGGACCCACAATTGTCTGTAGGATGTCAAAGCGAGTGGGAACAGAAGCTCACCCACGACTACCTCACTTGGGCATCTTACACTGGATTTGGCAGGCAGTCCCACATCCCGTCACATCACAGCTTTTCTCCAAGCTTCTATAGTCACCTCTCCAATGGCTTCATTGCTCCTTCCCAGTGGCTCCTCAAGGGCAGGGCTGACTTCTGCATACATTGCAGGAGACCAATCACAGTGTTTCCTGAAATTGGGTGAACATTTGAGGTCACACAGTGTGATCTGGTCTCCCCAGTACACAAACTCCCATCTCTGTTCCCAGCATGTTGCTTTATCACTGAGCTACAGCCCACTATGATGTAGTTAGGAGAATTTGGTTATAGTGACCTGTATAGCAGGCAATGAATCCTGAAGCAGCTTATACAAGTTCATAGAGATCCATTGTGTATACCAATGTATATTTATGGTCCCTGTATCCTGAGGTGTAGCCTGAGGTGAGGAACAAGACTTTTTGGTTGTATAAAAGTAGTAAAAATTATAAACAATTACAAAAAAGTAACTTTTGTTTCACTGAGTCTCCTAGTCTTAAACCCACAGGCTTAAGACACTTCAGATAGGAGTTTTAAGCTGCTGAGCCACAAGCTCTAATGGTGTCTGTGTACTTGCAATTATGATTCTCCAGGTCATTACGAGTTCATAGACACCAAACATGTCTAGGTTCTTTTCTATTTAAGTGGTGAAAAAAAATCCTAACCTTGGTAAAAAAAAAACAAAAAACAAATTGTGCCATTTTCCAAGACCTGTAGCGTCTCATTTTCAGGATCTGGAGTTGGGTGAGGGCTTATTTTTTTTATACCATTTTGGTGTAGGTATGATCTTTTGATCTCCCGTTATTGCATTTTATTGCGACGTAGCAGCGACCAAAAAAACGTAATTCTGATATTTTGACTTTTTTTCTCATTACACTGTTTAGTCATCGGGTTAATCCTTTTTATATTGATAGATCGGGCGATTCTGAACTCGTCGATACCAAATATGTGTATGTTTGATTTTTGTTACTGTTTTATTTTGAATGGGGCGAAAGGGGGTTGATTTGAATTTTTTATATATATTTTTTAATAATTTTCAAAACTTTTTTTTACTTTATTCATGCTTTAATAGCCTCCATGGGAAACTAGAAGCTGCAGTTGTCTGATCGGCTCTGCTACATACAGGCGATGATCAGATCGCCTGTGTGTAGCAGAAATGCTCACTTGCTATGA
The DNA here is from genome assembly GCF_051348905.1 of Ranitomeya variabilis. Lineage (NCBI taxonomy): Eukaryota > Metazoa > Chordata > Amphibia > Anura > Dendrobatidae > Ranitomeya > Ranitomeya variabilis. The sequence goes on along the minus strand of NC_135235.1, from coordinate 667,719,760 downwards.
GCCGACTACAGGGCAGCGCTCATAGCAATCTGGCAATGACAACAATAGAGGTCTGCTGGAAACCTCTCGTTGTCACGCCAACCCATCGGTGTCCCGCGATCATGTGATGGGTCACCGAGGGGCGGGATTAGCGACGCGCATCCAGTAAGTGCAAGTTAAATGCCGCTGTCAGAGATTGACAGCGGCATTTAATAGGTTAACAGCTGCAGGTGGATCACAATTCCACCCGCGGCTGTTAGAGGCACATGTCAGCTGTTCAAAACAGCTGACATGCTGGGAAAGATGTGGGCTCAGCGCCGAAGCCCACATTAAAGGAAGGGATTCCGACATGGGCGTACTATTACGGCCAACATCGGAAAGGGGTTAAAAATGCAACGGTGTTTTCTTTTTTTCAGAAGAAGCCTATAGAGACACAATGCACCAAAACCGCAGAGTTCCGCAGCGTCTTCAGACCACAGAGAGCGGAGATTTCATGGAATCACGTCCACGTTGCTTGGAGCTTTACACCGTGTTCACATGTAGCGTAAATGCTGCGTATTTTATGCTGCTGTTTTTCTGCTGTTTAACTGTCCAAGCAAAGTGGATGTGATTCCATGAGAACTGCTCTTAGGCTACTTTCACACTAGCGTTAACTGCATTCCGTCACAATGCGTCGTTTTGCCGAAAAAACGCATCCTGCAAAAGTGTTTGCAGGATGCGTTTTTTCACCATTGATTAACATGAAGCGACGCATTGTGACGGATTGCCACACGTCGCACCCGTCGTGCGACGGATGCGTCGTGCAGTGGCGGACCGTCGGGAGCAAAAAACGCTACATGTAACGTTTTTTGCTCACGACGGTCCGCTTTTTCCGACCGCGCATGCGCGGCCGGAACTCCGCCCCCACCTCCCCGCACTTCCCCGCACGTCACAATGGGGCAGCGGATGCGCTGGAAAAATGCATCCGCTGCCCCCGTTGTGCGGCGGAGACAACGCTAGCGTCGGGAACGTAGTGTGAAAGTAGCCTTAGGGTATGTGTCCACGGTCAGGATTGCATCAGGATTTGGTCAGGATTTTTCATCAGTATTTGTAACCCAAAACCAGGAGTGGAACAAATAGAAGAAAAGTATAATAGAAACATATGCACCACTTCTGCATTTATTACCCACTCCTGGTTTTGGCTTACAAATACTGATGTAAAATACTGACCAAATCCTGATGCAATCCTGAACGTGGACACATACCCTTAGACTCCAGCAGACAGTATCTTACATTATGTAACAGTCAGTATTTCTCTAGATTCTCGTCTCTCCACCTGGTCACAGGGATTCTTCCTTTCCCTTTTCTTTCCTTGCCCTTCCCATTCCTTCTCTTCCCTCCTACCTCTTATATGTTATATATAAGGTATCTTATCTGTGCCCCGTCACCCCTTTCTCTGCCTGTCCTGTACAGACCAAGCTTTTTCATTTTCCTTCTATTCCTTTAATTTTTTCTTTTTCCCTTTCCCCTTAATAAACTGTATTTTTCCTTCCTGCGTCTCATCCTTAACCCTTTCCACCCTTTATTTTGCCTGCATCTTTCCTCCCATTATATTTAGCTTTTTTGCTTTTATTTTGTTCTTGTTCTCTTCTATATTAGTCCATGTTCACATGTTTCGTTGTTGATGCGTTTTTTCCACAGGCAAAACCTGCTCTCTTGGCAGTAAGAAACTTGCTTCAAATAATCAGGTTTGCTTAGTTTTTTTTTTGTTTTTTAGGAGACATGTTTAGTTTTTGTTGTGTTTTTTGCTGCGTTTTTGCCAGGGAACATTTGTCTCTTGCACATGATGATAAAGTTTATATGATTCTACTTCATCAGGTTTTGGCACCAAAAATGCAGCTAAAACTGACACCTGCGTTTCTGCAGCGTTTTTGCAGCACTGTGCGCCCAAGGATACGGCTGATCTGTGCAGTTTGGGGGCTTTTTTTCCTCTCTCGTTTTCTATGTGGAGCTGGAAAAAAAACTGCAGCTACTTTATTAAGTTCAGAATGAAAGCTTTTCTGTACTATAAAAAACACATTAATAACGAGGTTACAGTGGCCTTGGCCAGATTATACTCCCTACCCAGAATATACCCAGGGATACAGTGGCCAAAGCCAGATTATACCTCTCCGGGCCAGTATATACCTGGGGTTGCAGTGGCCTAGGCCAGATTATACCCCCCGCCAGAATATACCTGGGGTTACAGTGGCTTAGGCTAGATTATATCCCCCCCAGCTGAAAATTACCACAGGGTTACAGTTGCCTAAACCAGATTATACCCACCGCCCAGAATATACACGGGGTTACAGTGAACAAGGCCAAATTATACCCCTTGCCCAGAATATACCCAGGGTTACAGTGGCCTACGCCAGATTATACCTCCCGCCCAGAATATATCCGAGGTTACAGTGGCCTAGGCCAGATTATACCCCCCACCCAGAATATACACCGGGTTACAATGACAAAAAACACCCAAGAAAACGACCATAAAATCCACTAAAATAATATTTATTAAATAAATTATATTATTAAAAAACAATGGTAAGGGGAAATTCACAGGTTTATCAGAAACAGGACCCTGTTGCAGATAGAATTTATACATATGAATAGCACTAAAAAAAAGCCCATTACTAAAAAGTGATAACAAGGAAAATCCATATAAAAATAAGTTGTGAGTAAAGAGGTAAAAGTTATAAAAAAAGAGAAAAATTGAGCATCTCTAAACAAAAGATAGCTCACTATTAAACTCAAATGAAAGTGCTAAAGTGAAGTAGTAAACAATGTGGGACATGTAAATGTGCTAACATATAGAAAAAAAGGTATTATAACCAATAGTGCAAAATCAATGGTATACACTGGGTCAGCACAAATAGTAACGGTAATTCAGAGCTAAAAGAGTTAAGTATAACTTACAAAGTGAACTGTGAGACCCAGGGCTCCAAGACAGCGTCCACCCCAACGCGCGTTTTGGCGCTATTGCCTTTCCCCTTACCATTGTTTTTTAATAATATAATTTATTTAATAAATATTATTTTAGTGGATTTTATGGTCGTTTTCTTGGGTGTTTTTTGTGGTTGTTTCTGTACGACTATCGACGTTCTTACTTATTGGTCCAATCTCACAGGTACTATCTCTGTACATTTATTACTGTGAGGTGTATATTTTTCTACGTGAGCATTTTTTCCTTTGCAATCTGTTTGTCTGACAGGGTTACAGTGGCCTAGGCCAGATTATACCGTCCACCCAGAATATACCTGGGGTTACAGTGGCCTAGGCCAGATTATACCCCCTGCCCAGAATATACCCAGGGATACAGTGGCCTAGGCCAGATTATACATCGCCGCCCAGAATATATCAGGGGTTACAGCGGCCTAGGCCAGATTATACCCTCCTACCCAGAATATACATGGAATTACAGTGGCCTAGGCCAGATTATACCCCCTGCCCAGAATATACCCAGGGATACAGTGACCAATGCCAGATTATACCTCTCCGGGCCAGTATATACCCTGGGTTACAGTGGCAGAGACCAGATTATACCCCCCGCTCAGAATATACCCGTGGTTACAGTGGCCTAGGCCAGATTATACCCTCCGCCCAGAATAAACCCGGGATTACAGTGATTTAGGCCAGATTATACACTCCGCCCAGAATGTACCCGAGGTCACAGTGGCCTAGGCCAGATTATACCCCCCGCCCAGAATAAACCCGGGGTTACAATGGCTTAGGACAGATTATACCCCCTCCCCCCCCGCTGAGAATATGCACGGGGTTACAATGGCCTAGGCCAAATTATACCCCCCCACACCAGAATATACCCGGGGTTGCAGTGGCCTAGGCCAGATTATACCCCCGCCCAGAATATACCCAGGGATACAGTGGCCTAGGCCAGATTATAACCCCCCACCCAGAATATGCCTGGGGTCACAGGGGCCTAGGCCAGATTATACCCCCTGCCTAGAATATACCCAGGGATACAGTGGCCAAGGTCAGATTATACCTCTCCGGGCCAGTATATACACGGGGTTACAGTGGCCTAAGCCAGATTATACCCTCCGCCCAGAATATATCCGGGATTACAGTGATCTAGGCCAGATTATACCCCCCACCCAGAATATACCTGGGGTTACAGTGGTTTAGGCCAGATTATACCCCCAGCCCCTGCTGAGAATATACACGGGGTTACAGTGGCCTAAGCCAGATTATACCCCTCGCCCAGAATATACCCGGGGTTAAAGTGACCTAGGCCAGATTAACCCCCCGCCCAGAATACACACGGGGTTACTGTGGCCTAGGCCAGATTATACCCCTCGCCCAGAATATACCCGGGGTTAAAGTGACCTAGGCCAGATTAACCCCCCGCCCAGAATATACCTGGGATTACAGTGGCCTAGGCCAGATTATACTCCCCTCCCAGATTATACCCGATGTTGCAGTGGCCTAGGCCAGATTATACCCCCACGCCCAGAATATACCTAAGGTTATAGTGGCCTAGGCCAGATTATACACCCCCACCCAGAATATACCGGGGGTTACAGTGGACTAGGCCATATTATATCCTCCGCCCAGAATATACCCGGGACTACAGTGATTGAGGCCAGATTATACCCTCCGCCCAAAATATACCCGAGGTTACAGTGGCCTAAGCCAGATTATACCACACACCCAGAATATACACGGGGTTACAATGGCCTAAGCCAGATTATACCCACCACCCAGAATATACACGGGGTTACAGTGATTTAGGAAAGATTATACCCCCCACCCAGAATATACCCGAGGTTACAGTGGCCTAGGCCAGATTATACCCCCCGCCCAGAATGTACCCTGGTTTACAGTAACTTAGGCCAGATTAAACCCCCCCTGCTGAGAATATACACGGGGTTACAGTGGCCTAAACGAGATTATACCCACTGCCCAGAATATACACGGGGTTACAGTGGCCTAGTCCAGATTATACCCCTTGCCCAGAACATGCCCACGGTTACAGTGGCCTAGGCAAGATTATACTTCTTCACCCAGAATATACCCTGGGTTACAGTGGCCTAGGCCAGATTATACCCGCCGCCCAGTATATACCTGGGATTACAGTGACTTAGGCCAGATTACACCCCCCGCCCAGAAAATACCCGAAGCTACAGTGGCCTAGGCCAGATTATACCCCCCGCCCAGAAGATACCCAGGATTACAGTGATTTAGGCCAGATTATACCCCCCGCCCAGAATATACCCGAGGTTTCAGTGGCCTAGGCCAGATTATACCCCCCGCCCAGAATATACATGGGGTTACAGTGATTTAGGAAAGATTATACCCCCCACCCAGAATATACCCGAGGTTAGAGTGGCCTAGGCCAGATTATACCCCCCATATCCTCCTCATATCATTGCCAAACGGAGTAAAACTTTGAGGGACTCCTTGATTCATAGTCACTATGTACCTAATAATTCAAAATTCATTTTTGATTCTAGGGGCCCCAAATGGGGTTGTGTAGGTTGTGGTTCATGTAAAGCATGCCAATTTATCGAGAAAACTGATATATTTTATAATTCGATGGGCAATCGTAAATATAAAATTTTACATTTTATTAATTGCCGTACTTCAATGGTGATATATGCAGCCACATGCCCATGTGGTCTCATATACGTTGGCATGACTACACGTGAGTTGCGTGTTCGAGTACTGGAACACATTAAAGATATCAAAGCTGCAGATAAAGTTAAAATTGAAGACTTTTCCAATTTGTGTAAGTTGAAACCGTTGGCAAGACATTTCCGTAAGTATCATCAAGGACAGTCACATTGTTTGAAAGTCAGAGGTATAGATCGATTATATCCTGGGAATAGGAGGGGAGACTGCAGTAGAAAATTGGCACAAAAGGAGTGCAAATGGATAACCATGCTACAGAGTATGACACCACATGGTTTAAATGAGCAGTGGGGTTTTTCCAGTTTTCTTTAATATATTCATACACATTTTACTATTTATCGTGTTCTTGTAAAGTTCTAGTGACAGTTGAAGTGTAATCTTTTGGGGTTTAATTGTTAGTGTAGGTATATGTGATACACATTAACAGCATATTTATATTTTTTAATGATTGGAGCACTCGGCCTATACATTTATTTTAGTGTGATATTGTCCAATAATAGTTCTAATTTTTGTTTTATATTTTATTGCTATTTATAGGCATTCTTATATATATATTTTTTGGTTACAATTGGGTGTATATGCATATATCTAGTATGTATGAGTAATGATATATGTATAGGGCTGTGTAGGTGTTTATTTATGTTGGTACATTGGTATCTTTTGTATGTATTTTTATTTATATATTTTTTTGCACATATATGTTTAGATATAGTGATGTAAATTGTAGTATTTTAACACATTCATCATGTATGTCATTTTATAGGTACAAAATGTATCATATGTTATATATATTTTTATACACAGAAGTATTTGTCTGCTTCATTATATCTTGTGATTTTGCATTATTATTTGCATAGAAATATACATGCCCTTACTTCTATATTATCAGCGGTTATTTGCCCTTCTTGCATATGGTTACAGCGACGCCGTACGCCGCACTGCGCATGCGCCCGCCTCGCTGTTTGGTTGGTTGTCTGTTGGTGCGTGTCTGACTGTGTCCTTTGACGCACTCGGTCACGTGACTTCGGACTTCCGCCCGGCGGTGATGGCGGCTGCATTCGTGAGTAGCGGCGTCATGTACAATGACGTCTGCTGATTACAACAATTTTTTCCAGCTGATATTCCCCTATATTAGATTCACTGACCCCTGCCACATCACTCCCTGACGAAGCGGAAGCGAAACGCGCGTTGGAGTGTTGTGTGCGGGGGACAGCTTGAATCTCAGACTGGTTGGTACAAATTTACCTTTATTACAAACGGCAGTAGTAAATCTTTCATTCAGTGTAGCACACCTTAGCTGGTGGTTGTTATTTTAGATTGATTTTTTGTGCACTGGTTTGGATTTTTTGCTTACAGACATCACAGGTTTATCAGTTTGCAATATGTTTGCACGTATATTTTAATATTTATTTTCGCATATCTTGCACATTATTTATTCATTTATCGGTGATTTATATATTATTGTATTTATATACCTGTAGCAGTTTTTCATTTTTTAAGCACTAGCTTTTTTCACTTATTTATATTTATGCACACTCACTGGTGTGCTCATATGGGTGTATATATATACATATGTGTATGTACTTGAATATTTATATTCACATATTACATTGCTATACTGCCGGTGCTTTTGCACATTCTGATAACAGGATTTTGTATATACATTTAAGTGCCTTACAGTCTGTTATTCCCTGTCCCCTGCCACATTTGGATTTTCTTTTATTTATTGTGTATATCAAATGTAAAAATAGGTTTTCTTGTCCATCAATTTTACATATATTTATATATTTTTTGTTTTAATACATTTCTGATAAAGAATATATGTGTGTAACTGTGGTCTGGCATTTTTATTTTAAATAAAATTTACATTTTATGAAATTTTGGCTTTGAATATATTCTTTTGGGTAACAGATTATACCCCCCGCCCAGAATATACCCGGGGTTACAGTGACTTAGGCCAGATTAAACCCCCCCCCCGCTGAGAATATACACGGGGTTACAGTGGTCTAAGCCAGATTATACCCACCGCCCAGAATATATGCAGGGTTACAGTGGCCTACGCCAGATTATACACCCGCCCAGAATATACCCAAGGTTACAGTGGCCTAGGCCAAATTATACCCCCCCGCCCAGAATATACCCTGGGTTACAGTGCGTACGCCAGATTATACCCCCCGCCCAGAATACACCCAGGATTACAGTGGACTAGGCCAGATTATACCCCCCCACCCAGAATATACCCGGGGCTACAGTGGCCTAGGCCAGATTATACCCCCCACCCAGAATATACCTGCGATTACAGTGGCCTAGGCCAGATTATACCCCCTGCCCAGAATATACCCAGGGATACAGTGGCCAAGGTCAGATTATACCTCTCCGGGTCAGTATATACCCGGGGTTACAGTGGCCTAGGCCAGATTATACCCCCTGCCCAGAATATACCCTGGGTTACAGTGGCCTAGGCCAGATTATACCCTCCGCCCAGAATATACCCGGGATTACAGTGATTTAGGCCAGATTATACCCCCCGCCCAGAATATACCCGGGGTTACAGAGGTTTAGGCCAGATTATACTCCCCCCTCTGAGAATATACAAGGGGTTACAGTGGCCTAAGCCAGATAATACCCCTCGCCCAGAATATACCCGGGGTTACAGTGGCCTAGGCCAGATTAACCCCCCCGCCCAGAATATACCCGGGATTACAGTGATTTAGGCCAGATTATACCCCCCGCCCAGAATATACACGAGGTTACAGTGGCCTTGGCCAGATTATACCCCTGCCCAGAATATACCCGGGGTTACAGTGGCCTAGGCCAGATTAACCCCCCCCGCCCAGAATATACCCGGGATTACAGTGATTTAGGCCAGATTATACCCCCCGCCCAGAATATACACGAGGTTACAGTGGCCTTGGCCAGATTATACCCCTGCCCAGAATATACCCGGGGTTACAGTGGCCTAGGCCAGATTATCCCCGCCGCTGAGAATATACACAGAGTTACAGTGGCCTAGGCCAGATTATACCCCCTCGCCGAGAATATATCAGGGGTTACAGTGGCCTAGGCCAGATTGTACCCCTCGCCCAGAATATACCCGGGTTTACAGTGACCTAGGCCAGATTAACCCCCCCGCCCAGAATATACCCAGAGTTACGGTGGCCTAGGCCAGATTAACCCCCCCCCGCCCAGAATATACCCGGGGTTACAGTGTCCTAAAGCAGATTATACCCCCCGCCCAGAAGATACCCAGGATTACAGTGATTTAGGCCAGATTATACCCCCCGCCCAGAATATACCTGAGGTTACAGTGGCCTAGGCCAGATTAACCCCCTGCCCAGAATATACAAGGGGTTACAGTGGCCTAGGCCAGATTATACTCCCCGCCCAGATTATACCCGATGTTGCAGTGGCCTAGGCCAGATTATACCCCCTGCCCAGATTATACCCTGGGTTACAGTGGCCTAGGCCAGATTATACCACCCGCCCAGAATATACCCAGGGTTACAGTGGCCAAGGTCAGATTATACAACTCCGGGCCAGAATATACCCGGGATTACAGTGGCCCCAGATGCTGTAAGATCAGATTTTTCACGCTTATGAGAACCATTGAGTGATATACTCAAGAAAGGGACCCCAAACGTTGCACAGAGGCCCCAGACATTGAACAGGGGCCCCAGACATGGCACAGGATTGAGAGATATACTCAAGAATGGGGCCCCAGACATCGTACAGGGAGTTCCCAGATAGCGCACAGGAGGGAAGAGACAGCGCACAGGGGGCAGAGACAGCTCACAGGGGCCCTGCACTCTGTCTTCCACCCTTGCGCGCTGTCTCTGCCCCCTTGAGCGCTGTCTCTGCCCTCTGTGCGATGTCTTTGCCCCCTGTGCACTAACTGGGGCCCCTGTGCGCTGCCTGGGGCCCCTGAATGCTGCCTGGGGCCCCTGTGCGCTGCCTGGAGCCACCGAGTGCTGCTTGCAGCCCCGTGTGCTGCCTGGGGCCCCGTGTGCTGCCTGGAGCCCCGTGTACTTCCTGGGGCCCCTGTGTGCTGCCTGGGGCCCCTGTGTGCTGCCTGGGGCCCAATATGCTGCCTGGGACCCCGTTCGCTGTCTCTGCCCCCTGTGTGCTGCCTGGGGACCCGGTATGCTGCCTGGGTCCCTATGTACTGCCTGGGGCCCCGTACGCTGTCTCTGTCCCTGTGCGCTGCCTGGGGCCCCTGTGCGCTGCCTGGGGCCCCTGTGCGCTGCCTGGAGCCCCGTTTGCTGACTCTGCCCCCCTGTGTGCTGCCTGGGGCCCCGTTGTGCGCTGCCTGGGGCCCAGTGCGCTGCCTGGGGCCCCGTGTGCTGCCTGGGGTCCAGTGTGCTGCCTGGGGCGCCCATGTATTTCATGGGGCCCCTGTGTGCTTCCTGGGGCCCCTCTGTGCTGCCTGGGACCCTGTGATCTGCCTGGAGCCCCTGTGTGCTGCCTGGGGCCCTGTGCACTGCCTGGGGCCCTTGTGTGCTGCCTGGGACCCCTGTGTGCTGCCTGGGGCCCCGTGTGCTGTCTGGGACCCTGTGCACTGTCTGGGGCTCCTGTGTGTTGCCTGGGTACCTGTGTGCTGTCTGGGGCCCCGTGTGCTGTCTCTGCCCCCAATGCTCTGCCTGTGGCCCTGTACTCTGCCTGGGGCTCCTGTGTGCTGCTTGGGGCCCCTGTGTGCTTCCTGGGGGACCTGTGTGCTGCCTGGGACCCTGTGTGCTGCCAGGGACCCCTGTATGCTGCCTGGGGCCCCTGTGTGCTGCCTGGGGCTCCTGTGTGCTGCCTGGGGCCCCGTGTGCTGTCTCTGCCCCGTGTGCTGTCTCTGCCCCGTGTGCTGCCTAGGGCCCTGTGTGCTGCCTGGGGCCCCTGTGTGCTTCCTGGGACCCCGTGTGCAGCCTGGGGCCCCATGTGCTGCCTGGGGCCTTGTGCGCTGTCTGGGGCCCCTGTGTGCTGCCTGGGGCCCCGTGTGCTGCCTAAGGTCCTATGCAATGTCTGTGGCCCCTGTGTGCTGCCTGGGCCCCTGTGTGCATTATGGGGCCCCTGTGCGCTGTCTGGGGCCCCTGTGTGCTGCCTGGGGCTCTGTATGCTTCCTGGGGCCCCCGTGTGCTGCCAGGGGCCCCTGTAAGCTGCCTGGGCCCCTGTGAGATGCCAGGGGCCCCTGGGTGCTTCCTGGGGCTTCCGTGTGCTGCCTGGGGCCCCGTGTGCTGCCTGGGGCCCCTTTATGCTGTCTGGGGCCCTGTGCGCTGTCTGGGACTTCTGTGTGCCGCCTGGGGCCCTATGCACTGTCTGTGGCCCCTGTGTGCTGCCTGGGCCCCTTTGTGCTATATGGGGCCCCTGTGCGCTGTCTGGGGCCCCTGTGTGTTGCCTGGGGCCCTGTATGCTGCCTGGGGCCCCTGTATGCTGCCAGGGGCCCTTGTAAGCTGCCTGGGGCCCCTATGCGCTGCCAGGGGCCCTTGTATGCTGCCTGGGGTCCCTGTGTGTTTTTTGCCAGGGGCCCCTGTATGCTACCTGGGACCCTGTGTGCTGCCTGGGTCCCTGTGCGCTGTCTGGGGCCCTGTGTGCTGCCTCTGCCTTCCTGTGTGCTGCTTGGGGCCTCTGTGTGCTGCCTGGGGCCCCGTGTGCTGCTTTTGACTCCATATGCTGTTGCTGCCCCTCGTGTGTTGCCTGGGGCCCCGTTTGCTGTCTCTGCCCCTGTGTGCAATCTGGGGCCCCATGTGCTGCCTGGGGCCCCCGTGTGCTGCCTGGGGACCTGTTCGCTGCCTGAAGCCCTGTGCGCTGTCTCTACCCCTTGTGCGCTGCCTTGGGCCCCTGTGCGCTGTGTGGGGCCCCCGTGTGCTGCCTGAGGCCCATATGTTGCCTGGGGCCCTGTTCGCTGTCTCTGCCCCCATGTGCTTCCTGGGGCCCTGTACGCAGCCTGGGGCCCTGTGCGCTGCCTGGGGCCCCACTATTGAGTAATTACTCAATGGTTCTCAAAAGCCTGAGAAACCTTATCTACAGCAGCTGGAGAATATTCTGGGCGTGGGGGTATAATCTGGCCTAGGCCACTGTAACCTCGGGTATATTCTGGGCGTGGGGGATATAATCTGACCTAGGCCACTGTAGCCCCGGGTATATTCTGGGCGGGGGGGGGGGGGTATAATCTAGTCTAGGCCACTGTAACCCCAGGTATATTCTGGGTGGGGGGGAGTATAATCTGGCCTAGGCCACTGTAATCCCGGGTATATTCTGTGCGGGGGGGTATAATCTGGCCTAGGCCACTGTAACCCTGGGTATATTCTGGGCGGGGGGAGTATAATATAGCCTAGGCCACTGTAACCCTGGGTATATTCTGGGTGGGGGTATAATCTGGCCTAGGCCACTGTAACCCCGGGTATACTCTGGGCGGGGGGTATAATCTGGCCTAGGCCACTGTAACCCCAGGTATATTATGGGCGGGGTATAATCTGGCCTAGGCCACTGTAACCCCGGGTATATTCTGGGCGGGGGGGTATAATCTGGCCTAAGCCACTGTAACCCCGGGTATATTCTGGGCGGGGGGTATAATCTGGCCTAGGCCACTGTAACCACGGGTATATTCTGGGCTGGGGGTATAATCTGGCCTAGACCACTGTAACCCCGGGTATAATCTGGGTGGAGGGGTATAATCTGGCCTAGGCCACTGTAACCCTTGGTATAATCTGGCCTAGGCCACTGTAACCCCGGGTATATTCTGAACGGGGGGTATAATCTGGCTTAGGCCACTGTAACCCCGGGTATATTCTGGGCGGGGGGTATAATCTGGCCTAGGCCACTGTAACCCCGGGTATATTCTGGACCGGGGGTATAATCTGGCCTAGACCACTGTAACCCCGGATATAATCTGGGCGGGGGTATAATCTGGCCTAGGCCACTGTAACCACGGGTATATTCTGGGCGGAGGGGTATAATCTGGCCTAGGCCACTGTAACCCTGGGTATAATCTGGGCCGAGGGGTATAATCTGGCCTAGGCCACTGTGACCCCGGGTATAATCTGGGCGGGGGGTATAATCTGGACTAGGCCACTGTAACCCTGGGTATATTCTGGGCGGGGGGAGTATAATATAGCCTAGGCCACTGTAACCCTGGGTATATTCTGGGCGGGGGGGGGGGGGTTAATCTAGTCTAGGTCACTGTAACCCCGGGTATATTCTGGGTGGGGGGAGTATAATCTGGCCTAGGCCACTGTAATCCCGGGTATATTCTGTGCGGGGGGGTATAATCTGGCCTAGGCCACTGTAACCCTGGGTATATTCTGGGCGGGGGGAGTATAATATAGCCTAGGCCACTGTAACCCTGGGTATATTCTGGGTGGGGGTATAATCTGGCCTAGGCCACTGTAACCCCGGGTATACTCTGGGCGGGGGATATAATCTGGCCTAGGCCACTGTAACCCCAGGTATATTATGGGCGGGGTATAATCTGGCCTAGGCCACTGTAACCCCGGGTATATTCTGGGCGGGGGGGTATAATCTGGCCTAAGCCACTGTAACCCCGGGTATATTCTGGGCGGGGGGTATAATCTGGCCTAGGCCACTGTAACCACGGGTATATTCTGGGCTGGGGGTATAATCTGGCCTAGACCACTGTAACCCCGGGTATAATCTGGGTGGAGGGGTATAATCTGGCCTAGGCCACTGTAACCCTTGGTATAATCTGGCCTAGGCCACTGTAACCCCGGGTATATTCTGAACGGGGGGTATAATCTGGCTTAGGCCACTGTAACCCCGGGTATATTCTGGGCGGGGGGTATAATCTGGCCTAGGCCACTGTAACCCCGGGTATATTCTGGACCGGGGGTATAATCTGGCCTAGACCACTGTAACCCCGGATATAATCTGGGCGGGGGTATAATCTGGCCTAGGCCACTGTAACCACGGGTATATTCTGGGCGGAGGGGTATAATCTGGCCTAGGCCACTGTAACCCTGGGTATAATCTGGGCCGAGGGGTATAATCTGGCCTAGGCCACTGTGACCCCGGGTATAATCTGGGCGGGGGGTATAATCTGGACTAGGCCACTGTAACCCTGGGTATAATCTGGGCGGGGGTATAATCTGGCCTAGGCCACTGTAACCCCTGCAACCATCTGGCCGGTTATACCGGGATCCATCTCTAGTCCCACCTGTCCCGGATACAGCGGACAGTCCTGGATTTGGGTCTGCCCCCTGCATTCTCAGGCGTCTGCTGAATGTCCCTCACTGTCAGCGCCCCTCTGACAACTCCTCCTGCCAGGGAGAAAGAAATGGGCGTGGTCAGGGGCGTGGCCAGAATGTGCATGGTCCATCCCTCTACCTGGGAGGTGTCTGGATGTGCGGCCATATGTATTACAGATTAGCCTTATTACCTTCCTACAGTGTGACCCCACTGTGATGTCAGCCCCGTCCTCCAGGTACAAGAGAGAAACTGATGGAACTATAAACTCTCCATTCCCCTAATGTCTGCCCTGTTCTGTCTCCTCAGGTCACCTGGCGAATACGACGAGATAGATTATGATTATTATGATAAGATTCTACAGAAGACGTCCATTCCATTATTCAGCATTGTTTTTGCTCTCGGGATTATCGGTAATGGATTAGTCATCTGGATTGCCGGATTCAGGATGAAGAACACAATCAGCGCCGTGTGGTTCCTCCACCTGGCCATCGCGGACTTCCTGTGCTGCTCATCTCTCCCCCTGAGAATTGCTGACTGGGCTGCACTTTTCTCACACTGGCCACATTTTGCTTATTGTATAGTGAACATTCTTCTGTTTAATGTGAACATGAGCGCCAGTGTTCTCCTCCTGACGGCCATGAGTATTGACCGCTGGGTGTCCGTCATGTGGCCATTCTGGGCCAAAGTCCATAGATCTCGTAACCTGGTGAGAATCAGTGCAGCGATCATCTGGGGGCTGAGCGTCACTGTGGCCGGTGCTCTGTATTATGTGCATGACTACCATGTAGGTGATCTACGTGAATGGTGTCTATATGATTATTCCATATCTCCTTATAACCAAGAGTTACATCTGACCATTCAGTGGATCAGATTGGTTATAATGTGTGTGATCCCGTTTCTTATCATCGTCACCTCTTATGTCACCATTTTCTACAAACTTAGAAAAAGTAAGAGATCCCAGAGATCTCAGAGATCCTCCAAGATCATCACCGCTGTTATATCGTGTTTCTTCATCTGCTGGTTTCCATATTACATCTGGCCACTAACACCCTGGTATTATGGAGATTACAGAACATTCCATACAGTGCACACTATCACTACCAGTCTGGCTTGTCTGAACAGCTGCCTGAATCCGATCATTTATGTGTTCCTGACAGCAGATTTCCAACACGGTTTCCTCAGCTCCATCCCCTCCAGGCTAGAAAGAGCCTTCGGTGACCATCCTAATGACCTGGGCAGAGAGCGAGGAGACGCAGGAGACACTCGCCCTACTGCTGTGTAATGGATATTCCTGGGATCTCCTGTAGGTGACACCTCTTAACCCCTTGGAGACTGGGACATTTTTCCAGTTTCCTTCCTTTTTCCTTTCCATAAATCATAAAACATTATTTTCCCATGAAGGACTGATTGCTGCAGGCTGAAAAGTAATAATGAAAGTCTCCCTTCATGTTACCACATAATGTGCAGAAAAATGGGTGAGAAATAGTGTTGAGCATTCCGATACCGCAAGTATCGGGTATCGGCCGATACTTGCGGTATCGGAATTCCGATACCGAGTTCCGATACTTTTGTGATATCGGGAATCGGTATCGGGATCCATATTCATGTGTAAAATAAAGAATTTAAATAAAAAATAGGGATATACTCACCTCTCCGGCGGGCCCTGGACCTTACCGATGTAACCGTGAGTCTCCATTCCTAAGAATGAGCGCGTTATGGGCCTTCGATGACGTCGCGGCTTCTGATTGGTCGCGTGACCGCTCATGTGACCAATCAGAAGCTGCGACGTCATCGCAGGTCCTTCACGGGCTCATTCTTAGGAACGGAGGCTCCCGGTTACATCGGTAAGGTCCAGGGGCCGCCGGAGAGGTGAGTATATCAATTAAAATAAAAAATATGGATATACTCACCTCTCCGGCGGGCCCTGGACCTTACCGAAATGTAACCGGGAGCCTCCGTTCCTAAGAATGAGCCCGTGAAGGACCTGTGATGACGTCGCGGCTTCTGATTGGTCGCGTGAGCGGTCACGCGACCAATCAGTAGCCGTGACGTCATCGAAGGCCCGTCACGCGCTCATTCTTAGGAACGGAGACTCCCGGTTACATCGGTAAGGTCCAGGGCGCGTCAGAGGGTGAGTATATCCATATTTTTTATTTTAATTCTTTATTTTACACATGAATATGGATCCCAGGGCCTGAAGGAGAGTTTCCTCTCCTTCAGACCCTGGGAACCATTCCAATACTTTGCGTCCCATTGAAATGCATTGGTATCGGGTATCGGTATCGGCGAGATCCAATATTTTGCCGGTATCGGCCGATACTATCCGATACCGATACCAATGCATATAGGAAGGTATCGCTCAACACTAGTGAGAAATAATCCCAAGTGAAGTGAATGGGGAAAAACACTTTGTAATTCCTCCATAATAATAAAGTGACCCAGCAGATCACATCAATTAGCCCCTTCACCACTTTCGGTGTTTCTGTTTTTTGCCCCATAACTTTGTTATTTTCCGTCACTATGGCCGTGTGAGGGCTTGTTTTTTGTGGGACGAGTTGCACTTTTGATTGACACCATTGGTTTTGCCATATAATGTACTGAAAAATGGGAAAAAAAATTAAACTGCGGCAAAATTGCAAAAAAAGCAAATGTAATTCCACAATTGTGTGTGTTTTGGTTTTTTTACCATGTTCACCAAATGCTAATACTGACCTGCCATGATGATTCTCCAGGTCATTATGAGCATGCAGATACCAAACATGTACATCAGGTTGGACTGGCCCACCGGAACATTCTCCAGTGGGCCCAGGCACTGACATCTGCTGGCATACAGGGCGGGTAGCTGCTGAGGGCCCGCGCTGCCTCAGGGGCCACAGCCAGTGGTGTGTCACTAATAAGGGTGCACCACACAGCTGCTATGGGCCTGTCAGGGGGTCTGCCCAGCACCAGCAGCAGCAGGGGAGCAGCGGGTGACAGGAGGCAGGAGCCGGCTGCTGGCTAAAGCTTGTGCCCGCTGCTAAAGAGAAATGAGCTCATGGGCGTGGAGAGCAGTGAATATTCATTTCACTTTAAGGCTATGTGCACACGTAGCAGAATTGCCGCGGAAATTTCCGCGGCAATTCTGCGCCTCCTGCCGCGGGTATATCGCATGCAGAATTTGCATGCATATACCCGCAGAAAACTAGCGTTTTGCAAGCATAATTAGCTTGCAGAATGCTAGCGTTTTCCAAGCGATCTGTAGCATCGCTTGGAAAACTGTTTGACAGGTTGGTCACACTTGTCAAACATAGTGTTTGACAAGTGTGACCAACTTTTTACTATAGATGCAGCCTATGCAGCATCAATAGTAAAAGGTAGAATGTTAAAAATAATAAAAAAAATAAAAAAAAGGTTATACTCACCTCAGCGGCTTCCGTTCCTAATGCTGTGTGTTCAGGACCTTCCATTGACGTAGCGGTCACGTGACCCGCGGTCATGTGACCGTGACGTCATTGCAGGTCCTTCACACACACCACAGAAGCCGTTGAGAAGGTCGGGCCGCCAGAGGGTGAGTATATCGCTATTTTTTATTTTAATTCTTTTTTTTTTACCACTTATATGGTGCCCAGTCCGTGGAGGAGAGTCTCCTCTCCTCCACCCTGGGTACCAACCGCACTTGATCTGCTTACTTCTCGCATGGTGTGCACAGCCCCGTGCGGGAAGTAAGCAGATCAATGCACTCCTAGGTGTGCAGAATCGCCGCAATTCCGCAATTTTAATGAACATGCTGCGTTTTTTTCTGGATTGCGATTCCGCTCAGGAAAAAAATGCAGCATGTGCACAAAAAATGCGGATTGCATTCTGTTACATAGGATGCTTAATGTTAGCGTTTTTTTTGCGGTTTTATAGCGTTTTTATAGCGAAAAACCGCGAAAAAAACGCAAAAAATCTGCTACGTGTGCACACAGCCTAAGGCTATGTGCACACGTCAGGATTTCTTGCAGAAATTTCCTGACAAAAAACGGTTATTTCTGCCAGAAATCCGCATGCGTTTTTTGCACGTTTTTAATGTGTTTTTTGCGCGTTTTTTTCCAATGCATTAAATAGCGGGGAAAACGTGAAAAAATCCGCAAAATTAATGAACATGCTGCTTTTTTTTACCGCGATGCATTTTTTTTGCGGAAAAAATGCATCATGTGCACAAAAATTGCGGAATGCATTCTAAATGATAGTATGCATATGCATCTGTTTTTTATGCGTTTTTATATCGAAAAAACGCGAAAAAACGCGAAAATTCCTGAACGTGTGCACATACCCTAATAGCTGGTAGTGTCGAGTTAGAATGTGAGAGTGAGGGGGAGGGGCTGTCTCACAGCACAGCACAGTTTAGACGGCGTGGGAGTAAGGCCGGGGTCACACTAGACCGTAATACGGACGAGTGCAATGCGAGAAAAAACCGCATAGCGCTCAACCCAATGTAAATCTATCGGTCAGCTCCCATCATCCGATATTTTCTCGGCCGTATTCAGGATCCGAGTAAAATCGCAGCATGCTGTGATTGTCAGCGTATCTTGGCCGAGAATCGCCAGTGCAAGTCTATGGGTGCAAGAAAAAATCGGATTCCACATGGACCAGCAGTGTGACTTGCGAGAAATACTCGGTGTTCTATAGAAAAGCCAGTAATTCAATTGCCGGCTTTTCATTTCTCCTTCCCAAACCCGACAGGATATGAGACATGGTTTACATACAGTAAACCATCTCATATCCCTTTTTTTTGCATATTCCACACTACTAATGTTAGTAGTGTGTATGTGCAAAATTTGGGCGCTGTAGCTTGTAAAATAAAGGGTTAAATCGCGGAAAAAATTGGTGTGGGCTCCCGCGCAATTTTCTCCACCAGAGCGGTAAAGCCAGTGACTGAGGGCAGATATTAATAGCCTAGAGAGGGTCCATGGTTATTGGCCCCCCCTGGCTAAAAACATTTGCCCCCAGCCACCCCAGAAAAGGCACATCTGGAAGATGCGCCTATTCTGGCACTTGGCCACTCTCTTCCCATTCAATGTAGCGGTGGGATATGGGGTAATGAAGGGTTAATGCCACCTTGCTATTGTAAGGTGACATTAAGCCTGGTTAATAATGGAGAGGCGTCAATTATGACACCTATCCATTATTAATCCAATAGTATGAAATGGTTAATAAAACACACACACATAATTACAAAGTCCTTTAATGAAATAAAGACACATGTTGTTGTAATATTTTATTAGACTCTTAATCCACCTGAAGACCCTCGTTCTGTGAAAAATGAAAAATAAAAAAATCAACAATATCTCATACCTTCCATCGCTCAGATCAAGTCCCACGAAGTAAATCCGTCTGAAGGGGTTAAATCATTTTACACCCAGGAGCTGTGCTAATGCACTTGTGCTCCTGTGTGTAAATCCCCGGGAATGAATGGAAAGCAGGGTGACCTGTAGTTACCTTGATTCGCGGTGAGGCGCCCTCTGCTGGATGTCCTCATGAGCTCGAGCCTGTGAAAAGTTCCCACGCTGGAGTTCACGCCTCTCCATTATTAACCAGGCTTAATGTCACCTTACAATAGCAAGGTGGCATTAACCCTTCATTACCCCATATCCCACCGCTACACGTGTGCCTTTTCTGGGGTGGCTGGGGGCAGATGTTTTTAGCCAGAGGGGGCCAATAACCATGGACCCTCTCTAGGCTATTAATATCTGCCCTCAGTCACTGGCTTTACCACTCTGGAGGAGAAAATTGCGCGGGAGCCCACGCCAATTTTTCCCGCGATTTAACCCTTTATTTTACAAGCTACAGTGCCCACATTTTGCACATACACACTACTAACATTAGTAGTGTGGAATATGCAAAAAAAAAGGGATATGAGATGGTTTACTGTATGTAAACCATGTCTCATATCATGTCGGGTTTGTGAAGGAGAAATGAAAAGCCGGCAATTGAATTACCGGCTTTTAGGATCTCTAGCGCTGAATTAAATTTAAATACAGTATATATATATATATATATATATATATATATATATATATATATATATATATACTAGCTGTACTACCCGGCTTCGCCCGGGTTAATGACTGCTGTTAGCAAAATAGAATGTGTTAACAAAAATGTATTCTGCACACAAAAACCACAAAACAAATAGATAGAAATGTAATTATTAAAAGGCAAAAACTAAGCTAATAGAAGCATTTCTTAACATATATTAGCTTTGTTATACTGACAATGTCTTTGTTGCCTATATTAACCAATCAGAGCTCAGATTAATTAACTGTAGCAAAATAGAAGCTGAGCTGTGATTGGTTGCTATTGGCAGCCTGATAAATCCCCAGCCAACAGGAAGCCCTCCCCCCTGGCAGTATATATTAGCTCACACATACACATAATAGACAGGTCATGTGACTGACAGCTGCCGTATTTCCTATATGGTACAATTGTTGCTCTTGTAGTTTGTCTGCTTATTAATCAGATTTTTATTTTTGAAGGATAATACCAGACTTCTGTGTGTTTTAGGGCGAGTTTCATGTGTCAAGTTGTGTGTGTTGAGTTGTGTGTGGCGACATGCATGTAGCGACTTTTGTGAGATGAGTTTTGTGTGGTGACATGCGTGTGGCAACTTTTTGTGTGTCGAATTGCATGTGACAGGTTAGTGTAGCAAGTTGTGTGCAGCAAGATTTGTGCATGGCGAGTTTTGCGCGTGGCGAGTTTTATGTGTGGTGCGTTTTGAGTATGTGCAAGTTTTGTGTGAGGCAACTTTTGCATGTGGTGCAACTTTTGTACATGTGGCAATTTTTCTGTGTGTGCAAGTTTTGCATGAGGTGAGTTTTCCATGAGGTGAGTTTTGCACGTGTGGCGAGTTTTGCGTGAGCCTAGTTTTGCATATGGCGAGTTTTGCATGTAGCGAGTTTTGCGCGTGGCGAGTTTTGAGTGGTGACTTTTGTGTTTCGACTTTTATGTGGCGAGGTTGGTGTGTGTGTGGTGAAATGTGTGCTGAGGGTGGTATATGTGTTCAAGCACGTGGTAGTGCGTGGCGCATTTTGTCTGTGTGTTCATATCCCCATGTGTGGTGAGTATCCCATGTCGGGGCCCCACCTTAGCAACTGTACGGTATATACTCTTTGGCGCCATCGCTCTCCTTCTTTAAGTCCTCATTGTTCACATCTGGCAGCTGTCAATTTTCCTCCAACACTTTTCCCTTCAATTTTTCCCCATTATGTAGATAGGGGCAAAATTGTTTGGTGAATTGGAACGCGCGGGGTTAAAATTTCACCTCACAACATAGCCTATGACGCTCTCGGGGTCCAGACGTGTGACTGTGCAAAATTTTGTGGCTGTAGCTGCGACGGTGCAGATGCCAATCCCGGACATACACACATACATACATACACACATTTAGCTTTATATATTAGACTAGATTGTGGCCCGATTCTAACGCATCGGGTATTCTAGAATATGCATCATGTCCCCGTAGTATATGGACAATGATGATTCCAGAATTCACGGCAGACTGTGCCCGTCGCTGATTGGTCGAGGCAACCTTTATGACATCATCGTCACCATGGCAACCATTATGACATCTACGTCGATACTGTGCCCGTCGCTGATTGGTCGAGGCCTGGCGGCAGACTGTGCCCGTCGCTGATTGGTCGAGGCAACCTCTATGACATCATCGTCGCCATGCTGTGTCCGTCTCTGGCCTGGCGGCCTCGACCAATCAGAGACGCGGGATTTCCAGGACAGACAGACAGACAGACTGTCTGTCTGTCTTTCTGTCTGTCTGTCTTTCTGACAGAAAAACCCTTAGACAATTATATATATAGATATACCTGTATGTAATCTCCTGTATATAGCATATACCTGTGTGTCATCTCACCTATATATAGTATATATCTGTGTGTCATCTCCTCCTGTATATAGTATATACCTGTATGTCATCTCCTCCTATACATAGCATATACCTGTATGTCATCTCCTCCTGTATATACTATATACCTGTAGGTAATCTGTTCCTGTATATAGTATATACCTGTGTGTCATCTCCTCCTGTATATAGTATATACCTGTATGTCATCTCCTCCTGTATGTAGTATGTACCTGTATGTCATCTCCTCTATATAGTATATACCTGAGTGTCATCTCTCCTGTATATAGTATATATCTGTGTGTCATCTCCTCCTGTATATAGTATATACCTGTGTGTCATCTCCCCTGTAAATAGTATATACCTGTGTGTCATCTCCTCCTGTATATAGTATATACCTGTATGTCATCTCCTCCTGTATATACTTTATACCTGTGTGTCATCTCTCCTGTATATAGTATATGCCTGTGTGTCATCTCCCCTGTATATAGTATATACCTGTGTGTCATCTCTCCTGTATATAGTATATATCTGTGTGTCATCTCCTCCTGTATACAGTATATACCTGTGTGTCATCTCCTCCTGTATATAGTATATACCTGTGTGTCATCTCCTCCTGTATATAGTATATATCTGTATGTCATCTCCTCCTGTATATAGTATATACCTGTGTGTCATCTCCTCCTGTATATAGTATATACCTGTGTGTCATCTCCCCTGTAAATAGTATATACCTGTGTGTAATCTCCTCCTGTATATAGTATATATCTGTATGTCATTTCCTCCTGTATTAGACCTCGTTCACACGTTATTTGGTCAGTATTTTTACCTCAGTATTTGTAAGCTAAATTGTCAGCCTGATAAATCCCCAGCCTACAGGAAGCCCACCCCCTGGCAGTATATATTAGCTCACACATACACATAATAGTTTTGAGTTTTGAGCTGCGACTTTTGTGTTTCGACTTTGATGTGGCGAGGTTGGTGTATGTGTGGGGAAATGTGCGCTGAGGGTGGTATATGTGTTCGAGCACGTGGTAGTGTGTGGCGCATTTTGTGTGTGTGTTCATATCCCTGTGGTGGTGTGGTGATTATCCCATGTTCGGGCCCCACCTTAGCAACTGTACAGTATATACTCTTTGGCGCCATCACTGTCATTCTTTAAGTCCCCCTTGTTCACATCTGGTTGCTGTTAATTTGCCTCCAACACTTTTCCTTTCATTTTTTCCCCATTATGTATATAGGGGCAAAATTGTTTGGTGAATTGGAAAGCGCGGGGTTAAAATTTCACCTCACAACATAGCTTTGACGTTCTCGGGGTCCAGACGTGTGACTGTGCAAAATTTTGTGGCTGTAGCTGCGACGGTTCAGATGCCAATCCCGGACATACATACATACATACACACATTCAGCTTTATATATTATATATATATATATATATATATATATATATATATATATATATATATACACTGTATATATGTTTAAACGAACATTTGAGCCGAAAAATCCATTAGATGTTGGTTTTGCAAGCCTGCGAGAAAATCTCGCCATACGGAGCCATACGGATGTCACATGGATAATTTGATGCGAGGAAATCGCATCCTCACACTGCACACGGATCACTGTTTTGGAAACATTTGGGCGATTCTCGACCGTGAAAAACGGACCATATTTTTATACGTTGTGTGTGTCCCCGGCCTAAGGAAGATGTCTGTGTCCCCTCCTACTCATCATGGCTACTCCTAAACCACTGTCTGCATAAGTGAATCAGCAGGACCTGGTAAGTATACATATATATGTGTAGCTGTGTGTACATGTACAGTATACAGTGTGCGTGTCTGTATATGTGTATATAGTATGTGTGTACATGTGCAGTATACAGTGTGTGTATGTGTGTATATAGTATGTGTGTACATATATACAGTATATAGTATGATTGTGTATATCTGTGATGAGTAAATCTAATATATAAAGCTGAATGTGTGTGTGTGTGTATGTATGTATGTATGTATGTATGTCCGGGATTGGCATCTGAACCGTAGCAGCTACAGCCACAAAATTTTGCACAGTCACACGTCTGGACCCCGAGAGCGTCATAGGCTATGTTGTGAGGTGAAATTTTAACCCCGCGCTTTCCAATTCACCAAACAATTTTGCCCCTATCTACATAATGGGGAAAAAGTGAAAGGAAAAGTGTTGGAGGCGTCGCAGCTACAGGCACAAAATTTTGCACAGTCACACGTCTGGACCCTGAGAGCGTCAAAGCTATATTGTGAGGTGAAATTTTAACCCCGCGCTTTCCAAGTCACCAAACAATTTTGCCCCTATCTACATAATGGGGAAAAAATGAAAGGAAAAGTGTTGGAGGCAAATTAACAGCTGCCAGATGTGAACAAGGGGGACTTAAAGAATGACAGCGATGGCACCAAAGAGTATATACTGTACAGTTGCTAAGGTGGGGCCCCAACATGGGATAATCACACCACCACGGGGATATGAACACACACACAAAATGCGCCACACACTACCACGTGCTCGAACACATATACCACCCTCAGTGCACATTTCACCACACATACACCAACCTCGCCACATAAAAGTAGAAACACAAAAGTCGCCGCTCAAAACTCGCCACGCGCAAAACTCTCCACATGCAAAACTCGCCACACGTGCAAAACTCGCCACACGCAAAACTTGCACACGCAGAAAAATTGCCACACGCAGAAAAATTGCCACATGCACAAAAGTTGCAACACATGCAAAAGTTGCCTCATACAAAACTTGCACATACTCAAAAGGCACCACACATAAAACTCGCCACGCGCAAAACTCGCCATGCGCAAAACTTGCTGCACACAACTTGCTACACTAACCTGTCACATGCAACTCGACACACAAAAAGTTGCTACACGCATGTCGCCACACAAAACTCATCTCACAAAAGTCCCTACATGCATGTCGCCACACGCAACTCAACACACACAACTTGACACACGAAACTCGCCCTAAAACACACACAAGTCTGGTATCCTTCAAAAATAAAAATCTGATTAATAAGCAGACAAACTACAAGAGCAACAAATGTACCATATAGGAATCCGGCAGCTGTCAGTCACATGACCAGTCTATTATGTGTATGTGTGAGCTAATATATACTGCCAGGGGGTGGGCTTACTGTTGGCTGGGGATTTATCAGGCTGCCATTTTAGCTTACAAATACTGAGGTAAAAATACTGACCAAATAACGTGTGAACGAGGGCTAATACAGGAGGAGATGGCATACAGCTATATACTATATACAGGAGATGACACACAGGTATATACTATTTACAGGGGAGATGACACACAGGTATATACTATATACAGGAGGAGATGACACACAGATATATACTATATACAGGAGAGATGACACACAGGTATATACTATATAGAGGAGGAGATGACATACAGGTACATACTACATACAGGAGGAGATGACATACAGGTATATACTATATACAGGAGGAGATGACACACAGGTATATACTATATACAGGAGCAGATTACCTACAGGTATATAGTATATACAGGAGGAGATGACACAGGTATATGCTATGTATAGGAGGAGATGACATACAGGTATATACTATATACAGGAGATGACACACAGATATATACTATATATAGGTGAGATGACACACAGGTATATACTATATACAGGAGATTACATACAGGTATATCTAATATATAAAGCTGAATGTGTGTATGTATGTATGTGTGTATGTCCGGGATTGGCATCTGTACCGTCGCAGCTACAGCCACAAAATTTTGCACAGTCACACGTCTGGACCCCGAGAGCGTCATAGGCTATGTTGTGAGGTGAAATTTTAACCCCGCGCGTTCCAATTCACCAAACAATTTTGCTCCTATCTACATAATGGGGAAAAAGTGAAGGGAAAAGTGTTGGAGGAAAATTGACAGCTGCCAGATGTGAACAATGAGGACTTAAAGAATGAGAGCGATGGCGACAAAGAGTATATACCGTACAGTTGCTAAGGTGGGGCCCCGACATGGGATACTCACCACACACGGGGATATGAACACAAACACAAAATGCGCCACACACTACCACGTGCTTGAACACATATACCACCCTCAGCACACATTTCACCACACACACACACCAACCTCGCCACATAAAAGTCGAAACACAAAAGTCACCACTCAAAACTCGCTACATGCAAAACTCGCCATATGCAAAACTAGGCTCACGCAAAACTCGCCACACGTGCAAAACTCACCTCATGGAAAACTCACCTCATGCAAAACTTGCACACACAGAAAAATTGCCACATGTACAAAAGTTGCACCACATGCAAAAGTTGCCTCACACAAAACTTGCACATACTCAAAATGCACCACACATAAAACTCGCCACGCGCAAAACTCGCCATGCACAAATCTTGCTGCACACAACTTGCTACACTAACCTGTCACATGCAACTCAACACACAAAATGTTGCTACACGCATGTCGCCACACAAAACTCATCTCACAAAAGTCGCTACATGCATGTCGCCACACGCAACTCAACACACACAACTTGACACATAAAACTCGCCCTAAAACACACACAAGTCTGGTATTGTCCTTCAAAAATAAAAATCTGATTAATAAGCAAACTACAAGAGCAACAAATGTACCATATAGGAAATACGGCAGCTGTCAGTCACATGACCTGTCTATTATGTGTATGTGTGAGCTAATATATACTGCCAGGGGGGAGGGCTTCCTGTTGGCTGGGGATTTATCAGGCTGCCAATAGCAACCAATCACAGCTCAGCTTCTATTTTGCTACAGTTAATTAACCTGAGCTCTGATTGGTTAATATAGGCAACAAAGACATTCTCAGTATAACAAAGCTAATATATGTTGTGAAATGCTTCTATTTGCTTAGTTTTTGCCTTTTAATAATTACATTTCTATCTATTTGTTTTGTGGTTTTTGTGTGCAGAATAAATTTTTGTTAACACATTCTATTTTGCTAACAGCAGTCATTAACCCGGGCGAAGCCGGGTAGTACAGCTAGTCTAATATATAAAGCTGAATGTGTGTGTGTGTGTATGTATGTATGTATGTATGTATGTCCGGGATTGGCATCTGAACCGTAGCAGCTACAGCCACAAAATTTTGCACAGTCACACGTCTGGACCCCGAGAGCGTCATAGGCTATGTTGTGAGGTGAAATTTTAACCCCGCGCTTTCCAATTCACCAAACAATTTTGCCCCTATCTACATAATGGGGAAAAAGTGAAAGGAAAAGTGTTGGAGGCGTCGCAGCTACAGGCACAAAATTTTGCACAGTCACACGTCTGGACCCTGAGAGCGTCAAAGCTATATTGTGAGGTGAAATTTTAACCCCGCGCTTTCCAAGTCACCAAACAATTTTGCCCCTATCTACATAATGGGGAAAAAATGAAAGGAAAAGTGTTGGAGGCAAATTAACAGCTGCCAGATGTGAACAAGGGGGACTTAAAGAATGACAGCGATGGCACCAAAGAGTATATACTGTACAGTTGCTAAGGTGGGGCCCCAACATGGGATAATCACACCACCACGGGGATATGAACACACACACAAAATGCGCCACACACTACCACGTGCTCGAACACATATACCACCCTCAGTGCACATTTCACCACACATACACCAACCTCGCCACATAAAAGTAGAAACACAAAAGTCGCCGCTCAAAACTCGCCACGCGCAAAACTCTCCACATGCAAAACTCGCCACACGTGCAAAACTCGCCACACGCAAAACTTGCACACGCAGAAAAATTGCCACACGCAGAAAAATTGCCACATGCACAAAAGTTGCAACACATGCAAAAGTTGCCTCACACAAAACTTGCACATACTCAAAAGGCACCACACATAAAACTCGCCACGCGCAAAACTCGCCATGCGCAAAACTTGCTGCACACAACTTGCTACACTAACCTGTCACATGCAACTCGACACACAAAAAGTTGCTACACGCATGTCGCCACACAAAACTCATCTCACAAAAGTCCCTACATGCATGTCGCCACACGCAACTCAACACACACAACTTGACACACGAAACTCGCCCTAAAACACACACAAGTCTGGTATCCTTCAAAAATAAAAATCTGATTAATAAGCAGACAAACTACAAGAGCAACAAATGTACCA
Source organism: Ranitomeya variabilis (assembly GCF_051348905.1). Classification (NCBI taxonomy): domain Eukaryota; kingdom Metazoa; phylum Chordata; class Amphibia; order Anura; family Dendrobatidae; genus Ranitomeya; species Ranitomeya variabilis. The sequence goes on along the minus strand of NC_135235.1, from coordinate 667,691,860 downwards.
TATAGGAATCCGGCAGCTGTCAGTCACATGACCAGTCTATTATGTGTATGTGTGAGCTAATATATACTGCCAGGGGGTGGGCTTACTGTTGGCTGGGGATTTATCAGGCTGCCATTTTAGCTTACAAATACTGAGGTAAAAATACTGACCAAATAACGTGTGAACGAGGGCTAATACAGGAGGAGATGGCATACAGCTATATACTATATACAGGAGATGACACACAGGTATATACTATTTACAGGGGAGATGACACACAGGTATATACTATATACAGGAGGAGATGACACACAGATATATACTATATACAGGAGAGATGACACACAGGTATATACTATATAGAGGAGGAGATGACATACAGGTACATACTACATACAGGAGGAGATGACATACAGGTATATACTATATACAGGAGGAGATGACACACAGGTATATACTATATACAGGAGCAGATTACCTACAGGTATATAGTATATACAGGAGGAGATGACACAGGTATATGCTATGTATAGGAGGAGATGACATACAGGTATATACTATATACAGGAGATGACACACAGATATATACTATATATAGGTGAGATGACACACAGGTATATACTATATACAGGAGATTACATACAGGTATATCTAATATATAAAGCTGAATGTGTGTATGTATGTATGTGTGTATGTCCGGGATTGGCATCTGTACCGTCGCAGCTACAGCCACAAAATTTTGCACAGTCACACGTCTGGACCCCGAGAGCGTCATAGGCTATGTTGTGAGGTGAAATTTTAACCCCGCGCGTTCCAATTCACCAAACAATTTTGCTCCTATCTACATAATGGGGAAAAAGTGAAGGGAAAAGTGTTGGAGGAAAATTGACAGCTGCCAGATGTGAACAATGAGGACTTAAAGAATGAGAGCGATGGCGACAAAGAGTATATACCGTACAGTTGCTAAGGTGGGGCCCCGACATGGGATACTCACCACACACGGGGATATGAACACAAACACAAAATGCGCCACACACTACCACGTGCTTGAACACATATACCACCCTCAGCACACATTTCACCACACACACACACCAACCTCGCCACATAAAAGTCGAAACACAAAAGTCACCACTCAAAACTCGCTACATGCAAAACTCGCCATATGCAAAACTAGGCTCACGCAAAACTCGCCACACGTGCAAAACTCACCTCATGGAAAACTCACCTCATGCAAAACTTGCACACACAGAAAAATTGCCACATGTACAAAAGTTGCACCACATGCAAAAGTTGCCTCACACAAAACTTGCACATACTCAAAATGCACCACACATAAAACTCGCCACGCGCAAAACTCGCCATGCACAAATCTTGCTGCACACAACTTGCTACACTAACCTGTCACATGCAACTCAACACACAAAATGTTGCTACACGCATGTCGCCACACAAAACTCATCTCACAAAAGTCGCTACATGCATGTCGCCACACGCAACTCAACACACACAACTTGACACATAAAACTCGCCCTAAAACACACACAAGTCTGGTATTGTCCTTCAAAAATAAAAATCTGATTAATAAGCAAACTACAAGAGCAACAAATGTACCATATAGGAAATACGGCAGCTGTCAGTCACATGACCTGTCTATTATGTGTATGTGTGAGCTAATATATACTGCCAGGGGGGAGGGCTTCCTGTTGGCTGGGGATTTATCAGGCTGCCAATAGCAACCAATCACAGCTCAGCTTCTATTTTGCTACAGTTAATTAACCTGAGCTCTGATTGGTTAATATAGGCAACAAAGACATTCTCAGTATAACAAAGCTAATATATGTTGTGAAATGCTTCTATTTGCTTAGTTTTTGCCTTTTAATAATTACATTTCTATCTATTTGTTTTGTGGTTTTTGTGTGCAGAATAAATTTTTGTTAACACATTCTATTTTGCTAACAGCAGTCATTAACCCGGGCGAAGCCGGGTAGTACAGCTAGTATATATATATAGTTCTGCTCAAAAGTTTACATACCCCGTCAGAATTTCTGCTTTCTTGCCCTTTTTTTGGAGTTAACACCAAAACTCTTTCTCCACTCATGGTTAGTGGTTGGGTGAAGCCATTTATTGTCAAACTACTGTGTTTTCTCTTTTTAACTCATAATGACAACCGAAAACATCCAAATGACCCTGATCAAAAGTTCACATACCCCATTTCTTATTAGGCCGCCGTCACACATGCGAGTATTACGGACGTAAGAGCGCAGAAACTACGTGCGTAAAACTCGCATAACATACGGCACAATGCTTCTCAATGGGTCTCGTCCTATCAGCCGTATATTACGGATCCGTAATATACGGCGTTCTACGGCCGTACAAAATCGCAGCATGCTGCATTTGTCAGCGTATTGCGCAAAAAAAAATTGCCAATGAAAGTCTATGGGGGCGAGAAAAATACGGATTCCACACGGACCAGCAGTGTGACTTGCGAGAAATACGCAGCGGTGTTATAGAGAAAAGCCGGTAATTCAATTGCCGGCTTTTCATTTCTCCTGCCTAAACCCGACAGGATATGAGACATGATTACATACAGTAAACCATCTCATATCCCCTTTTTTTTTGCATATTCCACACTACTAATGTTAGTAGTGTGTGTATGCAAAATTTGGGCGCTGTAGTTGCTAAAATAAAGGGTTAAATGGCGGAAAAAATTGGCGTGGGCTCCCGCGCAATTTTCTCCGCCAGAGTGGTAAAGCCAGTGACTGAGGGCAGATATTAATAGCCTAGAGAGGGTCCATGGTTATTGGCCCCCCCGTGGCTAAAAACATCTGCCCCCAGCCACCCCAGAAAAGGCACATCTGGAAGACCGTATATGTATGTGAGCATACTGTATATAAACTGAATGTTTCTGTGTGTATATACTTTATATATGTGTATGTGTCTGTATACTGTATATATAGTATATAGTGTATGTTTCTATATGTATAAAGTATATATAATGTGTACATGTATAGTGTATATCTGTGTATATGTGCTGCATATATAGTTCTGTAATTGAAAAACAAAAGACCGTCACCTGGACCCTCAAGCCTAGTAAATAAATATATAGCAATATAAAATATATATATACATTATTATAAAAAGCCACAAAAACCAAAATGGTGCTGATATAGAATAAGCCTTTATTATATTAGTATGGCAGCAGCGGCACAGCAGTGCGTGTACTTGGGATATATATAAAAGAATTTAAAATGTATAAAGGATAGACAGGATAAAATTCAATATATACAAAAAAATAGACAATCCCATAGTCTTCTATCAGGAATATATAATGGTGTGCATATTATAACCGCTCATATATGTGGATATGTGATATACAAATGTGGATGGAAAAGGTGTCAATTAAAAAACATAAAACTAAAGTGCATGTGCTAACAATATATATATGTACACTCACTGGCCACTTTATTAGGTACACCTGTCCAACTTCTTGTTAACACTTAATTTCTAATCAGCCAATCACATGGCGGCAACTCAGTGCATTTTGGCATGTAGACATGGTCAAGACAATCTCCTGCAGTTCAAACCGAGCATCAGTATGGGGAAGAAAGGTGATTTGAGTGCCTTTGAACGTGGCATGGTTGTTGGTGCCAGAAGGGCTGGTCTGAGTATTTCAGAAACTGCTGATCTACTGGGATTTTCACGCACAACCATCTCTAGGGTTTACAGAGAATGGTCCGAAAAAGAAAAAAAATCCAGTGAGAGGCAGTTCTGTGGGCGGAAATGCCTTGTTGATGCCAGAGGTCAGAGGAGAATGGGCAGACTGGTTCGAGCTGATAGAAAGGCAACAGTGACTCAAATCGCCACCCGTTACAACCAAGGTAGGCCTAAGAGCATCTCTGAACGCACAGTGCGTCGAACTTTGAGGCAGATGGGCTACAGCAGCAGAAGACCACACCGGGTACCACTCCTTTCAGCTAAGAACAGGAAACTGAGGCTACAATTTGTACAAGCTCATCGAAATTGGACAGTAGAAGATTGGAAAAACGTTGCTTGGTCTGATGAGTCTCGATTTCTGCTGCGACATTCGGATGGTAGGGTCAGAATTTGGCGTAAACAACATGAAAGCATGGATCCATCCTGCCTTGTATGGAGCATCTTTGGGATGTGCAGCCGACAAATCTGCGGCAACTGTGTGATGCCATCATGTCAATATGGACCAAAATCTCTGAGGAATGCTTCCAGCACCTTGTTGAATCTATGCCACGAAGAATTGAGGCAGTTCTGAAGGCAAAAGGGGGTCCAACCCGTTACTAGCATGGTGTACCTAATAAAGTGGCCGGTGAGTGTATGTGCTATATAACAATATACAAAAAAAGGTGCAAAGCAATATGTGCAAATATAGGCAAGGGAAGGAGGGGAGGAACTACACCACACATAGGTGAGTCCCCTCATGCAATACAAGATTGCCAATGCACACCAATGATTAGAGGATATATGGGAATCGTATGGGAGATACAAGAATGAGTCGTATATAGACCTGTCAGTCCTGCGTTCCCAAGTACAGAGCACCCCGACGCGCGTTTCGGAGATTCCTTCGTCAGGGGGTGATGACGAATTGTAATTGTAGAGTCGCCATAATAGGGATCAGCAGTTAATGTCTAATGCCTGTGCTTTACATTAGGGCCTGTTCACACTGTCTTTACTGCGCCCGGTGGGTTCTGCCTGAATCCTGTATAGAGCCATAGATTGCAATGACAGGAATGGAGTTCACATGAATTCCACGTGATTTATTTATTTTTTCTGAACATGTCCATCTGTCCCAACAGCTACAGAAAAATGGACACTAGAAGAAAAACACAAACTGAGACTCTGAGAAAATACATCAGACGGTCAATTTCAGAAAAAAACAAACAAATGGAATTAATTTATGTGAATCCTATTTTAGGGGGATTCAGGCAGAGCCCCCGGACACACTGCAGAAGCGCAGTGTGAACAGGGCCTAATATACTATTGTGTGGAGTAGTGCAGTCTATACTATTCCGCGCTGTCCCAGTGCAGCAGCCAGACAGACACTGGCCAGACACGGATGCCGGCCAGACACGGACACCGGCCAGACACGGACACCGGCCAGACACAGACACCGACCAGACACGTACACCAGCCAGACACGTACTCTGGCCAGACACGGACAGGGGCCAGACACAGACACCGGCCAGACACGGACAGGGGCCAGACACGGGTGCCAGCCAGACACAGACACCAGGCCAGACACAGACAGGGGCCAGACACAGACACCGGCCAGACACAGACAGGGGCCAGACACGGACACCGGCCAGACAGGACACCGGCCAGACACAGACACCAGGCCAGACACGGACACCGGCCAGACACAGACAGGGGCCAGACACGGGTGCCAGCCAGACACAGACACCAGGCCAGACACGGACACCGGCCAGACAGACAGGGGCCAGACACAGACACCGGCCAGACACGGACACCGGCCAGACACAGACACCAGGCCAGACACAGACACCAGGCCAGACACAGACACCGGCGAAACACAGACAGGGGCCAGACACAGACACAGACAGGGGCCAGACACGGGTGCCAGCCAGACCCAGACACGGACACTGGCCAGACAGACAGGGTCCAGACACAGACACCGGCCAGACATGGACAGGGGCCAGACACTGGCCAGACACAGACACCGGCCAGACACAGACACCGGCCAGACACGTACACCAGCCAGACACGGACAGGGGCCAGACACAGACACCGGCCAGACATAGACACCAGGCCAGACACGTACACTGGCCAGACACGGACAGGGGCCAGACACAGACACAGGCCAGACACGGGCGCCGGCCAGACACAGACACTGGCCAGACACAGACACTGGCCAGACACAGACACTGGCCAGACACAGACACCGGCCAGACACGGGCGCTGGCCATACACGGACACCGGCCAGACACCGACACTGGCCAGACACCGACACTGGCCAGACACCGACACTGGCCAGACACAGACACCGGCCAGACACAGACGCCGGCCAGACACGGACACCGGCCAGAAGACACTTTTTTATAAATCTGTTGCTGTCGTCTTTCATCATTTCTGCAGTGTTTCTTTTCCAAGTCAAATGAACGCGAAACAAAACTGCAACTGAAAAGGCTGCAGAAAAAGCCGAATATTTCCTGCCATCACTGTAGATCAATCCGCAGCAAAAATGGTGTGTGTGAACAGACACTGCAGGGGTTTTCTGTTAATGTAAAAATAATTAGCATGAAATGATAAATCCCCTGCAGCTCCAGCACTGATGCTCTGGAGGTCTCTGCCATACTTAGCACTGGACTGCAGTGATCTTGTGGCTCCGGGGGTCTCCTCCAGTCTCAGCACTGGGCTGCAGAGGTCTTGTGGCTTCGGGGGTCTCTGCCAGTCTCAGCACTGGGCTGCAGGGGTCTTGTGGCTGCGGTGGTCTCTGCCAGTCTTAGCACTGGGCTGCAGGGGTCTTGTGGCTGCGTACGTCTCTGCCAGTCTTAGCACTGGGCTACAATCATCTTTTGGCTGCACCTTATATTATAGCTGCAAAGTGAATAATAACCATCAGGGACCCCGAACCATCGGCAAAGGAGCCAGAGGGGATTTAGCAGAGTTGTTTGGGGTGACATTTTTTTTAATCGCTTTTTATTCTGCCATTTGTGAAGTAGGATGTAGAAAAAGACGTCAAATCTGCTAATGTTTTCTATTATGTTCTATATGTGACTATACAGCCCCCTTCACACAACCGTGTATCATGTTTTTCACAGATGCTACAAGTCCCTTTTTAGCCTACGGTGCTGCACTCATGTCCGTGTTTTCCCAGCAGCACAGATGACAAGGACCAATACAAGTCTATGGATCCATGTAAACATGTTGTCCGTGTGCTGTACAAGGGGATCATGCATACCAGAATGGGGAATGAGGTGACCATGTACACCAGGAAAGGGATGAGGGGACAATATATACCAGGATAGGGAAAAGGGTGCCATGCATACCAGGATGGGGATGAGGGGCCATGCATACCAGGATAGGGATGATGGGGCCATGCATACCAGGATGGGGATGATGGGGCCATGCATACCAGGATAGGGATGAGGAGGTCATGCATACCAGGATGGGGATGAGGGGACAATATATACCAGGATAGCGATGAGGGGGCCATGCATACCAGGATGGGGATGATGGGGCCATGCATACCAGGAAAGGGATGAGGGGACAATATATACCAGGATAGGGATGATGGGGCCATGCATACCAGGATAGGAATGAGAGGGCCATGCATACCAGGATGGGAATGATGGGGCCATGCATACCAGGATAGGGATGAGGGGGTAATGCATACCAGGATGGGGATGAGGGGACAATATATACCAAGATAGGGATGATGGGGCCATGCATACCAGGCTGGGGATGAGGGGGTCATGCATACAAGGATAGGGATGAGGGGGCCATGCATACCAGAATAGGGATGAGGGGGCCATACATACCAGGATGGTGATGACAATCCCATGCATACCAGGATAGGGATGAGGGGGCCAGGTATACCAAGATGGGGATGAGGGGGCCATGCAAACCAGGATAGGGATGACGAGGCCATGCATACCAGGAAAGGGATGAAAGGGCCATGCATACCAGGATAGGGATGAGGGGGTCATGCATACCAGGATGGGGATGAGGGGGCCATGCATACCAGGATAGGGATAACGAGGCCATGCATACCAGGAAATGGATAAAAGGGCCATGCATACCAGGATAGGGATGAGGGGGCTATCCAAACCAGGATAGGGATGACAATCCCATGCATACCAGAATAGGGATGAGGGGGCCATACATACCAGGATGGTGATAACAATCCCATGCATACCAGGATGGGGATGAGGGGGCCATGCAAACCAGGATAGGGATGACGAGGCCATGCATACCAGGATGGGGATGAGGGGGCCCTGGAAACCAGGATAGGGATAACGAGGCCATGCATACCAGGAAAGGCATGAGAGGGCTAGGCATATCAGGATAGGGATGAGGGGGTCATACATCCCAGGATGGTGATGACAATCCCATGCATACCAGAATAGGGAAGAGGAGGCCATGTATACCAGGATGGTGATGACAATCCCATGCATACCAGGAAAGGGATGAGGGGGCCATGTATACCAGGATGGTGATGACAATCCCATGCATACCAGGAAAGGGATGAGGGGGCCATGTATACCAGGATGGTGATGACAATCCCATGCATACTAGGATAGGGATGATGGGGCCATGCATACCAGTATGGGAATAAGGGGGCCATGCATACCAGGATAGGAATGAGTGGGCCATGCATACCAGGATAGGGATCAGGGTGCCATGCATACCAAGATAGGGATGAGGGGACCATGTATACCAGGATAGGGATGAGGGGACAATATATACCAGGATGGGGATGGAGCCAAGCATAGCAGGATGTTGATGAGGGGGTCATACCAGGATAAGGATGAGGTGGCCATTCATACCAGGATAGCGATGAGGGGGCCATGCATACCATGATGAGGATCAGGGGATCATGCATACCATGATGGGGATGAGGGGACAATTTTTACCAGGATGGGGATTAAGGGGTTATATATTCCAGGATAGGGATTAGGGGACAATATTATTATTATTATTTATTGTTATGGCGCTTTACATGTAAGGAGGGGTGTACATAATAAAAACAAGTACAATAATCTTAAACAATACAAGTCATAACTGGTACAGGAGGAGAGAGGACCCTGCCCGCGAAGGCTCACACTCTACAAGAGATGGGTGAGAATACAGTAGGCGAGGGTAGAGCTGGTCTAATAATAATATATATTAATATATTATATAATATATAATATAATATATACCAGGATGGGGATGAGGGGACAATGTATACCAGGATGGGGATTAGGGGGCCATATATACCAGGATAGGGATGAGGGGACCATGTATACCAGGATGGGGATTAGGGGGCCATATATACCAGGATAAGGATGAGGGGGTCATGCATACCAGGATGGGGATTAGGGAGCCATACATACTAGAATGGGGATGAGGGGGCCATGCATACCAGGATAGGGATGAAGGGAGCATGTATACCAGGATAGGGATGAGGGGACAATATATACCAGGATAGGGATGGGGGCCATGCATAGCAGGATGTTGATGAGGGGGCCATGCATACCAGGATGGGGATGAGGGGGGCTATATCTACCTGGATTCGGGACATATATACACCAGGAAGGGGGATAATAGTACAGAACTGACCACATTTTTTACTTCAATTTTTTTCTAATTTCCACCTCTAAAACCTAGGTGCGTCTTATGATCAAAAAAATACGGTATATATCAGTGAGCGAGGGAGTACGTGGCGGCCATAATACTGTAGGGCTGCATTGTATTCTATGGGGGGTCTGCATTATAGTCTATGAAGGGGCTATATTATATTCTATGAGGGGGGCTACATTTTATTATATGAGGGCTGCATTATTTTCTATGAGGGGGGCTACATTTTATTATATGAGGGCTGCATTATTTTCTATGAGGGGGGCTGCATTTTATTATATGAGGGCTGCATTATTTTCTATGAGGGGGGCTACCCCAACCCCTGCTGTATCAATAAGACGTGTGCTACCTTTTTATACCCTGATATTAGCTTGTTACCGCACAATTGGTGGTCTTGTATTTATTTCTATGTAACTACATAGTGGGCCCCAAGAATGATTTTCTCTGGTGGGCCCAAAGTGCTCCAGTCCAATGCTGCATGTATAGGATTTTTTTCTATTTAAAACAGCACTCCCCATAGCTTTTAAAAAAACTAATGTCATTTATTCCATGTGGTGGGACAATCCTTAGAACAGCAGGGAGAGCGGGAAGTGAAGGAGGACAACAGCCGTTTTGTGCTTATTCCAGAGCTTCTGCGGGTCCAAGATTTTTTTTCTCTTGATATTTCTTTTAAATTTAAGTAGTGAAAAAAAATCCAACGTTTGTAACGAAAAAAGTCGTCATTTTTCGTGATCTGGGGCTGGGTGAGGGCTTACTTTTTGCGAGCTGAGCTGACGTTTTTATTGATACCATTTTGGTGCAGATATGATCTTTTGATCGCCAATTATTGTATTTTAATACAATGTAATTCTGGAGTCTTGATTTTTTTTCTTGTTACGTCATTTACTGATTGGATTAATTATTTTCATATATTAATAGATCAGGCGATTCTGAACTCGACGATACTAAACGTGTATTTTTTATGTGTATTTTTTATTTTTTAAAATTGTTTTATTTTGAATGGGGAGAATGGGGGGTGATTTAAACTTATTTATTTATTTTTTTTAATTTTTTTTTACTTGCCTCAATAGTCCCCTAAGGAGACTTGAAGCTGCGATCTTCTGATCGCTTGTGCTGCACATAGCAGGCCTTTAGCCCTGCCACAGTATGTGTAGCTAAAATGCTAATCAGATGTGAGCGCTGACCGCTGGGCGGCCCCTCATAGCTATCAGACAATAACAACCACAGGAGTCTCCTGCAGACACCGGGTTGTCATACCAACCCATCGGCGACCCAAGGTCATGTGAGAGCCGATAGATGAGGTTTGTGACGCACTTCCGTCGTGATCATGTTAAATGCCGCTGTCAGATATTAAAAGTGGCATTTAACATGTTAACAGCTGCGGGTGGATTGTGATTCTACCCGAGGCTATTAGGGGCACATGTCAGCTAATTAAATCAGCTGACATGTGCCACAAAGGTTGCAGGCTCATCGCCGGAGCCAGAAGCATACAAGAAGAGGAGACGACCTTGGACGTACTTATACTTCTAATGTGGGAAAGGAGTATATATGCAAATATATTACAGATGAGCGGATCAATTCGTTTGAGTCCAATTTCCTGAAATTCATGGTTTCATGTGAATTCATATTCTTTAAATGTGATTAGTGGTTCACAATAACAATCCCCAAAAAACTTGTCTGATACCATTTCCCACACTGCCGGAGAGAGCACAGTGTCAGAGCACTTTTAACCTATACATTAACCCCATATTAGCCTTATATTACATGGCAGGTTCCCTTACACCTACATACCCGCAGTGATCTGCAGGCTGATAAGCGCCATCTTTATAGGTATTTCACATTCCCGATAAAGTTGTGTTTCTTACAGAGGTAATAAAATGTCAGACATTTATCCATCAATCACAGGATGGCGCCCACCCAGCTCCAACACTGAGATGTGCGCAGTTGGTGGCATGTGTCCTGTGCCCTGAGAATATTACTGGACATGGATTTGTTGTATCTTTATAGCACTGATATTACAGCTTATTACTAATTACTAATAATCTTCTATGTCTGTAACCTGAGAAGTATTTGTGATATAAAAGTGACATGAGTAATATGTGACGGATTTCACTCTGCTCCAATAATAAAATGTTATAACATAAGAATCAAAAGACAAAAAATAAAATAAATCTGCGATCACGTTGTGTTAGTGTCGGCTTTGTAACCAGAGTGTTTAGCAATGGGAATTTATGATTGGTTGGCCTGGCCTTTTTAAGGCTGTTTGTTTACTTGGATGCCACTCCCCCGGAAGAAGGCTGTAGCGCCAAAACGCGCGTTGGGGATGGTGGGCATCACAGGGCTCCAGGCAACTACAGGTAATTACCATGATCATTTGATCAGAATTAGTTATCTTTTGTTTTGTTTCCTCTGGATGTGGTATACAGCCCCTCTAGAGTCACCTGCTCTGGTATATACCTCTTTATTCTAGATCTTATACTATTATTACTCCTGGGTATATACAAAGCATTGAGCAGTTCATTCAACCTTTAATTGCTATACATCTGTTGGTGTCTGGTGCTTATTGTGGTCCCACTTATTTTGGCTCACCTCTGTCACATCCTTGCATTTTTTATTATTGTTCAAATAAAGTTTTGATATATTCCTTTATCTACTGATTCGTGGTGGTGCTTGTTTTCTATATGAGTTTTATACCTATTTGGCACTGAATCCATTCCTTCCTTTCCACATATCTACTTAGATTTTTTGTCGATATAGACCTTGTGTGTGTGTGTATACACCCCACCAACACCGCATATTACCCACCGCCTATGAGGACTTTCTATAATTTTCTATTTGAATTTTGGAAAGTAAAACACATACTCACCCTATATGACGCTATTTTATTAACGTTTCTTTAGTGTCCACAATGATAGAGGTGTCAGTTACTATAGTAACTACCGCGTTTCCCCATATATAGAACAGGGTCTTTTACTATTTTTTGCTCCAAAAGCTGTGTTAGGGCTTATTTTCAGGGGATGTCCTATGTTTTCATGAACAACAGTCTAAATTATTCTTGAACAAAAAAAGTCAACATTTATTCAAATATACAAATATGTCTGAAGCCAAACCAAAGCCTTTGCTCTCCTGTCAGCAACCCATTCACAGACCGGGCCTTCCAGCTCAGGATTTAATGGTTACTGACCTGATCCACACGTGCGCTTCTTAGCATTTCCCTTGTACATCTCTTGGCTGAGATTTTTGCCCTGGGAGTCCACTGTAATTCATTTCTTGTACTCAATGAAATAGCTCTTTCTTTTTCCCCTTATAGTGTCTGTGGGTCAAAACACCAGTGTGGTATATTTCTTGTTCATCTGTTTACAGAAGGTACTGTACCACTTAAAATGGTGGATAAACCCTTTGCCAAGAAAAACAGACACTCCCAAAAGAATCTAATTGAAAAGACCCCACAAGACCCAAACAATACGAGTTATTAAGTGCCAGGCTCTCTCACACATAGATCGGGTAGTCCTGATGGCGTCATTCCTGTCACAGGCGTGTTATGTGCTGTACGGTCCCTTGGCGTTCCTTCTATTCTCTTTGGTTTGCTTCACCTGATGACCCGGAAAGAGCCACAATGCTCTAATATAATGGGCTCGGGAGTGGAGTGATGCTAGTGGGGCTACCCAATGTGTGCTTTACAGCCTGGCACTTGCCAAACATTCTCGTTTTGTGTCTCATGGGGTCTTTTGAGTGCAATTCTTTTGGGGATGCCTTCTTTCCTTGGTGAAGGGCCCATCTGTCCTGCTGCATTCTATTTCCAATTGATTTTACAACTTCACGTCTAGCTGCCTTAACACTATTTCAGTTAATTTTCTTTATGACACCGAAAATCTATATCCTATAAATATCGGATCGATACAAACCTCACTATTCCTATCTGAACCCCGAAGATATAGCGCCTATGAAAGATGCTTTGATGAGAACAAAAATTACTTCTGGGTAAACAGATCTCCTTTTGGTGTCTAGTTCCTAGAAAAGATTTTTTCAGTTTAATTACCTGGACACTTCAGGGAGAAACAGCTTCACAGGAGATGAGGTGTTCGCGCTGTCTATATTTCTCCTGTTTTAACAACTTAACAACCAATGATGCATCTATCCATCATGGGACGCCTCGCCGCAGTCCGCACCTTTTCCGCCACATAACAGTTGATCTGGTCAGCTGACATGTGCCGCTAAAAGCTGCGGGAGGAATCTCGATCTCCCCTGCGGATGTTCACCTATTAAATGCCACTGTCAAACGCGGACAGCGGCATTTTACATGCATTTCCAGCAATTGCGCCAGAAATCCACCCATTGGTGACCCCCATCACGTGATCGCGGGTCTCAGATGGGTTGGCATGACAACCAGAAGTCTCCTGGAGACCTCTATGATTGTCTCTGCCAGATTGCTATAAGCACCACCCAGTGGTCTGCGCTCATAGCATGTGAGGTATTCTGCTACATGCATGCGACCTGATCATCGCCTGTACGTAGCAGAGCTGATCAGGTTATGGCAGCTTCTAGTCTCCCATGGAGACTATTGAAGCATGTCAAAAGTGAAAAAAAAAGTTAAAAAAAATATATATATTAAAGTTCAAATCATCCACCTTTTAAAACAATTAAAAAAAATCAAATATACACATATTTGGTATCGCCGCATTCAGAATCGTTCGATCAACAAAAAAAAGGATTAACCTAATCGCTAAAAACAGTGTAGCGAGAAAACAAAATGAAAATGCCAGAATTATGTTTCTTGGGTCGCCGCGACATTGCATTAAAATGCAATAACAGGTGATCAAAAGATCGCATCTGCACCAAAATGGTATAATTAAAAACATCAGCTTGGCGTGGAAAAAAAAGCCTGCACCCAACCCGAGATCACGAAAAATGGAGACACTACGGGTATCAGAAAATGGCGCAATTTTATTTATTTTTTAAGAAAAGTTTGAATTTTTCTTCACCACTTAGATTAAAAAAAACCCTATACATGTTTGGTATCCATGAACTCGTAAAGACCTGGAGAATCATAATGGTAGGCCAGATTTAGTGAACCTAGTAAAAAAGCAAAACAAAAAAACAACAGTGGAATTGCACTTTTTTTGAAATTTCACCGCACTTTTAATTTTTTCCCGTTTTCTAGGATAAGATATGTTAAAACCAATGGTGTTGTTAAAAAATACAACTCGTTCCACAAAAAACAAGCCCTCACATGGCCATATTGACAGAAAAACAAAAAAGTTATGGCTCTGGGAAAAGGGTAGCAAAAAATGAAAACGCAAAAACAAAAATATCTCCGATCATGAAGGGGTTAATTTGTTCCTCTCTCTCCCTAGCTATAACTCATTTTCCCTCATCCTTATATGTTCCTTGTGAAGGCCTATTTCAAAGGGAGTTTGAATTGTCAGCTCTTCCCCATTCCCTTTAGATGTGTTATGGATTTTAGTTTTCCTCTATGACTACATATATATTCCATCTGTTGGAATCGGAGGTGTTTATGCTCTACGTTCATTGTGAGTTCCCCTCTAACTGGTGTAGTAGTGACATCAGCCTTGGTCTTGTCCATCACTCGTCAGTCAATTGCGTAATTGTCCTGACAATTGGACGGAGCGGAGTGTTGTTCCCTTACAAACTGGTGGCAGTGGTTGAATCTGCGTGATCTCCCTGTTGCTGTTTCCAGATATATTGGTGACACTATCCAATATTTTTTCATAATTTCTTGTTTTATCAAAAAGTAGCCAAATTTTCAAAATATGTCAACCATTGTGGTAAAGACAAACCATATTGCACCTCAATCCTGCCCCTACCTTGTCACAGAGGTTGGACCCTAATATCACAAATGGCTCCCCGCTCTATAGATGAGCGAACTTGTTCGGAAAACGTTTGCCAATCTCAAATTCGGCACAAATGTAGAGCGTTCAGATTCATGTTCGGTTTCCCGAGCTTTTTTTTCTCAAAGTCGGCAAAATCCGGTCACAGTTCGGTAAATCATCACATTTCCATTAATGCTTTTGTTATGACTTTGGCTAAGGTAGTGGTGCTGTATGATTAGAAGGGGTGACAGTGGGACTGTTTGATGAGGAGAGGGGGTGTCTAGGTCAGAGGAGCTGTGCAATGTAATTTTTTTACTTTAATAACTTAATGTGTGTACATTCCGGTATAACAGGCCAGATTAACCCCCTCCCCACCCAGAAAATACCAGGGCTAAAGTGGCCTAGGCCAGATTATACCCCTCTGAGCCAGAATATACCCCAGCTGCTGTGGATCAGATTTTTGATGCTTTTGAGAACCATTGAGTGATATATTTAATAACGGGGCCCCAGTCAGTGCACAGGAGCCCCAGGCAGCGCACAGGGGGCAGAGACAGTGCATGGGGCCCTGTCATGATCTCTGCAGGCAGAGATCATAGCAAGCCTATAGAGGGACAAGCTCTCGGAAGATGGAACTATACTGACCATGAACTAAGCCTGCCGCGCAACTAGAAATAGCCAGGTAGCATTTCCTATTTATCGCTAGATGCCCAGCTCTGGCCTAAGACCTAAATAGCTAGCAGAGGGAAATATAAGACCTGGCTCACCTCTAGAGAAATATTCCAAAGAAGACAGTAGCCCCCCACATATAATGACGGTGAGTTCAGATGAAACAACAAACGCAGCAGGAAAATAGTCTTAGCAAATTTGAGGTCCGCTTACTAGATAGCAGAAGACAGATAGTATACTTTCATGGTCAGCAGAAAAACACTAACAAAACACCATCCAGAGATTACCTTAAACTCTGGCATTAACTCATAACGCCAGAGTAGCAATCCCTGATCAACGAGAGCTTTCCAGACACAGTAACAAAACTTCAGCTGTGAACTGGAACAAATAGGCAAAACAAAACATGGACAAAAGTCCAACTTATCTAGTAGTTGTCTAGAAGCAGGAACAAGCACTGAGAGGCATCAGATAACATTGTTGACCGGCAAGAAACCACCAGAGAAATGAGCTTAAATAGCGACACCCACTACTGATGGAACCAGGTGAAACAGGAAAGAGGATGACAAGTCCAATTCCACAAGCGGCCACCGGGGGAGCCCAGAATCCAAATTCACAACAGTACCCCCCCCTCAAGGAGGGGGCACCGAACCCTCACCAGATCCACCAGGGCGACCAGGATGAGCCCTATGGAAGGCACGAACAAGATCAGAAGCATGAACATCAGATGCATTGACCCAAGAATTATCCTCCTGGCCGTAACCCTTCCAGTTGACCAGATACTGGAGTCTCCGTCTGGAAACACGAGAGTCCAAAATTTTCTCCACAACGTACTCCAACTCACCCTCAACTAACACCGGAGCAGGAGGCTCAACTGAAGGTACAACAGGTACCTCATACCTGCGCAATAACGACCGATGAAAAACGTTATGAATGGAAAAGGACGCAGGGAGGTCCAAACGGAAAGAAACAGGATTAAGAATCTCCAATATTCTATAAGGGCCGATGAACCGAGGTTTAAACTTAGGAGAAGAGACCCTCATAGGGACAAAACGAGAAGACAACCACACCAAATCTCCAACACAAAGCCGAGAACCAACACGACGATGACGGTTGGCAAAACGCTGAGTCTTCTCCTGGGACAACTTCAAATTGTCCATAACCTGCCCCCAGATGTGATGCAATCTCTCCACCACCGCATCCACTCCAGGACAATCCGAGGATTCCACCTGACCGGAGGAAAATCGAGGGTGAAACCCCGAATTACAGAAAAACGGGGACATCAAGGTGGAAGAGCTGGCCCGATTATTGAGGGCGAACTCTGCCAATGGCAAAAAAGCAACCCAATCATCCTGGTCAGCAGAGACAAAACACCTCAGATATGTCTCCAGGGTCTGATTAGTCCGCTCGGTCTGGCCATTAGTCTGAGGGTGAAAAGCAGATGAAAAAGACAAATCTATGCCCATCCTAGCACAGAATGCCCGCCAAAATCTAGACACAAATTGGGTACCTCTGTCAGAAACAATATTCTCAGGAATACCGTGCAATCGGACAACATTCTGAAAAAACAGAGGAACCAACTCAGAAGAAGAAGGCAACTTGGGCAGAGGAACCAAATGGACCATTTTAGAGAAACGGTCACAGACCACCCAGATGACAGACATCTTCTGGGAAACAGGCAGATCAGAAATAAAATCCATCGAGATGTGTGTCCAAGGCCTCTTAGGAATAGGCAAGGGCAACAGCAGTCCGCTAGCCCGAGAACTACAAGACTTGGCCCGAGCACAAACGTCACATGACTGCACAAAGACTCGCACATCTCGTGACAGGGAAGGCCACCAGAAGGATCTTGCCACCAAATCCCTGGTACCAAAAATTCCGGGATGACCTGCCAATGCAGAAGAATGTACCTCAGAGATGACTCTGCTGGTCCAATGATCCGGAACAAACAGTCTATCAGGCGGACAACGATCCGGTCTATCCGCCTGAAACTCTTGCAAGGACCGCCGCAGATCAGGAGAAACGGCCGACAAAATTACTCCCTCCCTAAGGATACCTGTGGGTTCAGAATTACCAGGAGAGTCCGGGTCAAAACTCCTAGAAAGGGCATCTGCCTTAACATTCTTAGAACCCGGTAGGTATGACACCACAAAATTAAAGCGAGAAAAAAATAAAGACCAGCGCGCCTGTCTAGGATTCAGGCGTCTGGCAGTCTCAAGATAAATCAAATTTTTGTGGTCAGTCAATACCACCACCTGATGCCTAGCCCCCTCGAGCCAATGGCGCCACTCCTCAAACGCCCACTTCATGGCTAAAAGCTCCCGATTCCCAACATCATAATTCCGCTCTGCGGGCGAAAATTTGCGAGAAAAGAAGGCACAAGGCCTAATGACGGAGCAGTCGGAACCTTTCTGCGACAACACTGCCCCAGCTCCGATCTCCGAAGCGTCAACCTCAACCTGAAAAGGCAGATTCACATCAGGCTGACGCAACACAGGGGCAGAGGCAAAACGGTGCTTAAGCTCCTGAAAGGCCTCTACAGCATGAGGGGACCAATTAGCCACATCAGCGCCTTGTCTGGTCAAATCAGTCAGTGGTTTAACGACATCCGAAAAACCAGCAATAAATCGGCGGTAAAAGTTGGCAAAGCCCAAAAATCTCTGAAGACCCTTAAGAGAGGAGGGCTGGGTCCAGTCACAAATAGCTTGCACCTTGACGGGATCCATCTCAATGGAAGAGGGAGAAAAAATATACCCCAAAAAGGAAATTTTCTGGACCCCAAAAACGCACTTAGACCCCTTCACACATAAAGAATTAGACCGCAGAACCTGAAAAACTCTCCTGACCTGCTGGACATGAGAGTCCCAGTCATCAGAAAAAATCAGAATATCATCCAGATATATTATCATAAATTTATCCAGAAAATCGCGGAAAATATCATGCATAAAAGACTGGAAAACTGAAGGGGCATTAGAAAGACCAAAAGGCATGACCAAATACTCAAAGTGGCCCTCGGGCGTATTAAATGCGGTCTTCCACTCATCCCCCTGCCTGATCCGCACCAAATTATACGCCCCACGAAGATCAATTTTAGAGAACCACTTAGCACCCTCTATACGAGCAAACAAATCAGTAAGCAATGGCAATGGGTATTGATACTTAACAGTGATCTTATTCAGAAGCCGATAATCAATACATGGTCTCAAAGAGCCGTCTTTTTTTGAGACAAAGAAAAACCCAGCTCCCAAGGGAGAAGAAGATGGACGAATATGTCCCTTTTCCAAAGACTCCTTTATATATTCCCGCATAGCAGCATGTTCCGGCACAGACAGATTAAACAAACGACCCTTTGGATATTTACAACCCGGTATCAAATCTATGGCACAATCGCACTCACGGTGCGGAGGTAACGACCCAAGCTTGGGTTCGTCAAAGACGTCTTGAAAATCAGAGAGGAACTCAGGGACTTCAGAGGGAATGGACGACGAAATAGAAACCAAAGGTAAGTCCCCATGAATACCCTTACATCCCCAGCTCAACACAGACATTGCTCTCCAGTCCAAGACTGGGTTGTGAGACTGCAACCATGGCAATCCCAGTACCAAATCGTCATGTAAATTATACAGCACCAGGAAACGAATAATCTCCTGGTGATCCGGATTGATACGCATGGTTACTTGTGTCCAGTATTGTGGTTTATTATTAGCCAATGGGGTGGAGTCAATCCCCTTCAGAGGAATAAGAGTCTCCAAAGGCTCTAAATCAAAACCACAACGATTGGCAAAGAACCAATCCATAAGACTCAGAGCGGCGCCAGAGTCAACATAGGCGTCCGTGGCAATGGATGACAAAGAGCAAATCAGGGTTACAGACAAAATAAACTTAGACTGAATAGTGCCAATGGAAACAGACTTATCAAGCTTCTTTGTACGCCTAGAGCATGCTGATATAACATGAGTAGAATCCCCACAATAGAAACACAATCCATTCTTCCGTCTAAAATTCTGTCGCTCGCTCTTGGACAGAATTCTATCACACTGCATACTTTCTGGCGTCTTTTCCATAGACACCGCCAGATGGTGCACCGGTTTGCGCTCCCGCAGACGCCTATCAATCTGAATAGCCATTGTCATGGACTCATTCAGACCTGCAGGCACAGGGAACCCCACCATAACATCCTTAACGGCATCAGAGAGACCTTCTCTGAAAGTTGCCGCCAAGGCGCACTCATTCCACTGAGTAAGCACAGACCATTTACGGAATTTTTGGCAGAAAACTTCAGCTTCGTCTTGCCCCTGAGATAGTGCCATCAAAGTTTTTTCTGCCTGAAGTTCCAAATGAGGTTCCTCATAAAGCAAGCCCAAGGCCAGAAAAAACGCATCCACATCGCGTAACGCAGGATCCCCTGCTGGCAATGAGAAGGCCCAATCTTGAGGGTCACCCCTGAGCAAGGAAATCACAATCCTAACCTGCTGAGCAGGGTCTCCAGCTGAACGAGACTTCAGGGACAAATAAAGCTTACAATTATTTCGGAAATTCTGGAAGCTAACTCTATTCCCTGTGAAGAACTCCGGCAAAGGAATTCTCGGCTCAGATACCGGAGCATGTACCACAAAATCTTGTAAATTTTGTACTTTCGTGATGAGATTATTCAAACCCGCAGTTACACTCTGGAGATCCATTATTGTCAGGTGCACACAGAGCCATACAGAGATTAGGAGGAGAGAGAGAAAAAAGACTGCAGCAAGGCAGACTGGAGGAAAAAAAAAAAAAAAAATTCCAGCAGACTTCTTATAACTCTCCTTTCTCAACCTGGGTCTTTAACACTTTATTGGCCGGTCAAACTATCATGATCTCTGCAGGCAGAGATCATAGCAAGCCTATAGAGGGACAAGCTCTCGGAAGATGGAACTATACTGACCATGAACTAAGCCTGCCGCGCAACTAGAAATAGCCAGGTAGCATTTCCTATTTATCGCTAGATGCCCAGCTCTGGCCTAAGACCTAAATAGCTAGCAGAGGGAAATATAAGACCTGGCTCACCTCTAGAGAAATATTCCAAAGAAGACAGTAGCCCCCCACATATAATGACGGTGAGTTCAGATGAAACAACAAACGCAGCAGGAAAATAGTCTTAGCAAATTTGAGGTCCGCTTACTAGATAGCAGAAGACAGATAGTATACTTTCATGGTCAGCAGAAAAACACTAACAAAACACCATCCAGAGATTACCTTAAACTCTGGCATTAACTCATAACGCCAGAGTAGCAATCCCTGATCAACGAGAGCTTTCCAGACACAGTAACAAAACTTCAGCTGTGAACTGGAACAAATAGGCAAAACAAAACATGGACAAAAGTCCAACTTATCTAGTAGTTGTCTAGAAGCAGGAACAAGCACTGAGAGGCATCAGATAACATTGTTCACCGGCAAGAAACCACCAGAGAAATGAGCTTAAATAGCGACACCCACTACTGATGGAACCAGGTGAAACAGGAAAGAGGATGACAAGTCCAATTCCACAAGCGGCCACCGGGGGAGCCCAGAATCCAAATTCACAACAGGGCCCCAGACAGCGCAAGGGGCCCCAGACATCGCACAGGATCAGGGGTGGATTAAGGGTAGCCAGGGTCCTGGGCTGTTCAGACACTGTGGGCCCCCCGGTCATGTGACAGGGTCATGTGATGGGGTCATGCGTCGGGGTCATGACTGAATACTACAATACTGATCAGTAATAATAAAAAAAACCACAATACTATCACCATAAGTGCCAGTATTCACAGGATATCTGTACTTAGTATGCAGTGTCTGTGTAGAGGTAATACAGTGATCACTGGTGACATTATACACAGGAGCTCTGTATATAGTATACAGTGTAGTGTCAGTGTATAGGTAACACACTGACTCACCAGTGACGTCTCTAGGTGAATTCCTTCATCATTCATCTATTAGGGTTGAACAATTAATAAAATGTTCAATTCTCTAGTTGCCTACTCCTGGCCTAATGGATATTGATCATGTGCACTAAAGAAATACACCAGACACAGTCAGCTGTAACTCTCCTTGATCAATGTGTGGCTCAGCTCCAAGAAGGCAGTTTATTAGTCAAACACAATGTTATATATCTCCTGTAAGGGGGCTCGGTTAGCTCTAAAATGGGAGTGATCGGATGTATTCCATTGGTTAGTGGGTTGGGCATGAGCAAGTCCATGGGCGGATCCATGAGGTCATCAGGGTGGGTTGGTCCGTGAGGTCATCAGGGTGGGCGTCGCTGTGGGTGGATCCATGAGGTCATCAGGGTGGGCGTCATCTTGGATACCAGAGCACACGGCATGCTGAAACAGGAAATGGCGGCCATCTTCAGAGTCTTCATTGTTCATCTTGGATACCAGAGCACACGGCTCTGGTAGAGGAGATGGCAGCCATCTTAAGTGTCTTACTTTGTCTGAGGAAAACTTATGTAAGGTTAAACAATACATGTTATAGGTTGCTTCCCTCAATTACCTTATGTGTTGAGGTTAATTAAGTATTTGATCTTATGGCTCTCCTCAACACATCCAGCACAGACCGCCATCACTACACCCAGCCAGGACTCGTCTCTGCAGGAAATAACAGTTATCTCGAGCTCCGCTTGCAAAACACATTACTTAATTTTTCCCAACTTCAACATTACACCACATGAAGAAAAAAAGGCGACATAGTATCACTCTACACAGTAACAGGCCTGACCCCTAATTTAAAACAGTATACTCAAAAAATAAAATAAATACGTCACTGCAGTAATAATATCCCTTAATTAGCCCTTATGGTAATAATATCCCCCCTCCCCGCCCCCTGTATCTCATTCCTGGCTCCAGCCATATGTTCTCGCATCCTGCCCTCATGAGTATCCATTCTGCCCCATATGATCTCCCCTTCCTGCCCCATCTGTCTCCATCCTGTCCCATGATCCTGCATGATCTGTCTCCAATCCTGCCACATGTCTCCAATCATGCCCCGTATCTACATTCTGCCCATGCCTCCAGTCCTGCCCCCAGTGTGTCCAGCATTCTGCCCCAGTGTCCAGCATATTGCCCCCAGTGTGTCCAGCATATTGCCCCCAGTGTGTCCAGCATTCTGCCCCAGTGTGTCCAGCATATTGCCCCCAGTGTCTCCAGCATTCTGCCCCAGTGTCTCCAGCATATTACCCCCAGTGTGTCCAGCATATTGCCCCCAGTGTGTCCAACATATTGCCCCCAGTGTGTCCAGCATACTGGCCCAGGCCCCCTGGATTGCCGTTCGCAATGAAAAAAAAAAGTTCTCCTCACCTGTCCACGCTCTTTCGGCGAAGCTCTCTCCTGGCAGCTGAAGCGCGCACTCGCCGGCGACTGACAATCACGTCAGATGCTGGCGACGTGCACGCTGCGGCTGATGTCAGCTGCCAGCCTGTGATTGGCTGGTGGCTGTTAACTATTGACGTGCAAGCGAGCCCGCACATCAATAGCGTTTAACTGCCGCAGCACCGTTAGGGGCCCGGTGAGCAGATGAGACGGGGCCTGATGCGGGCCCCCTCTGCCCACCGGGCCCATACGACAGTCAGGGCAGTAATGCCCTGATGGCGGCGGGCAATCTGAGCGGTTGCCCAGGGCCCCCCCACACCACTGGGCCCTGGGCTACCGCCCAGATTGACCCTATTATAATCCGCCCCTGCACAGGATTGAGTGATATGCTCAAGAACGCGGCCCAAGGCAGTGCACAGGGGGGCAGAGACAGCAAACGGGGTCCCAGGCAGCACACGAGGCCCCAAACAGCACACGAGGGGGCAGAGACATCGAACAGGGCCCCAGGCAACACACAGGGAGGCAGAGAAACCAAATGGGGCCCCAGGCAGCACACACGGGGCAGAGACAGCAAACAGGGTCCCAGACAGTACACCGGGGCCCCAGGCAGCACAGTGGGTGCCATGGGAGAGTGGTTTACAGTGATCAAGGGAGGCTCAAGGTACCAGACAAACTGCTAGTGAAGGTGCAGGAGCTGAACGATGAGGAAGAGGTGATGGATGCCCAGCAGTCAGGAGATGAAGAGGATAATGATACGCACTCTGTTGTCCATGGTTGAGGGAAGGGAATGGAGGAAGCAACCTTGAGTGTTACCCCACCACCAACACACCATGGACTTGGACATCATGAAAGTGACTGACACATGAGCGACTTCTTGCTGCACTATCTTCAACACAATGACCGTATTCTTAATGTTAGAAAAAGTGCTAACTACTGGGTTGCCACTCTGTTAGATCCATGATGCACTAGTAACTTTAGCCAGATGCTTCCCCCCTGGAAAGGGAAGTGTGCATGCTGGAGTACCGAAACATGCTTATAGATAATCTTAAGTGAGGCACACAGTGTGCATCGCAGCTCTAGACATCCAACCTTGGTAACGTCAAGACACATTGCAAAAACATTAGCAGCAACAGTGTAAAAGGCATAAGCAGTTTCTGTGAGTCGTTTCCCACATTTTAAGACCAGCCTGTGCACCAACAGAACAGTGTACAATTCTGACACGTTGTGAATGACTGGAGAGGATGGTGCAGGAGTATCTCGAGCTCAATATCATTGCCATCAGAGGGGGATTTGGATCCTTTTGCATTTTGGTTTTCAAAAATGGAAGAGTGGTCTTAGCTCGCCTGTAACACCTTGGAGATTGTCATGCCCGGCAGCCAAAATTCTCCCAGAATGTGCTTTCAGGTATGCTGGTGGTGTCCTGCTGGATTAGCGCATCTGACTGTCCCTGAAAGTGTAGACCGCCTACCTTTTATCAAAATGAACAAGTCATGGACCTCCAATGACTTTTGCACCCCAGTCGCAGCCTAAAAGATAGTGTCTTTTTAGTGTCATGGATTGATCTTGCGTTATTGCAGTCTGTGACACCTTTGTCGTGGCTTCTATGCTTGCTGTGGCTACTACTACTGATGTGACAAAAATATTTTTTTTTAAAATGTGGAGACTCGAAGTTGGGTCTCCATCTGGAGGGTTGCCTGTAGTGGAAGGTGTGTAAGAGGCCTATTATACTCTTTCTACTCAGTGGAAATTGATACCACTTTAGTAGTGTGTGACAATAACTTTTTAAACATGGAGACTCTATGTTGGAACTCCATCTGGTGGGTTGCCTGTGTAAATAGGGCTCCTAGACAGGCAGGTTTGTACTTACTTTCACTCAACAACCTGTGTTACGTTCCTCATATTTTTCTACCAATTGTACAGTATGAAACTGACGTTTGTGCCATCTGAGAGTGGCTGGAAAAAAAATTGAGAGGTGTTGAAAGAGGTATCACGGCTCCAAGCTAAGAAAGCTTACACCGCTCCCTTAACCACCAGGTCCTCATTGAAACTTCAATTTGAAGCTGTAAATACGGGCCCAGACCCTGATACCTCATGCATGGCCTGTTATGAACTGGTGGCCTAGGAGCAGCATGAGACGTACTCTGGAGAAGGTGGTACCTCTACTGACCGCAGACCCTGAACTTAACACCGCAACTAGAAGTAGCCGTGGGATGTACCTAACTCTGCCTAGACATCTCGTCACAGCCGGAGAACTAAATACTCTTAGAGATAGAAACGGAAACCTATCTTGCCTCAGAAAAAATCCCCAAAGGATAGACAGCCCCCCACAAATATTGACTGTGAGAGGAGAGGGAAATAACACACAGCAGACTGAAATCAGGATTTAGCAAAGGAGGCCACTCTAGCTAAAATAGAAAGGATAGGACAGAGCACTATGTGGTCAGCATAAAATCACTAGAAAATATCCACCACAGAAAATACAAAAATCTCCATAACTAACTAAAGTCATGGAGGGCAAATCTGCATCTCCAGAGATTCCAGCTTGACTGAATAAATCCTTACACAGACAGAGCTGGACAAAATCAAAACAAGAGAAATGCACTGAATAGTAAAGCCCACAGCATGTGGACTGCAAAAACAAGCCAGAACTTATCTTGGATGATATGCAACGCAAAGCAGGAGAGACCAAGCAAGAATGTGAATCCTCCAGGAACAATGGACAACTGGCACTGACCAAGGGGTCAGGCAAGATTAAATAGCCTAGTCAAGATTGCAAAAAGTGAACAGACCTGGTGACTGCTGAGATCCAAAGGCAGCAGCGCTACCACTTACAACCACCGGAGGGAGCCGAAGAACAGAATTCACAACAGTACCCCCCCTTGAGGAGGGGTCACCGAACCCTCACCAGAGCCCCCAGGCCAATCAGGACGAGCCAAATGAAAGGCACGAACTAAATCGTCAGCATGAACATCAGAGGCGACAACCCAAGAATTATCCTCCTGGCCATAACCCTTCCATTTGACAAGATACTGAAGCTTCCTCCTCGAAAAACGAGAATCCAAAATCTTCTCAACCACATACTCCAACTCCCCATCAATCAACACCGTCGCAGGAGGATCAACAGAGGGAACCACGGGCACCACATATTTCCGCAACAAAGATCTATGGAAAACATTATGGATGGAAAAAGAAGCTGGAAGGGCCAAACGAAAAGACACTGGATTGATAATCTCAGAAATCCTATAAGGACCAATAAACCGAGGCTTGAACTTAGGGGAAGAAACCTTCATAGGAACATGACGGGAAGACAACCAAACCAAATCCCCAAACCGAAGCCGGGAACCAACACACCGACGACGGTTAGCAAAACGCTGAGCCTCCTCCTGAGACAACATCAAATTGTCCACGACATGAGCCCAAATTTGCTGCAACCTGTCAACCACAGAATCCACACCAGGACAATCAAAAGGCTCAACCTGCCCTGAAGAAAAACGAGGATGAAAACCAAAATTACAAAAGAAAGGCGAAACCAAGGTATAAATCAGCCGATGGTATTATCCCAAAATTTTATATCAAGAACTTATATAGGATAAAATATAACTTTTACTTATAAATTTAAAAGCCAAAAGCTCACATAAAAAAGTGCAAGGTGCATATTACAAACAGACACACAAATAACTATGAACAAAAAATAGCGCTGAAAATCCTTCTCAGAACGCTGTATCACTATAACCTTCAAGAATAGGGTACAATAGCGCAAAAACCTCTCTGATCTCTAATACCTTATAACATAGACATAGAGTATCATTATCAGCACAACAATAGGGACCTTAAATATATGGCACCACTAAGAGGTTTTATAATCCCAATATCGCAGAAAAACCATTTATATTTATATACTGCAGATCTGGGATACAACTATGGATTCAAACTTTGCCAGAATTATATCAATATTCAGTCCATCCAGGACTGTTCCACATTCTTATTAGGCCCACTAAAAGAATCCATTAGTCGTGGCTGGTTTATGCAGGAATAATAAGGAACAATCTCACCCGCTTTGTATTAATGCTGATGGCGGTGGATGTTCTCCCCCATTGTCCCGACGCGTTTCGTTTATAACTCCTCAGGGGATGTCATCGGGGTTAATCTAATATGTTCGCACAGCCGACGCTGCCAGTCCATGCGCGTATTATGTATATGTATGTTAGCTTCTTATATAATGCATCTTACATTACCGGCATCCGGTCTGTCTCCCGCCCGGAGTTGGACATCTGATCGGATGTGAGGTCATCTGACCGCATCAGCTGACCGGAACGTAAGTCAGCTGTACACCACAACTACTCTTGGAACGCAAGCTTTTCAATGCGCCTGCGCTCTCACTTGCAGTATATTTGGCACGCAAACATTCTCAATGCGCCTGCGTTGTTAGTTGCGGTCATCTATTTACTTTAAATACCGCTTGACAACTGTAAAGCCCAGTTATCATGCGTAAATCACTAGATGGATGCATGTATCATTTATCCTGCATCCCTAGTGTACCATCATATTATGCACATGTATTTTCCTTTATCGGTAAGACATTCATTAAAATACCAAAAGACATATTGGACATAGGACAAATTTGTATAGATCAAGTATACTACCCACATTAGGAACTAAAAAATCATAATCAAAATGCCATAAATTTCAATAGGGGAATATTTAAATCTTTAGACTCTTATTTTTATTACAATAATTTTTATTATTATAATAATCAATTACGACCGACTATTCTCAGGAATACCGGAGGCATGGAGGGGATAGTTTAAGATAGAAAGAGAATGAGTGGAGAAGCAGCCTAGCATGCCCTAGGGGCCCTAAAACTCCTTACCCTACCTCACGCGGAGGTTGGCACCCTAGGACCTACGCAGTGGCGCCCCCACTCAACGTCGACTCACCCTCTCTATTGACCCTAATGTACCCTATATTAGAGGAAGGAAGCAAACGAGAGCTGGTCGTTAAGACCATTAGGATGGACTGTACCTAACCAAAAAATCCATTTACATTCCTTTTGGAGAATCATTTGATCCCAGTTTCCCCCTCTAACGGGTGGTTTGATTCTATCAATTCCTACAAAGGTCATTTTCTTACTATTGCCTTGATGATATCTATTTAAATGATTGGCTATAGAGGTATCATTCTTCTTTATGATGTCGCGTATATGCTCTCTTATCCTTTTACAGAATTCCCTCTTAGTTTTTCCTATATATTCAAGTCCACATTCGCATGTAGCTTTGTACACCACTCCCTTTGTCTGGCAGTTAATAAATTGCCTAATCTGGTAGGTCCTTCCTGTATTATTTCCCACAAATGTCTTGCTTGTCTGTACAGAAGTACACGCTTTACATCTGCCACATTTGTAGCAGCCAGCCGGCTGCGTATTGAGCCATGAGTGATTCTTTTTTTCTTGGTAGTGGCTATGGACGAGTCTGTCCTTTATGGATTTCCCCCTGCAAAAGGTGACCTGAGGCAATGAGTTTATGCTACTCTTGATGTCCGGGTCCATACAGAGGATTTGCCAATGTTTTCTTAGGATTTTTCGAATCTCATTCGCTCCATTGGAAAAACGGGTTATAAATCGTGTGATCCCCTCCTCCCCCTTTTTTGGTTTTTGTATCAGCAACTCTCTACGTTCTCTTGTAAGAGAGGATCTATATGCTTCATTAAGTACACGTTCAGGGTACCCTCTATCACGGAACCTTCCTCTCAAGTCATCCGCTTGTTCTTTAAAGTTACTCAATTCAGAACAATTTCGGCGGAGTCTTAAATATTGTCCTTTAGGTATACCTTGTTTTAGGGATCTAGGGTGGTTACTCTCCCACCTTAATAACGAATTTGTAGCTGTGGGTTTTCGATAATTTTTTGTAACCAACATCCCCCCATCACCCCTTTGGACCAGGACATCAAGAAAAGCCAGACTATTTCTATCCATTTCACAGGTGAAGTGTAATCCAAGATTATTCTCATTCAGATTGTCCAAAAAATTGTGAAAGTCCGACTCACTGCCCCTCCACAACACAAAAACATCATCCAGATATCTTAACCATAATGCCACTTTCTCCTCCAGACCTTTAGTTGTCTCGCAGAACACGACTTTTTCCTCCCACCAGCCCAGGAGCAGATTTGTGTAGGTAGGGGCACAAGGGCTCCCCATCGCAGTGCCCCTGAGCTGGTGGAAGTATCTGCCGCCAAACAAGAACACATTATTGTCCAGGCAAAAACGTAGGGCTTTTAGCACAAACTCATTATGCCTATTAAATTGTCGGCCCCTTGTCTGCAAGAAATCACTTATGGCCCTTAGGCCTACATTATGCGGGATGGAGGAATATAATGATTCAACATCAATACTACAAAGCATCATGTCTGTTTCCATATAAATACCATCCAGTCTCCTGAGAAAGTCGGTCGTATCTCTCACATATGAATTTAATGCCAGAACAAATGGTCTTAGTACTTGGTCAATATATAGCCTGAGATTTTGAGTCATGCTGTTAATGCCCGCCACTATGGGTCTACCCTTCAAAGGGTTAGTCCCCTTATGCACTTTTGGCAAACAGTAGAAAGTGGCCATCACAGGGTGAACAGGGATTAGAAATTCTCTTTCATTTTGGTCTAACACCCCAATTTCATACCCCTCATTGATTATGTTTTTAAGATCACTCATGATACTTTCACCCGGATCATGGGTGAGAATTTCATAGCCATCAGAATCCCCCAATAGAGACATACACATTGATCTATACTTAGATGAGTCCAGGATAACCACGTTGCCCCCCTTATCGGAGGGCTTAATAGTTATACTTTCATCATTTTCCAAGTTCTTAAGACTCATCATTTCTTCTTTGGAAAGATTATGATTCCACCCATTAATTGACCTCGGCACTTTCAATAACGGAGGAATTATTGAAAGTGCCGAGGTCAATTAATGGGTGGAATCATAATCTTTCCAAAGAAGAAATGATGAGTCTTAAGAACTTGGAAAATGATGAAAGTATAACTATTAAGCCCTCCGATAAGGGGGGCAACGTGGTTATCCTGGACTCATCTAAGTATAGATCAATGTGTATGTCTCTATTGGGGGATTCTGATGGCTATGAAATTCTCACCCATGATCCGGGTGAAAGTATCATGAGTGATCTTAAAAACATAATCAATGAGGGGTATGAAATTGGGGTGTTAGACCAAAATGAAAGAGAATTTCTAATCCCTGTTCACCCTGTGATGGCCACTTTCTACTGTTTGCCAAAAGTGCATAAGGGGACTAACCCTTTGAAGGGTAGACCCATAGTGGCGGGCATTAACAGCATGACTCAAAATCTCGGGCTATATATTGACCAAGTACTAAGACCATTTGTTCTGGCATTAAATTCATATGTGAGAGATACGACCGACTTTCTCAGGAGACTGGATGGTATTTAAATGGAAACAGACATTATGCTTTGTAGTACTGATGTTGAATCATTATATTCCTCCATCCCGCATAATGTAGGCCTAAGGGCCGTAAGTGATTTCTTGCAGACAAGGGGCCGACAATTTAATAGGCATAATGAGTTTGTGCTAAAAGCCCTACGTTTTTGCCTGGACAATAATGTGTTCTTGTTTGGCGGCAGATACTTCCACCAGCTCAGGGGCACTGCGATGGGGAGCCCTTGTGCCCCTACCTACGCAAATCTGCTCCTGGGCTGGTGGGAGAAAAAAGTCGTGTTCTGCGAGACAACTAAAGGTCTGGAGGAGAAAGTGGCATTATGGTTAAGATATCTGGATGATGTTTTTGTGTTGTGGAGGGGCAGTGAGTCGGACTTTCACAATTTTTTGGACAATCTGAATGAGAATAATCTTGGATTACACTTCACCTGTGAAATGGATAGAAATAGTCTGGCTTTTCTTGATGTCCTGGTCCAAAGGGGTGATGGGGGGATGTTGGTTACAAAAAATTATCGAAAACCCACAGCTACAAATTCGTTATTAAGGTGGGAGAGTAACCACCCTAGATCCCTAAAACAGGGTATACCTAAAGGACAATATTTAAGACTCCGCCGAAATTGTTCTGAATTGAGTAACTTTAAAGAACAAGCGGATGACTTGAGAGGAAGGTTCCGTGATAGAGGGTACCCTGAACGTGTACTTAATGAAGCATATAGATCCTCTCTTACAAGAGAACGTAGAGAGTTGCTGATACAAAAACCAAAAAAGGGGGAGGAGGGGATCACACGATTTATAACCCGTTTTTCCAATGGAGCGAATGAGATTCGAAAAATCCTAAGAAAACATTGGCAAATCCTCTGTATGGACCCGGACATCAAGAGTAGCATAAACTCATTGCCTCAGGTCACCTTTCGCAGGGGGAAATCCATAAAGGACAGACTCGTCCATAGCCACTACCAAGAAAAAAAGAATCACTCATGGCTCAATACGCAGCCGGCTGGCTGCTACAAATGTGGCAGATGTAAAGCGTGTACTTCTGTACAGACAAGCAAGACATTTGTGGGAAATAATACAGGAAGGACCTACCAGATTAGGCAATTTATTAACTGCCAGACAAAGGGAGTGGTGTACAAAGCTACATGCGAATGTGGACTTGAATATATAGGAAAAACTAAGAGGGAATTCTGTAAAAGGATAAGTGTTGTGAATTAGACTTTTTTGGCTCCCTCTTGTGGTCACTAGTGATATGACTCTGGGATTGTCTTTCCCTAGTTTGGCACCCACCTGGGTCGTTAGTCCAGGGGTGTTGCTATATAAACTTCCTGAATTCTCAGTCTGGTGCCTGGCATCGTTGTAATCAGTTCCTTTCTGTTTGCTCCTGTCTGCTGGTCCTGGTTCTTGCAAAATTAAGCTAAGTCCTGCTTCCTTGTTTTTTGGTTATTTGCATTGCTCTTATTTATTTGTCCAGCTTGCTCTAAATGTGATTCCTGATTTTGCTGGAAGCTCTAGGGGGCTGGTATCCTCCCCCCGGGCCGTTAGACGGTTCGGGGGTTCTTGTATATCCAGCGTGGAAATTTTGATAGGGTTTTTGCTGACCGTATAAGTCATCTTACTATATTCTGCTATTAGTCAGTGGGCCTCTCTTTGCTAAATATCTAGTTCATTCTTACGTTTGTCTTTTCTTCTTACCTCACCATTATTATTTGTTGGGGGCTTGTATCCAACTTTTGGGGTCTTTTCTCTGGAGGCAAGAAAGGTCTATCTTTTCCCTTCTAGGGTTAGTTAGTTCTCCGGCTGGCGCGAGACGTCTAGAACCAACGTAGGCACGTTCCCCGGCTGCAGCTATTTGTGGTGCTAGGATTAGTTATACGGTCAGCCAAGTTACCATTGTCCTATGAGCGGGTTTTTTGTGTTTGCAGACTTGGTAATTACTTCTGAGACCCTCTGCCATTGGGGTCATAACAATAAGAGAGCATATACGCGACATCATAAAGAAGAATGATACCTCTATAGCCAATCATGTAAATAGATATCATCAAGGCAATAGTAAGAAAATGACCTTTGTAGGAATTGATAGAATCAAACCACCCGTTAGAGGGGGAAACTGGGATCAAATGATTCTCCAAAAGGAATGTAAATGGATTTTTTGGTTAGGTACAGTCCATCCTAATGGTCTTAACGACCAGCTCTCGTTTGCTTCCTTCCTCTAATATAGGGTACATTAGGGTCAATAGAGAGGGTGAGTCGACGTTGAGTGGGGGCGCCACTGCGTAGGTCCTAGGGTGCCAACCTCCGCGTGAGGTAGGGTAAGGAGTTTTAGGGCCCCTAGGGCATGCTAGGCTGCTTCTCCACTCATTCTCTTTCTATCTTAAACTATCCCCTCCATGCCTCCAGTATTCCTGAGAATAGTCGGTCGTAATTGATTATTATAATAATAAAAATTATTGTAATAAAAATAAGAGTCTAAAGATTTAAATATTCCCCTATTGAAATTTATGGCGTTTTGATTATGATTTTTTAGTTCCTAATGTGGGTAGTATACTTGATCTATACAAATTTGTCCTATGTCCAATATGTCTTTTGGTATTTTAATGAATGTCTTACCGATAAAGGAAAATACATGTGCATAATATGATGGTACACTAGGGATGCAGGATAAATGATACATGCATCCATCTAGTGATTTACGCATGATAACTGGGCTTTACAGTTGTCAAGCGGTATTTAAAGTAAATAGATGACCGCAACTAACAACGCAGGCGCATTGAGAATGTTTGCGTGCCAAATATACTGCAAGTGAGAGCGCAGGCGCATTGAAAAGCTTGCGTTCCAAGAGTAGTTGTGGTGTACAGCTGACTTACGTTCCGGTCAGCTGATGCGGTCAGATGACCTCACATCCGGTCAGATGTCCAACTCCGGGCGGGAGACAGACCGGATGCCGGTAATGTAAGATGCATTATATAAGAAGCTAACATACATATACATAATATGCGCATGGACTGGCAGCGTCGGCTGGGCGAACATATTAGATTAACCCCGATGACATCCCCTGAGGAGTTATAAACGAAACGCGTCGGGACAATGGGGGAGAACATCCACCGCCATCAGCATTAATACAAAGCGGGTGAGATTGTTCCTTATTATTCCTGCATAAACCAGCCACGACTAATGGATTCTTTTAGTGGGCCTAATAAGAATGTGGAACAGTCCTGGATGGACTGAATATTGATACAATTCTGGCAAAGTTTGAATCCATAGTTGTATCCCAGATCTGCAGTATATAAATATAAATGGTTTTTCTGCGATATTGGGATTATAAAACCTCTTAGTGGTGCCATATATTTAAGGTCCCTATTGTTGTGCTGATAATGATACTCTATGCCTATGTTATAAGGTATTAGAGATCAGAGAGGTTTTTGCGCTATTGTACCCTATTCTTGAAGGTTATAGTGATACAGCGTTCTGAGAAGGATTTTCAGCGCTATTTTTTGTTCATAGTTATTTGTGTGTCTGTTTGTAATATGCACCTTGCACTTTTTTATGTGAGCTTTTGGCTTTTAAATTTATAAGCGAAACCAAGGTAGCAGAACTAGCCCGATTATTAAGGGCAAACTCGGCCAATGGCAAGAAAGCCACCCAATCATCCTGATCAGCAGACACAAAGCATCTCAAATAAGTTTCCAAAGTCTGATTAGTTCGCTCGGTTTGGCCATTTGTCTGAGGATGAAATGCGGAAGAAAAAGACAAATCAATGCCCAGCTTAGCACAAAAGGCCCGCCAAAACCTAGAAACAAACTGGGAACCTCTATCGGACACAATATTCTCCGGAATGCCATGCAAACGAACCACATGCTGAAAAAACAACGGAACCAAATCAGAAGAGGAAGGCAATTTAGGTAAAGGTACCAAATGAACCATCTTAGAAAACCGGTCACAAACCACCCAGATAACAGACATCCTCTGGGAAACCGGAAGATCCGAAATAAAATCCATGGAAATATGCGTCCAAGGTCTCTCCGGGACCGGCAAAGGCAAAAGCAACCCACTAGCGCGGGAACAGCAAGGCTTGGCCCGCGCACAAGTCCCACAGGACTGCACAAAAGAACGCACATCCCGTGACAAAGAAGGCCACCAAAAGGACCTACCAACCAAATCTCTGGTACCAAAAATACCAGGATGACCAGCCAACACAGAACAATGAACCTCAGAAATCACTTTACTAGTCCATCTGTCAGGAACAAACAGTTTCCCCACTGGACAGCGGTCAGGTTTATCAGCCTGAAATTTCTGAAGAACCCGTCGTAAATCAGGGGAGATGGCAGAAAGAATCCCCCTTAATCCTAGCAATTCAATCAGAAAGCAAAGGCAAAGGGTATTGGAATTTGACCGTGATCTTGTTCACGAGGCGATAATCAATACAGGGTCTCAAGGAGCCATCCTTCTTGGCAACAAAAAAAAACCTGCTCCCAATGGTGAAGAAGATGGCTGAATATGCCCCTTCTCCAAAGACTCCTTAACATAACTCTGCATGGCGGTATGTTCTGGCACAGACAGATTTAAAAGTCGGCCCTTAGGGAACTTACAGCCTGGAATCAGGTCAATAGCACAATCACAGTCCCTATGGGGTGGAAAGGAACTGGACTTGAGCTCCTCGAATACATCCTGGAAATCTGACAAAAACTCAGGAATTTCAGAAGAGGGGGAAGAGGAAATTGACATCACAGGAACGTTCCCATGAACCCCCTGACAACTCCAACTAGTCACAGACATAGATTTCCAATCCAACACCGGATTATGTGCCTGTAACCATGGAAAACCCAGCACAATAGCATCATGCAAACTATGCAACACCAGAAAGCGACAATCTTCCTGATGGGCTGGTGCCATACACATGGTCAGCTGTGTCCAAAACTGAGGTTTATTTTTAGCCAACGGTGTAGCATCAATGCCCCTCAAAGGAATAGGGTTCTGCAAAGGCTGCAAGGGGAAACCAGAACGTCTGGCAAATTCCAAGTCCATTAAGTTCAAAGCGGCGCCTGAATCCACAAATGCCATGACAGAAAATGACGATAATGAGCAGATCAGGGTCACAGATAACAGAAATTTAGGTTGTACAGTACTGATGGTACCGGAACTAGCGATTCTCTTTGTACGCTTAGGGCAATCAGAAATAACATGAGCAGAATCGCCGCAGTAAAAACACAACCTATTCTGACGTCTGAATCCTTGTCGTTCAGCTCTAGACAAAATCCTATCACACTGCATAGGCTCAGGACTCCGCCCGGAGGACAATGCCATAGTGTGCACAACTCTGCGTTCGCGCAAGCGCCGATCAATCGGACTGGCCAGAGACATAGAATCACTCAGACCAGCAGGCGTGGGGAACCCCACCATAACATCTTTAACGGATTCAGAAAGACCCTTTCTGAAAATAGCCACTAAGGCATCCTCATTCCATTTAGTCAGCACAGACCATTTTCTAAATTTCTGGCAATATGATTCTGCCGCTTCTTGAACCTGACACAGGGCCAACAAGGTCTTCTCTGCATGATCCACAGAATTAGGTTCATCATACAATAACCCTAGAGCCTGAAAAAAGGCGTCTACATTAAGCAAGGCCGGATTCCCAGATTCCAGGGAAAATGCCCAGTCCTGAGGATCGCCACGCAGCAAGGAGATGACAATTTTAACTTGCTGGATGGGATCACCAGAGGAACGGGGTTTGAGAGCAAAAAACAGTTTACAGTTATTTTTAAAGCTCAAAAATTTCGACCTGTCCCCAAAAAACAAATCAGGAGTTGGAATTCTAGGCTCTAAAACTGGAGTCTGAATGATATAATCGGAAATACCCTGTACTCTAGCAGCAAGTTGATCCACATGAGAAGCCAATCCCTGAACATCCATGCCAGCGCCTAACTCCTGAGCCACCCAGAGGCAAGGAGGGAAGGAAAGACAAAACAGGCTACAGAAAAAAAAATGGCTCAGCACTTTTCTTCCCTTCTTTTGAGATGCATTTAACTCTTTGTTGGCCAGTTGTACTGTTATGAACTGGTGGCCTAGGAGCAGCATGAGACGTACTCTGGAGAAGGTGGTACCTCTACTGACCGCAGACCCTGAACTTAACACCGCAACTAGAAGTAGCCGTGGGATGTACCTAACTCTGCCTAGACATTTCGTCACAGCCGGAGAACTAAATACTCTTAGAGATAGAAACGGAAACCTATCTTGCCTCAGAGAAAATCCCCAAAGGATAGACAGCCCCCCACAAATATTGACTGTGAAAGGAGAGGGAAATAACACACAGCAGACTGAAATCAGGATTTAGCAAAGGAGGCCACTCTAGCTAAAATAGAAAGGATAGGACAGAGCACTATGCGGTCAGTATAAAATCACTAGAAAATATCCACCACAGAAAATACAAAAATCTCCATAACTAACTAAAGTCATGGAGGGCAAATCTGCATCTCCAGAGATTCCAGCTTGACTGAATAAATCCTTACACAGACAGAGCTGGACAAAAACAAAACAAGAGAAATGCACTGAACAGTAAAGCCCACAGCATGTGGACTGCAAAAACAAGCCAGAACTTATCTTGGATGATATGCAACGCAAAGCAGGAGAGACCAAGCAGGAATGTGAATCCTCCAGGAACAATGGACAACTGGCACTGACCAAGGGGTCAGGCAAGATTAAATAGCCTAGTCAAGATTGCAAAAAGTGAACAGACCTGGTGACTGCTGAGATCCAAAGGCAGCAGCGCTACCACTTACAACCACTGGAGGGAGCCCAAGAACAGAATTCACAACAATGGCCCATGGCTGACTGCTTCTGTGCCATTACAAAAGGTTCAACTGTGGGTCAATTGATCAGTCAACTTTTATTACATTTTGGCTGTTGCTGTGCCATTTGCAAATTTCTACTGTGGGTCAACTGATGCCATTTTTTGTGGTGTATGTCCCTAATTTTAGCTGTTTGGGAAGCTTTTTGTCACCCCTTAAGGTGTTGTGTATTCGTTTGTTTTGGCCTCCCATTGAATTTAATGTGGTTCGGGTACGTTAGTCGAACTGTTCTGTGAATACATTTGCCAAACGTCTAAACGTTCGGCAGATCAAACATAACTAAGCCTTAAAAAGTTTGCTCATCTCTACCCCACTCACCGAAGGCTGGCCTTGTTAAGCTCTATTCAACCCTGTCGGACAGAAAAATTACCAAAGTCCAGTAGATTGAGAAAACACCCAGAAAGGCTGATATAAATAAGAAAATAGACACAATAGTCTATAGCTACAATACTAAAGAGATTCGCCGCACACTCTATTTTAGGTAATCCAAGGTTCTTTATTTTGTTAAGACAAACAAAATAAAAAGTGTCTGTGAAATGTGTGACTAAGTAAGACATTTCGACCCCACCAGGGTCCTTATTGCAATGTCGTTTATTAGTTGAGATAGAAGGCGGTATATTTGAACAGGAAGGGTTGCAGTTAATGCTGAATTTTTCATGGTTCCACGTGGCGCTCCCATGTCTATGTCTGCTTGCTGACCACCCAGCATAGATAAGCAGTATGCCGATAGGTCAGTAGGCATGAAACATCACAGTCTCCATTTTGCCATACAGTGCCTTATTTATTATGCTTACTTATATAGTGCCATCATATTCCACAGTGCTTTACAGGCATTATCATCACCTTGAAAATGAATTAATACCCCATGAACATTTCCACATTTGTTCACATTAAAGCCATAAACTTACATGTATTTTATTAGTTTCATGATTTTTTTTTTTAACATTTTAATGGCTTCTACCAGTTCAGAAAAATGGTGGTGGGAGGCCATGTCTTTCCTGTCACAGC
Organism: Ranitomeya variabilis; assembly: GCF_051348905.1. Lineage (NCBI taxonomy): Eukaryota > Metazoa > Chordata > Amphibia > Anura > Dendrobatidae > Ranitomeya > Ranitomeya variabilis. The sequence continues at coordinate 667,653,424 of NC_135235.1, read as the reverse complement.
CAATAAAAAGCACCAAGAAAAAATGAATGAACTTCATAAAACATTGGCAAACAGCAGGGGTAGACGCATACACTACAGTTCATGAAAAACATATTGGAGACACCAAGGCGCCAACAGACCAAGGGCAGCAGGAAAAGTTTGGAAGTTGGCTATTATTCTTCTGTCCCATGTTGCATCTTTGTGAGCATCTTTCTACTATAATTAAGAGTTAACGACATCGTTGATATCATAGTTGTCCCTAATAACACATTTTATAGTCTTTTTGAAGGGTCTCACTAAGTGATGCATCCCTCATCATTTGTTAATGGCAGATCTCCAGGTAACAAAAGCTCGAGTTTCTCTTCTGGAAATATTTACGGTAATTACAAAATGTAGCCTGATCCCATTGAGGATTGCGCCCTGCACATGGCCAGCGCAATATTTCAGTCATTACAGGTGACATGGAGGCATCCGGTGTGACATGTGATACAACTATCTGCTCTGTTGCTGCTGGGGATGGGGAGTTGTCCATTGAGGAGGATGTGGAGGAGAAACATAAGCGCTGCCAAGAGTAGAGGTGTCACAAGCCACAACCGCACCCACTTGTGGCTGTAAGTCATCACTGTTCACAACACATGACTCAATGGGCCATGAAAGACATGTTTAACCCCTTCACAATGGGTTCAATTTCTCAATTTCCATTGCTGCGTTTTTTTTTTTTCCCTCACTTTCTCACCAGAACCATAACTTTATTATTCTGTCCACATAGACATATAAGGGCTTGTATTTTGCAGGACACACAGGCTGGATTTTCAGTGGCGAAACGGCTTTTGTACATATTTATTGTGTTTTTCTATCTTTTTTACATATTTAATTTAACTTTTTTTTGCTTTTTCACTTAGTCCAACTGTGGATTGTTTTATTTTTTTATTTTGATCAATGGTTTCATGGAAACGAACGGCAACCATGATAACGATCGTGGGATCAGATTATGTTAAAGGGGATCTTTTAACCCCTTTAACCACTTAAGTGCCGCTGTCACCATTGACAGCTGTATTTAAGGGGTTAATCAGACCCTATCAGCTCCAAAACTGGTCAGGTTCGATATTGCTGAGTGTCAGCTGTCACATACAGCTGGCACTTGCGGGAATTTCGGCTCCAGGGAAGTGGGTTTTTTGCTTATTCCCATTTTTAAACGACATAGATGCAGCCATTTTCACACGTATCAGCGGTTGTTAAGGGGTAAAAAATAACAAAATAAAGATTTGCTGTCTTTGCTTTTCTCATAATGCACTCAAAGCGCATACTTGTATGAGTCAAGAAAAAGCAATAATAATTATATGTATAAAATATGTATAAACTAATATATCCAGATGTATCAAAAACAACTAAATAAATTATATAAAGATCAATTATTCTGTACTTTATAATTGCACTTAGCAGAAGTGTCTGATGGATTGGGGCAGAGAAGCATATATATATTATAAAAGAAAACTTCCTTCTTACCCTCAATGGGGTGGTCTTTGTTGTCTTTTCTCATTCTCGGGTCCTCTATCAGAGGCCTGAGAGTTTGAGGGTTCTGTGCAGGATCTTAGTTGTTCCCAGTATTGCGCTTTTCTGGACAGAGAGCTCAGATGTTGCTCCTGGGAACTGTTGTAACCATTTTCCCAACTTAGGGGTCACTGCTCCAAGTGCTCCTATCACCAATGGAATCACTGTTGCCTTCACCTTCCACATCTTCTCCAGTTCTCCACTGAGGCCCTAGTATTTCTCTAGCTTCTCATATTCCTTCTTTCTGATGTTGCTGTCACTTGGCACTGCCACATCTCTTATCATTACTGTCTTCTGATCCTTGTCTACTATCACAATGTCTGGTTGGTTAGCCAACATCTGCTTATCCATATGGATTTTGAAGTCCCAAAGGATTTTAGCACTTTCATTCTCCACCACTTTTTCTGGGGTCTTCCACCTGGACTTAGGGAGACTTAGCCCATATGCTTTGCAGATGTTCCTGTATACAATTCCCACTACTTGGTTGTGGCGTTCGGTATATGCTGTTCCTGCTTGCATTTTGCATCCTGCGACTATGTGTTGGACAGTTTCTGAGGTTACTTTTCATAGTCTACACCTTGGGTCTTGTCTTGTGAGGTAGCTTCCTGATTCTATGGATCTGGTGCTTAGTGCTTGCTCTTGTGCTGCTATGATTAGAGCCTCTGTGCTGTCTCGAAGTCCAGCTTTCTCCAGCCATTGGTAGGATTTCTCCATGTCAGCCACCTCCATTATCTGTGGATGGTACATCCTATGCAGTGGCTTGTCTTGCTATGGTGCTTCATGTTCCTGTTCTTCCTTCCAGATCCGTTGTTGTTGCTGCCTTAGGCTTTTTCTCAGCATCTCATCTTTTGGTGCCATTTTTCTGATGTATTCCTGGATACTCCTTGTTTCATCTGTGATGGTGGCTAGAATGCTTATCAAGCCTCGCCCACCCTTTTTCTGTTGGTATACAATCTTTGGGTGTTTGACTTAGGGTGGAGACCTCCATGTATTGTGAGGAGCTTTCTTCACATCTGCAGCTTCCATCTCTTCTTTTGGCCAGCACACTGCCAGCAGGGTATCTGATAACTGGCAGGGCATATACAGTATATTGATGGCACGGATTTAATTCTTCCCATTGCGCTGGCTCTTCAGGACCTGTCTTACCCTTTGACGGTATTTGGATGTTGCTGCTTTCCTTCCCTCCTTATCATGTTTACCGTATCCCTGTGGGATGCTGAGATACTTGTAGTATGTCTGTACATCTGCTATGTGCCCTGCTGGTAATTCCACTCTATCAGTCTTGACTACCTTGTCTCTCTTTATTACAAACCGGCCTCACTTCTCCAATCCGAAGGACATCCCGATGTCTTCACTGTAGATCCCTGTCAGGTGGATCAGTGAATTGATGTCTCATTCATTTTTCGTATACAGCTTGATGCCATCCATGTAGAGAAGGTGGCCAATGGTGCTTCCACTCTTGAACTTGTATCCAGACTCTGTAATTATCTGACTGAGGGGGTTCAAGCTTATGCAGAACAGCAATGAGGACAGTGCCTTGTGAAAGTATTCAGCCCCCTAGAACTTTTCAACCTTTTCCCACATATCATGCTTCAAACATAAAGATACCAAGTGTAAATTTTTGGTGAAGAATCAACAACAAGTGGAGCACAATTGTGAAGTTGAACGAAATATATTGATTATTTAAAATTTTTGTGGAAATTGAAAAACTGAAAAGTGGGGCGTGCAATATTATGCGGCCCCTTTGAGTACAGCAAACTCACTCCAGAAGTTCATTGTGGATCTCTGAATGATCCAATGTTGTCCTAAATGCCTAATGATGATAAATATAATCCACCTGTGTGTAATCAAGTCTCCGTATAAATCCACCTGCTCTGTAAGAGTATGTGCACACGCTGCAGATTTTTCTGCGGATGCGCAGCTGCAGGTCCGCAGCAGTTTCCCATGCATTTACAGTATAATGTAAACCTATGGTAAACGAAATCCGCAGTGCACATGCTGTGGAAAAAAACGCGCGGAAACGCAGCGGTTTACATTCCGCAGCATGTCAATTCTTTGTGCGGATTCCACTGCGGGTTTACACCTGCTCCAATAGAAAACTGCAGGTGTAAAACCGCAGCGGAATCCGCAATAGAAACCGCGATAAATCTGCAGGAAAAACAAATCTGCTGCGGAAAAATCCGCAGCCCTTACAGATACGTGTGCACATACCCTAATAGTCTCAGGGTTCTGTTTGAAGCACAGAGAGCATCATGAAGACCAAGGAACACAACAGGCAGGTCCGTGATACTGTTGTGGAAAAGTGTAAAGCCAGATTTGGATACAAAATGATTTTCAAAACTTTAAACATCCCAAGGAGCACTGTGCAAGTGATCATATTGAAATGGAAGGAGTATCATACCACTGGAATTCTACCAAGACCCGACCGTCCCTCTAAACTTTCATCTCAAACAAGGAGAAGACTGATCAGAGATGCAGCCAAGAGGCCCATGATCACTCTGGATGAACTGCAGAGATCTACAGCTGAGGTGGGACAGTCTGTCCATAGGACAACAATCAGTCGTACACTGCACAAATCTGGCCTTTATGGAAGAGTGGCAAGAAGAAAGTCATTTCTCAAAGATATCCATAAAAAGTGTAATTTAAAGTTTGCAACAAGCCACCTGGGAGAAACATCAAACATATGGAAGAAGGTGTTCTGGTCAGATGAAACCTAAATCGAACTTTTTGGCAACAATGCCAAACGATATGCTTGGCGTAAAGGCAACACAGCTCATCACCCTGAACACACCATCCCCACTGTCAAATATGGTTGCGGCAGCATCATGGTTTGGGCCTGCTTTTCTTCAGCAGGGACAGGGAAGATGGTTAAAATTGATGGGAAGATGGATGGAGCCAAATACAGGACCATTCTTGAAGAAAACCTGTTGGAGTCTGCAAAAGACCTGAGACTGGGACAGAGATTGGTCTTCCAACAAGACATTGATCCAAAACATAAACAAAATCTACAATGGAATGGTTCACAAATAAACGTATCCAGGTGTTAGAATGGCCAAGTCAAAGTCCAGACCTCAATCCAATCGAGAATCTGTGGAAAGAGCTGAAAACTGCTGTTCACAAACGATCTCCATCAAACCTCACTGAGCTCGAGCTGTTTGCCAAGCAAGAATGGGCAAGAATTTCAGTCTCTCGATGTACAAAACTGATAGAGACATACCCCAAGCGACTTGCAGCTGCAATCGCAGCAAAAGGTGGCGCAACAAAGTATTAAGTTAAAGGGTCCGAATAATATTGCACGCCCCACTTTTCAGTTTTTGAATTTCCACAAAAATTTTAAATAACTAATAAATTTCAATCAACTTCACAATTGTGTTCCACTTGTTGTTGATTCTTCACCAAAAATTTACATTTGGTATCTTTATGTTTGATGCATGATATGTGGGAAAACGTTGAAAAGTTCAAGGGGGCCGAATACTTTCGCAAGGCACTGTATATGTATATACACACAGGTACAAACATAAAAAAGTAGCATTGCTACCATGTCTTTCTGGGTTAGCCAAACTGAGTAGTCATACCTTCAGAGAGTGAAGTGCTCTTGTCATCCAGCATGGCACCTGGAGGTCTGATTTTCACGTCACGTCATACAATACCTGTTGGCATATGCAACAGATTAGGACTTATTATAAGTGAAAGGAGGACTTTATACTAACCAGACAGCAGATGGCGATAGTGTGTAAAGTTATATACTTGCTGTAATGTGGGGAGGGAAGCTCACATTTGTTGGTTGTTTTTCTTACTTCCTGTTTTTTCTTTTTCTTCTTGAATGTGTTGTCTTCAGTGCACGGACTGTGTGACACTGAATTGTATCTCATGTTTATTCAGTATTAAGTAAATACTGTTTACTCAAGATATCTTGCTGATTGAAGCTCTCGTAAGTACAGCGGTGACTGCAAGAAGACGCACTCTGCAACAGGTTATGGGCCCAGACACTACAGGTCTGCACAAGCCCAGGCAGCAGGATCCTGGTTTATAACCCCAGATAACGGAGCACACAGATAAGCTCTGTAAACAGAAGGAAATAAATCCAGATACAGAGTGACAGAGGAATTCATCAACCCAGGAGCTGGACATACAGGAGAATATCTTCAGTACAACTCTCTAAACAAGTAAGACTATATAAAGATGATGAGTAACACAGAACTGAAATTTACAGTAGCTAAACTGAATAGTGAAAATTATCAGTTATGGAAATTCAAAGTAGAGATGTTGTTATCTAAGGATGATCTATGGGAAGTAAATGTTAGGGTATGTGCACACGTCCGGATTTCTTGCAGAAATTTCCTGAAGAAAACCGGAAATTTTCTGCAAGAAAATCCGCATTTTTTTTTTGCGTTTTTTCCCCGTTTTTTTCGCGTTTTTTTAGCATTCTGCAAGCATAATTAGCTTGCAGAATGCTAAAGTTTTCCAAGCGATCTGTAGCATCGCTTGGAAAACTGACTGACAAGTTGGTCACACTTGTCAAACATACTGTTTGACAAGTGTGACCAACTTGTTACTATAGATGCTGCTTATGCAGCATCTATAGTAAAAGATAGAATGTTTAAAAATAAAAAAAATAAAAAATGGTTATACTCACCCAGACGATCTCCTCAGCGGCGTCCGTTCCTATAGATGCCGGTGTGGTTCAGGACCTGTGATGACGTCACGGCTTGTGATTGGTCGCGTGAGTCACATGAGCGGTCACGCGACCAATCACAAGACAGTGACGTCATCACAGGTCCTGAACCACACCATCTATAGGAACCGAAGAGAGAGCATGCACCGGAGAGGCGGGAACACTTCGGGGGCCATCAGAGGGTGAGTATAGGACTATTTTTTATTTTAATTCTTTTTTTTTGACCAATTATATGGTGCCCAGTCCGTGGAGGAGAGTCTCCTCTCCTCCACCCTGGGTACCAACCGCACATAATCTGCTTACTTCCCGCATGGTGTGCACAGCCCCGTGTGGGAAGTAAGCAGATCAATGCACTCCTAGGTGTGTGGAATCCCCACAATTCCACATTTTTAATGAACATGTTGCTTTTTTTTCGGCGATGCGATTTTTTCACGGAAAAAATCGCAACATTTGCACAAAAAATGCGGAATACCCTGTAAATAATAGGAGGCATATGTAAGCGTTTTTTTCGCGTTTTTATAGCGAAAAAAACACCAAAAATCCTGAACGTGTGCACATGGCCTTAACAGCAAGACCAGATCAAGATAATCAGACATGGGATAAGAAGAATAGACAAGCTAAAGCCACCATTAGCTTATTATTGGATGATGCTCAATTAATACATATAAGAAATGAAGAAACAGCTAAGGGAATGTGGGAAGCATTAAGAAAACTATGAAAGACCCAGCTTGAATCACAAGTTATTTTTATTAAGAAATCTTTACAGTATGAGATTGAGTGCAAATGATGATATGCAGAAGCACATATTCTCAATGATGGAAGTGATATCACAGCTAAGATCTATTGGTGAAGATGTTAAAGAAAGTCATGTAGCAGCTATATTGTTGTGCAGTTTACCAAATTCGTATAGAGCCTTGATAAATGCCCTTGAGACGAGACCAGAAACTGACATTACATTAGATTTTGTGAAAACAAGACTAATAGATGAATATCAGAGAAGAAAAGAACAAAGAAATGATTCTTCTACTGAAAAGGACAGTGAAAACGCTCTTAAAGCTACAGAATTCAAAAAACCCTATAATAAAGAGACAAGAGAATGCTTCAGATGTAAGAAAAAAGGTCATTTAAAGAAAGACTGTACCATATGGAAAGCAGAGCAACACAAATTACAACATAAACAGCATACACAGAAAGTAAAAAACACAATTTCCGATTCATGTGAGAATAATTGGAACGGCACATTTAAAGTAACAGACAAGAAATCATCACTTGGTTGGTTTATTGATTCAGGAGCAACGAGTCATATGACAAGAGACAAGAATTTCTTTACTGATCTTGATTTAGATAAGAAAGAAGCCATTTATCTTGCAGATGGAAGCAAAACAACCGCAGAAGGTATCGGACAAGGTATGATAAATTGTTCAAACAAGTTCGGGCAAGATTCAAAGATACTTGTACAGGATGTGTTGTATGTTCCAAAATTGGAAGGCGGATTATTATCTGTGAAACGTTTAACAGCAAAAGGACTTACAGTAAAATTCAAAGACAATGAGTGTGCAATTATTGCAGGAAACAAGGTGATAACCAAAGTCAAGGCAGATGAACAATTATATCATTTTGACACACCAAAGGAACAGATGAAGGTTTGTACACATGATCACAAAAACTGTATTCACATGTGGCATAGATGTCTAGGACATAGACACCCTGACAGTATAAGGGAACTACAGAGAAAAGAATTGACAAAAGATTTAAAGATATCAGATTGCTCAATTACCATAAGATGTGAATGTTGTATAAAATCCAAAGCCACAAGGATATCTATTCCAAAAGAAAGTGAGATGAAAAGCGAAAGACCACTTGATTTGGTGCATACGGACGTATGTGGACCCATGAAAGTGACTACATCAGGAGGCAATAGATACATGTTGACTTTTATAGACGATTACTCAAGACACACTGTCACATACTTAATTAAAAACAAAAGTGAAGTTTTTGATAAACTTGTAGACTATGTAACAAGATCAAGTAACAAATTTCAAAGGAAGCCAATTGTCATCAGAAGTGATAATGGAGGTGAATTTACAGGTCACAGAATAGAAGACTACTTAAGACAAAATGGAATGGAACACCAGAAAATGGTTCCATACACACCTGAACAAAATGGAGTAGCAGAAAGAAAAAACAGAACTCTAACAGAAATGATAAAATGTATGCTGACGGATTCCAAACTACCAGAGAAATATTGGGGTGAGGCAACAATGACAGCTACATATCTACAGAACCGACTTTTTTCCAGAAAACTGACGAAAACTCCATATGAACTGTGGCAAAGTATGAAACCAAGTGTCAATCATTTAAAAGTTTTTGGATGTAAAGTTTTTATATTCATTCCAACAGAAAAACGTTCCAAACTTCAAAACAGATCCATGGAAGGAATATTTGTTGGATATAGTGAAAATTGCAAAGGATACAGAATCTTAGATCCCAAAACAGACAGAGTTACGGTGAGTAACAGTGTGACATTCATTGAAGATTTAAATGAAGACATGATTTCAGTTGAAACAAAAAATGAGAAAACCAATAGTGACACAACTGAATAAATATCTGATGAGAAAGAAGTAGAAATTAATGAAGAACAAAATACTGAAAGTGAAGAATCACAACTACAAACAGACACAGAACCAAGACGTTCAATGAGAGAGAAGAAAGGAAAACCACCAAAACGTCTCTCATACAAGACAAGCATAAGAAAAATCTATGAGCCTACCTCTTGGGAAGACATATCTAATCTTCCTGTAGAAGAAGCTAATAAAAGGATAGAAGCAACAGAAACAAAAATTAAATCCATGCAAGATTCAAATACATGGACACTAACAGATTTACCAGAAGGAAGAAAAACCATAGGATGTAAATGGATTTTTAAAGTTAAATACCAAACAGATGGCACAGCTGAAAGATACCGAGCAAGACTCGTAGCTAAAGGGTATTCTCAAAAATATGGAGAAGACTATGATGAGACATTTGCTCCAGTTGTCAAACACACTACAATAAGAACTTTACTTACAGTTGCAGCAATGAAACAGATGCAACTGAGACATCTGGATGTAAAGAGAGCTTTTCTGAATGGAGATTTAACAGAAGACATTTATATGGAACAACCTCCAGGATTCAAAGATTAAAGAAATACAAACAAAGTTTGTAAACTACAGAAAAGCATATATGGTTTAAAGCAAGCAGCTAAAGCGTGGAATGACAAAATCACGGAAGTACTTACAAATTAAAAATTTCAAAGAAGCAAAGCTGATCCATGCTTATACACGAAAAGGCTGATTAATAGATGGATTTATATACTCATATATGTAGACGACATTTTGATTTGTTTTGAACAAGAAAGGGATAACGAAAACATTCTAAAAATCCTGAAGCAACATTTCGAAATCAAAGACTTGGGAAATGTAAAACAATATCTAGGAATACAGGTAGAAAGAGAAGAAGATGGAAGTTTCCTACTGAATCAAAATCACATGATTCAAGACATAACAGAAAAATTTGGATTAAAGGATGCAAAAACAGTAAAATCTCCAATGGAAACTAATTATCTCAAAGAGATGAACGGTGAAAAAAATATGCTACCAAATAATGAAGAATATACAGTGGGGCAAAAAAGTATTTAGTCAGTCAGCAATAGTGCAAGTTCCACCACTTAAAAAGATGAGAGGCGTCTGTAATTTACATCATAGGTAGACCTCAACTATGGGAGACAAACTGAGAAAAAAAAACCCAGAAAATCACATTGTCTGTTTTTTATCATTTTATTTGCATATTATGGTGGAAAATAAGTATTTGGTCAGAAACAAACAATCAAGATTTCTGGCTCTCACAGACCTGTAACTTCTTCTTTAAGAGTCTCCTCTTTCCTCCACTCATTACCTGTAGTAATGGCACCTGTTTAAACTTGTTATCAGTATAAAAAGACACCTGTGCACACCCTCAAACAGTCTGACTCCAAACTCCACTATGGTGAAGACCAAAGAGCTGTCAAAGGACACCAGAAACAAAATTGTAGCCCTGCACCAGGCTGGGAAGACTGAATCTGCAATAGCCAACCAGCTTGGAGTGAAGAAATCAACAGTGGGAGCAATAATTAGAAAATGGAAGACATTCAAGACTACTGATAATCTCCCTCGATCTGGGGCTCCACGCAAAATCCCACCCCGTGGGGTCAGAATGATCACAAGAACGGTGAGCAAAAATCCCAGAACCACGCGGGGGGACCTATTGAATGAACTGCAGAGAGCTGGGACCAATGTAACAAGGCCTACCATAAGTAACACACTATGCCACTATGGACTCAGATCCTGCAGTGCCAGACGTGTCCCACTGCTTAAGCCAGTACATGTCCGGGCCCGTTTGAAGTTTGCTAGAGAGCATTTGGATGATCCAGAGGAGTTTTGGGAGAATGTCCTATGGTCTGATGAAACCAAACTGGAACTGTTTGGTAGAAACACAACTTGTCGTGTTTGGAGGAAAAAGAATACTGAGTTGCATCCATCAAACACCATACCTACTGTAAAGCATGGTGGTGGAAACATCATGCTTTGGGGCTGTTTCTCTGCAAAGGGGCCAGGACGACTGATCCGGGTACATGAAAGAATGAATGGGGCCATGTATCGTGAGATTTTGAGTGCAAACCTCCTTCCATCAGCAAGGGCATTGAAGATGAAACGTGGCTGGGTCTTTCAACATGACAATGATCCAAAGCACACCGCCAGGGCAACGAAGGAGTGGCTTCGTAAGAAGCATTTCAAGGTCCTGGAGTGGCCTAGCCAGTCTCCAGATCTCAACCCTATAGAAAACCTTTGGAGGGAGTTGAAAGTCCGTGTTGCCAAGTGAAAAGCCAAAAACATCACTACTCTGGAGGAGATCTGCATGGAGGAATGGGCCAACATACCAACAACAGTGTGTGGCAACCTTGTGAAGACTTAAAGAAAACGTTTGACCTCTGTCATTGCCAACAAAGGATATATTACAAAGTATTGAGATGAAATTTTGTTTCTGACCAAATACTTATTTTCCACCATAATATGCAAATAAAATGATAAAAAAAACAGACAATGTGATTTTCTGGATTTTTTTTTCTCAGTTTGTCTCCCATAGTTGAGGTCTACCTATGATGTAAATTACAGACGCCTCTCATCTTTTTAAGTGGTGGAACTTGCACTATTGCTGACTGACTAAATACTTTTTTGCCCCACTGTATATAATCAGATAACTGGAGTCAAAAGAACTGTTAAGGTAAAAGGTATAGTATTTATTAAATAAACATCTTATAGCACAATCACAAAAAACTTATTTTGTATACAGTTACAGAAAAGGGGTTAACTCCCTATGCAAAGGATCCATGTAAAGATACCCCACTACCACACTAATATAGTATATCCGACCAGAGGTTCAAGTTCACACAATTGTATCTGCTCATATGCACAATGATCACCACTACTTTAGCTAGTAAAGACAGGCATAAAAAAAGTTACAGGATTGAATCTCACCCATAATGGTCGTAGTGTGGATGTGGAGTCACCAGCCCCTACGCGCGTTTCGCGTAGGCTTCTTCGGGGGGCGGTAGTGAGTGTGTCATAATGGAGTCTTTAAATAAGACACCCACACCTGATGTAAATCAATGGACCTCTGGAGCGGCGCATGTACGCGCGACGCAGGCGCCGGAAATTGCATCGCCACTCGGCTTCCCGAGTGACGCGCATGGACAGAAAGCCACAGCCATGGCAACCCTGTCCAGCGCGCCTCACCCAATGGGCGCCGGCAGCGATGCTCCGGAGTGCCGACGTCACGGACATGCCGGACGTGAAACGCGCTTAGGGGCTGGTGACTCCACATCCACACTACGACCATTATGGGTGAGGTTCAATCCTGTAACTTTTTTTATGCCTGTCTTTACTAGCTAAAGTAGTGGTGATCATTGTGCATATGAGCAGATACAATTGTGTGAACTTGAACCTCTGGTCGGATATACTATATTAGTGTGGTAGTGGGGTATCTTTACATGGATCCTTTGCATAGGGAGTTAACCCCTTTTCTGTAACTGTATACAAAATAAGTTTTTTGTGATTGTGCTATAAGATGTTTATTTAATAAATACTATACCTTTTACCTTAACAGTTCTTTTGACTCCAGTTATCTGATTATATATATGTTATTGGGAGTTGTGCTGCATTGACTCATATGTAGCTCTGACCGATATAATTATATGCTGATCTCTGTGTTCTCACAGCTTCTGGTTCCGAGCACATGGATTACCGTGCACGTGAAAAATCATGGCTAAGTCAACTTGACAAAGTATTTTGTGAAGGATCCGGTAATGTTTTAGATCCTAAATCCAGAGACATTTTTGAACTAAGAAACAAATTTAAGGAATTATTAAAAAAGCGAACACGAATATGGTGGAACAAAGCGTTCCTTGAGAGGTATATAGCTTGTGGCCTTATACCTAGGGGACTGAGAGTTCAGTTGTTCCCCTCATTCCTGGTTGAGGAGGAGACATTTAAGAATAAGTGGGAAGAGGTTGCCTCACAGTGTTCTAAAGGTTTTATGGAGTTACTTATCAACTCAAATGAGACAAAATTGACTGAACTAGACATTGAATTGAACTCCTTACAGAGTGAAATTTCCAAGCAGGCCTCGGCCGAACTGGTCACTAAGTTCAGTGGAGAGATGGATGTGGATTTGGAAAGATGGGAAAATGATATTGTTTCTAGAAAAACTAAAAAATATCAGCGAGATCTAACGGACTTGAAAAATAACAGGATATATAAATGGAGGAGGAATACTCCTAGCATGAACCCACACGTACGTGGTAGATCGGTCTCTTTCTCTTCGGTGTCATCCAATGAGGACAGAAGTTCAAATACTGAGATACATAGACCCTCAGTTGAGAGAAGGGACCCCTCTAAAGATAATTGGCTAAGAAGTGGGAAGACTTACAACAAACATAAAGCGTTTTCTTCCCCACAAAGAGAGGAAAAAGCTAAAACAAACAATTTGGAGGTAATAAACTTATCGACACAACCATTAACAAGAGATCAAATTGGTGTATTACAATTGGGACTTTCTTTTGTACCTACTAATTCTTTTGATCTGTTCACAGTCTTAAAGGATTTGAATTTGTTCTCGCGAAAGTTGGTCCTTAAACGCCTACACTCTAAACATGGGTCTCCTACGGACATGACTCCTATATCAGAACAGGAGATGATCAATATACTGGAGGAATTGGAATTTGAATCACCTCCGGATCACTCAGGTATTTCTCCTCCGCATTTGGCCCCCAGATCCACCACATTTCCTCCCTTGTCACTGGTACCACAGGTTGATATTTTCACTAGACTTGTGGCGGAAGATTTGAGAAAAATGTGTAGACACAGGAAGAGAGATAATCTCACTTATAATCAAAAACAGGCTCTTAGGCCATGTGCACACGTTGCGGATTTCTTGCAGAAATTTCCTGAAGAAAACCGGAAATTTTCTGCAAGAAATCCGCATTTTTTTTTTTGCGTTTTTTTTCCGTTTTTTTCGCGTTTTTTTAGCATTCTGCAAGCGTAATTAGCTTGCAGAATGCAAAAGTTTTCCAAGCGATCTGTAGCATCGCTTGGAAAACTGACTGACAGGTTGGTCACACTTGTCAAACATACTGTTTGACAAGTGTGACCAACTTTTTACTATAGATGCAGCTTATGCAGCATCTATAGTAAAAGATAGAATGTTTAAAAATAATAAAAAAAATAAAAAAATGCTTATACTCACCCGCAGACATCTCATCAGCGGCGTCCGTTCCTATAGATGGTGTGTGCGCACAGGGCCTTCCGTGACGTCACGGTCACGTGAGCGGTCACATGACCGCTCACGACCAATCACAGGACAGTGACGTCATCGGCAAGGTCCTTCGCCGCACATCAGCTGCAGGAACCGAACGGCAGCGTGCAGCAGTGAGGCGGGAACACTGCGCGGGACATCGAGGGTGAGTATAGGACTATTTTTTATTTTATTTCTTATTTTTTGACCACTTATATGGTGCCCAGTGCGTGGAGGAGAGTCTCCTCTCCTCCACCCTGGGTACCAACCGCACATAATCTGCTTACTTCCCGCATGGTGTGCACAGCCCCGTGCGGGAAGTAAGCAGATCAATGGACTCCTAGGTGTGCGGAATCCCTGCAATTCCGCATTTTTAATGAACATGTTGCTTTTTTTTCCGCTATGCGATTTTTTTCGCGGAAAAAATCGCAACATTTGCACAAAAAATGCGGAATACCTTGTAAATAATAGGAGGCATATGTTAGCGTTTTTTTCGCGTTTTTATCACGTTTTTATAGCGAAAAAACGCGAAAAAAACGCTAAAAATCCTGAACGTGTGCACATGGCCTTAGGGTACCGTCACACAGTGCAATTTTGATCGCTACGACGGCACGATTCGTGACGTTCTAGCGATATCGTTACGATCTCGCAGTGTCTGACACGCTACTGCGATCAGGGACCCTGCTGAGAATCGTACGTCGTAGCAGATCGTTTGAAACTTTCTTTCGTCGCTGGATCTCCCGCTGTCATCGCTGGATCGTTGTGTGTGACAGCGATCCAGCGATGCGTTCGCTGGTAACCAGGGTAAACATCGGGTTACTAAGCGCAGGGCCGCGCTTAGTAACCCGATGTTTACCGTGGTTACCAGCGTAAAAGTTAAAAAAAAAAAAACGTACATACTCACCATCTGATGTCCGTCAGGTCCCTTGCCGTCCGCTTCCCGCTCTGACTGTCTGCCGGCCGGAAAGTGAGAGCAGATCACAGCGGTGACGTCACTGCTGTGCTGTGCTCTCACTGTACGGCGGCACTCAGTCAGAGCAGGAAGCAGACGGCAAGGGACCTGACGGACATCAGATGGTGAGTATGTACGTTTTTTTTTTTTTTTTACTTTTACGCTGGTAACCACAGTAAACATCGGGTTACTAAGCGCGGCCCTGCGCTTAGTAACACGATGTTTACCCTGGTTACCCGGAGACTTCGGCATCGCTCCAGCGCCGTGATTGCAAAGTGTGACCGCAGTCTACGACGCTGGAGCGATAATCATACGACGCTGCGACGTCACGAATCGTGCCGTCGTAGCGATCAAAATTGCACTGTGTGACGGTACCCTTAGACAACTACAGGCCAGGACAGATGTGGTGATCAAACCAGCTGATAAGGGGGGAAATGTGGTGGTATGGCCGGTTGAGAAATATGAAAGAGAAGTTTTTAAACAACTGAGGGATAAAGACACCTATACCACGCTCACTGAGAACCCGATGAAAAACTTTCAAACAAAAATTTGCAACATATTGGAGATGGCATTTGAAAGGGGAGTCATCACGAAAAAACTACGTGATGGTTTAACTGTGGACTGCCCACGAACACCTACGTTCTATCTTCTCCCCAAGGTCCACAAAGATGCTCACAATCCTCCAGGGTGTCCGATTGTCTCTGGCATAGGAGGGCTGAACGAAACAATCTGTAAATACATTGATCATTATCTCAGATCACAGGTGGAGACGTTGCCCTCCTATGTCAGAGACACTACGGATGTCCTGAGACGTCTGGACGGGTTGCACCTCGAGCCTGACATGCTCGTGACGGCGGATGTAGAGACATTGTACACGTGCATCGATCCCGAGGATGGCATGAGGGCAGTAAGTTTTTTTCTTGAGGCAAGCAATCTTGATCCGGACGTCCGTGAGCTGGTGTTGGAATTGTTGCGGTTCATCCTGGAACATAATTTCTTTACTTTTAAAGACCGTTTTTTTCTGCAGAAGCGAGGGACCGCGATGGGGGCGGCGTGTGCGCCTTCGTATGCTAATTTATTTTTGGGATTTTGGGAGAGATCTTTCCCGATGACGCACATGCCGCCCCCCAGATCCTTAGTTGGTACCGCTTCATTGATGACATCTTTTTTATTTGGCAGGGATCGGTCAGTGATCTGGATTCTTTTGTTTCCGGGTTGAACCGCAACAACTTCAACATCAGACTCACATATACATACCATCCTAGAGAAATTTCTTTTCTGGACCTCTGTATACAGGTACAGCCTGATGGTTCACTGGGTACTGATGTGTATAGGAAAGATACATCGGTGAATGCACTTTTACATGCCTCATCGGCACATCTGGGTTCAACCATCAGCGCTGTACCTATAGGTCAGTTTCTCAGGATGAGAATATGCACCTCTGAGGAGGCTTTTGAGCGTCAAGCTGTGGACCTTGGGGAGAGATTCAGTGAACGTGGCTATAGCAGGAGGTGTATCAAAAAGGGCTACAAAAGAGCCAAACAAACATCTAGGACCTCCTTGTTATCTCAAGACCAATATAGACAGAGGCCAAATAAAATGGGTGGTGATAAGATACATCAAGCGGCAATAATATTTATTACCACTTCCAATTCCAACTGGGATGAATTACAGTCCATTCTAGCCAAACATTGGTCGGTCTTAAAAACCGACCCAATATTGAAACATTTATCAGAATATCCATTGATGACGGCGAGACGGAGCCAAAATCTACGTGACATTCTCGTCAAAAGTCACTATGTGGCAAAAAATCCTCCCCCCACAATTTTTGGTATGGGTAAACCAGGAGTAGGTTTCTTTCCCTGTTCCGATTGCCTTGCGTGCAAGAACCACCAGAGAGCTTTTTCTTTTCTGTCCTCAGATGGGGTGTAGGAGTTCAAAATCAGAGAATTTATAACATGTAAAAGCACTTTTGTTGTGTACATGCGACCTTATATACATAGGTCTCACCTCACGTGAATTACGTGTGAGGACACGTGAACACGTGAGGGAGATCATTGCGGCAAGGGATGAAATCGATATTGAAAATCTAAAAACTATTCCAAAACACTTCAGGGTAAAACACAACTGCAACCCAAATGACCTGAAAGTATATGGTATCGATAGGATTCACGCTGGAATTAGAGGCGGAAACCTTAAACGCCTGCTCTTTCAACGTGAATTTAGATGGATCACTGTTCTCAATACACTAGTACCCCATGGATTAAACGAACAACTGAGTTTCGCTTCATTCCTTTAGTTATAATTGATGTTTCTGGATTTAGCTTTTAAGATTGTGTCTTTCTATGTTTTTAATTAATGTTTTATATTTTATCTATTTAGCTACACATAAAGGGACTATATTCACTACTGACACCTATCCCACGGAAAGAGCGTGTTGAGGCGGGAATGTGACTGACTACCCTACTTCCACTGATCAAGAATAGTCACGAGTTATTTCTATAGTATATTTATATTATTTTTGTACCCAATTATGTATATGCTTATTGTTATTAAGCTGAGTTTTGTGCACTTATCTATGTCTGCTTATTTATCTGCTGTATTAGGCTCAAGGCTAGCCATTATTTATACAGAACATTTATAAAGTGATATCAACGTATTATGTATAGTTCACCTTATTCTTCTGCACAGCACTTTGCACTTTATTCACTTATCTAGCATCCTAAATTACCTGACACTTTGACACTTATCCCCGCGCTCATTCTGCTGTTCATGGACTTGTGCGCATGTCCGTGACGTCGGCACTCCGGAGCATCGCTGCCGGCGCCCATTGGGTGAGGCGCGCTGGACAGGGTTGCCATGGCTATGGCTTTCTGTCCATGCGCGTCACTCGGGAAGCCGAGTGGCGATGCAATTTCCGGCGCCTGCGTCGCGCGTACATGCGCCGCTCCAGAGGTCCATTGATTTACATCAGGTGTGGGTGTCTTATTTAAAGACTCCATTATGACACACTCACTACCACCCCCCGAAGAAGCCTACGCGAAACGCGCGTAGGGGCTGGTGACTCCACATCCACACTACGACCATTATGGGTGAGGTTCAATCCTGTAACTTTTTTTATGCCTGTCTTTACTAGCTAAAGTAGTGGTGATCATTGTGCATATGAGCAGATACAATTGTGTGAACTTGAACCTCTGGTCGGATATACTATATTAGTGTGGTAGTGGGGTATCTTTACATGGATCCTTTGCATAGGGAGTTAACCCCTTTTCTGTAACTGTATACAAAATAAGTTTGTTGTGATTGTGCTATAAGATGTTTATTTAATAAATACTATACCTTTTACCTTAACAGTTCTTTTGACTCCAGTTATCTGATTATATATATGTTATTGGGAGTTGTGCTGCATTGACTCATATGTAGCTCTGACCGATATAATTACAAATAATGAAGAATGCAGAACAGCAATAGGAAAACTACTGTATCTAGCGACCGTTACAAGACCAGACATCACAGCAGCAGTAGGAATCCTGAGTAGAAAGGTATCAAAACCAAATAAAGCTGATTGGAATGCTGTGAAGAGAGTAATGCGCTATTTGAAAGGAACTAGCAATGTTAAGCTGAAATTACCCACAATTGATGATTGCATTTTAACAGGATATGTTGATGCAGATTGGGCTGGAGATCCAACTGACAGTAGATCTACCAGTGGACATATTTTTTTTCTCTCAGGTGGACCAATAAGTTGGACAAGTAAGAAACAGTCAATTGTGACACTATCTTCAACAGAAGCAGAATATGTTGCCGCAGCACATGCGAGTCAAGAAGAACTGTGGTTAAGACAATTGTTGACAGAATTAGGACAACCACAGTTGGCACCAACAAAACTGAAAGAGGACAATCAAGGATGTCTTGTTCTTGCTCAGATGGAAAGAGTCAATCCAAGAACCAAGCATATTGATGTGAAATATCATTTCTTGAGAGATCATCAGGAACAAGGAGTCTTGAAGTTAGAGTACTGTCCTACTGAAGAAATGACAGCAGACATCTTCACAAAGGCGTTGAATGATGATAAACATCAGAGACTAATAAAAAGGTTGGGTTTGATTGAATAAGTCCTTACTGTTGAGAAAGGGTGTTGGCATATGCAACAGATTAGTACTTATTGAAAGGAGGACTTTATACTAACCAGACAGCAGATGGCGATAGTGTGTAAAGTTATATACTTGCTGTAGTGTGGGGAGGGAAGCTCGCATTTGTTAGTTGTTTTTCTTACTTCCTGTTTTTTCTTTTTCTTCTTGAATGTGTTGTCTTCAGTGCACGGACTGTGTGACACTGAATTGTATCTCATGTTTATCCAGTATGAAGTAAATACTGTTTACTCAAGATATCTTGCTGAGTGAAGCTCTCGTAAGTACAGCGGTGACTGCAAAAAGACGCACTCTGCAACAACACCTCCACCTAAGAATATGGTGGAGAGTTCTATTAACTCTTGATAGTCGCCTCTTGCTATATTTTCTTCTAGCTTGGAGGAGCCAGGATAGAGATGTCATATGAAAAGGATGAGGTCCAATATACCAGGATGAGGCCCAGGAGGAGGAACATATTCCAGGATGGAGAGGCCATTTATCAGGATGAGGGCCATATATCAGGATTGCGCCTAGAATGAGGGCCATATACCAGGATTGCACCCAGGATGATGGCCATATACTAAGAAGGGGCCCAGGATGTGGGCCATATACCAGGATTGTGCCCAGAATGAGAGCCATATACCAGGATGAGGTTCAGAATGGGAGCCATATACCAGGATGGAGGGGCCATATACCTGGATGGATTGGCCATATACCAGGTTGGGGGCCATATACCAGGATGGAGGAGTCATGTACCAGGATAGAGGGGTGAGATACCAGATGGAGAGGCCATATAACAGGATAAGGGTCATATACCAGGAAGGGACAATGTACCAGGATGCGTTCCAGGATTAGATCCATATACCAGGATGGGGGACATCTACCAGGATGGGAAACATATACAAGGATGTCGACATATACCAGGATGAAGGCCATATACCAGGATGGGGCAAATATAGCAGGATGGAGGGGCCATAAACCAGGATAAGGACTATATACCAGGATGGGGCCATATAGCAGGATTGAGGGGCCATATACCAGGATGGAGGGACAAATACCAGGATGAGGGCCATATACCAGGATGAGAGCCATATATCAGGATAAGGCCATATACCAGAATGGGGACAATATACCAGGATGGGTTCCAGGATTAGATCCATATACCAAGATAGGGAACAAATACCAAGATGGGGAACATATACCAGGATAAGGGCAGTATACCAGGATGGAGCCATATACCAGGATCGGTGACATATACCAGGATGGGCTGTGCATTATACTATATGGAGGACTATGGGATGTGCATTATACTACATGTATGACTATGGGCTGTGCAATATACAACATGAATGACTATGGGCTGTGCATTACACTGTATGGAGGACTATGGGGGCACATTATACTCTATGGAGGATTATGGAGAGTGCATTTTGTTATTTGGAGGAATATGGGGTGTAATACGCTATATGGAGGAGTATTAGGAGTACATTATACTACATGGAGGACTATGGGGATGCATTGTGCTATAGGGAGGGCTATGGGCTGTGCATTATACTGTATAGAGGACTATGGTGGTGTGTTAAGGCCCCGTCTCACATAGCGAGATCGCTAGCGAGATCGCTGCTGAGTCACTAGTTTTGTGACGCAACAGCGACCTCAGTAGCGATCTCGCTATGTGTGACACGTACCAGCGATCAGGCCCCTGCTGTGAGATCGCTGGTCGTGTCGGAATGGCCTGGACCGTTTTTTGGTCGTTGAGGTCCCGCTGACATCGCTGAATCGGTGTGTGTGACACCGATCCAGCGATGTCTTCACTGGTAACCAGGGTAAACATCGGGTTACTAAGCGCAGGGCCGCGCTTAGTAACCCGATGTTTACACCCTGGTTACCAGCGTAAATGTAAAAAAAAACAAACACTACATACTCACCATCTGATGTCCGTCAGGTCCCTTGCCGTCCGCTTCCTGCTCTGAGTGCCGCCGTACAGTGAGAGCGCAGCACAGCAGTGACGTCACCGCTGCGCTCTGCTCTCACTGTACGGCGGCTCAGTCAGAGCAGGAAGCAGACGGCAAGGGACCTGACGGACACCGAAAGGCGAGTATGTACTGTTTGTTTTTTTTGGTAACCAGGGTAAACATCGGGTTACTAAGCGCGGCCCTGCGCTTAGTAACCCGATGTTTACCCTGGTTACCCGGGTGCTGCAGGGGGACTTCGGCATCGTTGAAGACAGTTTCAACGATGCCGAAGTCGTTCCCCTGATCGTTGGTCGCTGGAGAGAGCGGTCTGTGTGACAGCTCCCCAGCGACCACACAACGACTTACCAACGATCACGGCCAGGTCGTATCGCTGGTCGTGATCGTTGGTAAATCGTTATGTGAGACGGGGCCTTTATACTGTAAGGGGGACCATGGGATGTGCATTATACTATATAGAGGACTATAGGGAGCGCATTATACTTCTATGTTCACCTCTGGTGAGAATAATGGATTTTTATTTCTATATGTTAAAGAACAGCGTCAGAACAGGGAATATATATATATACCAGGATGGGGCCTACTATAAGGAACATATACTGTACCAGGATGGAGGGCAAATCTGATTCTAGTTATGCCACTGCTGACACCCATCTAAAGCTGCTACTAATTTCAGAGTAATAAAATCTTTCCTACCGTGTTTCGCAAGAGTCTTAGATTGTGAGCTCTTGGTCAAAGTTGACAACTGCTCTTTCGAACTTTTAGTATTATCAGCTGAACTGAATCATGAAGATGAATCGTCAGGTAAGTTTGCAATTTCATATGCTGCTGAAGACGTTGATGACGTAGAGAGATATTTTATTTGCCGTTTTTCCTCTGTCGCACTGGCATCCCCTGTTTTCCTTTGTCTCACCTCTTTCTCTTTATCAGCGAGTTTTCTATCCACTCCAGCTAAGCTACCGGGCCTGGCTCTCCATGTAGCTGCAAAGAAATCTTACCTTCTTCTACTTTCAATAACTGAAGTGTATCGACATGTGCAATGTCAAATAGATTATCCAAATTGCTTGAACGCTCTTCTGGTGAGGGATGTTGGTCCGAGAAGGCTACATGCCTCCCATTAGTGCCATCGGTGTCTGGAAGTGGCCTGCATAGGGAACTGTCCAGTATGCCAGGGTTAGGGTAGATACCAATACCCCAATTAACACGATACCCCATCTATACCATATTTCTTGCTTTGCACAAAAGGAAAAAAAAAGCATGAACCGCACCTCCAAAAATCATGCGTTGATCTAAAGCCTCTAGGCAAAAATTTATATAACTGAACATGAGGTTTTCAGTTTAACATTCTGATTAGACTGTATGAAGCCCACTGCCACTTCATGGCAAACCTCATAGTGGGTCCTACCGCCCTAACGGAGCGGAGCCGTGCGGAGACCACCGCCACAGGGGCAATGCACCAGCAGGGCAGACGGCCTGTTGCCCCACAGCATCCATGCTGCAAGACTGAGCCCCCATGACTCCAGAACGCGCCGCCCCACCAGCACAAAGTCACGGCAACAATGGCCGCCACACAGCACCAACACCAAACTGAAAGGAGCACTGAACCTCACCTTCCTCCAGCTCTTCAGTGAGAGCCAAAATGGGCTAGACCCCTTACTTTGCAGTCTCCTGCTAATTAAAGGTGGGTTTCAATCCTTTCAGTTTGGTGTTGGTGCTGTGTGGCGGCCATTGTTGCTGTGGCTTTGTGCTGGTGGAGCAGCGCAGTCTAGAGTCATGGCGGCTCAGTCTCGCAGCATGGGTGCTGTGGGGCCTCAGGCCGTCTGCCCTGCTGGTGCACTGTCGCTGTGGCGGTGGTCGCCGCACGGCTCTGCTCGGTTAGGGTGGTAGGACCCACTACGAGGTTTGCCGTGACGTGGCAGTGGGCTTCATATAGTCTGATCAGAATGTAAAACTGAAAACCTCATGTTCAGTATATAAATTTTTGCCTAGAGGCTTTAGATCAACGTATGATTTTTGGAGGTGCAGTTCATGCTCTTTTTTTTCTTTTTGTGCAAAGCATATACCATATTTTTACTAACTTAATATAAAAAGAATAATGAACTTTGAGAAATAGGTCAGAAATTTTGAAACTTGGATATAACCAGATACAATATCTTGGTGGCGCTAGAATGGACTGAGTGTGTAGTTTGAGGATTGTCCATAAACGCACTACAAGATCATTTTTCACCATGTTACATATTGAATATGGCGCAGAGGCGTCGGGAATTGAAAGTGCACAAGCACATACTTGGTATATTCCACACAGACCCCATGATAGGTGTATTCCATCTGCCAGACCTATACGCGCAAGGACATGAAACAGTAGGCTCTTAGTTCTGTCAGCTTGCCTCACCTGACACGTCTGAATTGTGGAAGTACGCATGAAAACATGCCACACGGACGTCACTATTGGCTGGCTGCCTATGACAGGTTGATCATGTGCAGTAACATGCACAGTAAGCCTAAAGGAACACTGGATATGGCGTTTTTATCGTCCTCCATGTGTAAACTGATAATCCACACTGGGTGAGTTAGTTTAAAATTCTTTTACAGCGCTCCACCAATAATGAAATTAAGAGTGATAAATTATTATTATTTATTTATATAATTATTAATGTGCATTAAGTTGCACTGTATGTATACACATAGCACTTTGAAGCACTAGCACTTTTTAATGATATATGAAATATATTGCTACTGCTCTATGGATTGAATCATGTATTAATATGTAATGTTTGCACTGTTTAAACTATACCTATATATAGCCACCTGTATGTTGAATTCACTGCTTGAGAAAGAGTCGCCACGCCATGTGGGTCTGAATAAATCCACTTATTCACTTGAAGTTTATGGAGTGCTACCTTCCTTTTTTCATATATAATATATATAATAGATACATAGATAGCTAGATATACAAAAAGACCTGACCAGCACCTCGTAAGTGTGAATAAAAAAACTATAATTAATACCATCATATTGCTATATCTGTTAAATCTAACAGATATAGCAATATGATGGTATTAATTATAGTTTTTTTATGTTTTTATTTTTAGATGTATTGAGAAGTATGAAAAAAGAATCTCTTTCTGAAGATCATGGTTCATGGCTTACCCTATTCATGAAGTCAACTATTGGAATGCTCCTTTTTTACTAAATCTATTTTGTTATGTTTGATTTATTTTGTATATGAATAAAATGGAATCCGAGTGGGTATTTATGGTGGTTCTCTTTTCTCACGGTTATTGAAGCTCTGGTTGATGTTCCCTGTGGTAACTGAGGATGCGATCATGCCTGTCACAAGGCATTGGTCTCCCTTGGTCCCTTATGGTGTGTAACCAGCCCCAGCAAATGGGGGGTGTACGTACCATTACCATTCATTTTGTTAACCCCTTCATGACCCAGCCTATTTTGGCCTTAATGACCTTGCCGTTTTTTGCAATTCTGACCAGTGTCCCTTTATGAGATAATAACTCAGGAACGCTTCAACGGATCCTAGCGATTCTGAGATTGTTTTTTCGTGACATATTGGGCTTCATGTTAGTGGTAAATTTAGGTCGATAATTTCTGAGTTTATTTGTGAAAAAAACGGAAATTTGGCGAAAATTTTGAAAATTTCGCAATTTTCACATTTTGAATTTTTATTCTGTTAAACCAGAGAGTTTTGTGACACAAGATAGTTAATAAATAACGTTTCCCACATGTCTACTTTACATCAGCACAATTTTGGAAACAAATTTTTTTTTTGCTAGGAAGTTATAAGGGTTAAAATTTGACCAGTGATTTCTCATTTTTACAACAAAATTTACAAAACCATTTTTTTTAGAGACCACCTCACATTTGAAGTCATTTTGAGGGTTCTATATGGCTGAAAATACCCAAAAGTGACACCATTCTAAAAACTGCACCCCTCAAGGTGCTCAAAACCACATACAAGAAGTTTATTAACCCTTCAGGTGCTTCACAGCAGCAGAAGCAACATGGAAGTAAAAAATGAACATTTAACTTTTTAGTCACAAAAATGATCTTTTAGCAACAATTTTTTTATTTTCCCAAGGGTAAAAGGAGAAACTGGACCACGTACGTTGTTGCCAATTTGTCCTGAGTACGCTGATACCTCATATGTGGGGGTAAACCACTGTTTGGGCGCACGGCAGGGCTCGGAAGGGAAGGAGCGCCATTTGACTTTTTCAATGAAAAATTGGCTCCAATCTTTAGCGGACACCATGTCGCGTTTGGAGAGCCCCCGTGTGCCTAAACATTGGAGCTCCCCCACAAGTGACCCCATTTTGGAACCTAGACCCCCCAAGGAACTTATCGAGAAGCATAGTGAGCACTTTAAACCCCCAGGTGCTTCACAAATTGATCCGTAAAAATGAAAAAGTACTTTTTTTTCACAAAAAAATTATTTTAGCCTCAATTTTTTCATTTTCACATGGGCAACAGGATAAAATGGATCCTAAATTTTGTTGGGCAATTTCTCCTGAGTACACCCATACCTCACATGTGGGGGTAAACCACTGTTTGGGCACATGGTAAGGCTCGGAAGGGAAGGAGCGCCATTTGACTTTTTGAATGAAAAATTATCTCCATCGTTAGCGGACACCATGTCGCGTTTGGAATGCGCCTGTGTGCCTAAACATTGGAGCTCCTCCACAAGTGACCCCATTTTGGAAACTAGACCCCCCAAGGAACTTATCTAGAGGCATAGTGAGCACTTTAAACCCCCAGGTGCTTCACAAATTGATCCGCAAAAATGAAAAAGTACTTTTTTTTCACACAAAATTTCTTTTAGCCTCAATTCTTTCATTTTCACATGGGCAACAGGATAAAATGGATCCTAAAATTTGTTGGGCTATTTCTCCTGAGTACGCCGATACCTCATATGTGGGGGTAAACCACTGTTTGGGTGCACGGCAAGGCTCTGAAGGGGAGGCGTGCCATTTGACTTTTTGAATGGAAAATTAGCTCCAATCGTTAGCGGACACCATGACGCGTTTTGAGAGCCCCTGTGTGCCTAAACATTGGAGATCCCCTACAAGTGACCCCATTTTGGAAACTAGACCCCCCAAGGAACTTATCTAGATGCATAGTGAGCACTTATAACCCCCAGGTGCTTCACAGAAGTTTATAACGCAGAGCCGTGAAAATAAAAAATAATTTTTCTTTCCTCAAAAATGATTTTTAGCCCAGAATTTTTTATTTTCCCAAGGGTAATAGGAGAAATTGGACCCCAAATGTTGTTGTCCAGTTTGTCCTGAGTACGATGATACTCCATATGTGGGGGTAAACCACTGTTTGGGCGCACGGCAGGGCTCGGAAGGGAAGGCACGCCATTTGGCTTTTTGAATGGAAAATTAGCTCCAATCATTAGCGGACACCATGTCGCGTTTGGAGAGCCCCTGTGTGCCTAAACATTGGAGCTCCCGCACAAGTGACCCCATTTTGGAAACTAGACCTCCCAAGGAACTAATCTAGATGTGTGGTGAGCACTTTGAACCCCCAGATGCTTCACAGAAGTTTATAACGTAGAGCCATGAAAATAAAAAATAATTTTTCTTTTCTCAAAAATGATTTTTTAGCCCACAATTTTTTATTTTCCCAAGGGTAACAGGAGAAATTGGACCCCAAAAGTTGTTGTCCAGTTTCTCCTGAGTACGCTGATACCCCATATGTGGGGGTAAACCACTGTTTTGGCACACGTCGGGGTTTGGAAGGGAAGTAGTGACGTTCTGAAATGCAGACTTTAATGGAATGCTCTGCGGGCGTCAGGTTGCTTTTGCAGAGCCCCTGATGTGCCTAAACAGTAGGAACTCCCCACAAGTGACTCCATTTTGGAAACTAGACCCCCAAGGGAACTTATCTAGATGTGTGGTGAGCACTTTGAACCCCCAAGTGCTTCACAGAAGTTTATAACGCAGAGCCGTGAAAATAATAAATGTGTTTCCTTTCCTCAAAAATATTTTTTTAGCCCAGAATTTTTTATTTTTGCAAGAGTAACAGGAGAAATTGGACCCAAAAGTTGTTGTCCAGTTTCTCCTGAGTACGCTGATACCCCATATATGGGGGAAAACCACTGTTTGGGCACATGCCGGGGCTCGGAAGGGAAGTAGTGACGTTTTGGAATGCAGACTTTGATGGAATGGTCTGCGGGCATCATGTTACGTTTGCAGAGCCCCTGATATGCCTAAACAGTAGAAACCCCCCACAAGTGACCCCATTTTGGAAACTAGACCCCCCAAGGAACTTATCTAGATGTGTGGTGAGCACGTTCAACCCCCAAGTGCTTCACAGAAGTTTACAATGCAGAGCCGTGAAAATAAAAAATCATTTTTCTTTCCTCAAAAAAGATGTTTTAGCAAGCAATTTTTTATTTTCACAAGGGTAACAGGAGAAATTGGACCCCAATATTTGTTGCTCAGTTTGTTGTGAGTACGCTGATACCCCATATGTGGGGGTAAACCACTGTTTGGGCACACGTCAGGGCTCGGAAGGGAAGGAGTGACATTTGAAATGCAGACTTTGATGGAATGGTCTGCGGGCGTCACATTGCATTTGCAGAGCCCCTGATGTGCCTAAACAGTAGAAACACCCCACAAGTGACCCCATTTTGGAAACTAGACCCCCCCAAGGAACTTATCTAGATGTGTGATGAGCACGTTCAACCCCCAAGTGCTTCACAGAAGTTTACAACGCAGAGCCGTGAAAATAAAAAATCATTTTTCTTTCCTCAAAAAAGATGTTTTAGCAAGCAATTTTTTTATTTTCACAAGGGTAACAGGAGAAATTGGGCCCCGATATTTGTTGCCCAGTTTGTTGTGAGTACGCTGATACCCCATATGTGGGGGTAAACCACTGTTTGGGCGCACGTCAGGGCTCGGAAGGGAAGTAGTGACATTTGAAATGCAGACTTTGATGGAATGGTCTGCGGGCATCACATTGCATTTGCAGAGCCCCTGATGTGCCTAAACAGTAGAAACACCCCACAAGTGACCCCATTTTGGAAACTAGACCCCCAAGGAACTTATCTAGATGTGTGGTGAGCACTTTCAACCCCCAAGTGCTTCACAGAAGTTTATAACGCAGAGCCGTGAAAATAAAAAATAATTGTTCTTTCCTCAAAAATTATGTTTTAGCAAGTAATTTTTTATTTTTGCAAGGGAAACAGGAGAAATTGGACCCCAACAGTTGTTGCCCAGTTTGTCCTGAGTACGCTGGTACCCCAAATGTGGGGGTAAACCACTGTTTGGGCGCACGTCGGGGCTTGGAAGGGAGGGAGCACCATTTGACTTTTTGAACGCAAGATTGGCTGGAATCAATGGTGGCGCCATGTTGCGTTTGGAGACCCCTGATGTGCCTAAACAGTGGAAACCCCTCAATTCTAACTTCAACACTAACCCCAACACACCCCTAATCCTAATCCCAACTGTAGCCATAACCCTAATCACAACCCTAACCCCAACACACCCCTAACCACAACCCTAACCGCAACACACCCGTAACCCTAATTCCAACCCTAATCCCAACCCTAACCCTAATCCCAACCCTAATCACAACTGTAACCCCAACGCACCCCTAACCCTATCCGTAACCCTAACCACAAGCCTAATCTTAACCCTATTTCCAACCCTAGCCGCAGGACGCCGAACACGGCGTGCATATGTGATTGCAGGATGGGGTGAGCCATGAAATGATTTATGAAATGCAGCTGAGTGTAGATTGCTAATTAACACTGAATCGTTCACTGTATGTTATCTCATGTTTGTATACTATTGCACTGCACTTTATTATGCTTGCACTCATATTGGACACTATTTGGACTTTATGTAAACTGTCTCTCATGAGCTGTTATAACCTTTTTTGACGGAATACTATTAAGTATGTTTCAATTGTCTGTATGATAAATACCATGTTTGTACACCATTACCTTGCTTGAGAAAGGCTCTCCATGAGCTGAAATAAGTATTTGATCCCTTGCTGATTTTGTAAGTTTGCTTGCTGACAAAGACATGAACAGTCTATAATTTTAAGGGTAGGTTAATTTTAACATTGAGAGATAGAATATCAAAAATAAAATACAGAGAATCACATTATATAAATTAAATACATTTATTTGCATTTTGCAGTGAGAAATAAGTATTTGATCCCCTACCAACCATTAAGAGTTCTGGCTCCTACAGACCAGTTAGAAGCTCCTAATCAAATCGTTATCTGCATTAAAGACAGCTGTCTTACATAGTCATCTTTATTAAAGACTCCTGTCCAGAGAGTCAAATAATCAGTCAGACTCTAAAGGTACCTTCACACGAAACGACTTTACAACGAGAACGACAACGATCCGTGACGTTGCAGCGTCCTGGATAGCGACATCGTTGTGTTTGACACGCAGCAGCGATCTGGATCCTGCTGTGATATCGCTGGTCGTTGAATAAAGTTCAGAACTTTATTTGGTCGTCAGACCGGCGTGTATCGTCAGGTTTGACACCAAAAGCAACGATACCAGCGATGTTTTACGCTGGTAACCAGGGTAAATATCGGGTTACTAAGCCCAGGGCCGCGCTTAGTAACCCGATGTTTACCCTGGTTACCAGCGTAAAAGTAAAAAAAACAAACAGTACATACTCACCTGCGTGTCCCCTGCCGTCCGCTTCCTGCTCTGACTGAGCGCCGGCCCTAAAGTGAAAGTAAAAGCACAGCGGTGACATCACCGCTCTGCTGTTAGGGCCGGCGCTCACACAGTACAGGAAGCGGACGCCGGGGGACGCGCAGGTGAGCATGTACTGTTTGTTATTTTTACTTTTACGCTGGTAACCAGGGTAAACATCGGGTTACTAAGCGCGGCCCTGCGCTTAGCAACCCGATGTTTACCCTGGTTACCCGGGGACCTCGGCATCGTTGGTCGCTGGAGAGCTGTCTGTGTGACAGCTCTCCAGCGACCAAACAGTGACGCTGCAGCGATCGGCATCGTTGTCGCTATCGCTGCAGCGTCGCTTCGTGTGAAGGTACCTTTACCTCTACAAGATGGGCAAGACCAAAGAGCTGATAAGGATGTCAGGGATAAGATCATAGACCTGCACAAAGCTGGAATGGGCTACAAAACCAAAAGTAAGATGCTGGGTGAGAAGGAAACAACTGTTGGTGCAATAGTAAGAAAATGGAAGAATTACAAAATGACTGTCAAACGACATTGATCTGGGGCACCATGCAAAATCTCACCTCGTGGGGTATCCTTGATCATGAGGAAGGTGAGAGATCAGCCTAAAACTACATGGGGGGAACTTGTTAATGATCTCAAGTCAGCTGGAATCACAGTCAATAAGAAAACCATTGGTAACTAGTGTTGAGCATTCCGATACCGCAAGTATCGGGTATCGGCCGATACTTGCGGTATCGGAATTCCGATACCGGGATTCCGATACTTGGCGCGTATCGGATACCGGAATCGGAAGTTCCATGATTCAAAATTCAGAAATTCAGCCAATGAGAAAGATTCCAAGTGTGGGCACATCCTGTTTAGCATGGAGGGCATGAAACTACTGGCAAGGCTGTGATTGGCTGCTTAAATGATGTCATGATGCAGTTTAAAAGTCGCTGGCGCCATTTTGCGATCACTCTGCTGTGAATTCAGTTAGTGACAGGACGCTGTTTGCTGACTGAGGGACAGTTTAGAGATAGCGATTTGCTTCTTTGTGCTTTCCAAAGGCTAATTTAGCAACCGCTGTGTTCACCTACTAATCACCTTCCTTTTGCCTTGTAGCGCTGTTTTCACAGCGATCTGCAAGGTCTCTCTGTGTGTGTGTGTGAGTGCAGCCCACTCTCTAGTCTGAGTGCAGCCACATAGGCCATCCATAGCTGGTTGTATTCAGTTCAGGGAGGGTGGTTCATTGCCTCATACTGTCCTTTTTTTTTTTTTTTTTTGAAGTAGTGCAGGCTGCTGCACATTTTTTCCAAAAATTCCTATTAGTGTCTTTCCACCCGTCTCCAGCTAATTTGTGGAAAAACACTACATAGGATAAAGTAGAGGAGGGTTTTTGGGCCTTGCAGCGCCGTTTACGGCTGTCTGCACGGTCTCCGTGTGACTGCAGCTCGCCCTGTAGTCTGTGAGCAGCCGTAGCTTGGTTGTCTCCAGCTCAGGGTTGTTCACTGCGTCATACCGCCAAATCAATTTTCATTTTGTTTTCAAGTAGTGTAGTCTGCTGCTAATTAATTTAAAAAAATCCTATTAGTGTCTTTCCACCCGTCTCCAGCTAATTTGTGGAAAAACACTACATAGGATAAAGTAGAGGAGGGTTTTTGGGCCTTGCAGCGCCGTTTACGGCTGTCTGCACGGTCTCCGTGTGACTGCAGCTCGCCCTGTAGTCTGTGAGCAGCCGTAGCTTGGTTGTCTCCAGCTCAGGGTTGTTCACTGCGTCATACCGCCAAATCAATTTTCATTTTGTTTTCAAGTAGTGTAGTCTGCTGCTAATTAATTTAAAAAAATCCTATTAGTGTCTTTCCACCCGTCTCCAGCTAATTTGTGGAAAAACACTACATAGGATAAAGTAGAGGAGGGTTTTTGGGCCTTGCAGCGCCGTTTACGGCTGTCTGCACGGTCTCCGTGTGACTGCAGCTCGCCCTGTAGTCTGTGAGCAGCCGTAGCTTGGTTGTCTCCAGCTCAGGGTTGTTCACTGCGTCATACCGCCAAATCAATTTTCATTTTGTTTTCAAGTAGTGTAGTCTGCTGCTAATTAATTTAAAAAAATCCTATTAGTGTCTTTCCACCCGTCTCCAGCTAATTTGTGGAAAAACACTACATAGGATAAAGTAGAGGAGGGTTTTTGGGCCTTGCAGCGCCGTTTACGTCTGTCTGCACGGTCTCCGTGTGACTGCAGCTCTATCCGTTGTCAGTTCAGCCCCAAAAAAATAAATAAATAATAAAGTTCACCAAACACACCAGTTACACCACTTTACATTTGTGTAGGCCACATTAGCTCATATTCAAGTCTAGTCCACACTTTAGAAAATTAGTGTGTCTTATACCTGTTAGGAGGAGTTGCTCAGGAATAAGCACACAAAGCCGTTAGTACTTTTCTGCTTATCTTTATCAGTCAACCAAGATGAAGAAGGCAGTGAGTAAGGCACGTGGGCGTGGGCGTGGGCGCGGAGCAGGGAGGGGACGTGGGGATTCTGTGCCTGCTGCGGGCACCGGTGAGTCATCAGCACCCACTTTCACAAGGGAACAGTCGTTCATGCGCAGCTTTGTCGCCGAGCGCCGTACACCGCTGCTGCGTCAAGACCAAATTGAAGCCGTTGTGGGATGGATGGCAGCTAATGCATCAACTTCCATTAGTGCCACATCCTCTCAGACACAGAGCACTGGAGAGCAGCCATCTGTCTCTTCACCACCTGCAAAATTGCCCAGGCAGACAGAGATCCCAGGACAGGAGCAGTCTCTACTTCTGTTCTCTGAATCATCTCTTGGCTTGGAAACAGGGGGCCAGCCAAGCAGCATTGGAGAAATGGAAGAAGAGGCAGGGTGCAGTGATGCCCAACCGCTTTTTCTGTCTTCCTCTGAAGAGGCGGGTGGGCCAGTGGCTCCGGTCACCACCTCGCAGGCCGCATCAGCTGATGATGACACTCAGGTGCCACTTACTGGTGCGTGCTCTGCTGCTGAGACTACCCAGGAGGAGCAGTTGGGGGCAGAGGGTAGTGTAGATGATGAGGTCCTTGACCCATCTTGGCGTCAGGGACAGGAAGGTGGTGGGAGCAGCTCTGAGGAAGAGATTCCCCGTACGGCCCAAAGAGGGAGAGGGAGGGGGAAGACTGCGGATCCTGCAGCCTCCGCTTTGGCACCCGTAAGGAGCATGTCTCTTCCAAAAGTCAAAAGGGGGGCTCCCAAGACTTGCAGTGCCTGGTCCTTTTTTGACACAGTTGCAGATGACATTTGCTATGTCAGATGCAAGGTGTGTCATCAAAAAATCAAAAGAGGTCAAAAAGTCGCCAACCTCAATACCTCCAACATGTGGAAACATGTGCGCAACAGGCACCCGGCGGAGTTAGACAAACACACTGAAGAGCTAGGCCAACCAACAGCGGCAGCTACCACCTCTTCAGCTCGTGTTGCCTCTTCCTCTAGCTCACACGCAGCTGGTTCGGCTTCCTCCCAGGATCGCCGTGGAAGAACCTCTGGCCCTGTTGTCCAGAGACCCGCTGTCATTCCACCCGCAGCACCACTTTCCCAGTCAACCACACACTCCCAGCCCAGTCTACAGCCATCGGTAGTACAGGCATGGGAGAAAAGGCGGCCTTTCTCGTCAAACCACCCACGAGCACAGGCTCTGACTGCAGGCATTGCCAAACTTCTGTCACTGGAAATGCTGTCATTCAGGCTGGTGGAGACTGACAGCTTCCGTGACTTGATGTCATTGGCAGTCCCACAGTACAGTGTGCCCAGCCGCTTTTACTTCAGCAGGCAAGCCATCCCTGCCCTGCACAAGCATGTTGAGGGACACATAAAACACGCGCTACTGAACGCCGTCAGTAGCAAGGTCCACCTCACCACCGATGCGTGGACCAGTCAACATGGACAGGGGCGATACCTTTCCCTCACTGCCCATTGGGTTAATGTAGTTGAGCCGGGTACAGACCGTGCGAGTGGCGCAGGACGTGTCCTGCCCACTCCAAGGATTGCAGGAATCCATTCTGTACGCATTGACTCCTCCTCTTACACCAGTTCCTCAGAATCATCGCTGCAGGAGCCGTCACAGTCCACCTCCACATGGACCCGTGATGAACGTGTACCTGTTACGACCGACATGAGCACAGCCGTGGCCAAACGTCAACAGGCCGTCTTGAAATTAATTTTTTTGGGGAATCGTAGCCACACAGCGCAGGAGCTCTGGAATGCCATCAAGCAGGAGAGCGATGTGTGGTTTGAGCCAGCGAATCTCCAGCCAGGCATGGTAGTGTGTGATAATGGCCGAAATCTGGTGGCAGCCCTGGGCCTCGGCAACCTCACTCACATCCCATGTCTGGCACATGTGCTCAATTTGGTCGTGCAGAGTTTTTTGAGGGACTATCCGGATCTTGATGCACTGCTGCACAAGGTCCGCCTAGAGTGTGCTCACTTGCGGCGTTCCAGCACGGCAAAAGCGCGCATTGCGGCTCTGCAGCGCCGACACCGCCTGCCGGAACATCGCATCATATGTGACCTACCTACCAGGTGGAATTCCACGTTACATATGTTGGAGCGGTTGTGTGAGCAGCAGCAAGCTGTAATGGAGTACCAGCTGTATCAGGCGCAAAAAAGTCGCAGTCAGCGCCGTACAGACTTCACAACCACAGAGTGGGCCACTATGAAGGATGTCTGCCAGGTTTTGCGTCCCTTTGATTATTCCACGCGGATGGCGAGTGCAGATGATGCACTAGTCAGCATGACTGTCCCCCTTATCTGCCTGCTTGAAAAATCACTGCAAGCGCTAAGGGATGATGTTGTGGAAGAGGTGGAGGATGAGGATTCACCACTTCCATCATCTTCTGGACAGTCAGCGCCACGTGGTTCCTCACAAACGCGTAGGCAGGGGACAGTTTGTGAGGAGGATGAGGAGGAGTCAATGGAGGAGGAAGACATCCGTCCAGAGGAGGGAGTTCCCGAATTGTCCAGTACTCAGTGTGTACAGCGAGGGTGGGGTGATGACGAGCGGGCAGAGATCACGCCTCCAGCTGGGGACAGCGTTTCTTGGGCAGTTGGCAGTCTGCAGCACATGGTGGATTACATGCTGCAGTGCCTGAGAAACGACCGCCGCATCGACCACATTCTCAACATGTCTGATTATTGGGTGTTCACCCTCCTCGATCCTCGCTACCGGGACAACGTAGAAAGCCTCATCACACCGTTGAACCGGGAGCGAAAAATGCGGGAGTACCAAGACACACTGGTCAGTTCCATCATCTTCTCCATTCCAACTGAGAGAAGTGCTGCTACTGCATTCCAAAGCAGCTCAGTGCGTCCAGGCAGTGGTGGAGGCTCTGCACAAAGAGGGAGCAGAAGCAGTGCCTCTGCCCAAGGCAAGACCAGTATGGCCCAACTGTGGCACAGTTTTGTGTGCCCCCCACAAAAGTCTACACCATCACAGACGGCTCCAGTCAGCAGGAGGCAACGGTTCCGTCAGATGGTGACAGACTACATGTCTTGCCCTCTTGCTGTACTCCCAGACGGCTCTTCCCCTTTCAAGTTTTGGGTCTCAAAGCTGGATACATGGCCAGAGCTAAGCCAGTATGCATTGGAGGTGCTGTCTTGCCCTGCGGCCAGTGTATTATCGGAACGTGTCTTTAGTGCTGCAGGTGGTGTACTAACTGACCGTCGCATGCGACTATCCTCCGATAACGTTGACCGGCTTACTTTCCTGAAAATGAACAAGGCCTGGATCTCGCAGGAATTTGCCACTCCTCCTCCTGATTAAATAATTAGGTCACTGTATACGTTATCCAGGTCTCCTGTTGTGTTCATCTTTCTACCACCTGAACTTAAATTCCTGGGCTCCAACACCGCCAGTTGAGGCTCAGACGTGCCGTCTGCACAGTCAAAACATACGACCCAGTGTTATTGGGTTTCAGTAACGTCAGCTGATCCCCAGCTGTGTAGCCGGCAATGTGTCATGCGACCGCCACGCTGACACAACAACTGAAATGTAAGGGAATCTGTCCCCCCCCCCCCCCAAGGCGTTTGTTACTGAAAGAGCCACCTTGTGCAGCAGTAATGCTGCACAAGGAAAAAGGTAGCTATTTTGGTTTTGCTCCTTGCACACGCAAAACTTAACACTTATAAAATGTGTCCACTGATACCGTAAAACCGTCCCGGAGGTGGGACTTTCCTTCGTAATATGACGCAGCACAGCCGTCATTCCTACCCCCCCGGCGCCGCGCCCCGGCTCCTCAGCGTTGTTTGATTCCGTCCCGGAGCCTGCGCTGTTATGTTATCCCGTGGCCAGGCACACTTAGCGCTGCCCGTCTTCTGGCATCATTTGGTGTCAGGCTGGCTGCGCCTGTGCGGCCACGCTGGCCGAGAGCCCGCCTCGCAGTGTCTTCTGATTTAATCCCACTGGGGGCCTGGGATCTATGGACATGCGCAGTGCATATCTGAACCTCCACCTCTCACTCATCTCCCTATGGCTTCTTCAGACTGTTCGGTGTCAGCTGGTCCCTAATAGCATGCCACGGCCGTGACACCGCACAGTCTGGAAAAGAAGCCGTAGGGAGGGGAGTGAGAGGCGAGGATATGCACTGCGCATGGCCATGGATCCCAGGCCCCCAGTGGGATTACATCAGAAGACACTGCGAGGCGGGCTCTCGGACAGCGCGGCCGCACAGGCACAGCCAGCCTGACACCAAATGATGTCAGAAGATGGGCAGCGCTAAGTGTGCCTGGCCACGGGATAACATAACAGCGCAGGCTCCGGGACGGAATCAAACAACGCTGAGGAGCCGGGGCACGGCGGCGGGGGGGTAGTAATGATGGCTGTGCTGCGTCATATTACGAAGGAAAGTCCCACCTCCGGGACGGTTTCACGGCTTCAGGGGACACATTTTATAAGTGTTTAGTTCTGTGTTTGCAAGGAGCATGATGAAAAGAGCCACCTTTTCCTTTTGCATCTTTTGTGCTGCACAAGCTGGCTCTTTCAGCTACAAACGCCTTGGGGGGGGGGGTTAAAGGTTCCCTTTCGACTTTCTCAGGCTTCGGCCTACATTGTGTTCCTCTGCTTTTCCACCTGCCCCTGGGCTCCAACACCGCTAGTTGCCGTCCAGAAGTGCTGTACGCACAGTCAACAGTCGCTCCTCTGTTATTGGGGTTCAGTAACGTCAGCTGTTCCCCTGCTGTGTGTGTGGCAATCCCTCCTACCTCCTCCAACCTCCTCCAACCTCCTCCTCCTCCACCTGTCCCTGGGCTACAACACCGCCAGTTGCCGTCCAGAAGTGCTGTACGCACAGTCAACAGTCCCTCCTCTGTTATTGGGGTTCAGTAACGTCAGCTGTTCCCCTGCTGTGTGTGTGGCAATCCCTCCTACCTCCTCCAACCTCCTCCAACCTCCTCCTCCTCCACCTGTCCCTGGGCTACAACACCGCCAGTTGCCGTCCAGAAGTGCTGTACGCACAGTCAACAGTCCCTCCTCTGTTATTGGGGTTCAGTAACGTCAGCTGTTCCCCTGCTGTGTGTGTGGCAATCCCTCCTACCTCCTCCAACCTCCTCCAACCTCCTCCTCCTCCACCTGTCCCTGGGCTCCAACACCGCCAGTTGCCGTCCAGAAGTGCTGTACGCACAGTCAACAGTCCCTCCTCTGTTATTGGGGTTCAGTAACGTCAGCTGTTCCCCTGCTGTGTGTGTGGCAATCCCTCCTACCTCCTCCAACCTCCTCCAACCTCCTCCTCCTCCACCTGTCCCTGGGCTCCAACACCGCTAGTTGCCGTCCAGAAGTGCTGTACGCACAGAGCCAAACACCTCGCCAATGTGTTAGTGGGGTTCAGCACCGCCAGCTGTTCCCCTGCTGTGTATACGGCAACGTGTACTGCGACCGCCACGCAGACACAACAAGTTAAATGTAAGGGAACCTGACACCCCCCCCCCCCCAGGCGTTTGTTACTGAAGGAGCCACCTTGTGCAGCAGTAATGATGCAAAGGGAAAAAGTGCCTCTTTTCGTGATGCTCCTTGCACATGCTGAACCTAACATTTATGAAATGTGTCCCCACACAGCGTTAAACCGTCCGGTAGGTGGAACTTTCCTTTGTCGTGTGACGCAGCACAGCCATCATTTTTACCCCCTTGGCGCCGTGCGCCCCCTCCTCAGCGTTGTTTGAATCTGTCCCGGAGCCTGCGCTGTTAGGTTAGCCCTTGGCCATGCACACATGTTGCGCTGCCCGTCTTCTGACCTCATTTGGTGTCAGGCTGGCTGCGCCTGTGCGGGTGCGCTGGCCGAGATCCCGCCTCGCAGTGTCGTCTAATGTAATCCCACCGCGGGCCTGTGATCCGTGCCCGTGCGCAGTGCATATCCTCTCCTCTCACTCCCCTCCCTACGGCTTCTTCAGACTGTGCGATGTCAGCTGGTCCCTAATAGCATGCCACGGCCGTGACACCGCACAGTCTGAAAAAGCCGTAGGGAGGGGAGTGAGAGGAGAGGATATGCACTGCGCACGGGCACGGATCACAGGTCCGCGGTGGGATTACATTAGACGACACTGCGAGGCGGGATCTCGGCCAGCGCACCCGCACAGGCGCAGCCAGCCTGACACCAAATGAGGTCAGAAGACGGGCAGCGCAACATGTGTGCATGGCCAAGGGCTAACCTAACAGCGCAGGCTCCGGGACAGATTCAAACAACGCTGAGGAGGGGGCGCACGGCGCCAAGGGGGTAAAAATGATGGCTGTGCTGCGTCACACGACAAAGGAAAGTTCCACCTACCGGACGGTTTAACGCTGTGAGGAGACACATTTCATAAATGTTAGGTTCCGCATGTACAAGGACCATAATTAAAAGAGCTAAGTTTACCTTTTCCAGCATTAGTGCTGTACACAATGGCTCTTTCAGCTACAAACGCCTGGGGGGGGGGGGGGGGGTTAAAGGTTTCCTTTCAACTTGCTCGAGTGCAGGCTTCGGCCTACACTCCGCTCCCCCTGCTCCTCCTGCTGACCCTGGGCTCTAACACCGCCAGTTTTTGCCCAGATGTGCTAGCTGCACAGAGAAAAACACCAGCCAATGTGTCAGTGGGGTTCAGCACCGCCAGCTGTTCCCCTGCTGTGTAGCCGGCAACGTGTCCTGCGACGGCCACGCAGACACAAGAACTGAAATTGAAGGGAACCTGTCCCCCCTCCCCCAGGTGTTTATATGTTTTACAGCTACCTTGAACAGCAGTAATGCTGCATGTGTTCAAGGTGGCTCAGAAACTTATTCTCCTTGCCCATGTTGAAGTGAACACGTCTAAAATGTGTCCTCTGTGACCATTAAAACGTCCCTCAGGTGTGATTTGACTTTGTATTGACACACGCAACAAGCTCCTTGGTAACGCTGCCCGTCTTCTGGCATCATTGTTTGGCTGGCTGCGCCTCTGCGGCCGCCCTGACCCACACAACGCCCCTCGTTGTCTTATTTAATGGGACTGCGAGGGTGTGATTGATGGGCAGGATCAGTGCATCAGTTCGCCTGTCCCTCCTCTCCTTCCGCCTTCTTCGGACTGTGCGGCTTCATGGCCGTGGCATGCGATAAGGGATCAGATGACGCCGCACAGTCTGAAGCGGGTGTAAGGACCCGAGTGTGAGAGGCGAACATATGTGCTGCGCCAGGCCCTGAATCCCAGCCCCGCAGTGTTTTAACAATGTTAAGACACTGCGGGGCTGGGATTCATGGGCATCGCGAACCGCACCGGCCGACATTACATGATGCCAGAAGATGGGCAGCGCTAACGGCGCTAGGCCAGGGGATAACACGACAGCGCAGACTCCTGTACAGCAAATAACAACGCTCGGGAGGCTGCACCCAGCACCAAGGTGGGATTCTTGACACCTGTGCTGCGTCTCATTACAAAGGGAACTCTCGCCTCCATTACACAGTTTGACTGTATAAAGGGCTGAATGTTATACGTGTTCCATTCAGCGTGTGCAAGGAGAAAAATTACAAGAGCAACCTTTGACTTGCGCAGCACTGCTGCTGCATAAGCTGTGGCTCTTCTACTTTGTAACCCCTGAGGGGGGGTTAAAGGTGACTTTTGAAATCGGTTCAATTAGGCTTCGGCCTACACTCTGCTCCACCTGCAGAGCCCGGGCTCCAACAACGCTAGTTGCTGTCCGGAAGTGCTGGCTGCACAGAGCCAAACACCTCGCCAATGTGTCAGTGGGGTCCAGCACCGCCAGCTGTTCCCCTGCTGTGTAGCCGGCAACGTGTCCTGCAAAAGCCACGCAGACACAACAGACCCAAAGCTGCCGCCAGTGCAGGCTTCGGCCTACACTCCCCTCCCCCTGCTCCTCCTCCTCCTGCTCCTCCTCCTGCTGTCCCTGGGCTCTAACACACCGCCAGTTGGGGCCCAGATGTGCTAGCTGCACAGAGAAAAACACCTCGCCAATGTGTCAGTGGGGTCCAGCACCGCCAGCTGTTCCCCTGCTGTGCAGCCGGCATCGTG
This sequence comes from Ranitomeya variabilis, assembly GCF_051348905.1. Lineage (NCBI taxonomy): Eukaryota > Metazoa > Chordata > Amphibia > Anura > Dendrobatidae > Ranitomeya > Ranitomeya variabilis. The sequence goes on along the minus strand of NC_135235.1, from coordinate 667,613,118 downwards.
TCCTGCAAAAGCCACGCAGACACAAGAACTGAAATTGAAGGGAACCTGTCCCCCCTCCCCCAGGCGTTTTTACGTTATCCAGCCACCTTGTACAGCGGTAATGCTGCATGTGTGCAAGGTGGCTCAGAAACGTATTCTCCTCGCACATGTGGAACTGAAAACACGTCTGAAAGGTGTCCTCTGTGTGACCATTTAACCGTCCCGGTGGTGTGACTTTCCTTTGTAATGACACGCTGCAACCCCCTTGGTAGCGCTGCCCGTCTTCTGGCATCATTGTTTGGCTGCCTGCGCCTCTGCGGCCGCCCTGACCCACACAACGCCCCTCGGTGTCTTATTTATTGGGACTGCGAGGGTGTGATTGATGGGCAGGATCAGTGCATCAGTTCGCCTGTCCCTCCTCTCCTTCCGCCTTCTTCGGACTGTGCGGCTTCATGGCCGTGGCATGCGATAAGGGATCAGATGACGCCGCACAGTCTGAAGCGGGTGTAAGGACCCGAGTGTGAGAGGCGAACATATGTGCTGCGCCAGGCCCTGAATCCCAGCCCCGCAGTGTTTTAACAATGTTAAGACACTGCGGGGCTGGGATTCATGGGCATCGCGAACCGCACCGGCCGACATTACATGATGCCAGAAGATGGGCAGCGCTAACGGCGCTAGGCCAGGGGATAACACGACAGCGCAGACTCCTGTACAGCAAATAACAACGCTCGGGAGACTGCACCCAGCACCAAGGTGGGATTCTTGACACCTGTGCTGCGTCTCATTACAAAGGGAACTCTCGCCTCCATTACACAGTTTGACTGTATAAAGGGCTGAATGTTATACGTGTTCCATTCAGCGTGTGCAAGGAGAAAAATTACAAGAGCAACCTTTGACTTGCGCAGCACTGCTGCTGCATAAGCTGTGGCTCTTCTACTTTGTAACCCCTGAGGGGGGGTTAAAGGTGACTTTGGAAATCGGTTCAATTAGGCTTCGGCCTACACTCTGCTCCACCTGCAGAGCCCGGGCTCCAACAACGCTAGTTGCTGTCCGGAAGTGCTGGCTGCACAGAGCCAAACACCTCGCCAATGTGTCAGTGGGGTCCAGCACCGCCAGCTGTTCCCCTGCTGTGTAGCCGGCAACGTGTCCTGCAAAAGCCACGCAGACACAACAGACCCAAAGCTGCCGCCAGTGCAGGCTTCGGCCTACACTCCCCTCCCCCTGCTCCTCCTCCTCCTGCTCCTCCTCCTGCTGTCCCTGGGCTCTAACACACCGCCAGTTGGGGCCCAGATGTGCTAGCTGCACAGAGAAAAACACCTCGCCAATGTGTCAGTGGGGTCCAGCACCGCCAGCTGTTCCCCTGCTGTGCAGCCGGCATCGTGTCCTGCAAAAGCCACGCAGACACAAGAACTGAAATTGAAGGGAACCTGTCCCCCCTCCCCCAGGCGTTTTTACGTTATCCAGCCACCTTGTACAGCGGTAATGCTGCATGTGTGCAAGGTGGCTCAGAAACGTATTCTCCTCGCACATGTGGAACTGAAAACACGTCTGAAAGGTGTCCTCTGTGTGACCATTTAACCGTCCCGGTGGTGTGACTTTCCTTTGTAATGACACGCTGCAACCCCCTTGGTAGCGCTGCCCGTCTTCTGGCATCATTGTTTGGCTGCCTGCGCCTCTGCGGCCGCCCTGACCCACACAACGCCCCTCGGTGTCTTATTTATTGGGACTGCGAGGGTGTGATTGATGGGCAGGATCAGTGCATCAGTTCGCCTGTCCCTCCTCTCCTTCCGCCTTCTTCGGACTGTGCGGCTTCATGGCCGTGGCATGCGATAAGGGATCAGATGACGCCGCACAGTCTGAAGCGGGTGTAAGGACCCGAGTGTGAGAGGCCAACATATGTGCTGCGCCAGGCCCTGAATCCCAGCCCCGCAGTGTTTTAACAATGTTAAGACACTGCGGGGCTGGGATTCATGGGCATCGCGAACCGCACCGGCCGACATTACATGATGCCAGAAGATGGGCAGCGCTAACGGCGCTAGGCCAGGGGATAACACGACAGCGCAGACTCCTGTACAGCAAATAACAACGCTCGGGAGGCTGCACCCAGCACCAAGGTGGGATTCTTGACACCTGTGCTGCGTCTCATTACAAAGGGAACTCTCGCCTGCATTACACAGTTTGACTGTATAAAGGGCTGAATGTTATACGTGTTCCATTCAGCGTGTGCAAGGAGAAAAATTACAAGAGCAACCTTTGACTTGCGCAGCACTGCTGCTGCATAAGCTGTGGCTCTTCTACTTTGTAACCCCTGAGGGGGGGTTAAAGGTGACTTTTGAAATCGGTTCAATTAGGCTTCGGCCTACACTCTGCTCCACCTGCAGAGCCCGGGCTCCAACAACGCTAGTTGCTGTCCGGAAGTGCTGGCTGCACAGAGCCAAACACCTCGCCAATGTGTCAGTGGGGTCCAGCACCGCCAGCTGTTCCCCTGCTGTGTAGCCGGCAACGTGTCCTGCAAAAGCCACGCAGACACAACAGACCCAAAGCTGCCGCCAGTGCAGGCTTCGGCCTACACTCCCCTCCCCCTGCTCCTCCTCCTCCTGCTCCTCCTCCTGCTGTCCCTGGGCTCTAACACACCGCCAGTTGGGGCCCAGATGTGCTAGCTGCACAGAGAAAAACACCTCGCCAATGTGTCAGTGGGGTCCAGCACCGCCAGCTGTTCCCCTGCTGTGCAGCCGGCATCGTGTCCTGCAAAAGCCACGCAGACACAAGAACTGAAATTGAAGGGAACCTGTCCCCCCTCCCCCAGGCGTTTTTACGTTATCCAGCCACCTTGTACAGCGGTAATGCTGCATGTGTGCAAGGTGGCTCAGAAACGTATTCTCCTCGCACATGTGGAACTGAAAACACGTCTGAAAGGTGTCCTCTGTGTGACCATTTAACCGTCCCGGTGGTGTGACTTTCCTTTGTAATGACACGCTGCAACCCCCTTGGTAGCGCTGCCCGTCTTCTGGCATCATTGTTTGGCTGCCTGCGCCTCTGCGGCCGCCCTGACCCACACAACGCCCCTCGGTGTCTTATTTATTGGGACTGCGAGGGTGTGATTGATGGGCAGGATCAGTGCATCAGTTCGCCTGTCCCTCCTCTCCTTCCGCCTTCTTCGGACTGTGCGGCTTCATGGCCGTGGCATGCGATAAGGGATCAGATGACGCCGCACAGTCTGAAGCGGGTGTAAGGACCCGAGTGTGAGAGGCCAACATATGTGCTGCGCCAGGCCCTGAATCCCAGCCCCGCAGTGTTTTAACAATGTTAAGACACTGCGGGGCTGGGATTCATGGGCATCGCGAACCGCACCGGCCGACATTACATGATGCCAGAAGATGGGCAGCGCTAACGGCGCTAGGCCAGGGGATAACACGACAGCGCAGACTCCTGTACAGCAAATAACAACGCTCGGGAGGCTGCACCCAGCACCAAGGTGGGATTCTTGACACCTGTGCTGCGTCTCATTACAAAGGGAACTCTCGCCTCCATTACACAGTTTGACTGTATAAAGGGCTGAATGTTATACGTGTTCCATTCAGCGTGTGCAAGGAGAAAAATTACAAGAGCAACCTTTGACTTGCGCAGCACTGCTGCTGCATAAGCTGTGGCTCTTCTACTTTGTAACCCCTGAGGGGGGGTTAAAGGTGACTTTTGAAATCGGTTCAATTAGGCTTCGGCCTACACTCTGCTCCACCTGCAGAGCCCGGGCTCCAACAACGCTAGTTGCTGTCCGGAAGTGCTGGCTGCACAGAGCCAAACACCTCGCCAATGTGTCAGTGGGGTCCAGCACCGCCAGCTGTTCCCCTGCTGTGTAGCCGGCAACGTGTCCTGCAAAAGCCACGCAGACACAACAGACCCAAAGCTGCCGCCAGTGCAGGCTTCGGCCTACACTCCCCTCCCCCTGCTCCTCCTCCTCCTGCTCCTCCTCCTGCTGTCCCTGGGCTCTAACACACCGCCAGTTGGGGCCCAGATGTGCTAGCTGCACAGAGAAAAACACCTCGCCAATGTGTCAGTGGGGTCCAGCACCGCCAGCTGTTCCCCTGCTGTGCAGCCGGCATCGTGTCCTGCAAAAGCCACGCAGACACAAGAACTGAAATTGAAGGGAACCTGTCCCCCCTCCCCCAGGCGTTTTTACGTTATCCAGCCACCTTGTACAGCGGTAATGCTGCATGTGTGCAAGGTGGCTCAGAAACGTATTCTCCTCGCACATGTGGAACTGAAAACACGTCTGAAAGGTGTCCTCTGTGTGACCATTTAACCGTCCCGGTGGTGTGACTTTCCTTTGTAATGACACGCTGCAACCCCCTTGGTAGCGCTGCCCGTCTTCTGGCATCATTGTTTGGCTGCCTGCGCCTCTGCGGCCGCCCTGACCCACACAACGCCCCTCGGTGTCTTATTTATTGGGACTGCGAGGGTGTGATTGATGGGCAGGATCAGTGCATCAGTTCGCCTGTCCCTCCTCTCCTTCCGCCTTCTTCGGACTGTGCGGCTTCATGGCCGTGGCATGCGATAAGGGATCAGATGACGCCGCACAGTCTGAAGCGGGTGTAAGGACCCGAGTGTGAGAGGCCAACATATGTGCTGCGCCAGGCCCTGAATCCCAGCCCCGCAGTGTTTTAACAATGTTAAGACACTGCGGGGCTGGGATTCATGGGCATCGCGAACCGCACCGGCCGACATTACATGATGCCAGAAGATGGGCAGCGCTAACGGCGCTAGGCCAGGGGATAACACGACAGCGCAGACTCCTGTACAGCAAATAACAACGCTCGGGAGGCTGCACCCAGCACCAAGGTGGGATTCTTGACACCTGTGCTGCGTCTCATTACAAAGGGAACTCTCGCCTCCATTACACAGTTTGACTGTATAAAGGGCTGAATGTTATACGTGTTCCATTCAGCGTGTGCAAGGAGAAAAATTACAAGAGCAACCTTTGACTTGCGCAGCACTGCTGCTGCATAAGCTGTGGCTCTTCTACTTTGTAACCCCTGAGGGGGGGTTAAAGGTGACTTTTGAAATCGGTTCAATTAGGCTTCGGCCTACACTCTGCTCCACCTGCAGAGCCCGGGCTCCAACAACGCTAGTTGCTGTCCGGAAGTGCTGGCTGCACAGAGCCAAACACCTCGCCAATGTGTCAGTGGGGTCCAGCACCGCCAGCTGTTCCCCTGCTGTGTAGCCGGCAACGTGTCCTGCAAAAGCCACGCAGACACAACAGACCCAAAGCTGCCGCCAGTGCAGGCTTCGGCCTACACTCCCCTCCCCCTGCTCCTCCTCCTCCTGCTCCTCCTCCTGCTGTCCCTGGGCTCTAACACACCGCCAGTTGGGGCCCAGATGTGCTAGCTGCACAGAGAAAAACACCTCGCCAATGTGTCAGTGGGGTCCAGCACCGCCAGCTGTTCCCCTGCTGTGCAGCCGGCATCGTGTCCTGCAAAAGCCACGCAGACACTTGCTCTTGTACCTTCTGCTCCCCATCCTGGTTCCAGTACCGTCAGCTGGTTCCGGGCAGAGCCTTTGGCTTAGGTGCCTCCCTTTGGTATCCGAGTTCCACCAACGTCAGGTGGTCCTTGGTAGTGCTTTCAGGCACGGGTACCTCCTGCTTAGTAACCGGGTTCCAGTAACGTCAGCTGGTCCTCGGTAGTTCCATTGGCTCTTGGACCTTCGGCTACCCATCCGGGTTCCAGCACCGTCAGCTGGTTCTCGGCAGTGTCTTTTGCTCTTGTACCTTCTGCTCCCCATCCTGGTTCCAGTACCGTCAGCTGGTTCCGGGCAGAGCCTTTGGCTTAGGTGCCTCCCTCTGGGTATCCGAGTTCCACCAACGTCAGGTGGTCCTTGGTAGTGCTTTCAGCACAGGTACCTCCTGCTTAGTAACCGGGTTCCAGTAACGTCAGCTGGTCCTCGGTAGTTCCATTGGCTCTTGGACCTTCGGGTAGCCATCCGAGTTCCAGTTCCATCAGCTGGTTCTCGGCATTTTCTCAGCCTTCTTGTACCTTCTGCTACATTTCCAAGTTCAAGAGACTAAACACAATGACCCAGAAGACCACCCCTAAGATGACGACGACACCAGAGACGACAACCACCGTGATGACGACGACCCTGGAGACGATGACCCCGAAGACCACCCCGATGACGACGACCCCGGAGACGACGACCCTGAAGACCACCCCGATGACGACGACCCCGGAGACGACGACCCTGGAGACGACGACGACCTGGAAGACCGAGAAGCAGAAGAACAAGAGGCTGCAGAACAAAGAGCAGAAGGACATTAAGCATAACACAAAATATCAGAGCAAAAAATATTATGTAAATTATAAGCAGAAGAAGACTAAGCAGTGTATGGGGGTGAGTCCGTTCCTCCTCGTGGTGCCCCTGGATAAAGCCTGATGCTGCAGGCCAAACTGAACGCGGACAAATGTAACTGTTTTGTGACAGGCAGAACGGAAGGTGTAATCTTCAAACTTTTATAGATAACAACTACGGGAATGCCTGTCACAAATAAGAATATGATGAAGAAGTTGAATATGATGAAGATAATAGTAAAATAAAAAGAATATGAACAATGTAACCCAAAAAATAATAGGTAGAAGATGAAGAAGAAGATGAATAAGGTGAAGAAGTTGATGTCAAAGAAGCTGATGATGAGGATAATTAAGAAGAAAGCGTGGGAGAAGTAAAAAAGAAGGTGAAGGGCGTGGAAGTAGTGAAACATCAATATCTGACATAAAAAAAAAAAAAAACATAGTCAAATTCTTTCTAACGCCGAACTTCATAAAAAAAAATAAAAAATCCTGCTATTCTATTACATTGGGCTAAACCTCTGTCCCTTTAATATCTCCGCCACGTCCCCCAATACATCCTACAATATTCTTAGTTGTTTTCCTTCATGTAGAATGAACCTACAAGTGTATAAAGGGTTTATTTTAATTCCGATATTTTCGTCCCATTGACTTGCATTGGGATCGGGTATCGGTATCGGATTGGATTCCGATACTGTGACGGTATCGGCCGATACTTTCCGATACCGATACTTTCCGATATCGGAAAGTATCGCTCAACACTATTGGTAACACAATACCCTGTAAAGGTTTAAAATCCTGCAGTGCCCATAAGGTCCCACTGATTAAGAAGGCAAATGTGCAGGCCTGTCTGAAGTTTGCCAATGAACACCTGGATGATTCTGTGAGTGATTGTAAGAAGGTGCCGTGGTCAGATGAGACAAAAATTGAGCTCTTTGGCATTAACTCAGCTTGCCATATTTGCAGGAAGAGAAATGCTGCCTATGACCCAAAGAACACCGTCCCCACTGGCAAACATGGAGGTGGAAACATTATGTTTTGGGGGTGCTTTTCTGCTAAGGGCAAAGGACTACTTCACCGCATCAATGGGAGAATGGATGGAGCCATGTACCGTAAAATCCCGAGTGACAACCCCCTTCCCTCCGCCAGGCCATTAAAAATGGGTTGTGGCTGGGTCTTCCAGCAAGACAATGATCCAAAACATACAGCCAAGGCAACAAAGGAGTGGATCACAAAGAAGCAGATTAAGGTCATGGAGAGGCATATCCAGTCTCCAGACCTTAATCCTATAGAAAAGTTATGGGGGGAGTTGAAGCTCTGAGTTGCCAAGTGACAGCCTCAAAATCTTAAATGATTTAGAGATGATCTGCAAAGAGGAGTGAACCAAAATTCCACCTGACATGTGTGCAAACCTCATCATCAACTACAAAAACCGTCTGACTGCTGTGCTTGCCAACAAGGGTTTTGCCAGCAAGTATTAAGTCTTGTTTGCCAGAGGGACAAAATACACTGCACAAGAAAATAGAAGGAAGACTTAAACAACAGAATATAACTCCAAGTAAATCAAACTTCTGTGAAATCAAACTATCCACTTAGGAAGCAACACTGTTTGACAATCAATTTCACATGCTGTTGTGCAAATGGAATAGACAACAGATGGAAATTATTGGCAATTATCAAGACACACTCAATAAAGGAGAGGTTCTGCAGGTGGGGACCACAGACCACATCTCGGTACCAATTGTTTGTGGCTGATGTTTTGGTCACTTTCAAATGTTGGTTGTGCTTTCACACTCGTGGTAGCATGAGACGGACTCTACAACCCACACAAGTGGCTCAGGTAGTGCAGCTCATCCAGGATGGCACATCAATGCGAGCTGTGGCAAGAAGGTTTGCTGTGTCTGTCAGCGTAGTGTCCAGATGCTGGAGGCGCTACCAGGAGACAGGCCAGTACACCAGGAGACGTGGAGGGGGCCGTAGGAAGGCAACAACCCAGCAGCAGGACTACTACCTCAGCCTTCGTGCAAGGAGGAACAGGAGAAGCACTGCCAGAGCCCTGCAAAATGACCTCCAGCAGGCCACAAATGTGCATGTGTCTGCACAAACAGTTAGAAACCATCTCCATAAGGATGGTCTGAGTGCCCGACGTCCACAGATGGGGGTTGTGCTCACAGCCCAACACCGTGCAGGACGCTTGGCATTTGCCACAGAACACCAGGATTGGCAAATTCGCCACTGGCACCCTGTGCTCTTCACAGATGAAAGCAGGTTCACACTGAGCACATGTGACAAACGTGACAGTCTGGAGATGCCGTGGAGAGCGATCTACCGCCTACAACATCCTTCAGCATGACCGGTTTGGCAGTAGGTCAGTAATGGTGTGGGGTGGAATTTCTTCGGAGGGCCGCACAGCCCTCCATGTGCTCGCCAGAGATAGCCTGACTGCCATTAGGTACCGAGATGAGATCCTCAGACCCCTTTTGAGACCATATGCTGGTGCGGTTGGCCCTGGGTTCCTCCTAATGCAGGACAATGCCAGACCTCATGTGGCTGGAGTGTGTCAGCAATTGTTGCAAGATGAAGGCATTGAAGCTATGGACTGGCCCCCCATTCCCCAGACCTGAGTCCGATTGCACACATCTGGGGCATCATGTCTCGCACCAACATCACGTTGCACCACAGACTGTCCAGGAGTTGGCGGATGCTTTAGTCCAGGTCTGGGAGGAGATCTCTCAGGAGACCATCCGCCGCCTCATCAGGAGCATGCCCGCACATTGAAGGGAGGTCAAACAGACACTACTGAGCATCATTTCCCTGTCTTGAGGCATTTCAATTGAAGATGGATCAGCCTGTAATTGGATTTTCCACTTTGATTTTGAGTCGGATTCATTCATTCATTCATTCAGATCTAGGATGTGTTATTTTAGTGCTCCTTTTATTTTTTTGAGCAGTGTACTTATTTCTCACTGCAAAATGCAAGTAAATTTATATAATTTATACAATCTGGTTTTCGAGATTTTATTTTTAACTAGTAAATGTGCATCAGGAACCTATCCAGGGTGCCTAGAATATGAATTAAACACTTGGTGCAGTTGATTCCCATTAAATACAGTGAGAGGTGCATAAAACAATCTGGGGAGGAGTTCTTCACACAGTGTTACTTGCTTTTGTTTTAACCCCTTAGTGACAGAGCCAATTTGGTACTTAATGAACGAGCTAATTTTTTCAATTCTGATCACTGTCATTTTATGAGGTTACAACTCTGGAACGCTTTAATGGATCCTGCTGATTCTGAGACTGTTTTTTCATGACATATTGTACTTCATGTTAGTGGTAACATTTCTTTGATATTACTTGCGATTATATATGAAACAAACGGAAATATGGTGAAAATTTTTAAAATTTTGCAATTTTCAAACTGAATTTTTATGCCCTTAAATCAGAGAGATATGTCACACAAAATAGTTCATAAATAACATTTCCCACATGTCTACTTTACATCAGCACAATTTTGGAATCAAATTTTTTCTTTGTTAGGAAGTTATAATGGTTAAAAGTTGACCAGCGATTTCTCATTTTTACAACAAAATTTACAAAACCATTTTTTTTAGGGACCATCTCACATTTAAAGTCACTTTGAGGGGTGTACATGACAGAAAATACCCAAACTTGACACCATTCTGAAAACTACACCCCTCAAGGTGCTCAAAACCACCTTCAAGAAGTTTATTATCCCATTACGTGCTTCACAGGAACTGAAACAATGTGGAAAGAAAAAAATGAACATTTAACTTTTTTTTGCAAACATTTTACTTCAGAACCAATTTTTTTATTTTCACAAGTGTAAAAAGAGAAAATAAACCACAAAATTTGTTGTGCAATTTCTCCTGAATACGCTGATAACCCATATGTGGGGGTAAACCAGTGTTTGGACGCACGGCAGGGCTTGGAAGAGAAGGACGCCATGTCACGTTTGGAGAGCCACTGATGTGCCTAAACAGTGGAAACCCCCCAATTCTAACTCCAACCCTTACCCCAACACACCCCTAACCCTAATCCCAACCCGATCTATAATCCTAATCACAACCCTGACCATAACCCTAATCACAACCCTAACCCCAAAACACCCCTAACCCTAATCCCAACCCTAACCCTAATCAAAACCCTAAGCCCAACACACCCCTAATCATAATCTCAACCCTAACCTCAAACCTAACCCTAATCCCAACCCTAATCCCAATACACCCCTAACCTTAATCCCAACCCTAACCTTAACCCTAATCCCAAACCTAACCCTAATCCCAACCCTAACCCTAATGCCAACCCTAACCCTAATGCCAACCCTAACCCTAATACCAACCCTAACCCAAACCCTAATCTCAACCCTAATCCCAATTCTAACCCTAACTTTAGCCCCAACCCTAACCCTAAATTTAGCCCCAACCCTGTCATGATTCCCAATGGCAGGGAAACATCAAAACACAAAGATAACGGACGAGCTCTGGGTGATGGAATCTCGAGCTGACCGTGAGCTAAATCTACCACACAACTAATAGTAGCCAGGGAGCATACCTGATTAACCCTAGATGCCACGCGCCAGCCGGAGGACTAACTACCCCTGGTAGAGGAAGGAACAGACCTGGCTTACCTCTAGGGAAATACCTCAAAAGATGATAGCAGCCCCCCACATGTAATGACGGTGAGTTTAGAGGAAAAGACATACACAGTATGAAGGTAGATTTAGCAAAGAGAGGTCCACTTACTAGATAGCAGAAGGATACAAAAGAGGACTTCACGGTCAACTGAAAACCCTATCAAAAAACCATCCTGAAATTACTTTAAGACTCCTGTGTCAACTCATGACACAGGAGTGGCAATTTCAGCCCACAAGAGCTTCCAGCTACAGAGAATAACAAAACTGCAAACTGGACAAAAGATACAAAACAAAAGGACAAAGTCCACTTAGCTGATCAGCAGACTAGTAGCAGGAACATGCAACCGAAGGCTCTGGTTACAATGATGACCGGCAAGGAAATGACTGGAGAGCAAGGCTAAATAGGAAACTCCCAAACACTGATGGGAGCAGGTGAACTGAGACAGCAAAGACACACAAGTCACCAGTACCACCAGCAACCACCAGGGGAGCCCAAAAGCGGATTCACAACAGTACCCCCCCCTTAAGGAGGGGGCACCGAACCCTCACGAGAACCACCAGGACGATCTGGATGAGCCCTATGAAAGGCACGAACCAAATCCGAGGCATGAACATCAGAGGCAGTTACCCAAGAATTATCTTCTTGACCATAGCCCTTCCATTTAACCAGATACTGAAGTCTCCGTCTGGAAATACGGGAGTCCAGGATCTTCTCCACAACGTACTCCAATTCACCCCCTACCAGCACAGGAGCAGGAGGTTCAGTAGAAGGAACCACCGGTACCTCATACCTCCGCAACAACGACCGATGGAATACATTATGGATAGCGAAAGATGCCGGGAGGTCCAAACGAAAGGACACAGGGTTAAGAATCTCCAAAATCCTATAAGGACCGATGAACCGGGGCTTAAACTTAGGAGAAGAAACCCTCATAGGGACAAAACGGGAAGACAACCACACCAAGTCCCCAACACGAAGGCGAGGACCAACACGACGCCGGCGGTTAGCAAACTGCTGAGTCCTCTCCTGGGACAACTTCAAATTGTCCACCACTTGTCCCCAAATCCGATGCAACCGATCCACCACAGCATCAACTCCCGGACAATCCGAAGATTCCACCTGACCAGATGAAAAACGAGGGTGAAACCCTGAATTGCAAAAGAAAGGGGAAACCAATGTGGCAGAACTAGCCCGATTATTAAGAGCAAACTCTGCCAACGGCAAAAAGGCAACCCAGTCATCCTGATCCGCAGACACAAAACACCTCAAATAAGTCTCCAAAGTTTGATTAGCTCGCTCCGTCTGGCCATTAGTCTGAGGATGGCATGCAGACGAAAAAGACAAATCAATTCCCAACCTGGAACAGAATGTCCGCCAAAATCTAGACACGAACTGGGTTCCCCTGTCAGAAACGATGTTTTCCGGAATCCCATGCAGGCGAACCACATTTTGAAAAAACAGAGGGACCAATTCAGATGAGGAAGGCAACTTAGGCAATGGCACCAAATGGACCATTTTAGAAAAACGGTCACACACCACCCAGATGACAGACATCTTCTGAGAAACAGGGAGATCAGAAATAAAGTCCAAAGAGATGTGCGTCCAAGGCCTCTTCGGAATAGGCAAGGGCAACAATAACCCACTAGCCCTAGAACAACAAGGCTTGGCCCGAGCACAAACATCACAAGACTGCACAAAAACACGCACATCTCGAGACAGGGAAGGCCACCAGAAGGACCTAGCCACCAAATCTCTAGTACCAAAAATTCCAGGATGACCTGCCAGAGTAGAAGAATGAACTTCCGAGATGACTCTACTGGTCCAATCATCAGGAACAAACAGTCTACCAGGTGGACAACGATCAGGTCTATCTGCCTGAAATTCTTGCAAAGCACGTCGCAAGTCTGGGGAGACAGCAGACAAAACCACCCCATCCTTAAGGATACCAGCAGGTTCAGAATCCCCAGGAGAGTCAGGCTCAAAACTCCTAGAAAGAGCATCTGCCTTCACATTTTTAGAACCCGGTAAGTATGAGACCACAAAATTAAACCGAGAAAAAAACAACGACCAGCGTGCCTGTCTAGGATTCAGGCGCCTGGCAGACTCCAGATAAATCAGATTCTTGTGATCAGTCAAAACCACCACCTGATGTCTGGCACCCTCAAGCCAATGACGCCACTCCTCAAACGCCCACTTCATGGCCAAAAGCTCCCGATTACCAACATCATAGTTTCGCTCGGCGGCCGAAATTTTACGAGAAAAGAACGCACAAGGTCTCATCACTGAGCAATCGGAACTTTTCTGCGACAAAACCGCCCCTGCTCCGATCTCGGAAGCATCGACCTCAACCTGAAAGGGAAGAGAAACATCAGGTTGGCGCAACACAGAAGCAGACGAAAAGCGGCGCTTAAGCTCCCGAAAGGCCTCCACAGCAGCAGGGGACCAATCGGCAACATCAGCACCCTTTCTAGTCAAATCAGTCAAAGGTTTAGCAACGCCAGAAAACCCAGTTATAAATCGACGATAGAAATTAGCAAAGCCCAAGAATTTCTGAAGACTCTTAAGAGAAGTAGGCTGCGTCCAGTCACAAATAGCCCGAACCTTAACAGGGTCCATCTCAACAGAAGAAGGGGAAAAAATGTACCCCAAAAAAGAAATCTTTTGAACCCCAAAAACACACTTTGAACCCTTTACACACAAAGAACTAGTCCGCAAAACCTGAAAAACCCTCCTGACCTGTTGAACATGAGACTCCCAGTCATCAGAAAAAATCAAAATATTGTCCAAATACACAATCATAAATGTATCCAAATATTCACGGAAAATATCATGCATAAAGGACTGAAAGACCGAAGGTGCATTTGAAAGGCCGAAAGGCATTACTAAATACTCAAAATGGCCCTCAGGCGTATTAAATGCGGTTTTCCACTCATCCCCCTGCTTAATTCGCACCAAATTATACGCCCCACGAAGATCAATCTTAGAGAACCACTTAGCCCCTCTTATGCGAGCAAACAAATCAGTCAACAAAGGCAACGGATACTGATATTTGACTGTAATTTTATTCAGGAGTCGATAATCAATACAAGGCCTCAGAGAGCCATCCTTCTTAGACACAAAGAAAAAACCAGCTCCTAAAGGAGATGAAGAAGGACGAATATGTCCCTTTTCCAGGGACTCCTTAATATACTCTCGCATAGCAGCATGTTCAGGCACAGATAAACTAAACAAACGACCCTTTGGAAATTTACTGCCAGGAATCAGATCTATGGCGCAATCACAATCTCTGTGGGGAGGGAGAGAACCAATCTTAGGCTCTTCAAAAACATCACGATAATCAGACAAAAATGCTGGAATCTCAGAGGGAGTAGATGACGAAATGGAAACCAAAGGTACATCCCCATGAGTCCCCCGACATCCCCAGCTTATCACAGACATTGTTTTCCAGTCAAGGACTGGGTTATGAGATTGTAACCATGGTAATCCAAGCACTAAAACATCATGTAAATTGTACAACACAAGGAAGCGAATCACCTCCTGATGGTCTGGAGTCATACGCATAGTCACTTGCGTCCAGAATTGTGGTTTATTACTAGCCAAAGGGGTAGAATCAATACCCTTCAGAGGTATAGGGACTTCCAGTGGCTCTAAATCAAACCCACAGCGCCTGGCCAAGGACCAATCCATAAGACTCAGGGCGGCGCCAGAGTCCACATAGGCATCCACAGTAATAACTGATAATGAACAAATCAAGGTTACAGACAAAATAAATTTAGACTGTAAAGTGCAAATAGACTTGTCAGCCTTCTTTGTGCGTTTAGAGCATGCTGATATAACATGAGCAGAATCACCACAATAGAAACATAACCCATTTTTACGCCTGTAATTCTGCCGCTCGCTTCTGGACAGAGTTCTGTCACATTGCATATTCTCTGGCGACTTTTCAGAAGATACCGCCAAATGGTGCACAGGCTTGCACTCCCGCAAACGCCGATCAATCTGAATAGCCATTGTCATGGACTCATTCAGACCTGTAGGCGCAGGGAACCCGACCATAACATCCTTAACGGCATCAGAGAGGCCCTCTCTGAAATTTGCCGCTAGGGCGCACTCATTCCACTGAGTAAGCACAGACCATTTACGAAATCTTTGGCAGTATATCTCAGCTTCATCTTGCCCTTGAGATAGGGCTATCAAAGCTTTTTCAGCTTGAATCTCCAAATAATCTTGAATCTTCCTCATAAAGCAAGCCTAAAGCCAGAAAAAAGGCATCCACATTGAGCAACGCAGGATCCCCTGGTGTCAATGAAAATGCCCAGTTTTGAGGGTCACCTCGCAGCAAAGAAATCACAATCTTAACCTGCTGGACAGGATCTCCAGAGGAGTGAGGTCTGAGAGAAAGGAATAATTTACAATTATATTTGAAATTCAGAAACCGAGATCTATCTCCGGAAAACACCTCTGGTGTAGGAATCTTAGGTTCAGACATCGGAGTATGTATAACAAATTCTTGTAAATTTTGAACCTTAGTAGCAAGATTATTTAAACCTGCAGCCAAGCTCTGAGGATCCATCTTTAAACAGGTGAGATCAGAGCCATTCAAGGATTAGAAGGAGAGAAAGGCAAAGGCTGTAATTAGAGCTGAAATACAACTGATCCAACTATGGAGCAAACATAGGAAAAAAAAAAACTCTACAGACTTCTTTTTCTCTCCTTTCTTCTGCCAGTAACTTTAACACGGGCCGGTCATACTGTCATGATTCCCAATGGCAGGGAAACATCAAAACACAAAGATAACGGACGAGCTCTGGGTGATGGAATCTCGAGCTGACCGTGAGCTAAATCTACCACACAACTAATAGTAGCCAGGGAGCATACCTGATTAACCCTAGATGCCACGCGCCAGCCGGAGGACTAACTACCCCTGGTAGAGGAAGGAACAGACCTGGCTTACCTCTAGGGAAATACCCCAAAAGATGATAGCAGCCCCCCACATGTAATGACGGTGAGTTTAGAGGAAAAGACATACACAGTATGAAGGTAGATTTAGCAAAGAGAGGTCCACTTACTAGATAGCAGAAGGATACAAAAGAGGACTTCACGGTCAACTGAAAACCCTATCAAAAAACCATCCTGAAATTACTTTAAGACTCCTGTGTCAACTCATGACACAGGAGTGGCAATTTCAGCCCACAAGAGCTTCCAGCTACAGAGAATAACAAAACTGCAAACTGGACAAAAGATACAAAACAAAAGGACAAAGTCCACTTAGCTGATCAGCAGACTAGTAGCAGGAACATGCAACCGAAGGCTCTGGTTACAATGATGACCGGCAAGGAAATGACTGGAGAGCAAGGCTAAATAGGAAACTCCCAAACACTGATGGGAGCAGGTGAACTGAGACAGCAAAGACACACAAGTCACCAGTACCACCAGCAACCACCAGGGGAGCCCAAAAGCGGATTCACAACACAACCCTAACCCTAACTTTAGCCCCAACCCTAGCGCTAACCCTAGCCCTAACTCTAACTTTAGCACCAACCCTAACCCTAGCCCTAACTTTAGCCCCAACCCTAATTGGAAAAGGAAAATACATACATTTTTTTATTTTATTGTTTTTTCCTAACTAAGGGGGTGATGGGGGGGTATTTATTATTTTTTCTATTTTGATCACTGTGATAGGATCTCACAGTGACCAAAATTAAACAAGAGGAAGAATCTTCCTCTGCTGGCCGGCAGATCATGGCGGGCGCACTGCGTATGCGCCTGCCATTTTCTTACCAGAGGAAGAAGCCGGCAGCCAGGAGGGGACGCAGGAGGACCCAGGGACACCGGTAAGTATAACAGGGTCCCTGATCCCCCTATTTCTCTGTCCTCTGATGTGCGATCACATCAGAGGACAGAGAATGATAGACACCGCTTTTTTTTGGCGGTCGCCAGTAAACGGTTAATTACCGGCGATCGCAAAACAGGCTTCAGTAAAAACCGACCCCGATCATGTTCTTTGGGGTCTTGGCTACCCCGGCAGCCGAGACCCTAAAGATGTGCCGGGTGATAGCCGGCGGGCGCACTGCGCATGCGCCTGCCATTTTTTTCCCGGAATAAGATGGCGGCGCCCATCGGGAGCCACGAGGAGCACCAGAGGACACGGGTAAGTATCGGGGGGCGATCAGGGACCCAATTTCTCTGTCTTCTGATTTGCGATCACATCGGAGGACAGAGAAATTAAATGGGAAATTGTATTGTTGTTTTTTTGGTGGCTGCAACCTGGGGGTCGGTAAAAACCGACCCGAATCATGTTCTCTGGGGTCTCGGCTACCCCCGGAAACCGAGACCCCAGAGAAAATCCGACTCTGGGGGATGCTATACACTTTTTCCACAGCGCCGTTAATTAACGGCACTGTGGTTTAAGTACCCTTAACTGCCGCCGTTAAAAGGCGTATCGGCGGTCATTAAGGGGTTAAACTATTTTTTTCATAAATAGGTGCCACTAGATTTTCTGTTCTTTTTTGCTCTGAAGATGACATTTGCAAATTTTTAATTCCCAGAAGAGTATTATGTAGACTACAATTCCCCCTACACCGGTTTGGCACTCTTCTGAAGGCCGGCGTCACACTACCTTAGAATAAGGGTGAGTACTGTGCGAGAAAACATCGCATAGCACTCAGACCAGTGTTAATCTATGGGGCAGCTCACATCACCGTTTAATTTCTCAGCCGTATTCAGGGTGTGTGTAAAATCGCTGCAATCTGCGATTGGCACTGAGACTCGACCAAGACTCGCCAATGCAAGCCTATGGGTGCTAGAAACCTTTTTTTAGTGTCCCCCATTTTAGCCATTTTCTGCTATCTGATGTACTATTACATGTGACCAGGGCCCTAATTCCCATGGATGGAATAATGCGTCACGATGTGATCGCGTTGTTCTGAGGTTCTCCCTAACTGCAGAGCCGCGGATCCAAGATGGCCGCGGGGTCCTTCCGGGTCCTGCAGGGAGGTGGCTTCTCAGTGCCTGCTAAGAGCAGGCACCAGCAAGCCTCCTTCACTGCCTGTCACATCGCTGATCTGACACAGTGCTGTGCAGTGTCAGATCAGCGATCTGACATTATAAAGTGATGTCCCACCCTGGGACAGTGTAAAAAAGTTAAAAATAAATATATATATATATATATATATATATATATATATATATATATATATATATATATATATATATATTATACTGTGTAAAAATATATATTTTTTAAATTCCTAAATAAAAAAAAATATTGTTCCAATAAATACATTTATGTAAATTAAAAAACAAACAATAAAAGTACACATATTTAGTATCGCCGCATCCGTAACGACACAACCTATAAAACTCTCCCACTAGTTAACCCCTTCAGTGAACACCGTAAAAATAAAATGAGGCAACAAACAATGCTTTATTATCCACAAAAAGTGGAATAACATGCGATCAAAAAGACGAATATAAATACACATGGTACAGATAAAAATGTCATCTTGTCCCGCACAAAACGAGCCACCATAAAAAAATTATAGCTCTCAGAATAAAGTGATGCAAAAACAATTATTTTTTTATATAAAATAGTTTTTATTGTATACTAGATGGCAGCCCGATTCTAAAGAATCGGGAGTCTAGAATCCATATATACTTTATTTATTCAAATGTAAGAATAAAACAATTAATAAATAATAAGAAGAAAGAACAAAAAATGGCTGCACTCACCAGCTCTTGACAATTCTTGACAGTACGGCACATTTCTGATTGGTCGCTCGCAGCAGGCGGCAACCAATCAGAAAAGTGCCGCGCACCACGAAGGCATATATCTTTGTCCACCCTGAGCGGGTGTAGGACGCTGGTGACGTCACTTATCTCCGGACATTATCTCCGGACAAAGCCACGGAAGTTGGCACAAATTGCCGGAAGTAGTATTCTAGGCAATTATATATTAGATTTTAATGTTATCAGTGTTTACCTTTGAACGTTTATATTGTATTGTCCTGTCACCAGCCATGTGTACGATTATCGGCCGAAAGCCTCTCTGGAACCAATAATCACCCCATGTAAAGGTATCTTTATAAGTTAAAGATTCAGAATACTATGACTTTTATCATATCCTGAACAGTCAAGTTTTTTATGAACCGTTAAGGTTTTCTGATTGAAGTAAAAAAAACTCTGAGTGTTTACAGTTTGAAACCATAAAATGTTGAAAAATTATGTCATTCTTGAGTATATCACTCAATGGTGCTCATAAACGTGTCAAATTTGATCTATAATATACTTTAATATACGTTACTTTAATCTTTAATATACTTAAGAACAGGGCCCCAGACATCACACAGGGGGTCTGAAACACCGCACAGTGGTCCAAAATATCGCTGTGCTCTGCCTGGGGCCCCATATGCTGCCTGGGGCCCCTGTGCTCTGCCTGGGGCCCCATATGCTGCCTGGGGCCCCTGTGCTCTGCCTGGGGCCCCTGTGCTCTGCCTGGGGCCCCATGTTCTGCCTGGTGCCACTGTGCTCTGCTTGGGGCCACTGTGCTCTGCCTGGGGCCCCACATGCTGCCTGGGGCCCCTGTGCTCTGCCTGGGGCCCCATATGCTGCCTGGGGCCACTGTGCTCTGCCTGGGGCCCCATAGGCTGCCTGGGGCCCCTGTGCTCTACCTGGGACCACTGTGCTCTGCCTGGGGCCCCATATGCTGCCTGGGGCCCCTGTGCTCTGCCTGGGGCCACTGTGCTCTGCCTGGGGCCCCATGTTCTGCCTGGGGCCACTGTGCTCTGCCTGGGGCCCCATAGGCTGCCTGGGCCCCCTGTGCTCTGCCTGAGACCACTGTGCTCTGCCTGGGGCCCCATATGCTGCCTGGGGCCCCTGTGCTCTGCCTGGGGCCACTGTGCTCTGCCTGGGACCCCATATGCTGCCTGGGGCCCCTGTGCTCTGCCTGGGGCCCCATATGCTGCCTGGGGCCCCTGTGCTCTGCCTGGGGCCCCTGTGCTCTGCCTGGGGCCCCATGTTCTGCCTGGGGCCCTTGTGCTCTGCCTGGAGCCACTGTGCTCTGCCTGGGGCCCCATGTTCTGCCTGGTGCCACTGTGCTCTGCCTGGGGCCCCATAAGCTGCCTGGGGCCCCTGTGCTCTGCCTGGGACCACTGTGCTCTGCCTGGGGCCCCATATGCTGCCTTGGGCCCCTGTGCTCTGCCTGGGGCCACTGTGCTCTGCCTGGGGCCCCATATGCTGCCTGGGGCCACTGTGCTCTGCCTGGGGCCCCATATGCTGCCTGGGGCCCCTGTGCTCTGCCTGGGGCCCCATATGCTGCCTGGGGCCCCTGTGCTCTGCCTGGGGCCCCTGTGCTCTGCCTGGGGCCCCATGTTCTGCCTGGGGCCCCTGTGCTCTGCCTGGGGCCACTGTGCTCTGCCTGGGGCCCCATATGCTGCCTGGGGCCCCTGTGCTCTGCCTGGGGCCCCATATGCTGCCTGGGGCCCCTGTGCTCTGCCTGGGGCCCCATATGCTGCCTGGGGCCCCTGTGCTCTGCCTGGGGCCCCTGTGCTCTGCCTGGGGCCCCATGTTCTGCCTGGGTCCCCTGTGCTCTGCCTGGGGCCACTGTGCTCTGCCTGGGGCCCCATATGCTGCCTGGGGCCCCTGTGCTCTGCCTGGGGCCCCATATGCTGCCTGGGGCCACAGTGCTCTGCCTGGGGCCCCATAGGCTGCCTGGGGCCCCTGTGCTCTACCTGGGGCCCCATATGCTGCCTGGGGCCCCTGTGCTCTGCCTGGGGCCACTGTGCTCTGCCTGGGGCCCCATGTTCTGCCTGGGGCCACTGTGCTCTGCCTGGGGCCCCATAGGCTGCCTGGGGCCCCTGTGCTCTGCCTGGGGCCCCATATGCTGCCTGGGGCCCCTGTGCTCTGCCTGGGGCCCCTGTGCTCTGCCTGGGGCCCCATATGCTGCCTGGGGCCCCTGTGCTCTGCCTGGGGCCCCTGTGCTCTGCCTGGGGCCCCATGTTCTGCCTGGGGCCCCTGTGCTCTGCCTGGAGCCACTGTGCTCTGCCTGGGGCCCCATGTTCTGCCTGGTGCCACTGTGCTCTGCCTGGGGCCCCATAAGCTGCCTGGGGCCCCTGTGCTCTGCCTGGGACCACTGTGCTCTGCCTGGGGCCCCATATGCTGCCTGGGGCCCCTGTGCTCTGCCTGGGGCCACTGTGCTCTGCCTGGGGCCCCATATGCTGCCTGGGGCCACTGTGCTCTGCCTGGGGCCCCATATGCTGCCTGGGGCCCCTGTGCTCTGCCTGGGGCCCCATATGCTGCCTGGGGCCCCTGTGCTCTGCCTGGGGCCCCTGTGCTCTGCCTGGGGCCCCATGTTCTGCCTGGGGCCCCTGTGCTCTGCCTGGGGCCACTGTGCTCTGCCTGGGGCCCCATATGCTGCCTGGGGCCCCTGTGCTCTGCCTGGGGCCCCATATGCTGCCTGGGGCCCCTGTGCTCTGCCGGGGCCCCATATGCTGCCTGGGGCCCCTGTCCTCTGCCTGGGGCCCCTGTGCTCTGCCTGGGGCCCCATGTTCTGCCTGGGGCCCCTGTGCTCTGCCTGGGGCCACTGTGCTCTGCCTGGGGCCCCATATGCTGCCTGGGGCCCCTGTGCTCTGCCTGGGGCCCCATATGCTTCCTGGGGCCCCTGTGCTCTGCCTGGGGCCCCATATGCTGCCTGGGGCCCCTGTGCTCTGCCTGGGGCCCCTGTGCTCTGCCTGGGGCCCCATGTTCTGCCTGGGTCCCCTGTGCTCTGCCTGGGGCCCCTGTGCTCTGCCTGGGGCCCCATATGCTGCCTGGGGCCCCTGTGCTCTGCCTGGGGCCCCTGTGCTCTGCCTGGGGCCCCATGTTCTGCCTGGGGCCCCTGTGCTCTGCCTGGAGCCACTGTGCTCTGCCTGGGGCCCCATGTTCTGCCTGGTGCCACTGTGCTCTGCCTGGGGCCCCATAAGCTGCCTGGGGCCCCTGTGCTCTGCCTGGGACCACTGTGCTCTGCCTGGGGCCCCATATGCTGCCTGGGGCCCCTGTGCTCTGCCTGGGGCCACTGTGCTCTGCCTGGGGCCCCATATGCTGCCTGGGGCCCCTGTGCTCTGCCTGGGGCCCCATATGCTGCCTGGGGCCCCTGTGCTCTGCCTGGGGCCCCATATGCTGCCTGGGGCCCCTGTGCTCTGCCTGGGGCCCCTGTGCTCTGCCTGGGGCCCCATGTTCTGCCTGGGGCCCCTGTGCTCTGCCTGGGGCCACTGTGCTCTGCCTGGGGCCCCATATGCTGCCTGGGGCCCCTGTGCTCTGCCTGGGGCCCCATATGCTGCCTGGGGCCCCTGTGCTCTGCCTGGGGCCACTGTGCTCTGCCTGGGGCCCCATAGGCTGCCTGGGGCCCCTGTGCTCTGCCTGGGGCCCCATATGCTGCCTGGGGCCCCTGTGCTCTGCCTGGGGCCACTGTGCTCTGCCTGGGGCCCCATATGCTGCCTGGGGCCCCTGTGCTCTGCCTGGGTGTAGGACACTGGTGACGTCACTTATCTCCGGACATTAGCTCCGGACATTAGCTCCGGACATTAGCTCCGGACATTATCTCCGGACATTAGCTCCGGACAAAGCCACGGAAGTTGGCACAAATTGCAGGAAGTAGTATTCTAGGCAATTATATATTAGATGGGCATTTCCTGAAGGAAATACATGGTGCTTGAACAGCGCTTTACAGCAGCACTTTTCACACATGGGACTGGGGGGCGCGCTTACTTTTGCACCCGGGGCCGGGGGCGCGCTTACTTTTGCACCCGGGGGCGCACTTACTTTTGCACCCGGAGGCGCACTTACTTTTGCACCCGGGGGCGCACTTACTTTTGCACCCGGGGGCGCACTTACTTTTGCACCCGGGGGCGCACTTACTTTTGCACCCGGGGGCGCAATTACTTTTGGGGCCGCACTTACTTTTGGTGGGCGGGGCTCCTCAGCCTCCGATTTGGTTGGTGGGGCCCCTCGTCCTCCGATTTGGTGGGTGGGGACCCTCGGCCTCCGATTTGGTGGGCGGGGACCGGCCTCCGATTTGGTGGGCGGGGACCCTCGGCCTCCGATTTGGTGGGCGGGGACCCTCGACCTCCGATTTGGTGGGCGGGGACCCTCGGCCTCCGCTTTGGTGGGCGGGGCCCCTCGGCCTCCGATTTGGTGGGCGGGGTCCCTCTGCCTCCGATTTGGTGGGCGGGGACCCTCGGCCTCCGCTTTGGTTGGCGGGGCCCCACGGCCTCCGATTTGGTTGGTGGGGCCCCTCGGCCTCCGTTTTGGTGGGCGGGGACCCTCGGCCTCCGATTTGGTAGGCGGGGCCCCTCGGCCTCCGATTTGGTGGGCAGGGACCCTCGGCCTCCGATTTGGTGGGCGGGGCCCCTCGGCCTCCGATTTGGCTGGAGGGGACCCTCGGCCTCCAATTTGGTGGGCGGGGACCCTCGGCCTCCGATTTGGTGGGCGGGGACCCTCGGCCTCCGATTTGGTGGGTGGGGACCCTCGGCCTCCGCTTTGGTGGGCGGGGCCCCTCGGCCTCCGATGTGGTGGGCGGGGCCCCTCGGCCTCCGCTTTGGTGGGCGGGGCCGGGCCCCTCGGCCTCCGATTTGGTGGGCGGGGCCCCTCGGCCTCCGCTTTGGTGGGCGGGGCCCCTCGGCCTCCGATTTGGTGGGCGGGGTCCCTCTGCCTCCGATTTGGTGGGCGGGGACCCTCGGCCTCCGCTTTGGTGGGCGGGGCCCCTCGGCCTTTGATTTGGTGGGCGGGGCCCCTCGGCCTCCGATTTGGTTGGTGTGGACCCTCGGCCTCCGATTTGGTGGGCGGGGACCCTCGGCCTCCGATTTGGTGGGCGGGGACCCTCGGCCTCCGATTTGGTGGGAGGGGACCCTCGGCCTCCGATTTGGTGGGCGGGGCCCATCGGCCTCCGATGTGGTGGGCGGGGCCCCTCGGCCTCCGATTTGGTGGGCGGGGACCCCCGGCCTCCGATTTGGTGGGCGGGGCCCCTCGGCCTCCGATTTGGTGGGCGGGGACCCCCGGCCTCCGATTTGGTGGGCGGGGACCCTCGGCCTCCGATTTGGTAGGCGGGGCCCCTCGGCCTCCGATTTGGTGGGCGGGGACCCTCGGCCTCCAATTTGGTGGGCGGGGACCCTCGGCCTCCGATTTCGTGGGCGGGGACCCTCGGCCTCCGATTTGGTGGGCGGGGCCCCTCGGCCTCCGATTTGGTGGGTGGGGCCCCTTGGCCTCCGATGTGGTGGTCGGGGCCCCTCGGCCTCCGCTTTGGTGGGCGGGGCCGGGCCCCTCGGCCTCTGCTTTGGTGGGCGGGGCCGCTCGGCCTTCGATTTGTTGGGCGGGGCCCCTCGGCCTCCGATTTGGTTGGCGGGGCCCCTCGGCCTCCGATTTGGTTGGCGGGGCCCCTTATCCTCCGATTTGGTGGGCGGGGACTCTCGGCCTCCGATTTGGTGGGTGGGGACCCTCGGCCTCCGATTTGGTGGGCGGGGACCCTCGGCCTCCGATTTGGTTGGCGGGGCCCCTCGGCCTCCGATTTGGTGGGCGGGGCCCCTCGGCCTCCGATTTGGTGGGCGGGGCCCCTCGGCCTCCGATTTGGTTGGTGGGGCCCCTCGGCCTCCGATTTGGTGGGCGGGGACCCTCGGCCTCCGATTTGGTGGGCGGGGACCCTCGGCCTCCAATTTGGTGGATGGGGACCCTCGGCCTCCGATTTGGTGGGCGGGGACCCTCGGCCTCCGATTTGGTGGGCGGGGACCCTCGGCCTCCGATTTGGTGGGCGGGGCCCCTCGGCCTCCGATGTGGTGGGCGGGGCCCCTCGGCCTCCGCTTTGGTGGGCGGGGCCAGGCCCCCCGGCCTCCGCTTTGGTGGGCGGGGCCGCTCGGCCTTCGATTTGGTGGGCGGGGCTCCTCGGCCTCCGATTTGGTTGGCGAAGCCCCCTCGGCCTCCGATTTGGTTGGCGGGGCCCCTCGGCCTCCGATTTGGTGGGCGGGGACTCTCGGCCTCCGATTTGGTGGGCGGGGACCCTCGGCTTCCGATTTGGTGGGCGGGGACCCTCGGCCTCCGATTTGGTGGGCGGGGACCCTCGGCCTCCGATTTGGTAGGAGGGGACCCTCGGCCTCCGATTTGGTGGGCGGGGACCCTCGGCCTCCAATTTGGTGGGCGGGGACCCTCGGCCTCCAATTTGGTGGGCGGGGACCCTCGGCCTCCGATTTGGTGGGCGGGGCCCCTCGGCCTCCGATTTGGTGGGCGGGGCCCCTCGGCCTCCGATGTGGTGGTCGGGGCCCCTCGGCCTCCGCTTTGGTGGGCGGGGCCGCTCGGCCTTCGATTTGTTGGGCGGGGCTCCTCGGCCTCCGATTTGGTTGGCGGGGCCCCTCAGCCTCCGATTTGGTTGGCGGGGCCCCTTGTCCTCCGATTTGGTGGGCGGGGACTCTCGGCCTCCGATTTGGTGGGCGGGGACCCTCGGCCTCCGATTTGGTGGGCGGGGCCCCTCGGCCTCAGATTTGGTTGGCGGGGCCCCTCGGCCTCCGATTTGGTGGGCGGGGACCCTCGGCCTCCGATTTGGTGGGCGGGGCCCCTCGGCCTCCGATTTGGTGGGCGGGGCCCCTCGGCCTCCGATTTGGTTGGTGGGGCCCCTCGGCCTCCGATTTGGTGGGCGGGGACCCTCGGCCTCCGATTTGGTGGGCGGGGACCCTCGGCCTCCGATTTGGTGGGCGGGGACCCTTGGCCTCCGATTTGGTGGGCGGGGACCCTCGGCCTCCGATGTGGTGGGCGGGGCCCCTCGGCCTCCGCTTTGGTGGGCGGGGCCGGGCCCCTCGGCCTCCGCTTTGGTGGGTGGGGCCGCTCGGCCTTCGATTTGGTGGGCGGGGCTCCTCGGCCTCCGATTTGGTTGGCGGGGCCCCTCGGCCTCCGATTTGGTTGGCAGGGCCCCTCGGCCTCCGATTTGGTGTGTGCTCTGCCTGGGGCCACTGTGCTCTGCCTGGGGCCCCATATGCTGCCTGGGGCCCCTGTGCTCTGCCTGGGGCCCCATATGCTGCCTGGGGCCCCTGTGCTCTGCCTGGGGCCCCTGTGCTCTGCCTGGGGCCCCATGTTCTGCCTGGGGCCCCTGTGCTCTGCCTGGGGCCACTGTGCTCTGCCTGGGTGTAGGACACTGGTGACGTCACTTATCTCCGGACATTAGCTCCGGACATTAGCTCCGGACATTATCTCCGGACATTAGCTCCGGACAAAGCCACGGAAGTTGGCACAAATTGCAGGAAGTAGTATTCTAGGCAATTATATATTAGAAAAGCGTCAAAACATAAAAAACAGATATGAGGTATCGCTGTAATCGTACTGACCCGAAGAATAAAACTGCCTTATCAATTTTACCACACTTGGAACGGTATAAGTACCCCCACCCAAAAGAAATTAATGAATTGCTGGTTTTTGTTCATTCTGCCTCCCAAAAATCGTAATAAACAGCAATCAAAAAATGTCATGTGCCCGAAAATGGTACCAATAAAAACGTCAACTCGTCCCACAAAAAACAAGACTTCACATAACTCTGTGGGCCAAAATATGGAAAAATTACAGCTCTCAAAATGTGGTTAGTTGAGGTTAGGGTTGGAGTTAGAATTGGGGGGCTTCCACTGTTAAGGCGCATCAATTCCAGCCAATTCTGTGTTGAAAAAGTCAAACGGTGCTCCTTCCCTTCCGAGCTCTGCTGTGTGCCCAAACAGTGATTTACCCCCATATATAGGGTATCGGCGTACTCGAGACAAATTGGACAAATTGTGGTCCATTTTCTCCTGTTACCCTTGTGAAAATAAAAAAATTGGGGGCAAAAAGATCTTTTTTTGTGAAAAAAATATGATTTTTTTATTTTTACGGCTCTACGTTATAAACATCTGTGAAGCACTTGGGGGTATAAAGTGCACATAACACATCTAGATAAGTTCCTCAGGGGTCTAGTTTCCAAAATGGGGTCACTTGTGAGGGGTTTCCACTATTTAGGCACATCAGGGGCTTGCCAAACGCAACATGGTGCCCAATCTTAATTCCAGCCAATTTTAGTTTGAAAAAATCAAACGGCGCTCCTTCCCTTCTGAACTCTACCATCCACCCAAGAAGTGGTTCACCCTCACATGTGGGGTATCAGCATACTCAGGACAAATTGGACAACAACTTTTGGGGTCCAATTTATCCTGTTACCCTTGGAAAAATAAAAAAGTTGGATCTGAAGTACATTTTTTGTGAAAAAAATTTAAAGGGAACCTGTCACCCCCAAAATCGAAGGTTAGCTAAGCCCACCGGCATCAGGGGCTTATCTACAGCATTCTGGAATGCTGTAGATAAGCCCCCGATGTATCCTAAAAGATGAGAAAAAGAGGTTAGATTATACTCAGCCAGGGGCGGTCCCGGTCCGGTCCGATGGGTGTCGCGGTCCGGTGCCTCCTATCTTCATCAGATGACGTCCTCTTCTTGTCTTCACGCTGAGGCTCCAGTGCAGGCATACTTTGTCTGCCCTGTTGAGGGAAGAGCAAAGTACTGTAAAGTAAGTGCGCAGGCCCCGGGCATCTCTGACCTTTCCCGTGCCTGCGCACTGCAGTACTTTGCTCTGCCCTCAACAGGGCAGACAAAGTACGCCTGCACCGGAGCGTGAAGTCAAGAAGTGGACGTCATCGTAAGAAGATGGGAGGCCCCGGACCGCAACGCCCATCGGACTGGGACCGCCCTTGGGTGAGTATAATCTAACCTCTTTTTCTCATCTTTTAGGATACATTCCAGAATGCTGTAGATAAGCCCCTGATGCTGGTGGGCTTAGCTCACCTTCGATTTTGGGGGTGACAGGTTCCGTTTAAATGTTCATTTTTTTCTTAAACATTCCAAAAATTCCTGTGAAGCACCTGAAGGGTTAATAAACTTCTTGAGTGTGTTTTGAGCACCTTGAGGGGTGCAGTTTTTAGAATGGTGTCACTTTTGGGTATTTTCTCCCTAACATATAGACCCCTCAAAGTCACTTCAAATATGATGTGTTCCCTGAAAAAAATGGTGTTGTAAAAATGAGAAATCGCTGGTCAACTTTTAACCCTTATAACTTCCTAACAAAAAAAAAATTTTGATTCCAAAATTGTGCTGATATAAAGTAGACATGTTGGAAATGTTACTTATTAAGTATTTTGTGTGACATATCTCTGTGATTTAAGAGCATGAAAATTCAAATTTGGAAAATTGCGAAATTTTCAAAGTTTTCGCCAAATTTCCATTTTTTTCACAAATAAACGCAAGGCATATCAAAGAAATTTTACCACTCACGTGAAGAAAAATATGTCACAAGAAAACAATTCCAGAATCACCAGGATCCATGGAAGCGTTCCAGAGTTATTACCTCATAAAGTGACAGTGGTCAGAATTGTAAAAATTGGCCTGGTCATTAACGTGCAAACCACACTTGGGGGGTAAAGGGGTTAATAGCCAGTAAAAGCTAATTATCCAGTTGTGAGCTGATATTAATAACCCGGGAAACTCCATGGGTATTACCACCTTCCCAGGCTATAAACATCGGCCCCCCCATGCCATTTATTTCAGAAAAATTATCTATTCTGCACTAATTGTATAGGTCACTGATATCTGCATATCTATCTATTCTGTATGTACTTACTGTATGTAATCCAACTCTTCTATCCTGTCGGCTCCTGCAGTGATTTTACACTACGCAGCTGCAGAATTGCTGGCTTTTCTTCTATCTATGTAACATATATACATATATATGTGTCACTAACATCTATATATCTATGTATTATATGTGTATATATCTATTCTATCTATCACTCATTCTAACCTGTCACTCTGATTTTACTGTACACAGTAGATGAATTGCCGGCTTTCCTTCCACCTATTGATAATGTATATATACAGTACTAGCTGAAGAGCCCGGCATTGCCCGGGCACAGTAACAAACTGTGGTTAGTTATAACAAATTATAATGATTATATTGCACATAAAAACATTTCACATCATGTATGCAACACTACAGATTTGCAACACAAACTAAATGATTATCCAAATATTGATAGTATTTTATTTTCAACTCATTCAAGAGCCTTTTGGTAAACATTTTTGGTTTTTCCTTCCGGTGCAAAGATGAACAGATTTCCCACACCATCCTGTCAGCCA
Source organism: Ranitomeya variabilis (assembly GCF_051348905.1). Taxonomy (NCBI): domain Eukaryota; kingdom Metazoa; phylum Chordata; class Amphibia; order Anura; family Dendrobatidae; genus Ranitomeya; species Ranitomeya variabilis. Next base: position 667,583,990 of record NC_135235.1, on the reverse strand, counting down.
GAACCACCGGACTACTACCCCTAATATCCCACATCCTCCCATCAGAGCCACCGGATTACTACCCCTAATATCCCACATCATCCCATCAGACAGAGCCACCGGACTCCTACCCCTAATATCCCACATCATCTCATCAGACAGAGCCACCGGACTCCTACCCCTAATATCCCACATCATCCCATCAGACAGAGCCACCGGACTCCTACCCCTAATATCCCACATCATCCCATCAGACAGAGCCACCGGACTCCTACCCCTAATATCCCACATCATCCCATGAGCCAGAGCCACCGGACTCCTACCCCTAATATCCCACATCATCCCATCAGCCAGAGCCACCGGACTCCTACCCCTAATATCCCACATCATCCCATCAGCCAGAGCCACCGGACTCCTACCCCTAATATCCCAATCATCCCATCAGACAGAGCCACCGGACTCCTACCCCTAATATCCCACATCATCCCATCAGACAGAGCCACCGGACTCCTACCCCTAATATCCCACATCATCCCATCAGCCAGAGCCACCGGACTCCTACCCCTAATATCCCAATCATCCCATCAGACAGAGCCACCGGACTCCTACCCCTAATATCCCACATCATCCCATCAGCCAGAGCCACCGGACTACTACCTCTAATATCTCAATCATCCCATCAGCCAGAGCCACCGGACTCCTACCCCTAATATCCCACATCATCCCATCAGCCAGAGCCACCGGACTCCTACCCCTAATATCCCAATCATCCCATCAGCCAGAGCCACCGGACTCCTACCCCTAATATCCCACATCATCCCATCAGCCAGAGCCACCGGACTCCTACCCCTAATATCCCAATCATCCCATCAGACAGAGCCACCGGACTCCTACCCCTAATATCCCACATCATCCCATCAGCCAGAGCCACCGGACTACTACCCCTAATATCCCAATCATCCCATCAGACAGAGCCACCGGACTACTACCTCTAATATCTCAATCATCACATCAGCCAGAGCCACCGGACTACTACCCCTAATATCCCAATCATCCCATCAGACAGAGCCACCGGACTCCTACCCCTAATATCCCACATCATCCCATCAGCCAGAGCCACCGGACTCCTACCCCTAATATCCCACATCATCCCATCAGACAGAGCCACCGGACTCCTACCCCTAATATCCCAATCATCCCATCAGACAGAGCCACCGGACTCCTACCCCTAATATCCCACATCATCCCATCAGACAGAGCCACCGGACTCCTACCCCTAATATCCCACATCATCCCATCAGACAGAGCCACCGGACTCCTACCCCTAATATCCCAATCATCCCATCAGACAGAGCCACCGGACTCCTACCCCTAATATCCCACATCATCCCATCAGACAGAGCCACCGGACTCCTACCCCTAATATCCCACATCATCCCATCAGCCAGAGCCACCGGACTCCTACCCCTAATATCCCACATCATCCCATCAGACAGAGCCACCGGACTACTACCCCTAATATCCCAATCATCCCATGAGCCAGAGCCACCGGACTACTACCCCTAATATCCCACATCATCCCGTCACAGACAACATTGTCAGGTTGGCGCTGTTACACCGATTAAAATGATACCTGGGTTGGAGAAATTTGTCTTGTGTTTCATTTTTTAATTTGTGTTTGAAGTTTTAAGTTAATGAGATGCTTCATGCCAGACAAAGAGAAGTTCCTGATTCTGGGCTCCCCCTGCATTCTGTGGCAGAAGGTGATCTGTGTCGGCACGGTAATAAATTATGTTATTGTCAGCTTCACAGAAGGACGATAACAAACATGTCTACATGGGAAACTTGCTCATAGCAACCAATCACAGCTCAGCTTCTTATAAACAGCTCTGGTGAAATGAAAGATGCTTAGTGATTGGTTGGGGCTAAGTGGAGTGGGCGTGGCTGATACACACACACTCACTCACTCAACTTTATATATTAGATATTCTATCTCTCAATGTTAAAATTAATCTACCTTTAAAATTATAGACTGTTCATATCTTTGTCAGTGGGCAAACATACTAAATCAGCAAGGGATCAAATACTTATTTCCCCCACTGTATATTATATATTATATATATATATATATATATATATATATATATATATATATATATATATAAATATATATATATATATATATATATATATATACAGTGGGGCAAAAAAGTATTTAGTCAGTCAGCAATAGTGCAAGTTCCACCACTTAAAAAGATGAGAGGCGTCTGTAATTTACATCATAGGTAGACCTCAACTATGGGAGACAAACTGAGAAAAAAAAATCCAGAAAATCACATTGTCTGTTTTTTTATCATTTTATTTGCATATTATGGTGGAAAATAAGTATTTGGTCAGAAACAAAATTTCATCTCAATACTTTGTAAAATATCCTTTGTTGGCAATGACAGAGGTCAAACGTTTTCTGTAAGTCTTCACAAGGTTGCCACACACTGTTGTTGGTATGTTGGCCCATTCCTCCATGCAGATCTCCTCTAGAGCAGTGATGTTTTTGGCTTTTCGCTTGGCAACATGGACTTTCAACTCCCTCCAAAGGTTTTCTATAGGGTTGAGATCTGGAGACTGGCTAGGCCACTCCAGGACCTTGAAATGCTTCTTACGAAGCCACTCCTTCGTTGCCCTGGCGGTGTGCTTTGGATCATTGTCATGTTGAAAGACCCAGCCACGTTTCATCTTCAATGCCCTTGCTGATGGAAGGAGGTTTGCACTCAAAATCTCACGATACATGGCCCCATTCATTCTTTCATGTACCCGGATCAGTCGTCCTGGCCCCTTTGCAGAGAAACAGCCCCAAAGCATGATGTTTCCACCACCATGCTTTACAGTAGGTATGGTGTTTGATGGATGCAACTCAGTATTCTTTTTCCTCCAAACACGACAAGTTGTGTTTCTACCAAACCGTTCCAGTTTGGTTTCATCAGACCATAGGACATTCTCCCAAAACTCCTCTGGATCATCCAAATGCTCTCTAGCAAACTTCAGACGGGCCCGGACATGTACTGGCTTAAGCAGTGGGACACGTCTGGCACTGCAGGATCTGAGTCCATGGTGGCGTAGTGTGTTACTTATGGTAGGCCTTGTTACATTGGTCCCAGCTCTCTGCAGTTCATTCACTAGGTCCCCCCGCGTGGTTCTGGGATTTTTGCTCACCGTTCTTGTGATCATTCTGACCCCACGGGGTGGGATTTTGCGTGGAGCCCCAGATCGAGGGAGATTATCAGTGGTCTTGAATGTCTTCCATTTTCTAATTATTGCTCCCACTGTTGATTTCTTCACTCCAAGCTGGTTGGCTATTGCAGATTCAGTCTTCCCAGCCTGGTGCAGGGCTACAATTTTGTTTCTGGTGTCCTTTGACAGCTCTTTGGTCTTCACCATAGTGGAGTTTGGAGTCAGACTGTTTGAGGGTGTGCACAGGTGTCTTTTTATACTGATAACAAGTTTAAACAGGTGCTATTACTACAGGTAATGAGTGGAGGAAAGAGGAGCCTCTTAAAGAAGAAGTTACAGGTCTGTGAGAGCCAGAAATCTTGATTGTTTGTTTCTGACCAAATACTTATTTTCCACCATAATATGCAAATAAAATGATTAAAAAAAAGACAATGTGATTTTCTGGATTTTTTTTTTCTCAGTTTGTCTCCCATAGTTGAGGTCTACCTATGATGTAAATTACAGACGCCTCTCATCTTTTTATGTGGTGGAACTTGCACTATTGCTGACTGACTAAATACTTTTTTGCCCCACTGTATATATATATATATATATATATATATATATATATATATATATATATATATATATATATATATATATATATATATATATATATATATATACACACACACACATACAGTCATAGCCGAAAGTTTTGACACCCTTCAAATTGTTCCAGGAAATTAAATATTTCTCCCAGAAAATTGTTACAATTACACCTTTTGCTATACACATTTTTATTTCCTTTGTGTGTATTCGAACTACACAAACTACAGGAAAAAAAGGCAAATTGGTTATACCGTATAGACTCGAGTATAAGTCGACCTGAGTATAAGCCGAGGCACCTAAATTTGCCACGCAAAACTGGGAAAACTTATTGACTCAAGTATAAGCTTGGTATGCATTGTCCCCTCATCACTATCCTGGTATGCATGGCTCCCCTATCCCCATCATGGTATGCATGTCTCCCCTATCCCCATCCTGGTATGCATGGCTCCCCTATCCCCATCCTGGTATGCATGGCTCCCCTATCCCCATCATGGTATGCATGTCTCCCCTATCCCCATCCTGGTATGCATGTCTCCCCTATCCCCATCCTGGTATGCATGGCTCCTCTATCCCCATCCTGGTATGCATGGCTCCCCTATCCCCATCCTGGTATGCATGGCTCCCCTGTCACCATCCTCGTATGCTTGGCTCCCCTATCCCCATCCTGGTATGCATGGCTCCCCTGTCTCCATCCTGGTATGCATGGCTCCCCTATCCCCATCCTGGTATGCATGGCTCCCCTATCCCCATCCTGGTATGCATGGCTCCCCTATCCCCATCCTGGTATGCATGGCTCCCCTATCCCCATCCTGGTATGCATGGCTCCCCTGTCTCCATCCTCGTATGCTTGGCTCCCCTATCCCTATCCTGGTATGCTTGGCTCCCCTATCCCCATCATGGTATGCATGGCTCCCCTATCCTCATCCTGGTATGCAAGGCTCCCTGTCCCCATCCTTGTATGCATGGCTCCTTATCCCTTATCCTTGTATGCATGGTTCCTATAAGATAAAAAAAACACACATCCTACTTACCTTCCCTGCTCGCCCTCGCTGCATCTCGTTCCGGAGCCATCAGCTCTTCCGACTGAGCGATCACGTGTCCTCGCTCATTAAAGTAATGAATATTCACTCCACGCCTATTGGAGTGGAAAGGAGTGAATATTTATTACTATAATGAGCGGTGGACACATGATCGCTCGGCCCGGAAGACTGGCACTGGAAGGAGATGCAGCAAAGGTGTGCAGGGAAGATAAGTAGGATGCGTGCTGGAAGACAGAGACTGTAGCTGTAACTGTGCACACTATAAGAGAAATGAATATTCGCTGCCAGCGCAGTGAATATTCATTTCTCTTTAGCAGTGGGCAGAGTTACAGCTGCAGCTGCCAGCTCCTGCCTCTGTGACCTGCTACTCTGCTGCTCCCCCTTTCCCCACCGTCTTTCTGGCACAATGACTCGTGTATAAGCGGAGGGGGGCATTTTCAGCACAAACAAAATGTAATGGAAAAACCTGGCTTATACACGACTATATATGGTAATTTCATAATAAACCCCAAAAATGGACCAAACAAAATTGTTGGCATCTTCAACTTAAATATTTCATTGCACACCCTTTGGAATAAATAACTGCAATCAATCACTTCCAATAACCATCAACACCTATTACTTGGAATTTCAGACCACTCTTCTCCTGCAACCTGCTCCAGATCTCTCATATCTCTCATCTCTCCACATAGCCATTTTAAGATCTTTCCACAAGTGTTCAATGAGATTTACATCTGCAAACTTTCCAGCACTTTGATTCCATCCATTTACGGGTGCTTTTTAAAGTACGTTTGGGGTCACTGTCCTGATGGAACACCTATGACCTAGGATGCAAACCCAACTTTCTGACACTGGTAGCTACATTGCAGCCCAAAATCCTTTGGTAATCTTCACATTTCATGATGCCTTGCACACAGTCATGTTACCCAGTGCCAGAGGCTGCTAACAACCCCAAAACATCTTTGAACCTTCACCTTATTTGATTGTAGGTACTGTGTTCTTTCCTTTGTAGGCCTCATTCCATTTCCAGTAAACAGCAGAATGATGTGCTTTACCAAAAAGCTCTATATTGGTCTCACCTGTCCACAAGACGCTTTCCTAGAAGGATTTTGGATAACTTATGTACATTTTGACAAACTGCAGTTTAGCTTTTTATGTCTCTGTGTTAGCAGTGTGGTCCTCCTGGGTCTCCTGCCATAGCATTTCATTTCATTCAAATTTTAACAGATAGTTCGTGCTGACAATGATGCATCCTGAGCCTGCAGGACAGCTTGAATTTATTTGGAACTTGATTCAGGCTGCTTATCCACCATTTGGGCTATCCTGCAATGGAATATTTCATACATTTTTCTCTGTCGTCAACGTCCCGAGAGATTAGTTACAGTGCCATTGGCTGTAAACTTCTTGATTATGTTGCTCACCATTGACAGAGGAACATTAAAATCTCTGGAGATTGACTTGTAACCTTGAGATTGTTGATATTAGTCAATAATTTTGGTTTTAACCCCTTCATGACCCAGCCTATTTAGACCTTAATGACCTGGCCGTTTTCTATCTTACATCAGCACAATTTTGGAAAAAACATTTTTTTTTGCTAGGAAGTTATAAGGGTTAAAATTTGACCATCGATTTCTCATTTTTACAACAAAATTTACAAAACCATTTTATTTAGGGACCACCTCACATTTGAAGTCAGTTTGAGGGGTCTATATGGCTGAAAATACCCAAAAGTGACACCATTCTAAAAACTGCACCCCTCAAGGTGCTCAAAACCACATACAAGAAGTTTATTAACCCTTCAGGTGCTTCACAGCAGCAGAAGCAACATGGAAGGAAAAAAATGAACATTTAACTTTAGTCACAAAAATGTTTTTTTAGCAACAATTTTTTATTTTCCCAAGGGTAAAAAAAGAAATTGGACCCCAAAAGTTATTGTACAATTTGTCCTGAGTACACCGATACTGTTGTGAATTTACCTTTTTGGCTCCCTCTAGTGGTTACTAGTGATTTGACTCTGGGAATGTCTGCCATCCCTTGTATGCTCACCTGGGTCGTTAGGTCAGGGGTGTTGCTATATAAGCTCCCTGGACCTTCAGTTCAATGCCTGGCAACGTTGTAATCAGAGCTAATCTGTTGTGCTCTTGTCTACTGATCCTGGTTCCTGCTAAATTAAGCTAAGTCTGCTTTCTTGCTTTTTGCTATTTGTTTTGTTTGCATTTTTGTCCAGCTTGTACATAATCTTATCCTAACCTTGCTGGAAGCTCTAGGGAGGCTGGAGTTCTCCCCCCGGGCCATTAGACGGTTCGGGGGTTCTTGAATCTGCAGTGTGGATTTTTGATAGGGTTTTTGTTGACCATATAAGTTATCTTACTACATTCTGCTATTAGTAAGTGGGCCTCTCTTTGCTAAACCTAGTTCATCTCTGTGTTTGTCATTTCCTCTTACCTCACCGTTATTATTTGTGGGGGGCTTGTATCCTACTTTTGGGGTCTATTCTCTGGAGGCAAGAGAGGTCTTTGTTTTCCTCTTCTAGGGGTAGTTAGTCCTCCGGCTGGCGCGAGACATCTAGCGACCAACGTAGGCATGTTCCCCGGCTACTTCTAGTGTTGGCGTTAGGAGTAGATATATGGTCAACCCAGTTACCACTGCCCTATGAGCTGGATTTTTGTACTTCGCAGACTTACTTGTTCCTCTGAGACCCTCGCCATTGGGGTCATAACAGTTTGCCAGGCCAGTATTAAATGTTAAATGCATTGCAGAAGCGGGATTATAAGAAAGAAAATTCTGAGTTTTTTTTCTCTCTCTCATTTTTTTTTTTTTCTTTTCCCCTTTACCTCTGAGTGGCTTGTGTTTGCTGCAGACATGAATGTCCAGACCTTGATTACAAGTGTGGACCAGCTTGCTGCTCGTGTGCAGGGCATACAAGATTATGTTACCAGAAATCCTATGTCAGAACCTAAGATACCGATTCCTGAACTGTTTTCCGGAGACCGATTTAAATTTAGAAATTTCAGGAATAATTGTAAATTGTTTTTGTCTCTGAGACCCTGTTCATCTGGAGACTCCGCTCAGCAAGTAAAAATTGTTATTTCTTTTTTACGGGGCGACCCTCAGGATTGGGCCTTCTCGCTGGCGCCAGGAGATCCGGCATTGGCTGACATTGATGCGTTTTTTCTGGCGCTCGGTTTGCTTTATGAGGAACCCAATCTTGAGATTCAGGCAGAAAAAGCCTTGCTGGCTATGTCTCAGGGCCAGGACGAGGCTGAAGTGTATTGCCAAAAATTTCGGAAATGGTCCGTGCTGACCCAGTGGAACGAGTGTGCATTGGCTGCAAATTTTAGAAATGGCCTTTCTGAAGCCATTAAGAATGTGATGGTGGGTTTTCCCATTCCCACAGGTCTGAATGATTCTATGGCCCTGGCTATTCAAATCGACCGGCGGTTGCGGGAGGGCAAAACCGCAAATTCCCTCATGGTGTTGTCTGAACAGGCACCTGATTTAATGCAATGTGATAGAATCCTGACTAGAAATGAGCGGAAAATTCATAGACGCCAGAACGGCTTGTGTTACTACTGTGGTGATTCTACACATGTTATCTCAGCATGCTCTAAACGTCTTACTAAGGTTGTTAGTCCGGTCGCCATTGGTAATTTGCAACCTAAATTTATTCTATCTGTAACTTTGATTTGCTCACTGTCATCGTATCCTGTCATGGCGTTTGTGGACTCAGGTGCTGCCCTGAGCCTTATGGATCTGTCATTTACCAAGCGCTGCGGATTTGTTCTTGAGCCATTGGAAAATCCTATCCCTCTTAGGGGTATTGATTCTACGCCATTGGCAAAAAATAAACCGCAGTTTTGGACACAGGTTACCATGTGCATGACTCCCGAACATCGGGAGGTAATACGTTTTCTTGTTCTGCATAAAATGCATGATTTGGTTGTTTTGGGTTTGCCATGGTTACAGACCCATAATCCAGTCTTGGACTGGAAGGCTATGTCAGTGTCAAGTTGGGGCTGCCATGGAATTCATGGAGATTCCCTGCCCTTGTCTATTGCTTCTTCTACGCCTTCGGAAGTTCCGGCGTATTTGTCTGATTATCAGGATGTCTTCAGCGAGTCTAAGTCCAGTGCACTGCCTCCTCATAGGGAATGTGACTGTGCAATAGATTTGATTCCTGGCAGTAAGTTTCCTAAGGGGAGACTGTTTAATCTGTCGGTACCTGAACATACCGCGATGCGTTCATATATCAAGGAGTCTCTTGAGAAGGGGCATATCCGTCCTTCTTCTTCCCCTCTTGGTGCGGGATTTTTTTTTGTGGCCAAAAAGGACGGATCTTTGAGGCCTTGTATTGACTATCGGCTTTTAAATAAGATCACTGTCAAATTTCAGTATCCTTTGCCGCTGTTGTCAGATTTGTTTGCCCGGATTAAAGGTGCCAAGTGGTTCACCAAGATAGACCTTCGTGGTGCGTACAACCTTGTGCGCATTAGGCAGGGCGATGAATGGAAAACCGCATTCAATATGCCCGAAGGTCATTTTGAGTACTTGGTGATGCCATTTGGGCTCTCTAATGCACCTTCAGTTTTTCAGTCCTTCATGCATGACATTTTCCGGAAGTATCTGGATAAATTTTTGATTGTTTATCTGGATGATATTCTGTTTTTTTCTGATGATTGGGACTCGCATGTGGAGCAGGTCAGGATGGTTTTTGAGATTCTGCGTGAAAATTCTTTGTTTGTAAAAGGCTCAAAGTGTCTCTTTGGTGTACAGAAGGTTCCCTTTTTGGGGTTCATTTTTTCCCCTTCTGCTGTGGAGATGGATCCAGTCAAGGTCCGAGCTATTCATGATTGGACTCAACCCTCGTCAGTTAAGAGTCTTCAGAAGTTCTTGGGTTTTGCTAACTTCTACCGTCGTTTTATCGCAAATTTCTCTAGCGTTGTTAAACCGCTGACGGATATGACCAAGAAAGGCTCTGATGTAACTAACTGGGCTCCTGCTGCCGTGGAGGCTTTCCAGGAGTTGAAACGCCGGTTTACTTCGGCGCCTGTTTTGTGCCAGCCTGACGTCTCACTTCCCTTTCAGGTTGAGGTGGATGCTTCGGAGATTGGGGCAGGGGCCGTTTTGTCGCAGAGAGGCCCTGGTTGCTCTACTATGAGACCTTGTGCCTTTTTCTCTAGGAAGTTTTCGCCGGCAGAGCGAAATTATGATGTGGGCAATCGGGAGTTGTTGGCCATGAAGTGGGCATTTGAGGAGTGGCGTCATTGGCTCGAGGGTGCTAAGCATCGTGTGGTGGTCTTGACTGATCACAAAAATCTGATGTATCTCGAGTCTGCTAAACGCCTGAATCCTAGACAGGCCCGCTGGTCATTGTTTTTCTCCCGTTTTGACTTTGTGGTCTCGTATTTACCAGGTTCTAAGAATGTGAAGGCCGATGCTCTGTCTAGGAGCTTTGTGCCTGATGCTCCTGGAGTCGCTGAACCTGTGGGTATTCTTAAGGAAGGAGTTATCGTGTCAGCTATTTCTCCAGATCTGCGACGTGTGTTACAGAGATTTCAGGCTGGTAGGCCTGACTCTTGTCCACCTGACAGATTGTTTGTGCCTGCTAGATGGACCAGCAGAGTCATTTCCGAGGTTCATTCCTCGGTGTTGGCAGGGCACCCGGGAATTTTTGGCACCAGGGATCTGGTGGCCAGGTCCTTTTGGTGGCCTTCCTTGTCAAGGGATGTGCGGTCATTTGTGCAGTCCTGTGGTACTTGTGCTCGAGCTAAGCCTTGCTGTTCTCGTGCCAGCGGGTTGCTCTTGCCCTTGCCTGTCCCGAAGAGACCTTGGACACACATCTCTATGGATTTCATTTCTGATCTTCCGGTGTCTCAGGGCATGTCTGTCATCTGGGTGATATGTGATCGTTTCTCCAAGATGGTCCATTTGGTTCCTTTGCCTAAGCTGCCCTCCTCTTCTGATCTGGTTCCTGTGTTCTTCCAGAACGTGGTTCGTTTGCACGGCATTCCTGAGAATATTGTGTCGGACAGAGGATCCCAGTTTGTTTCCAGGTTCTGGCGATCCTTTTGTGGTAGGATGGGCATTGAGTTGTCGTTTTCATCCGCTTTCCATCCCCAGACTAACGGACAAACGGAGCGAACTAATCAGACTCTGGAGGCTTATTTGAGGTGTTTTGTCTCTTCTGATCAGGATGATTGGGTGACCTTCTTGCCGTTGGCTGAATTTGCCCTTAATAATCGGGCTAGTTCCGCCACCTTGGTTTCGCCATTTTTCTGCAACTCTGGTTTCCATCCTCGTTTTTCCTCGGGACATGTGGAGCCTTCTGACTGTCCGGGGGTGGATTCCGTGGTGGATAGGTTGCAGCGGATCTGGAGTCATGTGGTGGACAACTTGAAGTTGTCACAGGAGAAGGCTCAGCGTTTTGCCAACCGCCGCCGCGGTGTGGGTCCCCGACTTCGCGTTGGGGATTTGGTATGGCTGTCTTCTCGATTTGTTCCTATGAAGGTCTCCTCTCCCAAATTTAAGCCTCGCTTCATTGGTCCTTACAAGATATTGGAAATCCTTAATCCGGTATCCTTTCGCCTGGATCTTCCGGTGTCGTTTGCCATTCACAACGTATTTCATAGGTCCTTGTTGCGGCGGTACGTTGTGCCTGTGGTTCCTTCTGCTGAGCCTCCTGCTCCGGTGTTGGTTGAGGGCGAGTTGGAGTACGTGGTGGAGAAGATCTTAGATTCTCGTCTCTCCAGGCGGAGGCTTCAGTACTTGGTCAAGTGGAAGGGCTATGGTCAGGAGGATAATTCCTGGGTGGTCGCCTCTGATGTGCATGCGGCCGATTTGGTTCGTGCCTTTCACACCGCTCATCCTGATCGCCCTGGTGGTCTTGGTGAGGGTTCGGTGACCCCTCACTAAGGGGGGGGTACTGTTGTGAATTTACCTTTTTGGCTCCCTCTAGTGGTTACTAGTGATTTGACTCTGGGAATGTCTGCCATCCCTTGTATGCTCACCTGGGTCGTTAGGTCAGGGGTGTTGCTATATAAGCTCCCTGGACCTTCAGTTCAATGCCTGGCAACGTTGTAATCAGAGCTAATCTGTTGTGCTCTTGTCTACTGATCCTGGTTCCTGCTAAATTAAGCTAAGTCTGCTTTCTTGCTTTTTGCTATTTGTTTTGTTTGCATTTTTGTCCAGCTTGTACATAATCTGTATCCTAACCTTGCTGGAAGCTCTAGGGAGGCTGGAGTTCTCCCCCCGGGCCGTTAGACGGTTCGGGGGTTCTTGAATCTCCAGTGTGGATTTTTGATAGGGTTTTTGTTGACCATATAAGTTATCTTACTACATTCTGCTATTAGTAAGTGGGCCTCTCTTTGCTAAACCTAGTTCATCTCTGTGTTTGTCATTTCCTCTTACCTCACCGTTATTATTTGTGGGGGGCTTGTATCCTACTTTTGGGGTCTATTCTCTGGAGGCAAGAGAGGTCTTTGTTTTCCTCTTCTAGGGGTAGTTAGTCCTCCGGCTGGCGCGAGACATCTAGCGACCAACGTAGGCATGTTCCCCGGCTACTTCTAGTGTTGGCGTTAGGAGTAGATATATGGTCAACCCAGTTACCACTGCCCTATGAGCTGGATTTTTGTACTTCGCAGACTTACTTGTTCCTCTGAGACCCTCGCCATTGGGGTCATAACACGATACCTCATATGTGGTCACAAACTACTGTTTGTGCACACAGCAAGGCTCGGAAGGGAAGGAGCGCCATTTGACTTTTGAATGAAAAATTAGCTCCAATCGTTAGAGGACACCATGTCGCGGTTGGAGAGCCCCTGTGTACCTAAAGATTAGAGCTCCCCCACATGTGACCCCATTTTAGAAAAGAGACCCCCCCCCAAGGAACTTATCTAGATGCATAGTGAGCACCTTGAACCCCTAGGTGCTTCACAAATTGATCCGTAAAAAAGAAAAAGTACTTTTTTTTTTTTCAAAAAAAATTTATTTTAGCCTCAATTTGTTCATTTCCACGTGGGCAACAGGATAAAATGGATCCTAAAATTTATTGGGCAATTTCTCCTGAGTACACTGATACCTCACATGTGGGGGTAAACCACTGTTTCGGCACACGGCAGGGCTCGGAAGGGAAGGAGCGCCATTTGACTTTTTGAATGAAAAATTAGCTCCAATCGTTAGCGGACACCACATCACGTTTGGAGAGCCCCTGTGTGCCTAAACATTGGAGCTCCCCCACATGTGGGCATCATGTTACGTTTGCAGAGCCCTTGATGTGCCTAAACAGTAGAAACCCCCTACAAATGACCCCATTTTGGAAACTAGACCCCCCAAGGAACTTATCTAGATATGTGGTGAGCACTTTGAACCCCCAAGTGCTTCACAGAAGTTTACACCGCAGAGCTGTGAAAATAAAAGATCATTTTTCTTTCCTCAAAAATTATGTTTTAGTAAGCAATTTTTGATTTTCACAAGAGTACAGGAGAAGTGAACCCCAATATTTGTTGCCCAGTTTGTGCGGAGTACGATGATACCCCGTACGTGGGGGTAAACCACTGTTTGGGCACACGTTGGGGCTCGGAAGGGAAGTAGTGATGTTTTGAAATGCAGACTTTGATGGAATGGTCTGCGGGCGTCACGTTGTGTTTGCAGAGCCCCTGATGTGCCTAAACAGTAGAAACCCCTCCACAAGTGACCCCATTTTGGAAACTAGACCCCGCCAAGGAACTTTTCTAGATGTGTGGTGAGCACTTTGAACCCCCAAGTGCTTCACAGAAGTTTATAATGCAGAGCCGTGAAAATAAAAAATAATTTTTCTTTCCTTAAAAATTATGCTTTAGGAAGCAATTTTTTATTTTTACAAGGGTAACAGGAGAAATTGGACCCCAATAGTTGTTGCCCAGTTTGTCCTGAGTATGCTGGTACCCCATATGTGGGGGTAAACCACTGTTTGGGCGCACGTCGGGGCTCGGAAGGGAGCACCATTTGACTTTTTGAACGCAAGATTGGCTGGAATCAATGGTGGCGCCATGTTGCGTTTGGAGACCCCTGATGTGCCTAAACAGTGGAAACCCCTCAGCTCTAACTCCAACACTAACCCCAACACACTCCTAACCCTAATCCCAACTCTAGTTGTGTACATGTAATCCCTTTTAAAATATAACTTTTAATATTATATATATATAAAACCTTAACCCAAAAACAAAATCTAGTTAAATACAATATGATAAAAGAACCACCTGATAGGTCACCTGTTAAGGTACTACAATACAACCTACTGCTCACGCCTGCCTTGCTGTGGAGGTTGGCACCCTAAGAGACGATTTTTCGGCGCCCCCACTCAATGCAGGCTGTCCCTCTCTTCCCTACGATATCCCTCTCAATGTAGGTGGGAAAACAATATAGTAAGCAGTGGTGAAAAAAGTGTACACAATATAAATAAGTACCAGTAAAAAACCTTCAACAGGCACCCCCAAGTACCATTGTGATATTCCAACACATCACCACATAGCAGATCAGATACTCAATCCACATATAATCTGAAATTAACTATATCAATCCCATATCCATCATGGACATACGCTGAATGCAAATCATAGTCCAGTAGGGACCCACACCAATGATCAGAGTATATAATGGATAATGATAAAGTATAACTTAGCGTGTGCTGGTTTCGTCCCGACGCGTTTCCCCGTTAGTACGGTTCATCAGGGGGAATAGTGTGGTCATCGATACTGCCGGATGCTATATAGATGAGTAGCATAAACCGGCGATGGAGATATGCGAGAATAAATAGCTCACATTGAAACCGCGTGCCTGAATAGGCCCCGCCCCTTCACGGTTGTAGCGGGATTCCGTCCGGGTCATAACAGCGTTCCGTCCCCCAATTTTAGATAAAGTCAAGATACCGCTCATCCTACACTCCTTAATAAGAAAGTCCCATAGTTCACCGTGCATTATCTATGGTTACTGATATTCCTGTGTTGTTAGTTACCTTACTAGTATCACTACTTCCGGGTCCTGATGTGCCAGAGGCGCGCACCTACTATTCTGAGCTGCTCATGCCCATAACCCATCAACTGGATGACGCACACAGCCCTCAAAAGACCAGCGCACCGTAAGGAGATTGCGCAGTGGTCATAGAGAGGCGTGTACTATTGCCGATATCCAAGTGACACGCACACGAATAACTTGCGTTCCATAAGGAGACTACGCAGCAATGATATAGAGGCGTGTCCTATTGTCGATATCTACATGACACGTACAGCCCTCAGATGACCTGCGTACCACAGGGAAATTGCGCAGCCATAACAGAGAGGCGTGCCCTATCGCCAATATCTAGGTGACACGCACAGCCCTCAAATGGCTTGTGTTCTGCAAGGGGGTTGCGCAAAAATAATGGTGAGGTGTGTCCTATTACCTAAATACAAGTAACATCCACAGCCCTCAAATGACCTACATACCACACGGTGATCGCGCAACAATAATAATCGAGAAGTGTGTCCTATTGCCGATATATGAATCAGCTATACTAGGCCTGGCATGCCGCTGACTAATAAAATAGCAATAGTACATGCCTCTCTATGACCACTGCGCAATCTCCTTACGGTGCGCTGGTCTTTTGAGGGCTGTGTGCGTCATCCAGTTGATGGGTTATGCGCATGAGCAGCTCAGAATAGTAGGTGCGCGCCTCTGGCACATCAGGACCCGGAAGTAGTGATACTAGTAAGGTAACTAACAACACAGGAATATCAGTATCCATAGTTAATGCACGGTGAACTATGGGACTTTCTTATTAAGGAGTGTAGGATGAGCGGTATCTTGACTTTATCTAAAATTGGGGGACGGAACGCTGTTATGACCCGGACGGAATCCCGCTGCAACCGTGAAGGGGCGGGGCCTATTCAGGCACGCGGTTTCAATGTGAGCTATTTATTCTCGCATATCTCCATCGCCGGTTTATGCTACTCATCTATATAGCATCCGGCAGTATCGATGACCACACTATTCCCCCTGATGAACCGTACTAACGGGGAAACGCGTCGGGGCGATACCAGCACACGCTAAGTTATACTTTATCATTATCCATTATATACTCTGATCATTGGTGTGGGTCCCTACTGGACTATGATTTGCATTCAGCGTATGTCCATGATGGATATGGGATTGATATAGTTAATTTCAGATTAAATGTGGATTGAGTATCTGATCTGCTATGTGGTGATGTGTTGGAATATCACAATGGTACTTGGGGGTGCCTGTTGAAGGTTTTTTACTGGTACTTATTTATATTGTGTACACTTTTTTCACCACTGCTCCTTACTATATTGTTTTCCCACCTACATTGAGAGGGATATCGTAGGGAAGAGAGGGACAGCCTGCGTTGAGTAGGGGCGCCAAAAAATCGTCTCTTAGGGTGCCAACCTCCACAGCAAGGCAGGCGTGAGCAGTAGGTTGTATTGTAGTACCTTAACAGGTGACCTATCAGGTGGTTCTTTTATCATATTGTATTTAACTAGATTTTGTTTTTGGGTTAAGGTTTTATATATATAATATTAAAAGTTATATTTTAAAAGGGATTACATGTACACAACTAATTTGATTAGTCCCTATTCCATTTAATTCTGGATTGTTTTTTTCTAATCCCAACTCTAGCCATAACCCTAATCACAACCCTAACCACAACACACCCCTAGCCACTACCCTAACCCCAACACATCCCTAACCCTAATCCCAACCCTAACCCTAATCCCAACCCTAACCACAACCCTAACCCCAACACACCCCTAACCCTATCCATAACCCTAACCACAAGCCTAATCTTAACCCTATTTCCAACCCTAGCCCTAATTCCAACCCTAGCTCTAATTCCATCCCTAACCCTAAGGCTATGTGCCCACGTTGCGGATTCGTGTGAGATTTTTCCACACTATTTTTGAAAAATCCGCAGGTAAAAGGCACTGCATTTTACCTGCAGATTTACCACGGATTTCCAGTGTTTTTTGTGTGGATTTCACCTGCGGATTCCTATTGAGGAACAGGTGTAAAACGCTGTGCAAAAAATTTACATGCTGCGGAAAATACAACGCAGCATTTCCGTGCGATATTTTCAGCACCATGGGCACAGTGGATTTGGTTTTCCATAAGTTTACATGGTACTGTAAACATGATGGAAAACTGCTACGAATCCACAGCGGCCAATCCGCTGCGGATCCGCAGCCAAATCCGCACCATGTGCACATAGCCTAATTCTAACCCTAACACTAACCCTAACCCTAGTTCTAACCCTAACCCTAGTGGAAAAATAAAAGTAAATATATTTTCTTTATTTTATTATTGTCCCTACCTATGGGGGTGATAAAGGGGGGGTTCATTTACTATTTATTTATTTTGCTTTCAAAATATTTTATTAGATTTTCATCAATAACGGGGGAGGGGAGAGCTGGGAGGGGAAGGAGGGGAGGGGGAGGGGGGGGAGGGAAAGGTTAAAAAAAAAGGGGGAGAGATAAGCCCCCTAACATTAGGGGGAAAACAAATCTGTTTTCACATTTGATATGCATGGTATATAATAATGCAGGAATTATGTACATTTCTAATCAAATCAAAGTCATTTGTAAGAACAGTGATAACATTAGATGTCACAGTGTTTGACTCTTTTATGAGTCAATGAAAGTACTAGGAGCAGGAGTACTTTTTATGAGTAGCGAATGGAGCATGAACATGTCTGGTATTCAGGTGATAGGTGTAGGAAATTGCTGATCCCATCTGGACCATTTTTTTGCGAATTTTGAGCACTGATTGTTTTTAATTGCGAAGTGGAACTCGTGGGATCTATGTAGGGAGATTCTTGAAATAATGTCTTTTGTTGATGGGGTGTGTTGAGTTTTCCAAAGGGAAGCAATGAAGTTCTTTACCACTAAACAAATGTGAATTACCAATAGTTTCAGATTGTGATCGAGCCGACCGAGTCCAAGGGACAACAAAGCACCCTGGGGCGTCAGATCAAAGGGCACATTGGTAAGTTTGTCGATTATCTCTTTAGAAATTTTCTTCCACATGGTGATTACCGCTGGGCAGCTCCAAAATATGTGCATTATGTCACCTCTCTGGTCACAGCCTCTCCAGCATTGAGCAGAATTTATAGAGTTCATGTGTGCCAATCTGCTGGGGGTATAGTACCATCTTGAAACTACTTTGAAGTGAGTCTCTTGTAGAGACATTGAGAGGGTGGACTGGTAGGAAGTGGTAAAAGCTTCTTCCCATTCTTCAATACTGTATATGTTTTTTATGTCTTGTTCCCATTTAGACATCGGGGGGCTCTTGGAAAGATTAAAATCTGAGTTGAAGCTGTTATATATAAATTTGTGGCTCCAAAATATGTAGTGTCCTACGTTACTTAGAAGTTTAGTGGATGTTTCTGATAGTTTAGGTCTGTTCCCCATGAAAGAACCTATGTTTTTTTTAAGTATCAAGAACTCGAGGAAGGAGGATGAGTGAATACCATATTGGGATTTCAAAGTTTGGAAGCTTATGAATGCCTCCCCTGTGTGGATATCCCCAATTTTCTTTATTTTTGATTCTGACCATACTTTAGGGAGGGTTTGGTCGGTTATGGAATAGGCCAAGGAGATGGGGATATTTTTTAGGATAGTTGAGTGTTTTGGTCCTATTTTTTGGTATGATAGTTTCTTCCAGGCTGTGGCTATTGCCTGGAAGAGGGGGTGCGATACTGAGTTTGGGAAGTTGCCAAATATTGTTTTGTATATGACCGATTTCGGGTGACGATTATTATTTAATGCTGTCTCTAGGTCTAGCCATACTGGTGGACTAGAGCTCTGCAGCCAATGAATACTCTGTTTTATAAGCAAGGTGTGGTAATGGGCTTTAATGTTTGGTATGTTAATCCCTCCGTTGGTTTTACTTTTGTAGAGAGTTTGGGTGGCAGTTCTAGATTTTTTTGAATTCCATATGAAGGCTTTTACTTGTGTCTGTAGGAGGGTGAAGCTGATGTCTGGAAATGGCAAGGGAACGCATCTAAGGATGTAGAGAAGTTTAGGTAGGATGAATAGTCCCATTGTCAGCACCCTTCCCCACCATGACAGTGTGTTGCATCTGTGTGTTAGGATTTCTTTATTTAGTATTTCTTTTAGTAGGTTATAGTTGGATTTTATAGTCCCCTTAATTGATTTGTTTATTATAATGCCCAGGTATGTGAGTTCTTTTTCACACCAATTCAGGGTTGTTGAGTCCTTTATAATTTGGGTTTGGTCTTTGTTTAGGCCTATTGGAAGTATATTGGACTTGGTTTCGTTTATTTTAAAGTTTGAGAATGTGGAGAATCTTTCTATAATCTGCAGCACTTCGGGAATTGAGACTTCTGGGTTAGAGAGGGATAATATGATGTCATCTGCGAAGAGTGAAATTTTGTGATGTCTAGTGGGTGTGGAGATACCTGAGATTTTGTTGTTGGATCTTATTATTTCGGCTAACGGTTCAATAGTTAAGTTAAATAGGATCGGTGAGAGAGGGCAACCTTGTCTAGTACCATTTCTGATACTAAAGGGGTCCGAAATTTGACAATTACAGTAGACGCTGGCCTTAGGATCGGAGTATAGGGCCATTATATGTGATATCAAAATTTTGTCGAAGCCGAATTTGGCTAGGCATTCTTTCAGGAAGTCCCAGTTAACTCTGTCGAAGGCCTTTTCAGCGTCAAGCGACAGTAGTGTAATGGGAATTCCTTGTCTCCTAGCCCAGCTTGTGATGTTGATGATTCTTCTAGTTGCGTCTGCTGGTTGCCTACCTCTCACAAATCCCATCTGGTCATTTGGTATCAATCTTGGGATAACCAGACCAATTCTATCTGCAAGAATTTTAGAATAGATCTTGACATCTACATTTATTAAAGAAATGGGCCTAAAGTTCTCCATGGCCTCAGGGTCTCCTTTTGGTTTGGGAATCACCGATACAGTGGCCGCTAGCATCTCCGCAGGGAAGGAGCCGCCTCGGAAGATATAATTAAATGTATCTGCCAGGTGTGGGGAAAGGTTATTTGAGAAAGCTTTATAGTAGGCATTTGTGAATCCATCTGGGCCTGGGGATTTGTGAAGACCAAACTTTTTGATGACAATTTCTATTTCGTCAGGGGTAATAGGGGCATTAAGGGTGGTGAGTTCTTCTGGTGTTAGGGTGGGGAGGTTTATTTGTTTTAGAAATTCTTTGATTTTATCTATTTTATCTAATTTGTCCGTAGGGTCATTTATTTGGGGATTTATGTTGTATAATTTGGAGTAGAATGCTGCAAATTCATTTGCTATCTCCTTTGGGTGAGAGGTTTTGCCCATCCCATCTAGCCTATTGATTCTACTGATTCTACTGTTGATTCTATTTTTTTTAATTTTGTTAGCCATATACTTAGTGGGTTTATTATGGGATGTGTAAAATTTGTAGTTTGACATTTTTACAATGTTGTCGTATGGCGAGAATAAAGTCTCTCTGAGTTCTGTTCTTAGTTTAGAGAGTTCATTTTGAGTATTTTGGGGGGGTATGGTGTTATTGATTAGATAATTCTCTAATGTCCGAATTTTATTTGAAAGGTCATGAATTTTTTTTCTGGACTCCTTTTTTTCTTTGGAAGCTATTCCCATCAGCACTCCTCTGATTACCGCCTTGTGGGCGCACCAGTTGATGCAGGGATTAGTTGACTCTGGTTTGTTTACCTCAAAGTAATTATTTATGGCGTTTAGTATTGTGGTTTTATTAGCTGGGTTGTGTAGGATCTTGGCGCTGCATTTCCATAGTCTGGCGTTCAGAAGGGGGGGGCCTATTAAGATTTTCCCGGAGACTGGGGCATGGTCTGAGATTGTCCTATCTCCAATTGAGATTTCTTTGATTTTTGTCAAGGAGTATATGTCTGTAACAATTAAATCTATTCTCGAAGCTGTTTGGTAAGTGTCCGAAAAATGTGTGAATTCTCTAGAGTTGGCGTTTAGGCATCTGAAGCAATCAAATAGTTCGTTTTTGTCTAACCAAGTATTAAGATAGTCAGCGGCGGGCCTATTTTTGGAGGATGAGTCTAATTTATTATCCGGGGTGACGTTGAAGTCGCCCAGCAGAAACAAATTGCCTCTTCTGACTTCTTCGATTTTTTTCATGGTTTTGTTTAGGAAAGGGATTTGGCCTACGTTTGGAGCGTAGATGTTTGCTATTGTACACTCTTGATCGTTAATTTTACATGTAAGTATATGGAAGCGGCCTTTATTGTCTTTGAATTCCCCCAAGGCCTCAAACGGGGTTGAGCTATCAATCATTGTTAAGACTCCTGCTCTTTTCTTTGTGTTGCATGCTTCAAATATGTGCGGAAATTTATGGTGGTTAAAATAAGGATGGTTACCTTCCAGGAATTTGGATTCCTGTAAGCAGATAATGTTGGCCTTGGACTCAGTCAGCTCCCTCCACAGTGCGTGTCTTTTTCTTGGGTTGTTGAGCCCTCTAACATTATATGAGATCAGGTTCAGCTCCATTGTGTGTTTTGCTGAGTGACTAGAAGATAAAGATGTGAGGTTGTTTAGAACTTAGGGTATTAACAAATATTAGTAACAATTTCAACTTAACTTTACTAGTAAACAGTTATCAGACAATAGCGACTATTCCTGCAAGAAAGAAAAATGATTAGTCCTTTTTAACAACGTAAGATGAATGGACAGGTAGATCCAGAGGGATGCTACCACCTCTCGACGGGGAACTCCTGTGGAAAAAGAAACAGGGACAACATCCTAAAAGCAGGAAAATCTAGTCAGCAATCACCCATCAGTGGCATTAGTGTCTTTTTTTTTTTTTTTTTCAGTCTTTGGCTCTAGTGTAGTTGTCTTTGATAGAGTGGATGAAGTCCATTCCATCTCTAGGTGAGTAAATTGGAGTGATCCGACCTTTAAAGTTCACTAGCAGCTTCAGTGGGAAGCCCCATTTGTAGGGTATGCCCTTATCCCTGAGGAATGAGGTGACATTGTTGAATTCTTTGCGGCCTTCCAATGTCTCTTTGGATAAGTCCGGAAAAACTTTCAGGTCTTTGTAAGGTTCAGGGAAGAACTTGTTCATTCTAAGATAGTTGATGATTTTTTCTTTGGTTTGGAAAAAATGGATCCTTAGAATGGTATCCCTTGGGACATCCGAAGAGATCTTAGGAGGTCGAGGGAGCCTGTGGGCTCTGTCAATTATAAGATCAGAAGGAGACAGCTCCGGGATTGCTGTCTTGAAGATATCTTGGATATGCTGTGAGAGGTCCTCTTGTTTGATTGATTCCGGGAGCCCTCTAATTTTTATGTTGTTTCGACGTCCCCTATCCTCGATGTCTGCCACTTTAACTTTTAATTTGTGGATCTCTGCTGAGAGGTACTCTAAGTCCACAGATGATTCTGCAGCTCCATTTTCAATTTTTTGGATTCTTTTCTCATGGTTTTCTAGTTGTTTGTTGATTTTGTCACATACTTTTTCCATCTCTTCTATAAATTCTTGCTTCTGCTTTTTGAATTCTGCACCAATCATTAATCTAATTTCCTCGACCATACTTGACTGTGATTTTTGGTTTTGAGGGTTTGTTTCTGATTGGGTTCTTGGAGGGCTCTCTCTCCTGGGTCTTTGTTTGTCAGGGCTTTGGTTGGGGCTACATTCGTTGTAGGATTCATCTGAGTCGCTTAGGTCTCTTAGGTCTTCGTATTTTTCCCCTGAAGCACCTGGCATATGTCTTTTGGAAGAAACAGAAGAGTCCATTTTTTCTAGTAGGTGGGGATTTCCATCAGTTCTTGTCTGTCTTTTAACTGTTGGTTGTTGGTTTACGTCCCTCGTAGGAGATCTAGATCTGGCTCTGTGGGGACTAATGAGGTTTACTTGGTCTCTGTGTGGTTTATAGCTGCTGTATGTTTTGGTCTGTTTAGTAGAGCTTTGGGATTTTGGTGATTGTTGGGTTTGTGAAGACCCTTTCGCTCTGGAGAAGCTCATGATGGATGGAGTGGAATAACAGATTAATATCGGGGTAACCCGGTATGGGAGTTGCCGCTCTTGTAAATCTTGTAGCGGCAGTAATGTGGCTTGATGTCACTTTTGTAAGTGCCTGTAGGAGAGGAAGACTTCTAGTAAAGCAATGGAAGATGTTTTATGTAGGTCACTGGAGAGTCGTAGGTTTTGATTCTGTGTTTTTAATCCAATCGCTGTAGCGTTGCAAATGATCTGTTGGAGCGTTGTAGATCCCTAGGACGCTAGTGTGTTGTTATACTGGAGTGACTTCTTTAATTCGCTGGAGCGTTGTAAATACGTCGCTTAGTGTGCCTTAATTGAGTCGCTGTAGCGTTGAAAATAGTCCGCTGGAGCGTCGTGAATAGGACTTTTGAGGGGTGAGGAGCGCAGGAGCGTCGTGAATAGGACTTTTGAGCGGTGAGGAGCGCAGGAGCGTCATGGGTGAGCGGGAGGAGGAGGGGCTCTTACCTCCGGTATTGAGGGCTCCGGTTGTGCCTGTACCTCCGGTCTGTGTCCTGGATGGTGCTCCCAAGCAGCGGTTGTAACCTGGTGAGTACTTAGATCTCTCCACCGCTTGTTATGCCACCCACTCCGCTGCTAGAAGCCGTGGAGGAGGGGGGAAGATGTTTCTGCAGCGGCTCTGCAGCGGCTCTGTAGCGGTTATCTTATCCTATTTTCGGCGGTCCCGGTGGTAGGGGGGCCTTGTTAGGCAGTCTCTCCCAGGCCTCTTCTTAATCCAGGGAGAACCTCACTGTGTCTGTGGAGGTGTGGTAACGCTGCAGCCAGCCGGTTGTGGAAATCTAGATCCAGGCTTCAGAGTTGCGTTGTAGGCCTCAACTTCTAAAGTCCTCAGATTTGGGAAATACACGTCTGGAAAGGGGCTAGACTGTGTCCTGGACTACTCCTATACGTTTTTGGGGCTGGATGGCTAGATTATTGTCGTTTTTTAGTTGGATTGGGATGTTTTTCCCTGGAGCTCCTAAACCTACGTCCTCATGCTGCAGGCTCAGGCCACGCCCCCCCTATTTATTTATTTTGATCACTGTGATAGGTTTTATCACAGTGATCAAAATGTACCTGGAACGAATCTGCCGGCCGGCAGATTGGGTAGGCGCACTGCGCATGCGCCCGCCATTTTGGAAGATGGCGGCGCCCATGGAGAAGACGGATGGACACCGGGAGGCTCGGTAAGTATGAGGGGGTGGGATCGGAGCACGGGGGAAGCGGACAGGAGGACGGGGGAGCGGACAGGAGGACGGAGGGGAGTGGAGCACAGGACGGAGGACTGGGGAGGAGATCGGTGGTGGGGGCAGATCAGGGTTTCCAGCCATGGCCGATGATATTGCAGCATCGGCCATGGTTGGATTGTAATATTTCACCACCTTTCACAGGTGAAATATTACAAATTGCTCTGATTGGCTGTTTCACTTTCAACAGCCAATCAGATCGATCGTAGCCACGGGGGGGGTGAAGTACCACTCCCCCTGTCCCTGCAGATCGGGTGAAAGTGGAGTTAACCCTTTCACCCGATCTGCAGGGACCCGATCCTTCCATGACGCCACATAAGCGTCACAGGTCGGATTGGCACCGACTTTCATGACGCCTACGTGGCGTCACAGGTCGGGAAGGGGTTAAAGTCCTCAAACCATTTTCATCTTTCTGTTCTACATGATTAGCATAGCACACAGACAAACAATGCAAAAATTGAGTCAAAATCTCCCCTTTTTATTTGGTTTCAGGTGTGATTTTCATATTGCCCACACCTGTTGCTTGCCACATGTGAGTTGAAACAAGCATGACATGCTAGAAACAAAAGTTGTTGAGGCACAATTTTGGAAAGGTGCCAACAATTTTGTCCAATTTGCCTTTTTTCTCTGTGTTTTTGTGTTGTTCTAATATAAACATGCTTATTTCCTTTCTGTGTAACAAAAGTGTAATTGTAATAATTTTCTGGGAGAATTACGGTACTTCAGTGATTGTACTGTATATACAATTCACTGTCCTGTATGTGTATATTATGTACTATATGTACACATCTACATACAGTGCACTGTCCTGTATGTATATTTTCTGTACTAAATGTATACATCTATATACAGCGCCCTGTCCTGTATGTGTATATTCTGTACTATATATATACACATCTATATACAGTGCACTGTCCTGTATGTATATATTCTGTACTATGTGTCTACATCTATATACAGCACACTGTCCTATATGTATTTATTATGTACTATAAGTATACATCTATATACAATGCACTGTCTTATATGTATATATTCTGTACTATATGTGTATACATCTACATACAGCGCACTGTCCTGTATGTACCGTATTTTCCGGCGTATAAGACGACTGGGCGTATAAGACGACCCCCCAACTTTACCAGTTAAAATATAAAATCTTCTTAAAAGTCGGGGGTCTTCTTATACACCCTATGTCGTCTTATAGGGCCGGTGAATATGTGCCTTTTGGGGGGGGGGGGAGTGATCCTGATGACGAGGGGGCGTCTCACAGGAAAGTGAGTATCCCCCATTACCTTATCGTAGCGGTGCAGCGTGGGGGTCTCAGTGCTGGGAGCGGCGGCGGCGGCGGCTGCTGTGCTCTGGTGCGGCGGCTGCTGTGCTCTGGTGCGGCGGCTCCTCTTCTGTGTGGGGCCTCTGTGCTGTGAGGTGGCGGTGGCGGCGGCATATCTTTATCCAGTTGGGGCTCCTCCGGCATCTCCTTAGCCCTGGAGGCCCCGCCGCAACTCCATCGGTGCAATGCAGCGGCCATTTTCCCGGAGGCAGCTCAATAGGTGCGATGCGGTGGCCTCCGGGAAAATGGCCGCTGCTCAGATTCAGATCTCGTCCCGAAATCTCGGGACACGAGATCTGAATCTGAGCAGCGGCCATTTTCCCGGAGGCCACCACATTGCACCGATGGAGTTGCGGCGGGGCCTCCAGGGCTAAGGAGATGCCGGAGGAGCCCCAACTGGATAAAGATACGCCGCTGCCGCCGCCACCTCACAGCACAGAGGCCCCACACAGAAGAGGAGCCGCCGCACCAGAACACAGCAGCCGCCGCCGCTCCCAGCACTGACACCCCCACGCTGCACCGCTAGGATAAGGTAATGGGGATTACTCACTTTCCTGTGAGACGCCCCCTCGTCATCAGGATCACTCCCCCTCCCCACCCACCATATACACCGGCGTACAAGACGATTCCCGGCGTATAAGACGACCCCCGACTTTTAAGAAGATTTTCGGGGGTTAAAAAGTCGTCTTATACGCCGGAAAATATGGTATATATTCTGTACTATATGTATACTGTACATCTATATACAGCGCACTGTCCTGTATGTATAAATTCTGTACTGTGTACATCTATATACTGTGTGCTGTCCAGGAGTGGTGCAAGAGAGTTAGCGGGGAGGCCACAGAGGAGGGTGTTGCAGTAGTCGAGGTAGGAGATGATGAGGGCATGCACAAGAGTTTTAGTAGACTGAGAGCTGAGGAAGGGACGGACTCTGGCAATATTTTTGAGTTGGAGGTGACATGAGGTGGCAAGATTTTGGACGTGCGGTTTGAAGGACAGGGCAGAGTCGAGAGTTACCCCGAAGCAGCGGATTTCAGGAGCGGGAGAGACCGTGATGCCGTTTACCAAAATAGATAGATCGGGTAGGGTAGGTACACGCGGTGGAGGAAAGATGATGAGTTCAGTTTTGCTTACATTGAGTTTTAGTAAGCGAGAGGTGAAGGAGGATATGGCTGATAGACACTCCGGCATTCTGAACAGCAGGGAGGTGACATCTGGGCCAGAGAGGTAAATCTGAGTGTCATCCCCATAGAGGTGGTACTGGAAGCCATAGGACTTTATGAGTTGTCTTAGGCCAAGGGTATAGATGTAAAAAAGTAGGGGCCCCAGGACAGAGCCTTGAGGGACTCCAACAGAGAGAGGGCGGGATGAGGAGGTAGTGTGGGAGTGGGAAACGCTAAATGGGCGGTCGGAAAGGTATGAGGCAATCCAGGACAGGGCAAGGTCTTTGATGCCAAGGGAAGAAAGAATCTGTAGCAGTAGGCAGTGGTCGACTGTGTCGAAGGCAGAGGACAGGTTGAGAAGGAGGAGGATGGAGAACTGTCTGTTGGCTTTGAGTAAGTCATTAGTAATTTTGTTCAGGGCAGTTTCGGTGGAGTGGTGGGGGAGGTAGCCAGACTGGAGCTTGTCAAGGAGAGAGTTAGATGAGAGGTGGGAGGAAAGTTGAGCATGGACATGCTGCTCAAGGAGTTTTTAATCAAATGGGAGCAGTGATATGGGGAGATAGCTGGGCATCTATATACAGCGCAGTCCCGTATGTGTATATTCTGTATCAGGGCCGGACTGGCCATCGGGCAGTTCTGGCAAATGCCAGAACGGCCGGTCCCTGTAGTGGGCCGCTCGATCCTTTGCCCCCCTTCATGCTGTCAGCTCCTGCAGTGAGAAGCGATCGAGCTGCTCTATCACTGCCGCCACACAGGATGAAGTTGGCGGCTGCCCTCTGATGTCCTGATCCCCAGCTACAGTGAGGTAACACAGGCAGGGGGAGGAGGGGGGGGGCGCTCTGCTCTTCTGTGCAGCTCCGACTCTGCCACTTGCACTTACTGCTGTTTGTGATCAGGACATCGGACCGCCCACTTCCTCCTGTCCAGCACCGTGGCAGGGAGTGGACAGAAAAGATTTAGGAGCTGCTGATAAACGAGTGTCCTAAGCAGAAGTACAGAAAGCCCCGGAGTTTTACCAAGGAGAAAAGAAGCTGTTGAAAGGCAAGCATTAATAGAATTAAGAAGAAAAAAAAAGCTGTGTCCACTCTGCTCCCACTCCACTAAGGCTATGTTTCCACAGTCGGTATTAGCAGCGCTTTGGACGCAGCTCCGTCCTAAGCGCTGCTGGCTTCTGTACGTGCGGTGATTCCGCATGTGTTCATAGAACCGTGCGGAATCACCGCATCCTATACATTGGACTACGCTATTTATCTTGCAGAGATGGAGCGTCTCCTCAAGATAAATAGACATGCTGCGGTCTGGAAAGAAGCCCCGCATGTCCATTTACATAGGGAGGCCGGAGGCGTCTTTGTACACATAGTGGAGATGGAATTTCATAGAATCCCCTCCACTATGGTGTAACATCTGGACACAGCGTCCAATCCACAGCGTTTACTGACCGTAGAAACGTACCCAAACTCAAAAGAAAATCACCACTCCTGTGGTGAACTATAAATCCCAGCATGCCATAGGAGCTTCTGTACATGCTGGGAGTTATAGTTCTCCTCAAAGGGATAAGGATAATAGTCAAACATATAATAATCGCCAGTTAGGACTTCTGGCCGCTGTCCCCAAATCTCATAAGGCAGCGTGTCAGTGTCACTCTGGCCTGGGCCCAAGACCCTACACTGCAGTCCCCACTCACCTCACAGCTTTCTCCTCCGCCACCAGCTTGGATATGGAGCCTGCGACACCTCTCGTCAGCCTCCTAGTGAAGCCAACTCGGTCCAGAGGGGGGAGGGGGACAAGCATCGCCTCTGCTTCCCCAACCCGGCAATCTCACTGTCACCTCCCCCCTCAGCCACACTGCAAAGTCCCGGCCTCAAAATCAGTCCAGAATGTCCCGCGCTCCGCCAGCGGAACCACGCGCCTCTGACGTCACAGGTCCCGGAACGTAACAGTCCCTCCTTTAGCTGCAGTTCTGTCTATAACTCCTCTGCTACCAGGCAGGAGACAAAACCAAAATACTAGCAGGGCAAAATATGGCAGACAAGGGCCCAGCGAGATCCATTGAGAGGATGCTGTGCTGAACAGACTGTCTCTGTGCTGTGCTGCTGCCTGTGCAAGTGACATATACATCTCTGCTATTCCCACTGTGTTGTTACTACTTATGCTCGGGATTAGCGGTGACGTGTATGTCACTTGCGCAGGTGCAGTTCATGGCCGCAAGGCCACAAACTGCGCCTGCACAAAAATGCGGAGGGATGATATAAAACAGATATGTTGGAAAGCGCAAACGGTGTGTGACATGCCCGCTGCTCCTGTCAGCACCACTAAGCATCCACAGATGTTAATTTCACCGCACTCCCAATGCCATAGCACCTATGGAATCTTAAAGGGAATCTGATGGCTGATGCATGCTGCTGGTTCCACAGGCTGCATGTATAATACATTGGCTGTATGAGTCCAGAAAGGTATGTTTGACTCTGAAATGCTGCGGCGTTACAGGGAAAAACATACATTAAAAGCCACCAAGGACCAAGGCCACATGGGTGACTAGTCAGACAGGTGGGTCCCTGGCGGCTTCTCCCCATCCGCTCCCACTGAGGGACAAGTTTCTTCCTGCGTGCGAGTACAGAGACACACCAGTCATTGGCAGCCGGAGGGGAGAAGTCAATGATGAATCAACGTGTGCACAACCTAAAGTGGTGCAAGGGTAGGTTCCCAAACCTTCAGACCAAGCAATAACAAAACCCAGCACTCAACTTTGTTGTGAGAGGAAAAACGGATAATTTATTGTATCCCAATGCAAAACGTTTCGGTCACACATAAGACCTTCGTCAGTAACAAGAACTGGGATGAAGATAAATGCTAGTGGCTATCTGTGCTGCCAATGATTTCCTGAGTGCAGCGCGAATGAGAGTCTCCTGATGCAGCCTTGTAGATGGCTGATTCCGCGGTGTCCACTCATACAGCGGTGGACACCGCACTCAGGAAATCATTGGCAGCACATATAGCCACTAGCATTTATCTTCATCCCAGTTCTTGTTACTGACGAAGGTCTTATGTGTGACCGAAACGTTTTGCATTGGGATACAATAAATTATCCGTTTTTCCTCTCACAACAAAGTTGAGTGCTGGGTTTTGTTATTGCTTGGAGGGGAGAAGTCAGACATGTTTTTCTCTGTGATGCCGCAGCGTTTCAGAGACAAACATACCTGGCTTAGATCGTACAGCCAGTGCCGGACACATGCTGCCCATGGGTCACACAGCAGATATCAACGGTCAGGTTCACTTTAAGTGTACGTGTCCACCTTCAGGATGGCCGGCGCGGCAAACCCACTCCACCCTAAGCTCCGCCCCCTTCTGTGACGCGATGATGCCGGATGTGTTCATTGCACACATCTGGAATCATCGCACCCCACGCATAGGGCCCTGTGTTTTACCTTGCGGCGGCGCAGCGTGTGTATATTCTGTACTATATGTATACATCTACATACAGCGCACTGTCCTGTATGTGTATATTCTGTACTATATGTATACATCTACATACAGCGCACTGTCCTGTATGTGTATATTCTGTACTATATGTATACATCTACATACAGCGCACTGTCCTGTATGTGTATATTCTGTACTATATGTATACATCTACATACAGCGCACTGTCCTGTATGTGTATATTCTGTACTATATGTATACATCTACATACAGCGCACTGTCCTGTATGTGTATATTCTGTACTATATGTATACATCTACATACAGGGCACTGTCCTGTATGTGTATATTCTGTACTATATATATATACATCTACATACAGCGCACTGTCCTGTATGTGTATATTCTGTACTATATATATATACATCTACATACAGCGCACTGTCCTGTATGTGTATATTCTGTACTATATGTATACATCTACATACAGCGCACTGTCCTGTATGTGTATATTCTGTACTATATGCATACATCTACATACAGCGCACTGTCCTGTATGTGTATATTCTGTACTATATGCATACATCTACATACAGGGCACTGTCCTGTATGTGTATATTCTGTACTATATGCATACATCTACATACAGCGCACTGTCCTGTATGTGTATATTCTGTACTATATGCATACATCTACATACAGCGCACTGTCCTGTATGTGTATATTCTGTACTATATGCATACATCTACATACAGGGCACTGTCCTGTATGTGTATATTCTGTACTATATGCATACATCTACATACAGGGCACTGTCCTGTATGTGTATATTCTGTACTATATGCATACATCTACATACAGCGCACTGTCCTGTATGTGTATATTCTGTACTATATGTATACATCTACATACAGCGCACTGTCCTGTATGTGTATATTCTGTACTATATGTATACATCTACATACAGGGCACTGTCCTGTATGTGTATATTCTGTACTATATGTATACATCTACATACAGGGCACTGTCCTGTATGTGTATATTCTGTACTATATGTATACATCTACATACAGGGCACTGTCCTGTATGTGTATATTCTGTACTATATGTATACATCTACATACAGGGCACTGTCCTGTATGTGTATATTCTGTACTATATGTATACATCTACATACAGGGCACTGTCCTGTATGTGTATATTCTGTACTATATGTATACATCTACATACAGCGCACTGTCCTGTATGTGTATATTCTGTACTATATGTATACATCTACATACAGGGCACTGTCCTGTATGTGTATATTCTGTACTATATATATATATACATCTACATACAGGGCACTGTCCTGTATGTGTATATTCTGTACTATATATATACATCTACATACAGGGCACTGTCCTGTATGTGTATATTCTGTACTATATGTATACATCTACATACAGGGCACTGTCCTGTATGTGTATATTCTGTACTATATGTATACATATACTGCTCTGGCAAAAAATAAGAGACCATTGCAAAATGTTCAGTTTGTCCGATTTTTCTCTTTATAGGTATATTTTTGAGTAAAATATAAATTGCTCATTTAGTCTATAAATTTCTGACAACATGTCTCTGAATTTCCAAGCAATAAATTTTGTATTTTTTTCTGAAAAGGAGAAATTGTCAAAATTAAAAAAAAAATGCTTTGAGATCTCAAATAATGCAAAGAAAACAAGTTCATAATTTAGAAACAACAATACTAATGTTTTAACTCAGGAAGAGTTCAGAAATCAATATTTTGTGGAGTAACCATGATTTTTAATCACAGCTTTCATGCGTCTTGGCATGCTTTCCACCAGTCTTTCGCACTGCTTCTGGCGCAAAAATGTAAGCAGTTCTTTGTTTGATGGCTTGTGACTATCCATCATCCTCCTAATTACATTCTAGAGGTTTTCAATGGGGTTCAGGTCTGGAGATTAGGCTGCCCATGACAGGGTTTTGATGTGGTGGGCTCTTAATTTTTGCCAGAGCTGTATATACAGCAGGCAGAACAGTCAGCACGCTCTGCATAGCCACGTCTGCTTTACTCACATCTCACGCCCTGGGATTCTCAGCTGTCTTGTCTTGCAACTCAGGACCTCTGCAGTGCTGAGTGGTGGCTCTGCCTCCCTCTTCGTCTTGCTATGTTGTCTTTTAGGGTTTCCCTCCTATTGACAGCACCTAGCCAGTGAATTGATGGTAAAAGGGATGTGGGTTTGTTACACAACGGGCTGCAGGCACACACGGCTCCGCTCCGTACAGCTCGTACACATGGCTCCGCTCCGTACACCTCGTACACACAGGGCTCCGCTCCGTACACCTCGTACACACACGGCTCCGCTCCGTACACCTCGTACACACGGCTCTGCTCTGTACACCTCGTGCACACACGGCTCCGCTCCGTACACCTCGTACACACACGGCTCCGCTCTGTACACCTCGTACACACACGGCTCTGCTCCGTACACTTTGTACACATACGGCTCCGCTCCGTACACCTCGTACACACGGCTCCGCTCCGTACACCTCGTACACACGGCTCCACTCCGTACACCTCGTACACACACGGCTCTGCTCCGTACACCTCGTACACACGGCTCCGCTCCGTACACCTCGTACACACACGGCTCTGCTCCGTACACCTCGTACACACACGGCTCCGCTCCGTACACTTCATACACACGGCTCCGCTCTGTACACCTCGTACACACACGGCTCTGCTCCGTACACTTCGTACACATACGGCTCCGCTCCGTACACCTCGTACACACGGCTCCGCTCCGTACACCTCGTACACACGGCTCCGCTCCGTACACCTCGTACACACACGGCTCCGCTCCGTACACCTCGTACACACGGCTCCGCTCCGTACACCCCGTACACACACGGCTCTGCTCCGTACACCTCGTACACACACGGCTCCGCTCCGTACACCTCGTACACACACGGCTCTGCTACATCCACCCTGTAAACCCCTCCTGACCCCACACAGAAACTTCCCCTCATCCAGCACCATGACAACCAGCACAGCAGAGTCCTGCATACACTGAGGCCCCTGATCATGTGACCCCTGACTCCTCCCCTCCTGTGACCTCATCACAGGTCCTGTGCGCACAGAACAGCCATATATGTGGTGTGCGGCTCTGCAGGTGGAGGTAGGTGCTGGAGATTCCCCATTATTCCCATATTGGGCCGACTTTCTATCTCGCCCGTTTCCAGTGGTTACGGCTGTAGAGGATTGTGGGATTGCGCTTTGCATTCTGGGATCTCACTGGCCTTTCTCCCCTGACCTTTGATGGAAGTAAATTATCCAATGTGTCCAAATAATCAGTTATTTATTGTCCTCATTTATATAGCACCATTAATTCCACAGCGCTTTAGACATTATAATCACAATCTAGATTCCCTATCAGTATGTCTTTGGAATGTGGGAGGAAACCGGAGAACCCGGAGGAAACCCACGCAAATGGGAGAACATAAAAACCTCATTGCAGATGTTGTCTTTGGTGGGAATTGAACCCAGGACGCCGGCGCTACAAGCCTGCTGTGCTAACCACTGAGCCACACTTCGCATCAATTAGACATCTAGATCCCTGATACAAATAGATCCAAGGTAAAGAAGAGATCACTTGAAGATAAAATATATAATTGTATTTCAATATAATTAAAACATTAAATACATAAACAAAAAATAATAAAAAAAAAAGCAGAATGTCTCAATAACTGGTTTCACACTAGCATTCGGCAGGGCTGTGGATGAAAGCCTTCTTCCTCCGTAAAGCCCCGCCCACTGCCGCGCCTCTTCCTTGAGCTCCGCCTACATCAGCATGCGTCCTGCGTAC
This sequence comes from Ranitomeya variabilis, assembly GCF_051348905.1. NCBI lineage: Eukaryota > Metazoa > Chordata > Amphibia > Anura > Dendrobatidae > Ranitomeya > Ranitomeya variabilis. The sequence continues at coordinate 667,550,112 of NC_135235.1, read as the reverse complement.
CCTATCTTTAACATTGGGTACGCAGGCCATGCGGATGTATGCAGATGCCTTCGCATGCGTCGTTTTTACTCTGCGCTGACCTGCATCGAACGCAACAAAACGCATTTTGTTGCGGTCGGCGCAGTGTCAAAACGGCACATGCGGAGGCATCCGCATACATCCGCATGGCCTGCGTACCCATTGCTGCAGTGGGCGGGGCTTAATGGAGGAAGCAGGCTGCCATCTGTAGCTCTGCTGAATGCTAGTGTGAAACCAGCCTTAGGGAGACGCCACCAGATCAAAATTTTTCACCTTAAAGATAAATAATAATATCCTCAAATGCCCATAATAGGCTAAGTAGTAATTACAAAAAGGGTAGAAAAGATTAATTATAATCTAGAATAGAGGGGGTATAATGAAATAATGGCCCGATCAAAAAAAGCTTGTGCATAAGGTGGATGCCCATCCAAGATAAGGTGCACAGTGCTATTGGAATGATTTCCGTATCATTTCTATCACAAGATGTAAAGTAGTATCGGTCATAAATGGCCCTATAGTATAAGCACTGCAGTCTCAGCAGTCTGGAAGGATGCATACATAATGACCAACAGTGCATATTGAGCGGTTCTATATAGCCCTATAGCATAAATGCCACTTTCACAACCGTCTGTCGGGGTACATAGAAAATGACCACCAATGCATCTAAGGCAGGGGTCCCCAACCTGTAGCTCAGGAGCCACATGTGGCTCGCATTCCCAAGAATTGTGGCTCACGACTCGCTGCCAGCTTGGTGCATTAGCTCCAGGTCTAGCAAACAGGTATGAAGAGTACATCTCAAAATGGTTAATTTTTGAGTAGCCCTGCACAGAAAAGCAGATCTGGATGCACATATACTGATCTTAGGGGTTTAGAGATGTTTTAGGTATTGTACGTTGGAGGATAATACTACCTGTAAGAGGAGGTTCTTGAAGCTGGATACAACAGTATGTTGGGAGTCCTTGATGGAAAAATACTGAATTGGGGCATTGTGGGAACCACTGGATCTCAGTGTACTGTTTTGGAGTGATTTCTGTGGAAAACCTTCAGTTATCATTATACCCATAATGGGGGCTTTGGTTGACATGACTTTTAGGGGGACAGAAGCAAGATGTTGCAGTCGTGACCCCTTCTCAGAGCTGAATGTGGCTCTCGACCCTCTCTCAGTGCTGAATGTGGCTCTCAAGGTCAAAAAGGTTGGGGACCGCTGATCTAAGGTATAAGAGAAATAAGGAGCCAAATTCACCTGAAAGATTCGTGGTGGCGTCTCCTCACCCCGACGCGTGTTTTGCCGCTAGCTTCTTCCGGGGGCGTGGTTAAATGAGGGGCGGTGGTAAAATTAAATAGAGCGGTAGCCAATGGAACTGCCCGTATTGTCCGATCATAGAGTGGGCTTGTCAATGCATGCCATTGATACCGCGCCCCTTGGTATGTCGTAGCTTCCTGGAAACTGTTCCGTGACCCGCAAGTTTGGAACGCATGCGGTCACGTCATAAGCACTTCCGGAAGCTTACCTGGGTCCAGGAAACCAGCGCCTGCGTGTTGCCCACAATAGATCCAGTAGCCATATATATATATATATATATATATATATATATATATATATATATATATATATATATATGTCATATGATAAGATGGACCAATATTAGTGTATGGTTAATATAAAAGTGCCAATGTGCAAGAATCAATATTGTGTGTGCAAGCCCACAGAAAGTAATATTTACATTTTTACAGATAGTTGCCATCTACCAGTGTGCTTGAATAACATCCCACAAGGACAACTGATGCGCATTAGAAAAAGTTTAACAAAAACAAAAGGCTAATAATATGGTAAAGAAAATCATACAGAAGGGGTATAATGAAAACTCACTAAAAAGAACAAGTGAGGATGGAGAAATAAGAATTACAGCAACTCATTAAACCTCCCGTGCTGGGGGCAGTATACAGTACACAGAAACGAGAGCTGAACATGTTCCTGAGCATCTATTATGAACTAGTGATCATCACCTACCACCATTTAGTTTAAGAAATTTACAGCCTAGAAATACATCTCATCTTCAAAGTGGAGCAGGATCGTTCTTCCAACATATCTCCAGGTCAGTTTTATAATATTGATATTCAGATCCATATTGGTAAAATTAGCGCAAGGCTTTATAAGTTTTAATAATCAAAGCTTGAATTTTTGTGCCCATGTAACATATTTCCATTCCACACAAAATAGTTAATAAATGCCATTTACCATGTTTTTACAGTACTTTACATCGGTATTATTTTTCACATGTCGTTTTACTTTTTGGAATGTTAGAAAGCTTAAAAGTTGAGCTACAATTTTTTTATATTTTCAAAGAAATTTCCAAAACCAATTTTTTTTCCATTAAAATATTGACTTCACCCCAAATTTTTCATTTTGACAAGGGAATATGGTAAAAATTGGATGCCACCATTTGTTGAGCAATTTCTCTCGAATGTGACAATGCTCTAAGCGTGGTCCCAAACTACTATTTAGGTGCACAGAAGGGCTCACGAGGGAAAGAGCGTTACTTGAGTTTTGGTGTGTGCATTTAGCTGGAATGAATTGTCGTGTTTGGAAACTACACCCCTCAACTTCAGAAAGGCAGATTGTAATGAACTCAGAAAGAGAGCAGGAAAGGTCCAATGGCTGAATGTTCTAAAGGACAGAAATGTCCTAGAAGGATGAGAGATTTTGATAGAAGAAATTCTCACTGCACAATCGGTAACAATTCCGAAAAGAAGGAAGAATTGAAAGCATTTAAAGAGACCAGGATGGATGAACACAGAACTTAATCACTTGTTAAAAAGGAAGAAAGAAATGTATAACAAATAAAAAAAGGGAGCATATCTAAAGAAGAATAAAATGTGTTCTGCGGGGAATGCAGGGCAAGCTTTTTAAGAGCTAAAGCCAGTAACAAAGTGAGGCTTGCAAGGGAGACCAAAAACTGTAAAAAAGGATTTTGGGGTACCGTATATACTCGAGAATAAGCCAAGTTTTTCAGCACTTTTTTGTGCTGAAAATGCACCCCTCAGCTTACACTCGAGTCATTGTCCTAGAAGATGGAGGGGGAGTGGCAGCGGGTCACAGATGCAGGAGCTTCTGTGCCCGCTGCTAAAGAGAAATTCATATTCTTCATGGCTGGGTGATCACATGTACCCGCTACTTAAGAGAAAAGAATATTCACGTCTCTCCACTCCCATACGCATGGAGAGAGGTGAATATACATTCCCTTTAAGTAGCGGGGACACATAAGCACACGGCAGCTGCAGGAAGCTGCCGGTTGATACTGTGCACACTACTTAATAGCAATGAATCCTCACTGCTATCCGCACACATAGTCCCGGCGTGGAGAGCAGTGAGTATTCCCGCAGCTGTGCTCTGCTTGTAATCAGCAAATGACGTCCCTGCCATGCGCTGCTTACAAGCATAAAGGAGCTGCTGGCACCGGAACAAGATGCTGCGAGGGAGCTCAGGAAGGTAAGTAGGATGGTTCATTTTATTTTTATGCTTTTTTGATGGGTGCCATGCATACCAGAATGGGGATGAGATGGCCATGCATACCAGGATAGGGATGGGTGGGCCATGTATACCAGGATAGGATGGAAAACCATGCATACCAGGATAGGGGTGAGGAACCATGCATACAAAGGGATAGGAATGAGAAGGCCGTGCATACCAGGATAGGGATAAGGAACCTTGCATACCAGGATAGAGATGAGGAACCATGAATACCAAAATTGGGATGAGGAGGATGTGCATACCAGGATAGGGATGAAGAGGCTGTGCATACCAGGATGGGGATGACAGGACAATGTATACCCGGCTTATACTGGAGTCAATAAGTTTCCCAGTTTTTCGTGGCAAAATTAGGTGCCTCGGCTTATACTTATATACTGTATGTCAAAGATGTTATAGGATTTTTACAGGATGAAAAGGGTGAAGTGGTCAAAAATGATGTTGGGAAGGCCAAAATTTTAAATTCCATTTTGCATCTGTGTTGTTTAAGAAAGCAATTGTAACATCAACTGATCTTCACTGTGCCACAGAAGGTATAAAAGAATCTACACTATTTGTAAACCAAGAGATGGTGAGGAAAAACTTAGCTAATTTAATTTAAATTAAATCTCCTGGTCCAATTGAATTACATCCAAGGTACTGAAGGAGTTAGCAGAGTAAACTGCATAACCACTAGCCAGAATCTTTGGCTACACAGGAGAACAGGAGAAGCCCCAGAAGTTTGGAGAAGTGCAAATGTTGTCCCTATCTTCAAAAAAAGGAAAGAAGATGGAGCCAGGAAATTAGAGGCCAGTGAGCCTTACTTTTACACCAGGAAACATCTTTGAACAAATTGTTAAACAACATGTATGTAAGTACTTGGATAAGAATATAGTAATTAATCAGAGCCAGCATGGGTTTGTAGCAAACAAGTCATGCTACACTAGTATATTTTCCTTCTCTGATGGAATCACTGACTGGGTTGATCATCGAAATGCAGTAAATACAGTTGTGGCCAAAAGTATTGACACCCCTGCAATTCTGTCAGATAATACTCAGTTTCTTCCTGAAAATGATTGCAAACACAAATTCTTTGTTATTATTATCTTCATTTAATTTGTCTTAAATGAAAAAAACACAAAAAGAATTGTCCTAAAGCCAAATTGGATATAATTCCACACCAAACATAAAAAGGGGGTGGACAAAAGTATTGGCACTGTTCGAAAAATCATGTGACGCTTCTCTAATTTGTGTAATTAACAGCACCTGTAACTTACCTGTGGCACCTAACAGGTGTTGGCAATAACTAAATCACACTTACAGCCAGTTGACATGGATTAAAGTTGACTCAACCTCTGTCCTGTGTCCTTGTGTGTACCACATTGAGCAAGGAGAAAAGAAAGAAGACCAAAGAACTGTCTGAGGACTTGAGAAACCAAATTGTGAGGAAGCATGAGCAATCTCAAGGCTACAAGTTAATCTCCAAAGACCTGAATGTTCCTGTGTCTACCGTGCACAGTGTCATCAAGAAGTTTAAAGCCCATGGCACTGTAGCTAACCTCCCTAGATGTGGACGGAAAAGAAAAATTGACAAGAGATTTCAACGCAAGATTGTGCAGATGTTGGATAAAGAACCTCGACTAACATCCAAACAAGTTCAAGCTGCCCTGCAGTCCGAGGGTACAACAGTGTCAACCCGTACTATCCGTCGGCGTCTGAATGAAAAGGGACTGCATGGTAGGAGACCCAGGAAGACCCCACTTCTTACACCGAGACATAAAAAAGCCAGGCTGGAGTTTGCCAAACTTACCTGAAAAAGCCTAAAACATTTTGGAAGAATGTTCTCTGGTCAGATGAGACAAAAGTAGAGCTTTTTGGGCAAAGGCATCAACAAAGAGTTTATAGGGGAAAAAAAGAGGCATTCAAAGAAAAGAACACGGTCCCTACAGTCAAACATGGCAGAGGTTCCCTGATGTTTTGGGGTTGCTTTGCTGCCTCTGGCACTGGACTGCTTGACCGTGTGCATGGCATTATGAAGTCTGAAGACTACCAACAAATTTTGCAGCATAATGTAGGGCCCAGTGTGAGAAAGCTGGGTCATGGGTCTTCCAGCAGGACAATGACCCAAAACACACTTCAAAAAGCACTAGAGAATGGTTTGAGAGAAAGCACTGGAGACTTCTAAGGTGGCCAGCAATGAGTCCAGACCTGAATCCCATAGAACACCTGTCGAGAGATCTAAAAATGGCAGTTTGGAGAAGGCACCCTTCAAATATCAGGGACCTGGAGCAGTTTGCCAAAGAAGAATGGTCTAAAATTCCAGCAGAGCATTGTAAGAAACTCATTGATGGTTACCAGAAGCGGTTGGTCGCAGTTATTTTGGCTAAAGGTTGTGCAACCAAGTATTAGGCTGAGGGTGCCAATACTTTTGTCTGGCCCATTTTTGGAGTTTTGTGTGAAATGATCAATGTTTTGCTTTTTGCTTCATTCTCTTTTGTGTTTTTTCATTTAAGACAAATTAAATGAAGATATTAATACCAAATAATTTGTGATTGCAATCATTTTCAGGAAGAAACTGAGTATTGTCTGACAGAATTGCAGGGGTGTCAATACTTTTGGCCACAACTGTATAGTATATCTCGACTTCAGCAAAGCATTTGATAAAGTATCTCATACTATTCAAAAAATAACCACGTATGGGATTGACATGGCTATGGTTAGGTGGATACATAACTGGCTCAGTGATGTTACTCACAAAGTGGTAATAAATGGTTGCACATCCAATTGGAAGATTATTTCAAGTGAGGTACCATAAGGCTCTGTCCTGGCCCCAGTGTTGTTCAACATTTTTATGAATGATCTAGATAAGGTAACTAAAGGTAAGCTGATAAAATATGCAGATGATGCAAAGCTATCGGATAGCTAACACTAGAGAAGACAGAGAAAAGATTCAGAAGGATCTAGATAAGCTTGAACAATGGGCATCGACTAATAGAATGGTACTTAACAGGGAGAAATGCAAGGTTCTACATCTGGGCAAGAGAAACATAAGTTACATATACATAATGGGAGGAATAGAACTAATCAACAGCACATGTGAAAAAGACTTGGGTGTACTAATAGATCACAGACTACAAATGAGTCAACGGTGTGATGCAGCAGCAAAAAAGGCATACATAGTTCTAGGATGTATTAAGAGAGGCATAGAGTCTAGATCACATTAAGTAATTATCCCCCTCTACTCCTCCTGATTCAGGCCACATCTGGAATACTGGGTCCCATTCTGGACACCACATTTAAAAAAAAGACATTAAAAAACTGGAACAAGTTCAGAGAAGAGCTACCAGGATGGTGAGCGGACTGCAAAGTATGTCCTCCGAGGTTAAAGGATCTGGGAATGTTTACCTTGCAAAAAAGAAGGCTAAAATGAGACTTAATAGCTGTCTAAAAATATCTGAAGGGATGTCACAGTGTAGCGGGATTATTTTTATACTAATTTGTACTTGGAAACACGAGAAGTAGTGGAATGAAACTGAAAAGGAGGAGATACAGATTAGATATATGAAAAAACTTTTTGACGGTGATCAATGAGTGGCACGTGCTGCCATGAGAGGTGGTGAGTTCTTCTTCAATGGAAGTCTTCAAACAGGATGGACAGGCATCTGTCTGATATGGTTTAGTGAATCCTGCGCTACATTGAGCAAGGAGTTGGACACGATGACCCTTGAGGTTTCTTCCAACTCTAAGATTCTATGAGTTTATCACATTGGGCAGTAAAAACTAAAAAAAAATAAACTTTCTCCAGTGAAATGTTGCTGTAGTCCCAAATGTTTAATTTTTTAATACAAGGGATATAGAAGAAAATGGACCCCAAAATTTGTAACACAATTTCCCCCAATAGCCCATGTCCATGTCCATGGTCCAAAACTACATTCTGGGTCCATGGTAGAGCTCTGAAAAGAAATTACATTTTGCAATTTTGGATTTTGCTGAAATAATTTATGGGCACCATTTGCAGAGCTCCTGAGATGTCTGTCAGGAGGCTCAAACTAGCCAACCAGGTGACTGATAAATCCCCCAGCGGTCCCCTGGTCACAGTCGATGCCAACACTGTCAGCTGAATGTGCATTCTAATCCACAGCTGAAATGTGTTGCAGAACAGAGAGCAACAAACAGCTGCCACACAGTACCTATAAAAACAAGTTGCCTATCAAGGCATTCAGTGCAGAAGAACTTTTTTCAGACAAATATTAATCTCTTTTGGCTTCAGCCAGTTTTCACCTTTTTGACCAGGCCAATATTTCAATTAAATCTGAATTTATTTATAACTTTCTTATCTCATCTGATAAGACATAGGTATTCACAGTATGACCTGTAGATGTACGAAGTGCTCTACCACATTATTGCTTTATATTGGTATCCATCTTTAGTGAAGATATGCTTTACAGGTCCTTCTCAAAAAATTAGCATATAGTGTTAAATTTCATTATTTACCATAATGTAATGATTACAATTAAACTTTCATATACTATAGATTCATTATCCACCAACTGAAATTTGTCAGGTCTTTTATTGTTTTAATACTGATGATTTTGGCATACAACTCCTGATAACCCAAAAAACCTGTCTCAATAAATTAGCATATCAAGAAAAGGTTCTCTAAATCAGAGGTCCCCAACCGCCGGTCCGCGGACCAGGACCGGGCCGTTGGGGTTTTTCAGCCGGTCCGCGGCGCCCCTGTTCAGCGGTCACGTGGGACCGCTCATTAGAGAAATGAATAGGCGGCTCCACCTCCCATAGGGGCGGAGCCGCATAATTCATTTCTCTAATCAGCGGTGCCGGTGACCGCTGATAGAGGAAGAGGCTGCGGCACCGAAGACCAGCTGTCCGGGGGAAGGAGCGGGACGCCGGGAGCAGGTAAGTATCGCATATTCACCTGTCCTCGTTCCACACGCCGGGCGCTGTCTCCATCTTCCCGGCGTCTCTCCGCACTGACTGCAGGCAGAGGGCGCGATGACGCATATAGTGTGCGCGCCGCCCTCTGCCTGATCAGTCAGTGCGGAGAGACACCGGGAAGATGGCGCCGAGGAGCTGCAAGCAAGAGAGGTGAGTATGTGTTTTATTATTTTATTGCAGCAGCACAGCTATGGGGCAATAATGGTGCAGAGCACTGTATGGCACAGCTATGGGGCAATAATGGTGCAGAGCGCTGTATGGCACAGCTATGGGGCAATAATGGTGCAGAGCACTGTATGGCACAGCTATGGGGCAATAATGGTGCAGAGCACTGTATGGCACAGCTATGGGGCAATAATGGTGCAGAGCACTGTATGGCACAGCTATGGGGCAATGGTGCAGAGCACTGTATGGCACAGCTATGGGGCAATAATGGTGCAGAGCACTGTATGGCACAGCTATGGGGCAATAATGGTGCAGAGCACTGTATGGCACAGCTATGGGGCAATAATGGTGCAGAGCACTATATGGCACAGCTATGGGGCAATAATGGTGCAGAGCACTGTATGGCACAGCTATGGGGCAATAATGGACGGTGCAGAGCACTATATGGCACAGCTATGGGGCAATAATGGACGGTGCAGAGCACTATATGGCACAGCTATGGGGCAATAATGGTGCAGAGCACTATATGGCACAGCTATGGGGCAATAATGGTGCAGAGCACTATATGCCACAGCTATGGGGCAATAATGGTGCAGAGCACTGTATGGCACAGCTATGGGGCAATAATGGTGCAGAGCACTGTATGGCACAGCTATGGGGCAATAATGGTGCAGAGCACTGTATGGCACAGCTATGGGGCAATTATGAACGGTGCAGAGCACTATATGGCACAGCTATGGGGCAATTATGAACGGTGCAGAGCACTATATGGCACAGCTATGGGGCAATTATGAACGGTGCAGAGCACTGTATGGCACAGCTATGGGGCAATAATAAACGGTGCAGAGCACTGTATGGCACAGCTATGGGGCAATAATAAACAGTGCAGAGCACTGTATGGCACAGCTATGGGGCAATAATAAACGGTGCAGAGCACTGTATGGCACAGCTATGGGGCAATAATGGTGCAGAGCACTATATGGCACAGCTATGGGGCAATAATGGTGCAGAGCACCAGGGAAACAAGCATGGTGCTCCCACTCATTCTGAACCTATGGTAAGTTGAATCACATTCTCATTATAAATGTCATAATTATATGATAAGTATGCACTAAGCTCCATCCCTCCATAACCCCACCCCCATATGACCAAAGCCCCGCCCCTGCCCCACCCCCACCGGGCCATGGAAAACTGGTCTTGCTTAAAGCCGGTCCCTGGTGCAAAAAAGGTTGGGGACCTCTGCTCTAAATGACCTATTACCCTAATCTTCTGAATCAACTAATTAACTCTAAACACATGCAAAAGATACCTGAGGCTTTTAAAAACTCCCTGCCTGGTTCATTACTCAAAACACCCATCATGGGTAAGACTAGCGACCTGACAGATGTCAAGAAGGCCATCATTGACACCCTCAAGCAAGAGGGTAAGACCCAGAAAGAAATTTCTCAACAAATAGGCTGTTCCCAGAGTGCTGTATCAAGGCACCTCAATGGTAAGTCTGTTGGAAGGAAACAATGTGGCAGAAAACGCTGTACAACGAGAAGAGGTGACCGGAACCTGAGGAAGCAGTGGACTGAGTCTGGTGTGGAAACATCCAGAGCCACCGTGCACAGGCGTGTGCAGGAAATGGGCTACAGGTGCCTCATTCCCCAGGTAAAGCCACTTTTGAACCATAAACAGCGGCAGAAGCGCCTGACCTGGGCTACAGAGAAGCAGCACTGGACTGTTGCTAAGTGGTCCCAAGTACTTTTTTCTGATGAAAGCAAATTTTGCATGTCATTCGGAAATCAAGGTGCCAGAGTCTGGAGGAAGACTGGGGAGAAGGAAATGCCAAAATGCCTGAAGTCCAGTGTCAAGTACCCACAGTCAGTGATGGTGTGGGGTGCCATGTCAGCTGCTGGTGTTGGTCCACTGTGTTTCATCAAGGGCAGGGTCAATGCAGCTAGCTATCAGGAGATTTTGGAGCACTTCATGCTTCCATCGGCTGAAATGCTTTATGGAGATGAAGATTTCATTTTTCAGCACGACCTGGCACCTGCTCACAGTGCCAAAACCACTGGTAAATGGTTTACTGACCATGGTATTACTGTGCTCAATTGGCCTGCCAACTCTCCTGACCTGAACCCCATAGAGAATCTGTGGGATATTGTGAAGAGAAAGTTGAGAGACGCAAGACCCAACACTCTGGATGAGCTTAAGGCCGCTATTGAAGCATCCTGGGCCTCCATAACATCTCAGCAGTGTCACAGGCTGATTGCCTCCATGCCACGCCGCATTGAAGCAGTCATTTCTGCCAAAGGATTCCCGACCAAGTATTGAGTGCATAACTGAACATTATTATTTGATGTTTTTTTTGTTTGGTATTAAAAAACACTTTTATTTGATTGGTCGGGTGAAATATGCTAATTTATTGAGACAGGTTTTTTGGGTTATCAGGAGTTGTATGCCAAAATCATCAGTATTAAAACAATAAAAGACCTGACAAATTTCAGTTGGTGGATAATGAATCTATAGTATATGAAAGTTTAATTGTAATCATTACATTATGGTAAATAATGAAATTTAACACTATATGCTAATTTTTTGAGAAGGACCTGTATATGGTATTTTCTATGTTTTTACCGCAGCTTTTCTTATTTCTATTTAGGTTCCTCTAACATATAACACTAATAATTAATCTATATAACTTTCCTAACTGTCAAGGATGGATAAAGACAGAGAAAAGATGGTGGAGAGGCTTTTGCACCTCACCCTAGAGATCCTCTTCCGGCTTACTGGAGAGGTGAGAGATTCTGATGACGTCACATTACATCATTCTTATCTATGGGAATAACAGATGGACAGAACTGGAGAGGTGAGGACTCTGGAAATGTCTGTAATGAGATTTATTAATGTTTCTCTCCATAACCAGGATTACACGGTAGTGAAGAAGACCTCTAGTGAGCGCTGTCAGGCCCTTATGTCTGAGGGATGGGGAAGACCCCTGAACCCAATCACGGGCCCTCCACCTCACCGCAAGATAGATGAGGACATCCATGACCAGAAGATCCTAGAACTCACCTACAAGATGATTGAGCTGCTGACTGGAGAGGTGACACTGCTGGGACATTATACAGTAACGCTATGAAGGGATTTGGGGGGATAACGGTATCATTGTATGTGTCAGGTTCCTGTAAGGTTTCAGGATGTCACCGTCTATTTCTCCATGGAGGAGTGGGAGTATTTAGAAGGACACAAAGATCTGTACAAGGATGTCATGATGGAGGTTCCCCAGCCCCTCACATCACCAGGTAATAGACAGGACTAAATACACACGGCCTATAATTATCTGTATGTAAAGAATGAAATCAGTCCCTGTATATGTTTCCTCCAGATCTATCGAGTAAGAGGACAACACCAGAGAGATGTCCCCGTCCTCTTCTTCCACAGGACTGTAAACAAGAAGATCCCAATGATCCTCATAATCATCAGGTAGATGGAGAGAAAGTGTCATGAGATCTCCCCTATGATGTGTAGACGGCTGTGAAGGTCTTGTGTTCAGTCTTGTTTTCTCCACCAGTATTATATGTTTTATACTTGTGTAATGAGAACGGCGGAGATGGCAGGATTAGAGCTGATCATAGATGTGACTTCTCCATCTGTCTGTGACTTTTACAATATTTGTTTCAGGGTGAAGATCTGACCCATATTAATACTACAGCGACATATGTGAGGAGTGATGACCGGTATAAAGAGGAGATTCCTACAGATAACCACCAAGGTGAGTAATAACCACTAAATATAGAGAAGTCACAGATTCTTCTTCTAGGAAATTGGATGCTAGATCCCTCTAACACAGGGGTCCCCACCTGTGCCCGCAGCTCCATGATGTGTGGCTTGTTGCTGCCTGCCAGTTGATGCATTAGCACCGAGTCTAACAAACAACTATGAAGAGCAGATCTCCAGATGATTAATTTTGTGATTAGCTCTGCACAAAAGAGCAGATCTGAATGTGCATATTCTGGCCTTGAAGGATTGGAGATAATTTAGATATGGTAAGCTGGAGACAAGATGATGCTAATTGTCAGAGGAGGTGCTTGACGCTGGATGCAACAGTGTGGAGGAAGTGGACAAGAGAGTAGAAACAATAGCCTCATTAAAAACACAAAGCACCAATTCACATAGTAATAAAGTTAATCTCCTGAGTAAAGAATTCTGTCAGTCTCCACCTGTCAGCGATACTGGTTCATGATATAAACCTAAAAATCGCATCCTTTCTCTGTTTTTAATGACCGAACATGTTCACTAAACCGTTTATACAAATGGCGAATGGTCTTACCTACTGTATGTAGAAGTTATCATAATTGGATATAATTGCATAAACTAAAAATGTTCTCTGGCATGTAAAAAAGTGATTTAAATTATGATTATAACCGCCCAAATGTATATAGTTTGTGCAGTGCATACATTTGCAATAATTGCAATAGCCACACTGGAAATTATCTTTCGGTATATTTTTATCCAGCCAGTTTGTATTCTTAGTTTCTGCAAATCTGCTTTAACCAAAATATCCCTTAAGCTCCTGCTACTGCTAAAAGATATAATCTCCAGACCGAGATAACAACGCACAGGACAGAAGCTATAATCGGCGACGCCCAACGTTCTGGAGAACTATTTAAAGGCAGTGGGCATGGCCCAGCTTCCAATCAGAGCACCAGGTAAATTAACCCTGGACCAGCTAGATAAAATCTAGCCGACGCCAATGAGCGCACAGTGGACAAAAGCGGAATTACTTCTGTCTGTCGGACGACCTGGTCTGAACAGCGTCCGACATGACATATATACTCACCTTCCGCTGCCTTTCCCGCTCCTCGCCACCCTCCGGTAACCGCTCTGTGCAAGCGGCAGGTTCCGGTACCAATTATGGTATGGCAGAAGGACCTGCCATGACATCACGGTCATGTGACCGCGACATCATCACACCCTGGGACCGGAAGCTGCCGTCTGTACCGCGCACAGGCGACAGAACTACAAGTATGGTGAGTATGTTAGAACTACAAGGGGCCCTCGGATCGGAAGGTGAGTATGTTTATTTTTTAACCTGTGACATACGTGGCTGGGCAATCTACTACGTAGCTAGGCAATATACTATGTGGCTGGCCAATATACTATGTGGCTCTGTGCTGTATTCTACATCGCTGTGCAATATACTACATCACTGGGCAATATACTATGTGGCTGGGCAATATAGTACGTGGCTGGGCAATATACTACGTGGCTCTGTGCTGTATACTACATCGCTGTGCAATATACTACGCCACTGGGCAATATACTACGTGGCTCTGTGCTGTATACTACGTCACTGGGCAATATACTACGTCACTGGGCAATATACTACGTCACTGGGCATTATACTACATAGCTGGGCAATATACTACGTGGCTGGGCAATATACTAAGTGACTGGGCAATATACTACGTCATTGGGCAATATACTACGTCGCTGGGCAATATACTACTAGTCTGACCAATATACTACGTGGGCTGGGCAATATACTACGTGGCTGGGCTATATACTACGTGGCCGGGCTATATACTACGTGGCTGGGCAATATACTACGTTGCTGGGCAATATACTACGTGTCTGACCAATATATTACGTGGGCTGGGCAATATACTTCGTGGACATGCATATTCTAGAATACCCGATGCGTTAGAATCGGGCCACCATCTAGTCTTCTATAAGTATTTTTCTTACGACTCCAGAACATTAAAACATTAAAAGTTAATGTTCTGGAGTCATAAGAAAAACAGTTATAGAAGAATTGTATTGTCATTTTAACATAGTCCTATGAGTAACACTATAATACCATATTTTTATAAAATGCATCGTATTACAAGATGCACAGTAAATTTGGAGGAGGAAAAAAGAAAAAAAAATGTAATAAAAGGGTGGAGCGTCTTATAATCCACTTTTGGGTAGTTTACCTTGGGGGCGGTGTTATGATCCTGGTGGCAAGGATCGCAAACTGACCTGCTAAGTAACAGAAAGCCTTAGGACAAGCTCTGGGGATGTGGGAGCTACACTGACCGCAACCCTGATCCTATCAATACACACTATAGGCAGCCGTGGAGCGTTTCCTAAAATCCTAGACGCCTCGTCACAGCCTGAGAAACTAGCTACCCCTAGAGAGAAAGCAAAGCCTCACTTGCCTCAGAGAAATCACCCCAAAGTTTAGACAGCCCCCCACAAATAATAACGGTGAGTTAAGGGGAAAACACAAACGTAGAAATGAAAACAGGTTTTAAGCAAATGAGGCCCGCTAACACTAAATAGTCAGAAGATAGCAAGGGATCTGTGCGGTCAGTATAAAATGCTATCAAAAATAATCCACGCAGAGATTACAAGAACCCCCACACCGACTCACGATGTGAGGGGCGCAACTCTGCACCCCAGAACTTCCAGCAAGCGAGAAAATTACATATAAGCAATCTGGACAGAACTCATCATATACTGAGAAACATTTTCAAGGAAATAATGAGCAAACATGAACTAGCAAGACTTAGCTTCTCCAGAAGGAGACAGGTCACAAGGAAAGTCCAGAGAGATCAGAACCAGTACTGAATACAACGACAGCAGGCAAAAAGTGAAGGTGCAGGTGGAGTTAAATAGAGGCCAAACGAGGCAGCTGGATTCCAGCTACAGACCCGCAGTAAGCGCTAAAGGCCACCAGAGGGAGCCCAAGAACAGAACTCACACGGTACCACTCATGACCACAGGAGGGAGCCCGAGAACGGAATTCACAACAGTACCCCCCCCTTGAGGAGGGATCACCGAACCCTCACCAGAGCCCCCAGGCCGATCCAGACGAGCCAGATGAAAGGCACGAACCAAATCGGCTGCATGGACATCAGAGGCAACAACCCAGGAATTATCCTGACCGTAGCCCTTCCACTTAACCAAGTACTGAAGCTTCCGTCTCGAAATACGAGAATCCAAGATCTTCTCCACCACACACTCCAATTCTCCCTCGACCAACACCGGAGCAGGAGGATCAACAGAAGGAACCACAGGCACCACATACCTCCGCAATAATGACCTATGGAACACATTATGAATGGCAAACGATGCTGGGAGGTCCAAACGAAATGACACAGGGTAAAGGATTTCCAAAATCTTATAAGGACCGATGAAACGAGGCTTGAACTTAGGAGAGGAAACCTTCATATGAACGAAACGAGAAGACAGCCATACCAAATCCCCCACACGAAGTCGGGGACCCACACAGCGACGGCGGTTAGCAAAGCGCTGAGCCTTCTCCTGTGACAACGTCAAATTGTCCACTACGTGGTTCCAAATCTGTTGCAACCTATCCACCACAGAATCCACCCCAGGACAGTCCGAAGGCTCAACCTGACCTGAGGAAAAACGAGGATGAAAACCAGAATTGCAAAAAAAAGGTGAAACCAAAGTAGCAGAACTAGCCCGATTATTGAGGGCGAACTCAGCCAATGGCAAAAAGGTCACCCAATCATCCTGATCAGCCGAAACAAAACATCTCAGATAAGTTTCCAAGGTCTGATTAGTTCGTTCAGTTTGGCCATTCGTCTGAGGATGGAAGGCCGACGAAAACGACAAATCAATGCCCATCTTAGCACAAAAGGACCGCCAAAATCTGGACACAAACTGGGATCCTCTGTCAGACACAATGTTCTCCAGAATCTCATGCAAACGAACCACATTCTGAAAAAACAGCGGCACCAAATCGGAGGAGGAAGGCAGCTTAGGCAAGGGCACCAAATGGACCATTTTAGAAAAACGATCACAAACCACCCAGATGACAGACATCCTCTGAGAGACTGGAAGATCCGAAATAAAATCCATGGAAATATGCGTCCAAGGCCTCTTTGGGACAGGCAAAGGCAAAAGCAAACCACTGGCACGAGAACAGCAAGGCTTGGCCCGAGCACAAATCCCACAGGACTGCACAAAGGAACGCACATCCCGCGACAAGGACGGCCACCAAAAGGACCTAGCCACCAAATCCCTGGTACCAAAAATCCCAGGGTGACCCGCCAACACCGAAGAATGAACCTCGGAAATAACTCTATTGGTCCATCTATCCGGGACAACGGTCAGGTTTATTGGCCTGAAATTCCTGCAGCACCCGCTGCAAATCAGGGGAGATGGCAGACAAAATCACCCCCTCTCTGAGGATACCAGCTGGTTCAGAAACTCCCGGAGAGTCAGGCACAAAACTCCTAGAAAGGGCATCAGCCTTCACGTTCTTCGAACCCGGAAGGTATGAAACCACGAAATTGAAACGGGAGAAAAACAGCAACCATCGAGCCTGTCTAGGATTTAACCATTTGGCAGACTCGAGATAAGTCAAATTCTTGTGGTCCATCAAGACCACCACACGATGTTTGGCCCCCTCAAGCCAATGTCGCCACTCCTCAAATGCCCACTTCATTGCCAACAACTCCCGATTACCAACATCATAATTCCGCTCGGCAGGCGAAAACTTTCTTGAAAAGAAAGCACATAGCCTCATCATAGAGCCATCAGAGTTTTTCTGCGACAAGACAGCCCCTGCTCCTATCTCAGAGGCATCAACCTCGACCTGGAAAGGGAGAGAGACATCCGGCTGACGCAAGACAGGAGCCGAAGAAAACCGACGTTTCAGCTCCTGAAAGGCCTCCACGGCCGCAGGAGACCAATTTGTCACATCAGAACCCTTCTTGGTCAAATCCGTCAAAGGCTTAACCACACTAGAGAAATTAGTGATGACGCGACGGTAAAAATTAGCAAAGCCCAAGAACTTCTGAAGACTCTTTACTGATGTAGGTTGAGTCCAGTCATAAATAGCCTAAACCTTGACTGGATCCATCTCAATAGTGGAAGGAGAAAAAATAAAGCTCAAAAAGGAAACCTTCTGGACTCCGAAGAGACATTTAGAGCCCTTCACAAATAAGGCATTGGCACGCAGGACCTGAAATACCATCCTGACCTGCTTCACATGGGATTCCCAATCGTCAGAAAATACCAAAATATCATCCAGGTACACAATCATAAATCTAACCAGATACTCTCGGAAGATGTCGTGCATGAAGGACTGAAACACGGAAGGGGCATTAGAGAGCCCAAAAGGCATCACCAAGTACTCAAAATGGCCTTCGGGCGTATTAAATGCCGTTTTCCATTCATTGCCCTGTTTTATACGCACAAGATTATAAGCTCCTCGAAGATCTATCTTGGTGAACCAACTAGCCCCCTTAATCCGAGCAAACAGATCGGACAGCAGAGGCAAAGGGTACTGAAATTTGACCGTGATGTTATTTAGAAGGCGATAATCTATACAAGGTCTCAGAGAACCATCCTTCTTGGCCACAAAAAAGAACCCCGCACCCAAAGGGGACGAGGACGGGCGAATATGCCCCTTCTCCAGAGACTCCTTTATGTAACTCCGCATAGCGGTATGTTCTGGTACAGATAAATTGAAACGTCGTCCCTTAGGGAACTTACTACCAGGAATCAAATTTATAGCACAATCACAATCCCTATGAGGAGGTAGGGCACTGGATTTGGGCTCATCAAATACATCCTGGTAGTCCGACAGAAACTCAGGGACTTCAGAAGGAGTAGAAGCAGCAATTGACACCAAAGGAGCATCGCCATGAATTCCCTGGCAACCCCAACTTGACACAGACATTGCTTTCCAATCCAGGACTGGATTATGAGCCTGCAACCATGGCAGACCCAACACGACAACGTCATGCAAATTATGTAGCACAAGAAAGCGAATCACCTCCTGATGTGCAGGAGTCATGCACATGGTCACTTGAGTCCAGTACTGAGGTTTATTCTTGGCCAATGGTGTAGCATCAATTCCCTTTAGTGGAATAGGGAACTGCAAAGGCTCCAAGACAAAACCACAGCGCCTGGCAAATGACAAATCCATTAAATTCAGGGCAGCACCTGAATCCACAAAAGCCATAACCGAATAGGATGACACAGAGCAAATCAAAGTAACAGACAAAATGAATTTAGGCTGTACAGTACCAATGGTGACAGACTTAGTGAACCTGTTTGTGCGCTTAGAGCATGCTGAGATAACATGAGCAGAATCACCACAGTAGAAGCACAACCCATTCTGACGTCTGTGATTTTGCCGTTCAATTCTGGTCAGAATCCTGTCACATTGCATAGACTCAGGCTTCTGCTCAGGAAATATCGCCAGATGGTGCACAGGTTTGCGTTCCCGCAAACGCCGATCAATCTGAATAGCCAAAGACATTGACTCATTCAGACCCGCAGGCGTGGGGAACCCCACCATAACATCCTTAAGGGTCTCAGAAAGACCCTTTCTGAAAATCGCTGCCAGGGCACACTCATTCCATTGAGTGAGCACAGACCACTTCCTGAATTTCTGACAGTAAATCTCTGCTTCATCCTGACCCTGAGAGAGAGCCAGCAAAACCTTTTCAGCCTGGTCTACTAAATTAGGTTCCTCATAAAGCAATCCAAGCGCCAGGAAAAACGCATCCACATTTAGCAATGCAGGATCTCCTGGCGCCAGGGAGAATGCCCAATCTTGAGGGTCACCACGTAACAAAGAAATAATAATTTTAACTTGCTGAACTGGGTCACCAGAGGAACGAGGTCTCAGAGAAAGGAATAACTTGCAATTATTTTTGAAATTCAAAAACCTAGATCAATCTCCGGAGAACAACTCAGGAATCGGTATTTTAGGCTCTGACATAGGACTGTGAACAACATAATCCTGGATACTTTGTACCCTTGCAGCGAGATGATCCACACTAGAGGACAGACTCTGAATGTCCATGTCTGCAGCTGAATTCTGAACCACCAGAGATTAAGGGAGGAGAGAGGCTAGACACAGTGCAGAGGAAAAAAAAAATGAACTCAAGGCTTCTCTTATCCCTCTTTTGCAATGCATTAACACTTTACGGCCTGCTGTACTGTTATGATCCTGGTGGCAAGGATCGCAAACGGACCTGCTAAGTAACAGAAAGCCTTAGGACAAGCTCTGGGGATGTGGGAGCTATACTGACCGCAACCCTGATCCTATCAATACACACTATAGGCAGCCATGGAGCGTTACCTAAAATCCTAGACGCCTCGTCACAGCCTGAGAAACTAGCTACCCCTAGAGAGAAAGCAAAGCCTCACTTGCCTCAGAGAAATCACCCCAAAGTTTAGACAGCCCCCCACAAATAATAACGGTGAGTTAAGGGGAAAACACAAACGTAGAAATGAAAACAGGTTTTAAGCAAATGAGGCCCGCTAACACTAAATAGTCAGAAGATAGCAAGGGATCTGTGCGGTCAGTATAAAATGCTATTAAAAATAGAGAGATTACAAGAACCCCCACACCGACTCACGATGTGAGGGGCGCAACTCTGCACCCCAGAACTTCCAGCAAGCGAGAAAATTACATATAAGCAAGCTGGACAGAACTCATCATATACTGAGAAACATTTTCAAGGAAATAATGAGCAAACATGAACTAGCAAGACTTAGCTTCTCCAGAAGGAGACAGGTCACAAGGAAAGTCCAGAGAGATCAGAACCAGTACTGAATACAACGACAGCAGGCAAAAAGTGAAGGTCCAGGTGGAGTTAAATAGAGGCCAAACAAGGCAGCTGGATTCCAGCTACAGACCCGCAGTAAGCGCTAAAGGCCACCAGAGGGAGCCCAAGAACAGAACTCACACAGTACCACTCATGACCACAGGAGGGAGCCCGAGAACGGAATTCACAACAGGGCGGCAGTGGAGTGGGATACCAAGTGGCAGGGTCGCTGCTGGAGAAAGCTGGCAGAGGCAGGAGATGCTGCGGTCCCCAGGCTGGTACAAGGCTGTGTGAGGTAGCAATGGGGTGCAGTTGGACCCAGATGGCTTTGTAGACTGGCCTCTGTTCACACAGGAAGCACTGGGCAGCCCCCCACAGGGCGTTACTAATAGGCTATGATCCAGATGCTGTGCATACTCTGTGAACACTGCTGCAGATTATTTGTTGCACTGGTGTGCCAAGCGGCCAATCCCTGATTATAAATAAAGAAAAAACCTAGCACTCAACTGATGCTTATGTGCAAATTTTATTGTAGTACCCAAAAACGTTTCGGTCCCTCAGGCGGACCTTCATCAGTTACGTACTAAACTGAAGCTCGGGCATAAGAGACAATATTGTCTCAGGGCACTTGTACCTGTCAGACGCGGTGTCCACCAGACCAGCGGTGGACACCGCGTCTGACAGCAGCACATCACGCCTGATCCTCCACAGCATTCTATCCAGTACAGCATTCTGCCAAGACGCTGCAGGTACAAGTGCCCTGAGACAATATTGTCTCTTATGCCCGAGCTTCAGTTTAGTACGTAACTGATGAAGGTCCGCCTGAGGGACCGAAACATTTTTGGGTACTACAATAAAATTTGCACATAAGCATCAGTTGAGTGCTAGGTTTTTTCTTTATTTGGATTAAGGTGTGGGAGCCTACCTTAGCACCATTTGACCAGTAGTGCACACGCTATTTTCTACTAACAATCCCTGATTATAGGCTGGCTACATAAATTGGTATTATCACACCTGTGTAGTTGCCATCTTTACTTGGGCCCACTGCACCATGATATTGCATTTGATTCAAGGCCTAGACAGGTAAGCACCTTTGCCTTTTTTTGGTGTTTTTTCTGTAATAGTGGAGGTTTTTTCCTCCTTTTGTGGTTTTTGCTGGTAGGAGGAGGTGTGCGGGGGCTCCACAGACATTTTGTGATAGCCCAGAGCCCCGACACTTTTCATTCTTTTTCATTATGGTGGACTACAGCCGGACTACGTCTGTCACTGATTGTTTGTGGCCGGCCGGGAGCGACTAATCAGTGAAACCAGGGCCAGCTCCAGGTTTTTGAGGGCCCCAGGCGAAAGAGTCTCACAGCCCACGTAGCATACAGTATATCACCGCCCAGGTAGTATATAGCACAGCCACGTAGTATATAGCACAGCCACGTGGTATATTGCACAGCCACGTGGTATATTGCACAGCCACGCAGTGTATAGCACAGCCCATGCAGTATATAACACAGCTCATGCAGTATATAGCACAGCCAATATATATAGCACAGCCCACCATTATATAACACAGCCCACGTAGTATATAGCACAGCCACGTAGTATATAACACAGCTACGTAGTATATAGCACAGCCACGTAGTATATAGCACAGCCTGCGTAGTATATAGCACAGTGACGTAGTATATAACAGCCCATGCAGTATATAACAGCCCATGCAGTATATAACAGCCCATGCAGTATATAACACAGCCCACGTAGTATATAACACAGCCATGTAGTATATAGCACAGCCACATAGTATATTGCACAGCTACGTAGTATATAGCACAACCTACGTAGTATATAGCACAGCGATGTAGTATATAACACAGCCCACGCAGTATATAACACAGCCCACGCAGTATATAACACAGCCCACGTAGTATATAACACAGCCCACATAGTATATTGCACATCCACGTAGTATATAACACACCCCACGTAGTATATAGCACCTCGACCTAGTATATAACACAGCCCATGCAGTATACATCACTGCACATGCTGTATATTACACAGCCACGCAGTATATTACACAGCCCACGTAGTATATAGCACAGCGACATAGTATATAACACAGCGCATGCAGTATATAGCAGTGTGGGCACCATATCCCTGTTAAAAAAACAATTAAAATAAAAAATTGTTATATACTCACCTTCCGGCAGGCTCTGGATCGAGCCCAGGCCTTTAGCGATGCTCCTCGCGACGCTCTATTCCCTGTAATGCCTTGCGGCAATAACCCGTGATCATGTAGTGGTCTCGCAAGACCGCTACGCGATCTCGAGTCATTGCCGCAATGCATTCGTGGGACCGGAGCGTCGCGAGGAGCGGGAAACGCTGCCGCGGACGCCGGAAGGTTAGAATATAATGTTTTGGGTTTTTTTTAATTATTTTTAACATTATATGTTTTTACTATTGATGCTGCATAGGCATCATCAATAGTATAAAGTGAAGAGGTGTTTAAATCCCGCCCCAATATCGCTGATTAGTCGCGGCCGGCTGGCCATGACTAATCAGCAACCCGGGATTTCCGCGACAGACAGACAGACGGAAGTTACAGACAAACAAACGGAAGTACCCCTTAGATAATTATATATATATAGATTCTGCACTGAGCACTTATCTATAAAAGTCTGACAGGCACACTGAAACACGGATCTAGGAAGATTTGGCTTCATAAAATTAAAAAAGCAATAGAATAGCATGAGGCTTAGCATTATCTTCTGGTGTTTGTGCTAAAGTCTATTGCTAGATTGAGATTTATTTTGCATCACTGGCTTAGTTAAAAATATAATTTTTCTGCATACCTTATATTTTATATGGATATTTTTTAAATATAAAATCTCAATATAAATTTTAGTTGATATTATTTAGAAATAGTAAAGTCCAATTTATTCTTGGCAGACGCCTGTCCCAAGAGCTCAAGGGGAGGACATCGGATATCTTTGGACTGTAAAGCAGATGATCGTGGTGTCACACAAGATATATGTGAAGAACATGCCATACTTCCAAATATAGGCCTTCACAGCAAAGTTCTATCATCTGATACTTTGAAACAGATCTTATCTTTTGATTTATCACAGAATGTTAAAAAAAATAAACGTGGCAGAAAAGGTGTACTAAATCAAAGAGGTCACATAGGGGAGAAGCCATATTCATGTTCAAAATGTGGAAAATGTTTTAGAGAAAAATCATATCTTATTAGACATCAGCGGATTCACACAGGAGAAAAGCCGTTTTCATGTTCAGAATGTGGAAAATGTTTTAGAGAGAAATCTGATCTTGTTAGACATCAGCAGATTCACACAGGAGCAAAGCCGTTTTCATGTTCAGATTGCGGGGCACTTTTTACTGCTAAATCATCCCTTGTTAAACATCAGAATATTCACACCGGAGTGGACCCATTTTCATGTTTAGAATGTGGAAAATGTTTTAACCAGAAATCAAAACTTATTAAACATAAGAAAATTCACACAGGGGAGAAGCCATTTTCTTGTAAAGAATGTGGGAAATGCTTTAGCCAGAAATCAAATCTTTTTACCCATCAGAGAATCCACATAGGTACAAAACCGTTTTCATGTTCAGATTGTGGGAAATGTTTCAGAGAAAAATCATATCTTGTTAAACATCAGAGTATTCACAAGGGAGCAAAACCGTTTTCATGTTCAGAATGTGGGACATTTTTTACCGCTAAATCATCTCTTATTACACATCAAATAATTCACACCGGAGTTAAGCCATTTTCATGTTCCGAATGTGAAAAATGTTTTAACCGAAAAGAAAATCTTATTAAACATGAGAAAAGTCACAGAGGGATAAAACCATTTTATTGTGAAGAATGTGGGAAATATTTTAGACAGAAATCAAATCTTTTTATACATCAGAGAATTCACACAGGTGCAAAGCCATTTTCATGTTCAGAATGTGGGAAAAGTTTTAATCAGAAATCATGTCTTGTTTCACATCAGAGAGTTCATACAGGGGAGAAACCATATTCGTGTTCAGAATGTGAAAAATGTTTTAAGCAAAAATCGTGTCTTCTTACTCATCAGCGAATTCACACAGGGGTAAAACCATTTTCATGTTCAGAATGTGGAAAATGTTTTAAGAATAAATGGAATCTTATCACACATCAGAGAATTCACACAGGGGAGAAGCCTTTTTTGTGTTCAGAATGTGGAAAATGTTTTAATCAGAAATGGGGCCTTGTTACGCATCAGAGAATTCACACAGGAGCAAAGCTGTTTTCATGTTCAGAATAAGGAAAATATTTTAAGCAAAAAACATATGTTATTAACCTTAAGAAAAGTCACACATGGGAGAAGCCGTTATCTTGTAAAGAATGTGCAAAATGTTTTTTCAACAAATCTGTTCCTTTTAGACATCAGATAATTCACAAGCGGTAAAAACATTTGTCCAGAATGTTTGATCTGTTTTAGTCACATCTTCTGAAATCTCAAAGTACGCACAAAGTGAGTTTGCCTTTTTTAATTCTTATAAATAGTACAGTAGGGGAGTCAACAAAAGCTTTGAACATCTCCAAGCGAACTTTGGCTTGCCACAGATGGAATTCTATGAATACTTCTAATTCTGATATGTTTACACCATACAAACAAAAATGACATTTTTGACAGTGGATATGTTTATACATTTGTTGCTGTAATTGGCAGATCCAGAGGTTTGATATTGTCAATATAACACTCCTTACATCACTCATATCTAATACAATTTTCAATACAAGCGTAAAACAAATGGGGAGAGGATGTAGGCCGTATTACAAATGGTGAATGGTGCATTATCTTAGCATTGACGACTAAATTATATTTATGCGAAGTGCAGAGACTATTTTCAAAAAATGTATAGAAAATGTAAGATGTCCAACTTCCTCCGTAATGTAGCCTAACATAAAGTTTCTTTCTTGAACCTCTTGTATATTTTTTTCATCTCTATCTGCCCCTCTATGCATCCAGCTTCACATAGCTGAATAGGCTGTCCTTTTCTTAGGCTGCTTTCACATATCAGTTTTTTGCCATCAGTCGCAATCTGTCGAATTTTTTTTTTAAAAAACTGATCTATAGCAGATTGTGAAAAACTGATGCGACGGATCCGTTTTTTCACCGGATGCGACTAGCTGATCCGGCTATTGGATCCTAAAAAACAATCAGAGCATGCTTAGTTTAAAAAATGGAATCTGTCATTTGACGGATCTGGTGCCATCGGCTTCCATTCTAGCAAATGCCGAACGGGGCCGGATTTGTCGCTGTCCGTTTTTTGACAGATCCAGTGAACGATGGATGAAACGTGAGGCCATCCGTCACAATCCATCGCTAATACAAGTCTGTGAGAAAAAAATGGATCCGGCGGCATCAATCGCTGGATCCGTTTTTTTCAGAATTTGACAGATTGCGACTGATGAAAAACAACTGATGTGTGAAAGGGGCCTTGCACTGCTAAAACTACAGTGCCCTTCAGCATCCTGCTTCCCAGTGCTTCAGACACCACCCTCGTTTTCCTGACAAGCATCCTAACATCAACATTATCTCAGTGTAGAACTCCCCTTATGCTCCTCTATAGCACTCTGCTTGGCCAAGTCCCTGTATATAACGGAGTATGAGAAGAGAGGAAAAAAGAACTATAAATTTACTCAAACCAAGTCTGCGTCAAAGCTGTCAGGTTACGTCGGGGGGCTTATCTACAGCATTACAGAATGCTGTAGATAAGCCCCTGATGGCGGTGGCCGCAGCTTATATACGAAAAAGTAGGTGACCGATTCCCTTTAACAGAGCAATTTCATAGATAAAAGTGATGAGTCTACCTGTTTCAGTGAAAAGAAAAATGGATGAAAAAAAAGGGGATACAAGTAGGCTGACACCTGAAGAAAAAAAATGGTAGTTTTTCTCAAATGGTAAAACTTACATGGATGTAACTTTGACACAGTCAAATTTTTGATTCTACACTAAACTCAAGAAGGGATCCCATTCAAATGACAAGTCATTATTAAGTTACATATGAACAGATAACTATTTAATTAACAGTGACATGGTTTTTTTTAGAGGGCTTAAACCATGGTCAGGTCAGAAACCTTACCTTTTATTGGAGGTCTCTCCATTTACACTGTGTGCAGAATTATTAGGCAAGTTGTATTTTGATCACGA
The DNA here is from genome assembly GCF_051348905.1 of Ranitomeya variabilis. Classification (NCBI taxonomy): domain Eukaryota; kingdom Metazoa; phylum Chordata; class Amphibia; order Anura; family Dendrobatidae; genus Ranitomeya; species Ranitomeya variabilis. Next base: position 667,523,701 of record NC_135235.1, on the reverse strand, counting down.
TACTTTTTATGCATGTTGTCCTACTCCAAGCTGTTCAGGCTTGAGAGCCAACTACCAATTAAGTAAATCAGGTGATGTGCATCTCTGATATGAGGAAGGGTGTTGTCTAATGACATCAAAAGCCTATATAAGGTGTGCTTAATTATTACGCAACTTCCTTTCCTTTGGCAAAATGGGTCAGAAGAGAGATTTGACGGGCTCTGAAAAGTTCAAAATTGTGAGATGTCTTACAGAGGGATGCAGCAGTCTTGAAATTGCCAAACTATTGAAGCGTGATCACCGAACAATTAAGTGTTTCATGGCAAACAGCCAACAGGGTCGCAAGAAGCATGTTGGGTAAAAAAGGCGCAAAATAACTGCCCATGAATTGAGGAAAATCAAGCATGAGGCTGCCAAGATGCCATTTGCCACCAGTTTTGCCATATTTCAGAGCTGCAACGTTACTGGAGTAACAAAAAGCACAAGGTGTGTGATACTCAGGGACATGGCCAAGGTAAGGAAGGCTGAAAAACGACCACCTTTGAACAAGAAACATAAGATAAAACGTCAAGACTGGGCCAAGAAATATCTTAAGAAAGACTTTTCAAAGGTTTTATGGACAGATGAAATGAGAGTGACTCTTGATGGGCTAGATGTATGGGCCAGAGGCTGCATCAGTAAAGGGCAGAGATCTCCACTCCGACTCAGACGCCAGCAAGGTGGGATGGTGTACTGATATGGGCTGGTATCATCAAAGATGAACTTGTGGGACCGTTTCGGGTTGAGGATGGAGTGAAGCTCAACTTCCAGACCTACTGCCAGTTTCATGAAGACAACTTCTTCAAGCAGTGGTACAGGAAGAAGTCGGAATCGTTCAAGAAAAACATGATTTTCATGCAGGACCACAGTGTGGTGCTCACAGCAATCCGGCATTAACAACCATAAAGGTCTCAAGTAGACCTCTGGATGTCATGCTGATGTATCGCTGACCCCCAATCACGTGACGATAGTTAGCGATGCGCGCATTTTCGGCCCGATGGCCGTAAGCTCTAGTTAAATGCCGCTGTCAGCGTTTGACAGGTGCATTTAACTATTTAATAGCGGCGGGTGAATTGCGATTCCACCCGCCGATATTGCGGGCACATGTCAGCTGTTCAAAACAGATGACATGTCCCAGCTTTGATGCGAGCTCACCGCCGGAGCCCACATCAAAGCAGGGAATCTGACCTCGGACATACTATACCGTCTGAGGTCAGAAAGGGGTTAACATCTGTTTGCACCTTATGGGATACTTGAGGCTGCCAAGCCTCTATACTTACTGGGATCTTGGTTTGCCTTGGCTGCGAGAGTTCATCACTTTACGACAGGGGATGGGGTCCTGAGGCTAACACTTGTACTTACAGTTGATACACAATTGAAGAAAAATCTGAATTAAACTTACCCTTTTTTATTAGCCACTCACTTGATTCGCTTTTATATATATTTATATATATACATTGTAGGGGATCACTCTCTCTGGTAGCCACTTGGAACACGAAGCCACAGGCTTTTATATCACATCCAGAATAGTGTTTATTTCTACAGGTTGCAAAGCAAAACTGTAAACATAAAATCTGTAGACTTGTCCTTGCACTAACTAAACAAAATAGAACCTGGCTACTCAGACACATCTGAGCTACTCTCAGTTCAGTCACCCAAAACAGCTACCGTCCAAACAAACCAATGATACTTGCAGTTTGGTGCACACGGCCTGTGCAGTCTATTCTTAGAGAGATATTCTGTCTTGTCTCTCTCCAGCTCCAACACAACCCACGCTGCTCAGCTTCCCCCAGCTGACTGACGACAGTGCACACATGGCGTGGTTCTAGTGATAGCTGTCCAGGTGTACCTAATCAGGACCTGTAGTGCAAAGATTTAACTCTAGCCTACCTGGCTTTCCTACAATAATTAAAACTAAATATTTGAATTTGTACTTTAGATTTTAGTCCACTTAATTTTGAACCATATACCATATACTCGAAGGTGGGGAAACCGGGTGTATGTGTCCAAATCTGCGCTGCTGATAAAGATGGATGGCAGATGATATTCTTAAAAGCTTTGTTTCAAAACCGGGTAATAGTCAATGCATTTCGTGGTTATGCTGGACTACTTCCTCAGGACTGAACTTTACCTTACCTTACGTAAGGTTTTGTCCAGAGGAAGAGGTCCTGCATGACAGTGTTAGCTAACCTTTTATAGGTAATATGTTATCTCACAGACATCAAAGGGCCACTGCATGATCACAATATCATACAATATGGATCTTCTCTATTAAGGGCATAAGTGACCATCAAACTATTTAATATGCAAATTTCCTCCTTAGAGAGGAAAAGGACTTGAACTCTATAGCGCCACCTGTTGGAAGCAGCGATCCTACAAGTCACTGTCGACCCTTTAACGAGTCTTGCAATATGACTTAAGATAAAAGCCAAATCAGAATCTCAATTTGCAGTCACGGTGTTTCATGGTGTTGCCTCTTGTCAGTGCAAAGTATGAGAACTGATTTGCCTTGGTGAGAGGCCCTAGACTGAGGTTTAAGGGGTAACGTTCCAGCTTGTGGAGAGTGACATATCGCCCCCTGATTTCAAATGAGTATTTTTTCCATTGATTTCAAATATCTATTAAAAATAATTATTAAAAGTTATATTTTATACTTGGGAATCTTTAGTTAGGATTTATTTGCCTTTGGCAATTCGTAAACAGCCTTCATGTTTGACTCCTCTTGCGCGTCCTAGTAGTTGTCACATGATCACAATTATGTGATTTGCTTCCTTGGAGTCACGTGTTGACTAAAATAAAACAGTGAGTGAAGCACCAGAGACTCTGGTCGTCTTGTGACCACAAGCATGAAAATCACATGGTTGTGATCACGTGACAACTTCTTGAACTGGCAAGCAGAGTCGACTCCTAATACTGTATATAGTACACACTGATATGATTTGTCAGGCTGCACTGCTACATTATGAAAGTTTACTCAGGTGTACAACCCCTTTTATGAGAAGTATGATTTTGTTATTCTGTTATTCTGTGATGGTATTCATTGCGTGGAATTATTTAATCTTATATAGCCGTATTATAGTAAATATGGGTCTTGTAGTCCTGGGTTCAAATCCCACCAAGGACAATATCTGCAAAGAGTTTGTATGTTCTCCCCATGTGTGCATGGGTTTCCTCCGGGTTCTCCGGTTTCCTCCCACATTCCAAAAAAAAGAAGAAAAAAAAGAAAAAACATTGCTCAATGTTTTTCTTTTTTTCTTCACATTTTGGGTGAGGGGGAGTTTTTGTGTATGATGTCATTTCAGGGGAGGGGTTGCATTTGTATAAATTGTTAACTCATTTCTCGTTCTGGCATCGGGATCTGTGGAAGCGCTGTGTGCGCGAAACAGCTGTCATCCTGTGGTCAACATGATCTCCTTGTCCATTTTGCATATGTCCTAATAAAGTCTTATCTGTTTTATCGGGCTTGGTGAGTGCAAACCATTTTTTTCTTTTTCTCTGGATTATTAGTATTATTATTGTAGTAAATCTTTATTTCCTCCATGCAGGGTAATATTTGTAATAGATATCCCCATGTTGGGAGGGTGGGGAGCAGCGCAGGCCTGTGTACTTTTAAATGCCAGGGCATAAAGTCAGTACCAATCAGTCCCTGCAAATATACCAGTCCCAGTTACAAGGAAAATAAGTAATTAAAAAAATATAGTGTGTTAAAAACCCCCATAATACTCTTTTAAGACCTTGTATGGTGTAGTGTGTGAAATAAATTAAACAAAACTGTTCAATATATAAAAAGAATTTCTATGAAAAGAGGAATGCAATTTAAAATATTTGTTAGCAGTCCTATGTGACCATAAACAAAATAAACAATTGTGACAATATACTTCAGAAAGCTGAATTTCCAACGGCTAAGGCTAGGTTCACATTAGCGTTTGGCTGGTCTGCGTATGGCTGCGTACTTCTTCCCTTAAGCTCCGCTTACGTTCCGCCTACTTCCGCATGCGTCCTGCGCACCTATCTTTAACATTGGATACGCAGGGACACGTGTTGTATGCGGATGCGTCCGCATGCGTTGTTTTTTTATGTGCCCGTCGACCGCAGGGGAGCGCAACATGTTCCTGTCAGACTAATCTGATCAGTTTTTATGAGAAGGTAAGTTCCAGACTGGATCAATGAATTGCAGTGGACGTTGTCTATATAGACTTTTGAAAGGTGTTTGATATATTGCCATACAAAAGGTCGGTATATAAAATAAGAATAATAAAACTAGGGTAAAATACGTATAACTGGGTTAACAACTGGCTCAGTGATATGAAACAAAGGGTGGTTATTAATGGAACACACTTGGATTGGGTCACAGTTAACAGTGGGGTACCACAGGGGTCTGCATTGGGCCCTATTCTTTTTAACATATTTATTAGTAACCTCGTAGGGGCCTACAGAGTAGAATTACAATATTTGCAGATGATACAACACTTGCAGGGTAATCAACACAGAATAATTTAATATTACAGAAGGATTTATGTAAATTGGAGGCTTGGGCTGAGGAATGGCAATTCACGTTTTATGTAGATACAAGTAAGGTTATGCACTTGGGCAGAAGAAATAAAATGTATAGTAATGTACTAAATTATAAAACATTGGGTTAAACTGTCACTGGAAATTACTTGGGTGTATGGGTGAGCGGCAAACTCCACTTTAGTGATCGGTGTCAGGTAGCAGCTGCCAAAGCAAATAAAATAATTGGATGCAATAAAAGAGGCATAGATGCTCATGAGAACATAATTTTGCCTCTATACAGATCACTAGTGTGGCCACACTTAGAATACTGTAATACTGTGCACAGTTTAGGCCTCCGATGTATAAGAAGGTTATCTAAACTAGGGCAGGTGCAGAAAAGGGCAACCAAGGCTATTAAAGGAATCGGTGGACTTCAATACCAAGAAATGTTATTAAACTTAAAGTGAACCTGTCAGCAGGATTTTGCTAAATAAAGTACAGGCATTGTCATGTTGGCACTATTATACTGATTAAAATATCAGGAGTGAAGAAAATGGTAATTAGACCTACCGGTAATTGTTTCCAGGAATCCATCCTGACAGCACCATGGAGGACGTCCTTATCCACAGTGGGACAGGAAACCATGAAAGCTTAAAAGGTCCCTCCCCCTACCACCCTTCAGTGATTTTCCAAAGTAACACATCTGGATGGATGCAAGAAAATAATTTTATTCAAGCAAGAAATTGTCATACAAATGTTACATCACATTAGTATGTAGTGCTTTGCAATAGGGAGGGAACTAATAGTGCTGTCAGGATGGATTCCTGGAAACACAGTTACCGGTAGGTCTTATTACCATTTTCCAGGTCACCACCTGACAGCACCCTGGAGAATACCAAAGAATATTGGTCCTAGGGCGGGACTACTGCATGAAGCACCTTTCTGCCAAACGCTAATTGTGTCGACATCACATCTAATTTATAATGTTTGGAAAAGGTACTAAGACTGGACCAGAATGCGGCCCTGCAGATCTGTTCTGCTGAAGCCCCCCCTTTTTCTGCCCAAGAAGTGGCCATAGCCCTAGTTGAATGGGACCCCTGGGGGCTCCTCCCTTGTGCATTATAAGCTAAGGTTATTGTGGTTCTGAACCATCTAGCAATAGTGAACTTTGATGCCGCCTTCCCCCAATTTGGACCCCCGTACTGAATAAATAGGTTATTATCCTTCCTCCAGGCTGTGGTCGTTTCTAGGTACCTGAGTACTGTCTCCCTGACATCTAGATTATGGTAGGATCTTTCCTTCTGGTGTTTAGGGAGCTGGCAAAATGAAGGAAGCACCACCTCTTGATTCATATTTGAATCCGAGATGACCAGATTGTATGGGTGCCTGCATAACATGTTAAGCACTAAATTAAGGTCCCAAGGAGGGATGGTCTTTCGTATTAAGGGTCTTAGCATCTGAATAGCTTTTGAAAAATGGCCTATCCAAGGGTGTGATGATAAGGAGTCATAATATACACTGAGGGCTGCAATCTGCACCCTTAGGATACTAGTCCTAAGCCCTTTTTTTTTTAGAAGGAAGTCAAGGATCCTGGGGAAATCTGGGTGGTCAACTGTCGCCTCTCCACAGAAATTGCAGAATTTATTCCAAATTTTCCTATAAATTGCTGAAGTCACCGGCTTTCTACTTGCTTGTAGAGTAGAGATAACCTCATCTGATAGGCCCCTAGATTTTAAGACTTGGCGCTCAGGATCCACGCTGAAAGCTGGAGGGTTTCCGGGTTGGGGTGTCGAACCGGACCCTGGTGGAGAAGGTCCTTCCTTTTTGGTAACAACAGGGGATCTTCTTCTGATATCTTCCTTAGTAAGGGGAACCAGCTCCTCTTCGGCTAGAAAGGTACCACCAGTGTGACTGTGGTCCTGTCGTATATTTCACTGAGCGTCCTTGAAATCAGTGAGAGGCGTGGGAATGCATACAACAGACCCCTGCTCCATGATTGGGAAAAAGTGTCGACCCCCACCAGACCTCCCAGAGGGTTCAGGGAGTAGAAGGTTCTGACCTTTGCATTCTCTCTGACCGCAAAAAGGTCTATATCTGGTTTTCCCCAGCGTTGGCATAATCTGAACACTTCATTGTTCAATTCCCACTCTGCTGCGGTTACTTTCTTTCTGCTTAAAAAATCTGCGATCTGGTTCCTGGTACCTTCCAGATGTACCGCCGAGATTGATTGAACCGATCTCTCTGCCCATCCAAAGATCCGTCCTGCTAGTCGTTGCAATGCTGGATGTTTCGGGCCGCCCTGATGATGGAGGAAGGCTACTGTCGTTGTATTGTCTTACAGTATCTTCACGTGTTTGTTTCTCACCAGGGACTGGGAGTGGTACAGAACTTTCCAAACCACGTGCAATTCTCTGAAGTTGGATGATTCCCTGCTCTCTTCTAGACTCCAATGCCCTTGGAAGTATCTTCCTTGCACGTGTCTGCCGCATCCTTGCTGACTCGCATCTGTGGTGACTATGACACATGGGGACTTAACCCACGAGACACCTGTCTGGAGATTCCTGGGAATGGTCCACCAATATAGGAATCTTCTGACTTGAGGAGACAGCTCTATCTCTTTACCAGTGAGTTCTGCTTTCTTTCCCAGGATGCTGGCACCGCCTGTTGTAGATCTCGAGAATGAAACTGGCTCCAGCTCACACAGGGAATGCAGGATGTCATTAATCCTAGGATCTTCATCGCATCTCTGATGGAGACCCGGCTTGCTGTAAACTGACGAATCCTCTGTTTTATGCTGGCTTGCTTCTCTTCTGGTAGGAAGGACATTCTTGCCACTGAGTCTAGCATGACTCACAAAAATCTTATTCTTGGTTTGGGAACTAGATCTGATTTTCCCCAGTTTATGATCCAACCCAACTTTTGCAGTGTGGAGATCAATGATTGACAGTCGATTCTGAGTTGTTCCACAGAATCTGCTAATACTAAGAAATCGTCTAGGTAAAGGATTACAGTGATGTTCTGTCTTCTCAGGTAGGTTACTACCTCTTCCATTAGCTTCGTAAAAACTCTGGGGGCTGAAGCTAGGCCGAAGGGGAGACAGCGAAACTGATAGTGGTAGACCTTGCCTTCCCTTTCTACGGAAAACCTCAGATATTTTTGGTGGTCTGGGTGGATCGGTACATGGTAATATGCACTCTTTAGATCCATAGTGCACATAACCACATCCTTGCCCAAGAGGAGTACTGTGGATTGTATGGACTCCATCTTGAACCTCTTGTACTTTATCCATCTGTTTAGGGGTCTGAGGTTTGTTATTCTGGATTCCCCTGATGTTTTTTTTTTTATCGAGAAGAGACTCGAGTAATGACCTCTGCCTTCTTCTTGAACAGGTACTGGAACATCTGCTATTTTCAAGAGGTCCTGAATATCTAGCCACATAGCAGAGGTTAAAACAAGTCTGGGACTTGTTACGAGAAATCTTTCTGGCGGAAGATCCTCAAATTCCTTTTTTTCATTTGTGGCTTTTTCCAAGATGTCGTCTAGGACGGGCCCAAATACCTTTTCCCCTGAAAAAGAAATAGAGCAAAGCTTGTTTTTTGATTGCGTGTCCCCCGATCAGCTCTTTAGCCAGATGGCTCTTCGAGTTGCGTTGAACAGTGATTGTTTTCTGGCCGCAAAAATAACAGACTCGGCGGAAGCGTCTGCCAGGAAACCAGTTGCCAGCTTCAATAGGGGAAGGGACGTTAGGATAGATTCTCTAGGAGCTTTAGATGCCAGGTGCTCCTCTAAATCATCTACCCATAAATGCATAGAACGTGCCACAGATGTTGCTGCTATGTTAGCACATATTGCTGCTGAACTCTCCCAGGCTCTTTTCTGGAGCCCATCAGTCTTTCAGTCCTTCGGCTTCTTTAGACTAAAGGAGTCCTCAAAAGAAATAGCAGTTCTTTTGGCCACCTTTGCTATCAGGATGTCTATTTTAGGGATGTCTTCCCAGACATTTTAAGAATGTCTCCTCAGGATCAAACGGTAGTCGTAGCCTAAGTCCCTGGGAATTGCCAGTCTCTTTTCTGCCTCTTCTCATTCCTCTAGGATCATAGAACGTATATGAATGTTAACTGGAAAGACCTTTGAAGTCTGCGAACATATTCCCCTAAACATTTCATCCTGTACTGAGAGAGTTGCCGGGGGCTCCTCTATCTGCATAGTGTGTCTAACAGCACCAAGGAGCTTGTCTGTGTCCGCAGAGGAAAATAAATATCTCTTTCCCTTCGCTGGAGGATCCATGTCTGATCCTTCTTCTATATCAGACTCGGTAAAACCCTCTTCTGAAGAAAAGTCAGATTCTCTTGGTCTCTTACGGGACCCCTGGGGATCCGATTGTGCGGTCTGAGGGCATACCAGACCAGATACTGAAACCTGCACCTCCTGCCTTATAATAGACCTCATGTTTGACATAAGTGCAGCCTGTTCTTCCCCCACGACTCTCATGGTGCATGCATCACAGAGGGGTTTTTGCCAGGTATCTGGTAGCTTTGAGCTGCAAATAGGGCACTTCCTATTTTTCCCCGACTGCTTGCCATCTTTTTTAGCCGCCGCAGAGGCAGAAGATCCCTGGAATACACAAATATGCGTGCTCTATGATAACTGGGCTATGCTGGACTTCTACTGTACTCTCACACTGGGTACTCACATGCCCCTGCCTCTTAGAGCAAACCTCTGTGTTAGTATGGAAACTGCAAACTCCTGGAGTAGGAAGGACTGCTTAGAGAAGCTGATCACCCCCTGCCCGTTACCTTAATATATCCGGACTCCGTCATGCTGGCTGACCTTGCCCCCGAAAGTATTCCTCCTGGAGGAGGAAACACTGCCTCCCCGTCTGCCGCCGGCCCCGACCCGGAAGTGATGCGATGCGGCCAGAAGCTGCAGCGCTCTGTACGCTGGGATGTCTGTGTGGTGGTGATACTCTCCTGGGACCCGGTTGATGGAACCTCCCGACAACGGTATCCACAGAGGCGGCCCCGGGACCCTGAGACATCGGAGGAATGGTCGTCAGGAGCAGCGCTGCACTGAGGTAATCTGAGGGACCCTGGCATCGGGTGTCAGCCGCAGAAGTCTTGAGGTGGGAAGGGAAAGGCTGTGCCCCACGATCCTCACCATCTGCACGGAGCGGTCGGATGGGCTTTCGTCATTCCTATCCACAGTGGGACAGGAAAAACACTGAAGGGTGGTAGGGGGAGGGTCCTTTTAAGCTCTCATGTTTCCTGTACCACTGTGGATAAGAAGGACACCCTTCATAGTGCTGTCAGGTGGTGACCTGGAAATCCATTTTGTGGATTAATCAGTGTTAGACGTTTTCAGGTAAAGAGATGCCCGTGCTCCAGGCAGGACTGTAGGCAGAGTCTTATCTTCCTGCTCTAAGCCAGAGAAACCAGAAAAAGACCTGCCCACAGGCCGCGCGAAGCACAAACACGTTCCTCATTATAGAGAGATACACGGAGAGACAAAGAGAGATGCCTTGGCGGGGTCGCTGACATACTCCGTGCTGCTGTGGTCTAGGTTGCTGACATACTCTTTTCTACTATTGCATGGGTCGCTGACATACTCTATGGTGCTGTGGCAGGGTCTCTGGAGGGGGCTGTGTATGTGTGAGGTTGATGTATAAGAGAGACAGAGACAGTCTGCCTCTCTATGATGAGGAACATACACAGGCCTGACCAGAAGCATATGACAAAAAACTGACTGGCACATCCAGACTAGTGTGTATAGGTGCATACCAGGAGGAGCTACTTCCATATATAATATGCAAAAAAAAGTTTGCACTCTATCATGCTAAAGCATGTCAATGTGAAATTTGCGTAGCAATACGGCTTTTGAGTATTAGGAAAAATATGAGATGCTTAGCAAAATTTGGCCAAATAATATCTGCCATCAACCGTCATCCCGACATCAAGGTGGTCTCAAAGACTGATGGGTCCCTGCGTGTGTGAATACCTCTCTGAAGCACAATCATGTTCCTCATCATAGAGAGACTGTATCTTATACATAATCCACTCACACATACACAGCCCCCTTCAGAAACCATGCCACAGCAGCACAGAGTAGGTCAGCGACACCGCCACTGCATCTTTTTGTCTGTCTCTTTTTGTCTCTCTCTGTATCTGTCTCCCTCTCTGTCAATGTCGCCAATAAAAAAAAAGGAATATAAAAATGACAAAATGTAAACCACATGTAATGCAATCAAAAGGTAACAAATTTTAAATATCTAAACAATTAAAAACAATGTTGGAGCCATGAAAACGCATGTACGACAAAGCCCGAAAATGTGCCTGATCAGCAATGGGGGAAAGTGGCCCAGTTTTGAGCTGGTTACGTTGTATTAGGAGATTTGTTTTCCTCAGAAAAAAAGTGAAAAGTTCTGTCAATTTCCTCTGAGAAAATGTAAGATTCTCTGTCAGACTGAGGTAAGATGAACAATTCTCCATCTCCATATGACTCAGATAAATGGAGGATGTTCTTTTTCCTCCCACAGAGGATATTTGCGAGATTTTTCTGTCAGGTAAATGGCGAATGTTCAGTCAGACAATAATGGCGTCTCTCATCTTTCCTGACAGGACTGACACCTATTTTGCCTCCTCTTTTCCTCACATCTCTTCTACTCTCACTCCCGGGGGATGATGGGAGATGTAGTTCTGTCCCCGGCAGGTTTATATAAAGCAGAGAAATAACAAGTAACATCCTTTCCAGGAATCCGGTCTGCGGGTATAACATGCTCCTGATGTTATATATATATATATGCTCCTCCCCGATCACATGACTGTGACCTCATCACAGGTCCTGTGCCCACAGAGCAGACATATATGTGGCGTGCTGCTCTGCAGCTGGAGGTAAGTGCTGGAGAGTCCCTGTTATTGGACGCAGGGGACATTAACCCTTTCCGTAATGAGCAGCCTCTTCCTTCTCTGATGTATTTGTATGTGGTGCTTGACTGGTGTTGGACAAGTTGTAGTTTTTAATAGCGACTCTTTAATATATTAATTAACTATCCTTTTTTGCATTTTTTTTCAAGCAAATGAGAAATAAGCTGCAGTATTTGGCAGTGGCCACTAAACAATAGAGGGGGCGCCTGTTATCCTCTCCATATATTGCATGCATCCAGTGTCGGACTGAGGTGCCAAGGGCCCACCAGTAACATTGACTTTGGGGTGCCCACTTTTCATCTGCATACAAATATTATAATACCCTCAATCACAAATTTACTTCTATTTCTATTTCAAAATAAACTGGGTAGCTTGGTTAATGAATGATGAGATGTTGCTTTTTTTTGTACAGAGTGATTCAAGTGAATTATGCCAAGCACTGCCCATATAGTGAGATTGGGGGCCCAGGTGTGCACAGGGGCCCACTGAGGGATTCCCCTTTTACCCTGTGGGCCAGTCCGAGCCTGCATACATCAGACCACTGTGGTAGCAGATATCAGCTGATCAGTCAGACTGAAACTGAGTTCATGTTGATTGCGGAGACACGGGGGTCAGTGGGTGCTTTCGTCCGCTGGCCCGGCTGTCTCTCTCCCCGTGGACAGAACACTACTCAGACAACACTGAGTGAGGGTAAAACAGTTTGGCAATTATTTATTGAACCACCAACAGACAATAGCATACAGAACAGTCCCACCTAATACCCAAGATGGTGCAAATAACAGTCTCTCACCCTTCCGCTGACTCGCTGGGATTAGGCTACGTTCACATTTGCGGTGTGCGCCGCAGCGTCGCCGCCGCAACGCACAGCGCAAATGTGAACACATGCACAACGCAGCTTTTTGCGCCGCATGCGTCCTTTTTTTCATTGATTTTGGACGCAGCAAAAATGCAACTTGCTGCGTCCTCCGCGACCCGACGCGGGCGCCGCAGGGACGCATGCGGCGCAAAAAGCAAGTGCACCGCATGTCCATGCGCCCCCATGTTAAATATAGGGGCGCATGATGCATGCGGCGCCGCTGCGGCGCCCGCCGCTGCGGCGGGCGCCGCTAATGTGAACGTAGCCTTAGAGCTGTTTCCAGGGCCGAGTACCCCCACTAGTGGCTCACCGCTTTTGGCGGGCCCCCCACAGTGAGGAGGTAACAACAAGCTTAGGAAGCTGACAGTCCATTGATGTATGAGGCCAGGTTACTTTATTGTCCCAACCTGGATCCTCTAAACGTCTTTGAGGGTTCAGTGATGCTCAATTAGGTAGCTATGTATTTCTTCAGTTGGAGTCATGATGCCATGGCTACTGTAATGTAGACTCTCTGAATACAGGCCACAACTTCTCATTCAGTCATTCCACCACAGGCTTGGGGGAAGGTGGAAGGAGGCCATCCCTCACTGATGGAGAGTTCAAACAACATGCATAGATTGTCCTCCATATTGCAGAGCACCAATGGGTCATCAACATATTAATAAACATTCAAACATTGTGCCTTTGTTTCCCAAAGATAGTAGAACAATACTAGGACTGCAATACTAGGACAGATGAAAGAGCAAATCAGCAGCCATTCAACAAATGCAGCCAGTGAATAATAATTCAATGACAATAAGGGTCAACAGTCATTCTCACATGAACCTTCATGTCCCTGGGCCTACTGAAATAATATACGAGTAAAAGAGAAAACGAGGCTGCACTCACCAATCTTCTTATGCAGGAAATTTATTAGGAGAATCTTCACGGCATCGGGGGTGAGTACATGCAGGGGAATGTGCAAGCGGAACGACGGCCGTTTCGCATCTGTCCGGCGCTTCAACGGGTTCAATGTGAAGACAGGACGTGACGCCTTAAGAAGTGCACGAAAAGGTGTTACTCCCCGCGGCTTCACTCCTCCCCCAAATGGTACAAAATATAAAAACAATTAAAAACAAAGTTTACTATGAACACCCTAAAGCACTCGACCGAATAAAGGTACAGTGATTCATCAACAATATTCTGACTAACAATGTGTAAATACTGTATATCGCAGAAAACAAGAACAGAGATAGAAGAATGATATTTTCTTAGTTCTATTGCGTTACCCTTTGCCAAGGCTAACTAAAACCAAAAAGGGGGAAAGAGAAACATTATATCAAAAAGGGGAAAGAGAAACATTATATCAAAACCTGGGACCTAATGTTAATCTCCATTTAATAACTATGATCCAATATTATGTAGACTATATAAAACCGCAATGTCTGAACAGGTAACACGGAGGTACAACTTATATGTCTACAAAAAGATGGACATATCTACCTTGTCATTAAGACCTGCGGGGCCCATTGCCCCTGTTCTCATGATCCAAGTCGCTTCTCGTCGTAGTAGCATGTTGTGATGGTCCCCTCCGCGTCTAGGGAATTTAACCTGTTTTATCCCTGCAAAAGTCATCATATCAGGGTCACCATTGTGTACTTCTCGTATATGGCTAATTAGCCGTGGTACCCCCTTCCCTGTTTTAATGGACCTGTAGTGTTCACTGAAACGAATATAAAGGCATCTGATGGTTTTGCCAATATAAAATTTGCCGCATGGGCATAAAACAATGTAGACAACATGTTTGGTCTGACATGTAATAAGTTGTCCCACTTTATCTAAGATCGGACCACATTGTAGGGTCTTCCCCGTGATGTGATGTCTACAGTGAGTGCAGTGTCCACAACGATAATTACCTGTAGGGGTATTACATCCCAACCAGTGCCCGCGTTTATTGTCTGTGATCCGATTATGTACTAAAATGTCCCTAATTCTAGTACTTCTCCTATTGGAGATCAAAGGACCTTTTTCAACCATCTCAGATAGCTCCCTATCACTGTCCAACAGATGCCAGTTGTTTCTAATAGCGGATCTAATCTGTTGGTCCATGGGACCATATTGGAAACAAAATGTAAATCTCCTATCTTTGGGGCCTGGCTTGTTATTACCTTTATTCATTGGCCCCATCATTTTGTTACGAGTACCCTGCCACATCTGTTTGGGATACCCTCTGTATTGCAGTCTCTGTTCCAGTTCGCCTAATTGTCGGGCTAGCCCTTCTTGTGTATTATTAGCCCTCCTGGTTCTTACCATCTGTCCATACGGCAGCGCACGTTTTGTGTGGTTGGGGTGGTAGCTGTCAAAGTGCATAAGTGCATTGGTGGCTATGGTTTTCCGGTACAGTGAAGTGCGGATCTCTCCCTCTACTATATCTAAAGACACATCTAAAAAATCTAGATGTAATCCACCAAATACGGAGGTAAAAGCCATACCCATTGCATTGTCATTCAATTGGGTTACGAATTCCTCAAATTCTTGTTGAGACCCATCCCATACTACAAACATGTCATCGACATAGCGTAAATATAGCCTAATATGTTTCATGAAGCTATTCCTAGTCGAATAAAAGTAAACCTCTTCGAAATGACCCAAATATAAATTTGCGAATGTGCATGCTGCCGGAGTCCCCATCGCGGTGCCAACTATTTGGAGGTACCAGAGGTCCATGAACGTAAAGGCGTTGTGTGTAAGAATAAACTTAAGGCTGTCACAAATAAAATCAATTACTTTACTCTCTGTATTAGTAGTAGTCAGAATATGTCGAACGGATGCCACTCCCTGCTCTTGCGGTATACGAGTATATAAGTTTACCACGTCTATAGACGCTAATGTAAACGTAGGTTGCCATGTAAATTGCTGTATCTGCTGAAGGAACTCGCCGGTATCTTTAATGTATGCCGGAATGTGTACCAGCAGGGGGCGCAATAACCAGTCGACATATCTGGAGAGTGGTTCGGTAAGAGAACCCACCCCCGACACAATCGGTCGACCGGGTGGGTTAAGTACTGCCTTATGAATTTTCGGGACGTGGTACCAATGTGGCTTGATGGGGAACTCCGGCAGCAGCTTTTCCGCTTTATTTCGGGAGAGGACCTCATTTTCTACTGCATGCCTGAGTAGGGTTCTCAACTCACACTTATACCTGTTAGTGGGATCACTCGACCACGCTTTTGTTAAGCCTCACGGATGAAGCAATACAGGCTCCGGTAGACCATTTAACAACCATAACACCATTTACAGGGGGGGTAGCGTCTCGATACATGCCCCCTATATCTCCCGGTAATGCTATTGATTTATTTGAGACACAGGTCATCAGAGGCGTTGAGGCTTTGATTTATCCTATAGCACCCTCTAACCTCACACCCGAGGAATTCAGGGCTCTGAGAGATATATCAGGGTGGGAGGATACAATAGTTCGACCTGCCGATAAGGGGGGAAAAACTGTCCTAATCCCTAGAGAGAACTATATTAAGGAAGCTTTGAGACAGTTGGGGGAGGATAGCACCTACATAAGATTGTCGAGTGATCCCACTAACAGGTATAAGTGTGAGTTGAGAACCCTACTCAGGCATGCAGTAGAAAATGAGGTCCTCTCCCGAAATAAAGCGGAAAAGCTGCTGCCGGAGTTCCCCATCAAGCCACATTGGTACCACGTCCCGAAAATTCATAAGGCAGTACTTAACCCACCCGGTCAACTGATTGTGTCGGGGGTGGGTTCTCTTACCGAACCACTCTCCAGATATGTCGACTGGTTATTGCACCCCCTGCTGGTACACATTCCGGCATACATTAAAGATACCGGCGAGTTCCTTCAGCAGATACAGCAATTTACATGGCAACCTACGTTTACATTAGCGTCTATAGACGTGGTAAACTTATATACTCGTATACCGCAAGAGCAGGGAGTGGCATCCGTTCGACATATTCTGACTACTACTAATACAGAGAGTAAAGTAATTGATTTTATTTGTGACAGCCTTAAGTTTATTCTTACACACAACGCCCTTACGTTCATGGACCTCTGGTACCTCCGAATAGTTGGCACCGCGATGGGGACTCCGGCAGCATGCACATTCGCAAATTTATATTTGGGTCATTTCGAAGAGGTTTACTTTTATTCGACTAGGAATAGCTTCATGAAACATATTAGGCTATATTTACGCTATGTCGATGACATGTTTGTAGTATGGGATGGGTCTCAACAAGAATTTGAGGAATTCGTAACCCAATTGAATGACAATGCAATGGGTATGGCTTTTACCTCCGTATTTGGTGGATTACATCTAGATTTTTTAGATGTGTCTTTAGATATAGTAGAGGGAGAGATCCGCACTTCACTGTACCGGAAAACCATAGCCACCAATGCACTTATGCACTTTGACAGCTACCACCCCAACCACACAAAACGTGCGCTGCCGTATGGACAGATGGTAAGAACCAGGAGGGCTAATAATACACAAGAAGGGCTAGCCCGACAATTAGGCGAACTGGAACAGAGACTGCAATACAGAGGGTATCCCAAACAGATGTGGCAGGGTACTCGTAACAAAATGATGGGGCCAATGAATAAAGGTAATAACAAGCCAGGCCCCAAAGATAGGAGATTTACATTTTGTTTCCAATATGGTCCCATGGACCAACAGATTAGATCCGCTATTAGAAACAACTGGCATCTGTTGGACAGTGATAGGGAGCTATCTGAGATGGTTGAAAAAGGTCCTTTGATCTCCAATAGGAGAAGTACTAGAATTAGGGACATTTTAGTACATAATCGGATCACAGACAATAAACGCGGGCACTGGTTGGGATGTAATACCCCTACAGGTAATTATCGTTGTGGACACTGCACTCACTGTAGACATCACATCACGGGGAAGACCCTACAATGTGGTCCGATCTTAGATAAAGTGGGACAACTTATTACATGTCAGACCAAACATGTTGTCTACATTGTTTTATGCCCATGCGGCAAATTTTATATTGGCAAAACCATCAGATGCCTTTATATTCGTTTCAGTGAACACTACAGGTCCATTAAAACAGGGAAGGGGGTACCACGGCTAATTAGCCATATACGAGAAGTACACAATGGTGACCCTGATATGATGACTTTTGCGGGGATAGAACAGGTTAAATTCCCTAGACGCGGAGGGGACCATCACAACATGCTACTACGACGAGAAGCGACTTGGATCATGAGAACAGGGGCAATGGGCCCCGCAGGTCTTAATGACAAGGTAGATATGTCCATCTTTTTGTAGACATATAAGTTGTACCTCCGTGTTACCTGTTCAGACATTGCGGTTTTATATAGTCTACATAATATTGGATCATAGTTATTAAATGGAGATTAACATTAGGTCCCAGGTTTTGATATAATGTTTCTCTTTCCCCTTTTTGATATAATGTTTCTCTTTCCCCCTTTTTGGTTTTAGTTAGCCTTGGCAAAGGGTAACGCAATAGAACTAAGAAAATATCATTCTTCTATCTCTGTTCTTGTTTTCTGCGATATACAGTATTTACACATTGTTAGTCAGAATATTGTTGATGAATCACTGTACCTTTATTCGGTCGAGTGCTTTAGGGTGTTCATAGTAAACTTTGTTTTTAATTGTTTTTATATTTTGTACCATGTGGGGGAGGAGTGAAGCCGCGGGGAGTAACACCTTTTCGTGCACTTCTTAAGGCGTCACGTCCTGTCTTCACATTGAACCCGTTGAAGCGCCGGACAGGTGCGAAACGGCCGTCGTTCCGCTTGCACATTCCCCTGCATGTACTCACCCCCGATGCCGTGAAGATTCTCCTAATAAATTTCCTGCATAAGAAGATTGGTGAGTGCAGCCTCGTTTTCTCTTTTACTCGTATGCTACATTGGAAGTCTCTGAGGCTTTTTGCACCCGACATCTGAGGACCAGCTGTGACCAATAAGGTCTTATGTTCTGCGGTGGTGCGGGTGATTGTTTTTCTCTTTTTTCTCCTGAGCTACTGAAATAATATGTCTGGATAATTCAGATTAAATGTGATGTCGCCACATTGACCGATCTAGAGGCAGACCTCCCAACTTTTGAAGAACAGAAAGAGGGGCAAAGTCTGCGGTATGCGTGCTTACCCTTGGCCCCACAATCCACACCCATGTACCATTTCTTTATACCTTGGCAGGAGGAGCTGTCAGAGAGGCAGTGACAGTGAGGGAAATTCAACAGATGCCCGAGACTGCAGAGCGTAAACACAAATCCGAGTCTGTCCGCTGTATCTGGGAAGGTTAGGACTAGAGATTAACGGGTGGATTCACGGGACTCCGGTCCAGAATCGAGACCAGTGGTACCTGGTGGCTGAACTGGAGGCTGCGAATCTCTTTCCTTCCAGTGTCACCAACCAGCTTTTGATCACCCATCTATGAGTCCTGCTCATCCCTAGTTGACACCTGTGGATTAATTCTTTGTTCATTCACAGTGGGAACCGGCAGAAGGTTCACATCTTTCTGTAACTTCACTATATGACATCTGCATATCTCCCAACAGTTAAGGAAGGTAAAGGGATATAAAGTTTGCGTCACGCAGAGCACGCCATGGCACTTTTTAGGCCACGCCCGTAATAGTTAGCAACTACCTGCCAGTAAATTCTTAGCCCCTAATAAAAAAAAATACAAAAGTCCTGGATAACCACTTTAATTGCCCCATTTAACCAACAGCACATTATTATTATTTGTGCGATTTTGGCCTTAGAGAGTGCACTGTCAAAGTTAAGGCTATGTCCATATTGTGTTTTTGTCATACGTCAGTTGCTCCATCAGACCTGAAAAATTGGATAATAGCGCAATCCATGATAGGCTGTTGACCTTAACGAGGCAGATGGAGTCACTTTGTGTTTTGTCTGACCTCCATTTTTGGGGTGCAGAAAGATGGCTATACTTCTCATGGGGGATCCGTCGACACTCCTGACCTGACAGCTGCATAAAAATACATCACACTGTCACGCTCAGATCAGGAGAGGTGCCTGGCCAGTCCATACACTGCAATGCAATCCTCGCACAAGAAATACGTCCATCTGTCTGCACCCTTAGTAGTGTCCACCTTTCAGAGGCATGCGCAAAAGCATGGTCGATTGCACTTTTAAGTTCACCTCACAAATTTGGATACTACTAAAGCTGAGGCCAGACAGCACAAAGTGTCTAAGCCACCAAAAAAACACACAAGCCTTTTAATAATTCTAATGTTGAGGTTCACTCTGCCATCTGATAAGATATTACAGGGATCATTCAACAAGGCAAAAATCTTAATTCATAACCTGATATAACTAGTTTAACACAAAAAAGAAGTACATCTACATCTGAGCAATCTAAACATTTTAAGACGCCTCAGAGGAGGTCTCATTTACATGCAAAAATATATGTGTGGCCAGTACAAAACACTGGCGCATGACTTATTCCTTCCAAAGACCATACTGAGGACTAGGGGACACTCGTTACTGGTGGAAGAAAGGAGAATCCTGCAGCTAAATAGGAAAGAGTTCTTCACAGTTAGAGCAGTCAGACTTTGGAATGCCCGACCGCAAGAGGTAGTAATGCAGACACTTTAACAGCTTCGAAAAAAAGGGCTGGATGATTTCCTTGATACAAATAACATTACTGGTTATAGTTAAACTAGATGGTGGCCCGATTCTAATGTAAGCGTGGTTGAAATCCCGCACCAATTCATCGCCGGACTGCCTTTTGCTGATTGGTCGCGGTTGGCCGGGCACGACCTATATGATTTGTCGTGTTTCGTCCACCTTGCTGAGTCCCTGTATCTGCTTCTTCATGGCTGTGTCTACTGCAGGAACACAGGGACCTTGAGGAGCAGACGAAGGTTTATCACCACTTGTCTCCTCTGGTGCAGTCACACAGCACTCTGGCTGCTGATTTTAATTACCTCACTCACCAAGGACACAAGCTTTGGATGCAGCGCGCGCTCTGCAGGATGACTGCTCACATGTGAGGTTCATAGGTAGGAAAAGGAAACAGAGGGGATGTAGTGGTGGCTATTTCTCACTGCAGTGCGGGACAAGTAGATACCGGCCGGGGGAGAGTCTCATAATCGGGACTGTCCCGCTGTATCCTGGACGGTTGGGAGCTATGCTAGAGGTACTTCATCAGTATGTGAGTTCCGGATAATCTTTTATTATATTTCTTTATGAATATGTTACAGGTATGTTATATACTCCATACTTTTATATCTGTGCTAAAAAGCATAAAGCCATAACCCTGATCCCTACTGTGTACTCCAATATCTCCAATAGCTGTATTATCACATGGGATCTTTATGATGTTACATCTTCTTCCCATTCAGGTCTCTACAATTTCGGATCTGCTCAGTGGAAATCTTCTATCAAAGAAAATTTTTCTAATTAACCAGTCAGCTATGGAAAAGAACAGTGACAAGATGGCAGAGAGGATATTACACCTCACCTTAGAGATTCTCTTCCAACTTACTGGAAAGGTGAGAGATTCTGATGACGTCACATTACATCATTCTTATCTATGGGAATAACAGATGGACAGAACTGGAGAGGTGAGGACTCTGGAAATGTCTGTAGTGAGATTTATTAATGTATCTCTCCATAACCAGGATTACACATTAGTGAAGAAGACCTCTAGTGAGCGCTGTCAGGACCCTGTGTCTGAGGGATGGGGAAGACCCCTGAGCCCAATCATGGGGTCTCCACCTCACACCCTGAAACATGAGGATATCAATGACCAGAAGATCCTAGAACTTGCCTACAAGATGACTGAGCTGCTGACTGGAGAGGTGACACTGCTGGGAATGCTGGGACATTATACAGTAATGCTATGAAGGTATTGGGGGGATGATGGTATCATTGTATGTGTCAGGTGCCTATAAGGTGTCAGGATGTCACCGTCTATTTCTCCATGGAGGAGTGGGAGTATTTAGAAGTACACAAAGATCTGTACAAGGACGTCATGATTGAGGTTCCCCAGCCCCTCACATCACCAGGTAATAGACAGAACTAAATACATATGTGCATATGTGTAAATAATTAATTCAGTCCCTGTATGTGTTTTCTCCAGTTCTATCCAGTAAGAGGACAACACCAGAGAGATGCCCCCATCCTCTTATTCAACAGGATTGTAAGCAAGAAGAACCACAGGATCATCAGGTAGATGGAGAGAAGGTGTCATGAAATCTCCTCTGTGATGTGTAGATGTCTGTGAAGGATTTTTGCTCTGTCCTGTTTTATCCAACTGTATCATATGTTTTATACTTGCGTAATGAAAATGGAGGAGATGGCAGGATTAGAGGTGATTGTAGATACGACTTCTCCATCTGTCTGTGACTTTTGCAATATTTGATTCAGGGTGAAGATTTGACCCATATTAATACTACCGAGACATACGTGTGGGGTGATGAGTCGTGTAAAGATGAGATTCCTACATATGACTACCCAGGTGAGTAGTAACCACCAAATTATAGAGAAGTCACAGATTCATTCCATGAACATATATATATATATATATATATATATATATATATATATATATATATATATGTATATAATATATATATATATATATATATATATATATATATATAGATATATATATATATATATACATATATATATATATATATATATATATATATATATATATATATATATATATATATATACAGATGTTTCTCACAAAATTAGAATATCATCAAAAAGTTAATTTATTTCAGTTCTTAAATACAAAAAGTGAAACTAATATATTATATAAAGTCATTACAGACAGAGAGATCTCTTTCAAGTGTTTATTTTTGTTAATGTTGATGATTATGGCTTTCAGTCAATGAAAACTCAAAAGTCATTATCTCAGTAAATTAGAATACTTTATAACACCAGCTTGAAAAATAATTTTAGCATCCGAAATGTTGGCCTACTTTAATGTATGTTCAGTAAATGCACTCAATACTTGGTCAGGGCTCCTTTTGCATCAGTTACTGCATCAATGCGGCATGGCATGGATGCAATCAGCCTGTGGCACTGCTGAGGGGTTACGGAAGCCCAGGTTGCTTTGATAGCAGCCTTCAGCTAGTCTGCTTTATTTGGTCTGTTATCTCTCATCTTCATCTTGACAATATCCCATAGATTCTCTATGGGGTTAAGGTCAGGCAAGTTTGCTGGCCAATCAAGCACAGTGATACTGTTATTTTTAAACCAGGTAGTGGTACCTTTGACAGTGTGGACAGGTGCCAAGTCCTGCTGGAGAATAAAATTTCCATCTCCAAAAAGCTTGTCGGCAGAGGGAAGCATGAAGTGCTCTAAAATTTCTGGGTAGACGGCTGCGCTGACTTTGGTCTTGGTAAAATACAGTGAACCTACACCAGCAGATGACATGGCTCCCCAAACCATCACTGATTGTGGAAACTTCACACTAGACCTCAAGCAGCTTGGATTGTGTGCCTCTCCACTCTTCCTCCAGACTCTGGGACCTTGATTTCCAAATTAAATGCAAAATTTACTTTCATCTGAAAACACCTTGGACCACTGAGCAACAGTCTAGTTCTTTTCCTCCTTGGCCCAGGTTAGACCCTTCTGGCATTGTCTATTGGTAATGAGTGACTTCACACAAGGAATGCGACACTATAGCCCATGTCCTGGATATGTCTGTGTGTGGTGGCTCTTGAAGCAATGTCTCCAGCAGCAGTCCACTCCTTGTGAATCTTCCCCAAATTTTTGAATATCCTTTTCATGACAGTCCTTTCAAGGCTGCGGTTATCCCAGTTGCTTATACACTTTTTTCTACCACACTTGTTCCTTCCACTCAACTTTCCATTAATATGCTTGGATACAGCACTCTGTGAACAGCCAGCTTCTTTAGCAATGACCTTTTGTGGCTTACCCTCCTTGTGGAGTGTGTCAATGACTGTCTTCTGGACATCTGTCAAGTCAGCAGTCTTTCCATGATTGTGGAGTCTACTGAAACAGACTAAGGGGCCTTTTTAAACACTTAGGAAGCCTTTGCAGTGTTTTTTTGTTAATTATTCTAATTTACTGAGATAATGACTTTTGGGTTTTCATAATCCTCAACATTAACAGAAATAAACACTTTAAATAGATCATTCTGTTTGTATTGACTCTATATAATATGAGTTTCACCTTTTGCATTGAAGAACTGAAATAAATTTAGCTTTTTGATGATATTGTAATTTTGGGAGAAGCGCTTATGTGTGTGAATGTATATATATAATACTACTTTACTACTTGTTTATTTTACACACTTACTGTATATAGCTCAGCTCTGCCCCCATTGGGGCTCACAATCTAAATTCCCTATCAGTATGTTTTTGGGTGTGGGAGGAAACTGGAGTATCCGAGGAAACCCACGCAAACATGGAGAGAACATACAAACTTCTGTAGAGAGTAAACTCTTATGGTGCAAGGTCCTTGCTCTGTCACTTGTAAAGTAAATGCTCTTATGATTAGTGGGTTTGTAATTGCAAGCTTTCCAGGATTGAGATTCAAGCAAATTTATTTCCAGGGAATCAAATTTTGGGGGAAAATTTGTCAAATTTGAACTTCAAAAGATTCTCTCACCTCTCCTTGTCATAATAAATAGCAGCAATAAATAACCCAACTGCTCAGCCGTTATTTTTTCAAACTGATAACCAACAATTAATTAAAATCTGATAATATTTATATCCATCCAACCTCTAAAGTTGGATGACAAATTCCTCTAAAAAAAAAAAATGAAACAAAATGATAAGACAAATTTTTTTTGGGTGGGACGCAGTGGGGTTTCTTCTTTATATTGAAGAGGACAATCTCACCAGACTGCAGAAGTTTGTATAAGAAGGTTTACAGCTTATCCTTCCTTGAACATCAATTGGATTTCATCTTCATCAGCATCTGATACTAGTGCAGCAGCCACGGACAGTGCTAGCAAGAAAATGACTGTTACTGCGGTCAGGGACCCGAGTGTATCGATAAATGCAAAAGGCCTTATGTAATAAGATTATAAATCGTTGCTTTCAGTTTGGCAGTAATTTCAATCTAAATGGTCACTACTCCCTGTAGATTCTTCTGTTGATCACCAGCTCCTCCTCACTATGCTACACTCTCTTGGTTCTCCTACCTTTCTGACCCCTCCTTCTCTATATAATTTGTCAGCTCTTCTTCATCTCTTCTTTCCCTTACTGTTGGGGTTTCTCAGGGTCCAGTCTTGGCTCCCCTTCTCTTCTCTGTAAACGCTACCCTTATTGGACAAACTACCAGTAGATTTGGTTTACAGCACTATATATATATATATATATATATATATATATATATATATACTATATACTGATGATCCCCATTTATACATATCTTCTGTTATCACCCCACCTTAATACAAAATACTAGGGATTGTCCTCTGTCTCTAACATCATGCCCTCCCTCAATACTGACTCCCTCCAAAACTGAACTTTTAGTATTTCCTCCCTTTACTAACCTACCTGTACCAGATATTTTAATTGCCTTGGGTAGTTCAACCATAACTTCACAGCAGTGCAACTTTCCTTTACTTCCTGTATCTAATCGCACATTTGCTCATGGCACACCTGCATCTTATAAACATCTCCAGTATCCAACCTTTTTCACCTTTGAAACTGCAAAAACTATTCCTGTCACCCCATTCATTCTTGTCTTGAAAAGAGCAACTCTCTACTAATCGACCTCCCTCTTGCCATATGTTCTCCTCTATTATCCATCCTGAATGCCACAGCCAGGGTCCTATTTCCATCCAGCTGAAACACCTATGCCTCCACCTTGTGCCAGTCATTGCACTGGTTACCCTCAGTCAACAGAGTACAATACGTAGTGCAGCCCTTCACAGTTTATTAAATATTTGCTTCAGAAAAGGAAATCTACAGCTCAAACAGAACGTTGTAAATGAATTTTTCTACGAATAGCCAAGAGTAGATTATAAAGGAAGGACATTTCATAAAAGACTTATTCTTTTATCCAATCCGAATATTGTTCACTTTCTTTATGATTCCACACCGAGTAATGAACAACTGAAAGATGAACCTGTTGGCTTCATTAACAAAATAAAAACTGCAATAGAATAGCAGAAGCCATACTATTATCGTCGCATTTTAAGGGTCTACTGTTAAAAAACAAAAAAGAAAACTGCTGCACACATTGTATTTTGCATAGACATTTTTAGATATAAATTTTATAAAATATCAGTATAAATTTTGGTAAAGGAAAAATAATAAAAATCCATTATATTCTTTGCAGATGACTGTCCCAGGAGCTCAGAAGTACATTGGATATCTTTAGATTGTAAAGCAGATGATTGTGGTATCCCTCAAGTTACATGTGAACAGCATGACATAATTCCAAATATAGCCCATCACAGCAAAGATCTATCATCTGATCATTTTGAACAGGTCCTATCTTTTGATTCATCACGGAATGTTAAGAAAAATAAATGTCACAGAAGAAATGTTCTAAATCAAAGAGGTCACACAGGGAAGAAGACATTTTCTTGTGCAGAATGTGGAAAATGTTTTAAAGAGAAATCCTTTCTTGTCAGACATCAGCGCACTCACACAGAAGTAAAGCCGTTTTCATGTTCAGAATGTGAAAAATGTTTTAGAGAGAAATCAGATCTTGTTCGACATCAAAGAATTCACACAGGAACAAAGCCATTTTCATGTTCAGAATGTGGAAAATGTTTTAGAGAGAAATCAGATCTTGTTAGACATCAAAGAATTCACACAGGGGAGAAGCCGTTTTCATGTTCAGATTGTGGGGCACTTTTTACCGCTAAATCATCACTTCTTAAACATCAAAATATTCACACTGGAGTAAATCCATTTTTGTGTTTAGAATGTGGAAAATGTTTTAATCAGAAATCAATACTTCTTAAGCATCAGAGAATTCATACAGGGGAGAAGCCATTTTCATGTAAAGAATGTGGGAAATGTTTTAGAGAAAAATCAAATCTTTTTTCACATCACAGAATCCACTCCGGTGAAAAACCATTTACATGTTCAGAATGTGGGAAATGTTTTAGGGAGAAATCATATCTTGTTAAACATCAACAGATTCACACAGGGTCAAAGCCCTTTTCTTGCTCAGAATGTGGAACACTTTTTACGGCTAAATCATTTCTTGTAAAACATCAAATAATTCACACAGGAGTTAAGCCATTTTCATGTTCTGAATGTGGGAAGTGTTTTAACCGAAAAGAAAATCTTACTAAACATGAGAAAAGTCACAAAGGGATAAAGCCATTTTCATGTTCAGAATGTGGGAAATATTTTAGACAGAAATCAAATCTCTTTATACATCAAAGAATTCACACAGGTGCAAAGCCGTTTTCATGTTCAGAATGTGGCAAAAATTTCAATCAGAAATCGTGTCTTGTTTCGCATCAGAGAGTTCATACAGGAGAGAAGCCATATTTGTGTTCAGAATGTGGAAAATGTTTTAAGCAGAAATCGTGTCTTCTTACTCATCAGAAAACTCACACAGAGGTGAAGCCATTTTCATGTTCAGAATGTGGGAAATGTTTTAAGAAGAAATGGAATCTTATTACACATCAGAGAATTCACACAGGGGAGAAGCCGTTTTTTTGTTCAGAATGTGGGAAATGTTTTATTCAGAAATGGGGCCTTGTTACACATCAGAGAATTCACACAGGAACAAAGCAATATTCATGTGCAGAATGTGGGAAACAATATCATGGTAAATCTAGTCTTGTTAAACATCAGAGAATTCACACAGGAGCAATGTCATTTTCATATTCAAAATGAAAAATTTTTAACCATAAGAAAAGTTACACAGGGGGCTTATCTTGTGACTAATGTGGTAAATGGTTTATTGATAAATTGATTCTTTTTAGACACTGTAGAATTCATCTTTGAAGACATTGGAGAATTCACAAGCGGTGAAAACTTTTTTATGCACAGAATGTTTGACCTGCTTTGCCCACAAATCACATCTTCTGAAACCTCAAAGGAGGCATCCAGGTGTTTCAATATCATCTATATGAAGTGCCTTACATCACTCGTATCTAATACAATTTTTAATATGAGCTAAAAACAAATGGCAGAAGGACGTAGGCCCTTATAATTAAATGGGTTATCCAGGAATTTGGGTTTTTTGGCCTTGAGGTCAAGGACTTACCAGCAGGTAGTTGCTAGCTACCTGCCTGTTCTAGCCGGTAATTATCTGTTCCAGCTAAGAGTAATCAAGGACCGCTCCTGCCGATGATGCTTCTGATGACGTTACTCTGACAGAGCAGCTTCTCTTCCTTTCTGTTGACAGTGATTCACTGCCTAACTGCGGGGAGCTGGCTGTTAATCAGCATGACATCGGCACTGAAACACTTTCGACAGAGCAAATCGAAAGAGAATGAGCTACTTTATTGACTTGAGGTCAAATGAATCTGGAGAATCGCCCCCTGAGCTGTAACAGATATTTGCAGGGCCTAACAGGCAGGTAAGTAGAAACTACCTGCTGGTACGTACTTAGTCTCATAGCCAAAAAAAATCTAATTCCAGGATCACCCCTTCACCGCCAAAATTACCTGTATGTGAAGTGCAGAGAAAATCATAACTTTACATGGGAAATATAACATGCTGAGATTTCTTGAGATTTCTTCTTCATGTAGTGATTCGTTGTGATGTTAACTACCAAAAATTTTGTATAAAATTGCACATGGTATAAAAGTGCCCATTTCCAGGCATTTTTGGAAAAGAATTGTCATTATAAATAGGATATATATTATTAATTGACAAGCAGAAACTAAACCTTGCATCTGGAGTCTGTTAGAAGATGAAATGCAGTACAACCCAATTCAGGGAGATACGCTATTTCACTCCAGAAAGCATATTGCATCCCACTGGATACAGACACTACCAGTCACAGAGGCAAGAAAAAGGCTAAATAAAATATTCAGATTAGAAAAGGATATTTCTAAAATAAATTACATAAATTTGAAAAGATATCAGGTTCCAGAATAAATTCTCCTGGTATGCGATCAAATATATGTGAAAGGATGTTTGAACTGGAATAATGTCGTTCTTTAGTCATATAATGTATTTGCCCTATTACTTTCAAGGTATATATGTTGCCTTAAAATCTGGTATATCCTATGACTTCTGTGTAATAGAATTTGTCAAGGGTTGTGGGTCACGACTAAAAATTACTGACCCCTGATTGCTAATGTTCAGTGAAGCTGGACTATAAATATTCATCAAGAACATTCTGGACTCCTTTACTGTGAAGGGAGAAAGGGATGGGGGGTGTTTGCCTTTTTCTGTATGTTTATGAAAATGTTGCAAATGGGTAATAAAAATGATCTGATTAAAATAATGCAACAGTTATACTCAAAATACAGTCACATGTCATTGAGGAGAAAGCAATTTAGAACAGTAAATGTTGGTTAAAGGATTTTCCCTAAATTGCAATTTGCATATCTAAACTAAGCCCAACATAACGCTTCTTCCTTCTTATTATTATTTATTATTATGGCACCATTTATTCCATGGCGCTTTACATGTGAGGAGGGGTATACATAATAAAAACAAGTACAGTAATCTTTAACAATACAAGTCACAATGGTACAGGAGGAGAGAGGACCCTGCCCGCGAGGGCTCACAATCTACAAGGGATGGGTAAGGATACAGTAGGCGATGGTAGAGTTGGTCGTACAGTGGCTTAGTCAACCGGTGGTTACTGTAGGTATTCCCTTTTGTCTATTTTTCCATCTATCCACCCTTCTGTGCATCTAGCTTTACATAGCTAAATAGGCTGTCCAGTTCTTACACTAATAAAATTAGACTTTAGAGCAGCACCCTGCTTCTCAGTGCTTCAGACCCCTCCCTCTTCTGTGTACTGATGCAAGCTCTGCCTTATCTGAGTGTAGAATTCCCTTACGATTCTGTACCGTACTCAGCTATTTCTATTTCAGCTATTACTATTTACATTAGTATAGCTATCTGTGTACTTCTGTATCATTTGTAGCTGTTTTTAGCAGAGCTCAACTCTCCTGCCTTGTTCTGCAACAGAGCTTTTAGTAACTAATGCGGATCATCGAAATGTTTGAGTTTATTTTTTTAACTCAGAATATAAGAAAAGCTTTTATGTTCTTTTTTGTCAGTCATGGTTTACAATTTATGTCCAACATATTTCTTCATATGCAATTGTGTACATTGATTAATAAAGAAAAAGAAAAAGCCAGCTCACCGATACTTGGAAGGTGCACGGAACTCCTTCCTGATGAGACTTAACAATATGAAGCTTTGGTATAGATCAATACAGTGATCGAAACGCGTCGCTCTTTGTCCTCATGTGTGCCATAGTGTGGTCCAGGAGGAAGACGCCCTAGCAGCGTTGATACGCGTGGGGCCTTCTCACTCCCTCACGGACTGCATTTGGTATTGTGCTATTGCTCTGGCAAATCTGACCACCACTATGGAATTGGTATGCCGGCCGTTCAAACAGCCCTTGTGCTATTATTTGGGATAATTTTGTCTAGGTTGGGCGTTATATCTATGTGACATTTGGGGTCAGTATGATTCTTCATTTCTTATATGCCAGGGGGTGCTTTGTTGGGAGTGCACGTTAATTGTACATAATATAGGGTTGGCAGGACGTATAGGTGTTTTACTCTGTGGGGACAGGATACCCACCACTATATCTCCTATGTCCTACATAAAAAGCCTTTTTTGATGGGTCAGCTGGCAGCTTATTGTATTGTAGTTTTTTGATTTATATGAGAGTTTCTATATTTGGAGATTTGTACTTAACCTATTTATATCATGTATTAGCACTGCCATCATTGCACTGTTGGGTCTGTTTGGGGTGATTATGGTTGGGCTATCTAGCCTTTTTTTGGTTTTTAAATGTTTTTAAATGTGTTACCTTCTTTGCCTTGCTTGTATAAGTCATTTAAATAAAGTATAATATTCAGGTTGATCCCTTGTGTGTGCATATCCTTTTTCTTGCTTTTCCTTCCGTGGTCCAGGAGCATGTTACATTTTTAATATCATGGTATAAATTTTGTAATTTTACCACAAGGAGCTGGAACATCAAGTTTGTTTTTCCTCTTCATATTGAATAATATAGCCTTTCAAACTTAAATTCTTCTGTTTGGAATTTATTTTATTTGAATTTTTCTATTTTATTTTAGACATTATTTAGTTTTTAGATATGACTAGTGATGACCAAGTATGCTTGTTACTTGAGATTTCCGAGCATGCTCGGGTGATCTCTGAGTATTTTGGCGTGCTCGGAGATTTCGTTTGTTTCGCCGCAGCTGCTAGACAGCCTGAATACATGTGGGAATTGCCTGATAGGGAATCCCCACATGTGTTCTGGCTGTCTAGCAGCCGCAAATCATGCAGCTGTGGCAACACAAACTAAATCTCCGAGCAAGCCCAAAATACTCGGAGATAACCCGAGCAAGCTCGAAAATCTCAGTAGTGAGCACACTACAGGAATCTGTCACCGGGTTTTTGCTATCCCATTTGAAAGCATCATGATACAGGGACAGAAACAATGATTCCAGCAATGTAAGTAGGTTATACAGTTTTGATTAAAAGATATTTCATTTTCAGCAAATTTCTCAAGCAAATTGCTTGGAAAAGATTCTTAAGCTACGATAAGCTCTTGGTGAGTTTTTGCCATTGCGTATTTTCGCTGTATCAAAAATGCAGCACATTACAGTTTCAGTAAAGTGGATGGCATTTATACAAATCTCATACCCAGTGTTTTTTTCTTACTCGGTGTAGACTGACCTGCGGTCCATGTTTTAAATCTATGTACATTTCTCATTCGGGTGTGCTGAGTTTTTTATGCAGATTTTCCCCATAGACTTGCATCATGTGTGGAAAATTTGCAGGTACAAAAATGGACATGCGTTTTTACTGCATTTCCACTGCAGAATCACCTAACACACTGCTCAAAAAATACATTGTGTTGCTTAACTCAAAGTCAATCACACTTCTTTGAAATCAACCTGTTCAGTTATTGCGTCCTGTCCACTGATTGTGAATCAATTTCTTCTGCTGTTGTGTAAATGGAACAGATAGCAGGTAGAAATGATAGGCAATTAGCAAAACAACCCCTATGAATAAATTGTTCTGTAAGTGGGGACCACAGACAATCTTTCTGTTCTGATCCTTTTTTGTCTCTTGTTTTGGTCACTTTTGCATTCTGTCATTGCTCTTATCCTTGAGGTACAGTAGCAACCCACAAAAGTTGCTCAGGTAGTGCATCTCATCCAGGTTGGCACATCAATGCGAGCAGTGGCATGAAGGGTAGCTGTGTCTATCAGCGCAGTGGCCAGAGCATTGAGTAGATACCAGGAGACAGGCCAGTATACCAGGAGACGTGGAGAGGCCTGTAGAAGGGCAACAAGCCAGTAGCAGGACCGCTACCTTCTTTGTGCAAGGAGAAACAGGATGAGCAGTTCCAAAACGGCTTCCAGCAGGCCACTAACGTCTATGTGTCTGTCCAAACTGCCAGAAACAGACTCCATGAGGGTGGAATGAGGGCCGACTTCCACAAGTAGGTGTCGTACTTACAGCCCAACACTGTGCAGGGCAAATGGCATTTGCCAGAGAACACCAAGATTGGCAGGTTAGACATTGGTGTGGTGTGTGCTTCACGGATGAAAGCAGGATCACATTGAGCACGTAACAGACATGACAGAGTCTAGAGACACCACGGGAAATGTTCTGCTCCCTGCAACATCCTCTAGAATGACTGGTTTGGCAGTGGGTCAGTGCTGGTGTGGTGATGCATTTCTTTGGAGGACCGCACAGCCCTCCATGTGCTAGCCAGAGTTACCCTGACTGCCATTAGGTACTGGGATGAGATCCTCAGACCCACTGTCAGACCATATGTAGGTGTAATGGGCTCTGCGTTCTTTCTGATGCCTGATAATGCTAGGCCTCAAGTGGCTGAAGTGTGTCAGCAGTTTCTGCATGATGAAGGCATCAATGCTATGGACTAGCCTGCCCATTCCCCAGACCTGAATCAAATCGAGCACATCTGGGACATGTCTCATTCCATCCACCAACTGTGCACCACATATTGTCCAGGAGTTGACTGATGCTTTAATTCAGGTCTAGGAGGAGATTTTTCAGGCAAACATGTGCTGTCTCATCAGGAGCATGCTCAGGTGTTGTAGGGAAGTCACACAGGCACATGGAGGCCACACACACTACTGAGCATCATTTCCATGTCTTGAGTAGAGATAAGCGAACATTGTCGGCTCCCTCCTTATTCGGCAAGCTATAGTGCTTACCGAAGAAGCTGCATCGGGAACCCAGATACCTGGAGCACTCCCGATAATCAGCTCTTCTGAGCAGCAGCTGGCTCAGAACAGCTGATTATTGGGAACACTTCAAGTATCTGGGTTCCCGATGCAGCTTCCTCAGTAAGCGCTCTAACTTGCTGAATATGGAGGGAGCTGATGATGTTAGATAATCTCTATTCCATCTCTCTAGTCCATTGCGCGCTATTCCTTCTACGGCTGGGTAAGTTCTCACACAGGGCACCTCATATCACATACATGCGATACATGCACTGTTGCTTATAGCCGCTGTATCTCCTTACAGACTGCCACATCGTTTAGTGTTCTCCTCAAACATTCTCCTGTTGGTATGTACAAGTTCTGGCCCTCTCAACCTATTGTGTATCGTTCACATATTTATTGCATCACTCCCTGTTTCTTCTTTAGATGCAAGCTAACTTTATTGGTGCCCACTATATGGTTCACATCACCTCAGCTATATCTAGGTATGTGGTCCTTCATTGACCTGTTATACCCCAGTATCTACATATCTCTCTGCACATTTCCATTAAACGTACATGGCACTCCTGTCCATATGAGCTTCGTAGCCTTACAAGGTCCTGTAATATTTATTAAGCTCTATAAATTTAGCTCTATATGTTGCAGATATTCCTAGACGATTGTTTTTCAGTAATAATTATGACCTTTTTTGTCTCTGATGTATACATTTTTTTGGCTTCTATATTTTGTTCCTTATGTTTTGTTCCCTTTGGATTTATGTTTATGCACACTGTATATTGATTTTTGTCCCTGTAGCACACTGATGAAGGTCCACGCGGACCGAAACGTTTGTGACTACTGTATGTACATTAAATATTCCCCTTTGCATCACATTTCTGGAGTGTGCCAATTATAAATTATTTCACGTATTAAGGTTTGGGAACCTATAGTTGTGCACCTCCCCAGTAGGTTGTGCTGAAATATTTTCTATACTACTACTACTACTGTTAGCTAATCTCTAGTCTTGAGGTATTTCCACTGAAGTTGGATCAGTGTGTAATTTGATTTTCCACTTTGATTTTGAGCATCATTGCAAATCCAGAACTCCATGGGATGCAAATTTAGATTTACATTGATTATTTTTAGGTTTTATTGTTCTCAGTGCTTTCCACTATGTAATGAATAAAGATTTGCAACTTGGAATATTTCACACAGTGATATCTAGCATATGGGATTTTAGTGTTTCCTTTATATTTTTGATACAGGAAAGATAAATATCTTGGTACCGTGTTAGCCAGTAGATAGAAAAATATTTAGAATTGAGAGTCCTCAGTGGTTGATACCTTTTAATTGCTAACTGAAAAGATGGTAACAAATTGCAATTCGAGACTACTCAGGTCTCTTCATCAGGCACAGACTAAAGCAAATTCTGAAGAATCACATATTTAAGCACAACACAGCACAGAGCTGTCATATGGGAGAGTGATAAGTGATAAACAGTTGTGTCCATAAGTATTGGAAAGTTCCTAGACTAAGAGTGAATGTTTTGTTGCCCTCTGATTGGGGTCTGGTTCTGTTATGATGACCCCACATGGTCTGAAGTGCAAATTCCTTAATTGATGTAAAAAGACATAAATCCATGCAACACATTCATTCCTGCACTAAGTGTGTCAAAGGTCGTCATAAGTTTATACTTCCAGATTCTCCTGTCTCTCTGAGATTTGAAGCTACCGTTCAATACAAGTAATTTTAGGTCCATGGTGCTATGATCAGGCATACAAAAATGTTTGGCCACAGGTAGATCCATTGTTTTTTCTTTTATTGTATGGCGGTGAGAATTTATCCTTGTTCTCAGTTTTGCCGTCTCCCCAACATACAGACCCCCCAGTTGGACATTT
Source organism: Ranitomeya variabilis (assembly GCF_051348905.1). NCBI lineage: Eukaryota > Metazoa > Chordata > Amphibia > Anura > Dendrobatidae > Ranitomeya > Ranitomeya variabilis. Next base: position 667,489,201 of record NC_135235.1, on the reverse strand, counting down.
AGTACAAATAATTAAGTACACCACATTAGATGTGATGCAGCTGAAGGTACCTGGGATCTTGTAGTCCAGATGTGAATTTGGGATCTTTATCTTGTCCATGGTCATTATAAATGGACAGGTTTTACATTTTTCTGGTTGCAAGGAAAGGTTCCAGCAGCTGTTGGAGAGGACAGGGAGCTCTTGACAATGATGCTTCTTAGATTTGGGGGCTGCCTAAAACACAGTAGAGGGGGGGTCTGAAAAAATGGATTGTAAGCGGGCATCTTTTTGTGGTAAAGGTTGTAATTTCCATGCAGCTCCCCTTAGCACCTCCAGATTTGGATTGTAGGTAACTACTAGAGGTACCCGGTTATTTTCTTCTTTAGCTTTGTAATGTAGCAGGTGATTCCTTGATATTCTGATGGCTCTTGTGATCTGGTTTTCAATTGTTCTTGGATGGTAGCCCTGATTCAAAAAGGTCTTTTTGAGGCGCCAAGGTGTTCATCCCTATCCATGGGGTTGGAACATATACGACTGTATCTGATGGCTTGGCTGTAGACGATAGAGTTTTTTATGTGTTTTGGATGGAAACTGTCCCATTTAAGGTATGTTGAACAGCCGATTGGCTTCTGATACAGGGATGTCTCTATTTTATTGTTCTGCAGCTTACTGATGGTGTCCAAAAAGTTAATTTCAGTGCAGGAGTAGTTGAGTGTCAAGTTGATGGTGGGAAGAAATTGATTAAACTGTTCATGGAACGTCTTTAGCTGTGGCTCAGACTCCGTCCAGATCATTAAAATGTTCTATTTTTGAGCAGTGTATTTTCTATAGCAGTAATGCAGTTCCAATTTCATATATTCAATGTTTGCCTATTATAACATTTCAGAGTGCTGCTGTATTTAATTGGTTATAATTAGTGATGAGCGAGTGTACTCGTTGCTCGCTCGGGTGATCTCCGAGTATTGTGATTGCTCGGAGATTTTGTTTTTGTTGACGTAGCCTCGTGATTTACGGCTGCTAGACAGCCTGAGTACATGTGGGGGTTGCTGGATGCTAGGGAATCCTCACATGCAATGAAGCTGTCCAACAGCCGTAAATCATGCAGCTGCGGCAAGGAAAACTAAATCTCCGAGCAGTCACAAATACTCGGAGATCACCCGAGCGTGCTCGGGAAAACCCGAGCAACGAGTATATTCGCTTATCACTAGTTATAATGAATAGTGGTCATGACTTGCACCTGTTCTCACTTGTTTTACTCTATTTGGACGTGCTGGTCAGTCGTTTTGATATTTGTAATACACTCCTTCTGACTGAGCATCTTCCCATCAGCCCAAGGCAGTTTTAATTAGAGCTGGATCCTACCTGCTCTTAAAATTGTAGGTTTTCAGCCCAGGAGAAAGATATAAGGCTAGAGTCCCAACAATTGAAATTGGTTGGTTTTCCCCAGAAAAGAAAAATGGAAAAATTCTGTCAGTCTTTCTCCCAGAAAATGCTTATGTACTCCTCCTCACCACGTGACCCCTGACTCCTCCCCTCCTGTGACCTCATCACAGGTCCTGTGCGCACAGAGCAGCCATATATGTGGAGTTGGGCTCTGCGGGTGGAGATAGGTGTTGGAGAGGGACCCTTAACACCTCCAGTACCGAGCAGTGACTTCATCCTCTGATATATTTGTATGCGGTGATTATTTTTTCCTTTACGATTTGTAGTTTTCAATAGCGACTCTTAAATGTCATTTATTAAGTAAGAAAGGCCACAAAACAATATACGGGGCTGCTGTGCTCCTCTCCATATATTGCTTACATCTGACCACTGCCGGAGCAGAAATCAGCTGAACAGTGGTGGTGCCGGAAGTCAGACATCAACCCATCTCATGATAATAACCTATCTAGGAATATGTCATCTGTGTGGGAGTCCTGAATAATTCCTTCCACATTTCATAACATTTATACATGAAAATGCTACAAGGTGATTTCATGATGTCATCTGCGGCATAATTAGTATACTATATCTGTCCTAATAAGCATAAAGACATTGCTTCCTACCACCATGTTCCCCAATATCTGTAGCAATTGTTTTATTACACTGCATTCTTTATCATGTTATATCGGCTCATCTTAGGTCCCTACAATATCGGATCCTCTCAGTGGAGATCTTCTATGTAAGAGAATTTTCCTTATTGACCCATCAAGGATGGATAGGGACAAGGTCAAGATGGCGGAGAGGATATTACACCTCACCCTAGAGATTCTCTTCCGGCTTACTGGAGAGGTGAGAGATTCTGATGACGTCAAATTACATCATTCTTATCTATGGGAATAACAGATGGACAGAACTGGAGAGGTGAGGACTCTGGAAATGTCTGTAGTGAGATTTATTAATGTGTCTCTCCATAACTAGGATTACACAGTAGTGAAGAAGACCTCTAGTGAGCGCTGTCAGGACCCTGAGTCTGAGGGATGGGGAAGACCCCTGAGTCCAATCATGAGGCCTCCACCTCACCCCCTGATACATGAGGACATCAATGACCAGAAGATCCTAGAACTCACCTACAAGATGCTTGAGCTGCTGACTGGAGAGGTGACACTGCTGGGAATGCTGGGACATTATACAGTAATGCTAAGAAGGGATCAGGGGATGATGGTATCATTGTATGTGTCAGGTTCCTATAAGGAGTCAGGATGTCACCATCTATTTCTCCATGGAGGAGTGGGAGTATTTAGAAGGACACAAAGATCTGTACGAGGACATCATGATGGAGGTTCCCCAGCCCCTTACATCACCAGGTAGTAGACAGGACTAAATACACACGGCCTATAATTATCTGTATGTAAAGAATGAATTCAGTCCCCGTATATGTTTCCTCCAGATCTATCCAGTAAGAGGACAACACCAGAGAGATGTCCCAGTCCTCTTCTTCCCGAGGACTGTAAACAAGAAGATCTCGATGTTCCTCAGGATCATCAGGTAGATGGAGAGAAGGTGTCATGAAATCTCCCCTATGATGTGTAGATGGCTGTGAAGGTTTTGTTCTCAGTCTTGTTTTATCCACCGGTATTATATGTTTTATACTTGTGTAATGAGAACGGTGAAGTTGGCAGGATTAGAGCTGATCATAGATGTGACTTCTCCATCTGTCTGTGACTTTTACAATATTTGTTTCAGGATGAAGATCTGACCCATATTAATGCTATAGAGACATATGTGAGGGGTGATGAATGGTGTAAAGAGGAGATTCCTACATATGACTACCCAGGTGAGTAGTAACCAGAAGTGCAGAAAATACATATTCTCGACAGCAGCCACCATACAGTGTACAGAGCTGTTCGGTTCCAGCCACATATACTGTGTACGTGCAGTCAGAGACGATAATATTTGATCATAAAACGTGCTGGATTTCAGACCTCCTCCAATCTGATATTGATTACCTATCCTAAGAACAAATTATCAGCTTTGTGAGGTGAGAAACTCCCTTCAAAGAGGACCTTTCACCAATTTGTTTCATGTTGAACTGGACACAATATAAAATGGCTATACAGCAGAATAAAAAAACTTTTTTTTTTTTTTTTAATATTAAATTGGAGTTCACAGAATTATTCTGTGCTGAGTTCACACACTTCTGTGCTGTGTAATATATCTGCAGTTGGTAGGACCTGTGGACTCAGGTCATCTGTCCCTGATGACATGATCACATTTTCTTCTGCACTTCTATGTTGCAGCCTGCTTACAATTGGTCAACATCATACAGGAAGCAGAAGCACACAGCCCCAGGGAAAACTGTCTAATAACTCTCACTTTCACTTAAAGTAAACTAATTAGGTGACAAATATTTGGCTGCTTTATATCTTCATAACGGAGAGGAGGGGAAAAAAAACAATGCTTTATTCCACCGGATGTGTCCAGTTCAACATTAAAAATTTGGTGAAGCGTCATCTTTAACCCCTTTCTGATGTTGGGCGTAATAGTACTCCCACATCAGACTCCTTCCCTTTGATGTGGGCTGCGGTGGTAAGCCCATGTCTTTCCCAGCACATTTCAACTCATAGCAAGTGAGGTATTCTGCTACATACAGGTGTTCTGATCATCGCCCATCGCTCCTATGTAGCAGAGCCGATCAGGCTATACCAGCGTCTAGCCTCCCATGGACACTATTGATGCATGGCAAAAGTGAAAAAAATTGTTTTTAAAAGTATAAAAAAATATATAAAAGTGCAAATCACCCCCCTTCGCCCCATTCAAAATAAAAAAAATCAAATATGCACATATTTGGTATCGTCAAGTTCAGAATCGCCTGATCAATTAAAAAAATAATAATAATTTACCTGATCGCGAAACGGCGTAACGAGAAAAAAGTAAAAACGCCACAATTACGTTTTTTTGGTCGCCGTGACATTGCATTAAAATGCAATAACGAGCGATCAAAAGATCATATCTGCACCAACTTGGAGCTCAAAAAATATACCCTCATCCAACTCGAGATCACAAAGAATGGAGATGCTACGGGTATCGGAAAATGGCGCAAATTTTTTTTTTTTTTTACAAAGTTTGGAATTTTTTTCACCACTTAGATAAAAAAGAACCTTGACATGTTAGGTGTCTATCAACACGTAAAGACCTTGGAGAATCATAATTGCAGGCCCAATTTCACTGCACTTGGCAGTACACGACATGGTAAAACCAATGGTGTCCTTCAAAAGTACAACTAGTCCCACAAAAAACAAGCCCTCACACGGCCATATTGATGGAAAATAAAAAAGTTATGGCTCTGGGAAGAAGGGGAGCAATAAATGAAAACGCAAAAACGAAAAAAGCTCCAATCATGAAGGCGTTAAGAGTCCTCCACGAGGGCCAGAACATATGTCTTACATGATTTAAACACATTACGGTTTTGCTGTGATTTTCAGCCTATTATCTGCAAAATCACTGCAGTTCTGCTATGGTGATCAGTGGTTTTGCAAGAATTTCCAGCATTTTTCATGGAATTTTGCCAAAACATTGTAAGAAAAAGTGGCACCAAGACCTTTTGAAATTTTACAGTCACATGATTGAGGTTTTGCACTCAAGCACCATAAAGTAGGAGGGAGAATGTGAAACTGGTAAGTCTGCAATGTACACTGTAGCGTGGCTAAAGGTTGGATAGTCGACGGGAGGTATGTATCACAGAGAAGGCTTGTCGCTGTGATGTAACCCGGAGTGTTTTCTGTAATGCACATAAAGCAATAAGGAATTGTTTAGTATGTTTGGGTCGGGGTTACGGGTAGCTATGAGAGATGGGAGGGTCTGGCTACCCATATACCTCACCCCTGGGTAAGGGGCATAACCATGCCTATCTATGTTTGTTTCAGGACCTGTGGTTATGTCAGAACCACATGTCTAATCATGTGACAGGTACCTGGGTGTGGTTTCAGGCTACATAATGGAGGTGTGTTTGGCACATGGGAGTCTGTGAGTGTTTGGGAGACTGTCAGTGTGGACAGATTTCCATGTGTCCAGGGTGGACACTATAGACAGGAGTCTGTGTGTGTGGAGGAGAGAGCCTCCACAGTGTGTTAAGGCTCCAGGACTGAGCCTGAAGGACTGGACATTTGCATTTTCCTTTCCTTAGCTAAAGACTATTTGTTGTCTCTGCTTACTATGTGGCTTATGGAGCAATAAACCCGGTGAACTTTTAATGAAACGTGCCTCCAGAGTGTCATCTGCCGCACCTGAGTGAGTGAGTGAATCCCTACAACACCTATAGTGTATACTGTAAACAGTGTGTGTAATGTACCCGAATAGTATATGCTGGATGTGTAATGACCGTGTGTATGCAATGAGCAGTGCATTATATTTGTATGTAGGGTGTGTAGTGTCAATGTTCATGTAGTGTATATGAAATTAAGAGCCAAATATCTGTATAGTGAAAGTAGAGTATATAGTGTGGATGTGTTTAATTTATGCAAGGTGTGTAGAGTCTGTTTGTATCTGCTGTATATATGGTTAAGTGCCTAGCATGTGTATATTGTATGTGGGTGTGTATATTATATAGTGTGCGCATGTATGGTGTGTAGTATCAGTGTGTATGCAAGGTACTGTATATATTGTATGTAGTCTATGCAGGGTGTATAGTGCATGTTAGGTGTGTAGTGTTTCTTGTGTGTATAATTTATATACAGAGTTTATTGTGTATGTAGCATATGGTTTAAGTATGATGTATAGTGACTGTGTGTATGTGGTGTATAGTGTGTGTATGTAGGGTGTGCAGTGTATGTAATGTGAAGGTGTGCGTACATATTTTATGTAACCATGCCTGATGAAAACCTAAGTAATCTCGTACGCTTGCTATTTTCCTTAACTTTTTTAGCTAACCACTAAAATGTATCAATTACGCAGGACTATTATTTTTAGAAGGTATTAAGACACAATGAAACATGAACTTATGAAGCTGATGGCTTCAACTGAGAAGTGAAAAAATTAAAGAGAGCAGTCTGGTGGCCTAAAAAATAATCATCTACTGGTCCTTACCTGAAGTCTACTGTTAGATTGGGGGGGGTGTTACCAACAATGCTATATGATTTTAAATTTCTATAGAAATGTTCATATAGAAAAATTCTAAAATAGTAGTATAATTTTTTAGGTTATTTGATATAAAAAAATATTAAAAATCAGCTTTTTTCTTGACAGATGACTATACTAGAAGATCCAATGGGCATCTAATATCTTCATATTTTACAGCAGATGATCTTGGTATCACACAAGCTACGTATGAAGAGCACACCATTATCACAGATATACCTTCAACCATTTACAGCAAAAATGTATCATCCATTCCCTTTAAACAGAGTCTATCTCCTGATTCATTACAGACTGTTAGGCAAAGTAAACGTGACAAGTGGAGTAGTAATAACACACTGGTGAAGTCAATTTCATGTCTAACATGTGGGAAATGTTTTACAGCTAAATCAAGTCTTGTTAGACATCAAATATGTCACACAGGGGAGAAACCATTTTCATGTTCAGAATGTGGGAAATGTTTTACACAAAAATCAAGTCTAGTTACACACAAGAGAACACACACAGGGGAGAAGCCATATTCATGCAATGAATGTGAGAAATGTTATACCAAGAAATCATATCTTGTTAGACATCAGAGAGTTCACAGAGGATGGACAACAAATTCATGTTCACTATGTGGCAAAAGTTATAACAGTAAATCACATCTTGTTGCTCATCAGAGAACTCACACAGGAGAGCTGCCATACTCCAGTTCAGAATGTGGGAAATGTTTTAATGAGAAATTACATCTTGTTAGACATCAGTGAACTTATACAGGGAAGAAGCCATTTTCATGTTCTGAATGTGGAAAATGTTTCACTCAGAAATCAAATCTTATTACACATCAGAGAAGTCACACCGATGAGAAGCCATATGCATATTGTGAATGTTGGAAATGTTTTCAACCGAAATTACATCACATCTTACACATCAGAGGATTCACACAGGATAAAAGCCATTTTCATGCTCAGAATGATGGAATTGTTTTACCATTAAATCTCACCTCAGCAACCATGAGAGGACGCACACAGGTGTGAACCTATTTTCATGTTTAGAATGTAGGAAATATTTTAACAGGAGTTTGGGTATTGTCAGACATCAAAAAACTCACACAGAATACAATATGTTTTACCAAGATATCAGATAGTTAGATAATTAATGAGATTGAAAAAGGACAGGTCCAACTTACTAGACTTTCTTGTGCTCCTCATCAGGCTTTGCAGGTAGCCCGGCGCGCTCCCAGATGTTTAACTTCCAAGTCCTATATAAGGCCTCCCAAGACACCCATGTGTGTGTTGAAATTAAGACTTTTTAGTATGACTTTTAGATTGTCTGTGCACAGTTCCTGTTAGTGGTCTCCACAACTTCACCTGTCTGTCTGTGGCTTCCAGGCCTTTAGTAAGACTTCGGTGTTGCTAGACTCTAACTTGCTCAGCCGCCGTCTGCAGTCTCCTGGACTTTGCCTGCCTGCCTGAGGTCTCCTGGATGTCTCCCACATACCTATCTGCTGTCTTTTGGACATCTTCCACTTGCAAGCATGCGGGTTGTTTGAATGTCTCCCGCTTGCTTGCCTCTGGTCCCCTGGACATCTCTCGCCTGCCAGCGGTTTCCAGCATTCCATCTGTCTACCTGCAGTCTCCAGTCCCTGAATTGTTCGTGCTCTGCGTGCGCCACAGAGCTGCTGCACTGATGTCAGTGCCCCATGTGCACACCTGGACATGGGGCTTAGAAGATCCACCTCACCTAGTGAGTCCAACACACAGACTGCATGAACCAGACATTGGCATCCAGAAATGCTGTGGACTTTCAGAGTAAACATTTTCAAGAGACCGCCTGGGGACTGTGTATCTCAGCTGGCTAGTCTAATGCGGTCCTTGGCATGATTCTCCCTGACCCCTGTGACTGACATGTGATTCCCTATGTGTGTACATAGGGAAATACTTGTCAATCAAATGAAGAGGGGTGGGAAGAAGCTGGTCGGGGACCGCATTGGACCAGTCACTTGTGACATTTCATCCACAGCCGGCTTTTCAAAATATGTTTATTCTGAAATGCTAAAATATTTTCAGAGTAAAGCTTGCCTGCAGTAGCAAAGCCAGTGTCTTAATTCATGCAGCTCGTGATTTGGTCTGGATGAATCTGGGGACAGGTTTCCTTTACTTGTTCTCATCTGTTTAACTTAAAGTAGAAGACTAGTGTGGGATTGCTGAACTAAGTCACGTGTGAATAAATGAGTTAAAAAAAACAGGAATTCAGACCAAGAGTTACAAACCTTTAAGCACTCAATATTTATCTGCTTTTTATTAGCCTTCACTGTAATCTATTATAATAACTTATAATAAAGACTGGAGATTTCTTTAAGTACAAAGCTTACTACATTAGTCTATATGAGCAGGAGCTTCATGGTGAATACCGTTGTGGCAGATGTGAAAAAGTTGTCCATCTGATAGCTCATATTAGAGTACAAAATGAAACTTTTAGGGTATGTACACCCAACATCTTTTTCAGGCGAATTCTGCATGAAAAAGCTCTCAGAAAGGTGATTGACAATCTTGTTAATATCAAGCAAGCAATTACTGGGGTATTTAAGGAGGGTGGATAAGTAGGTCCGGAGTAGCAGGCAAGGAGCTGGGTTAACATAATAAGGGAGAGACTACAAGGGGTTATAAGAAAGGGAAGGCCATACCTGTTTCTTTGCATCCAAGCAAAATTGTCAAATTGGGTGATGATGATGGAAGGATGTAAGACTCCGAAATAACAACCCTAGTGTATTCGTCTCACCCTAACAGCAGGGAGAACAGCTGAGATAGTTGCTTGGGTATGGTAATGGAGATAGGACTGGACAGTGGTGGTTATAAGGTACTCTATAACCAGATACAGAATTATATGGTGCCTCAAGAGAATGGTTTCCTGTCTCTTGTTGAGGTATATGTGGCAACCAATGCCAGACTAGGTGTAAGTGGAAGATCTTTTAAGACTAATTTTTTTTTTAAATCAAGCTGTGCGCGAAAGGGAAGGACCTCCAAAGCAGTGTTCTTTGGTCTTCTGCTTGTGCAATGTAGAACACATGAAAGGCATGTTCTATAAGACAACAGGGAAGAAAAATGTGCCCATAAAATTTCAAGAAATTGCATTCCTGAAAGTAGTCATCCACATTCAAAGTGTGCGAAATGGGAGAGCTTGAAGCATTGGTACTGGTGGTGGCAAACATTGATGTAGTTGGTATTGCTGAGACATGGTTGGACTCTTCACATGAATGTGCTGTAAATGTTTGTAATTTTGTCTCTTCTGAAAAGACATGGCAAAGCAAAGCTTGCACAATATCAGAGAAGACACACAGGTGAGAAGACGTATTCCTGTTCAGAATGTGAAAAATGTGGTAACCAAAAATTAAGTTTTGTTAAACACCAAAAAACTCGCACAGAATAAAAAGTTTCTTACCCAGCATGTGTTTATTGTTTTGCTTCAAAATCATAATCAGCACTCATGTACTGTATGTGGGAAAGGTTTTTCTCAAAGATGAGATTTTGTCAAACAAGCCACACAGGGAAAAAGCCATTTTCATATCCAGAAAGATGGAATTCTTTTACCTAGAAATCTCATCTTAAACATTAGAGAAATCTCACTGATAAGTAGACTTTTTCTTCTCTCTAATTTGTTTTATTGACAAAATGTACATGGAAGAAAAATAAGAACCGTTAAAGTCACATGTTGTACAGCAGTATTAAGTACTAATTGATAATTAAAGGGGTTGTCCGAAGCCTAACTGAATTTAATATTAATCTCTATTAATTATAAGAAACTAAGTACTATTCTAATATACTCCAGTTAAATATTCACTACTGTCATGGATGTGGACAGGGTTACTTCCCTGTCCTTTCGGGGTTAATTTGTATAGCCTCCTTTTGGTTTGGGGAGGGCTATATTTACCCACCTTCATCTGGAGATCCTTGTCAGTTATACATCTGTCTTGGCTGTGTGTCTAACCCCTTGGTGTGCTTGCATACTGTTTAGTCCGTTTGATTTCTTGTGTATGACTCGGCCTGTTTTCTCATTCTGTGCTTTGCCTTGTGACTCTGTGCTTATTGTCTTTCTGACTCTGACCTTCGGCTTGGTACTCTAACTTCCCTTCTGTCTGCCCCGTTTGTACTGCACCGCTATCTTCGGCTCCTCGACCTAAATGCTACGTCTCGACCACACTTGCGTCTCACCCTTCTGGCACTTCAACTACCTCCCGGCTTGACCTCGGCACGTTCAAACTACTCTCCAGCTTCGCTGGTCACCGCCGCTACTCGGTGTCTGGCCCTGCCTCCGTCCACTCCCCCGGAGGTCACGTGCTTCAGCTCCTGCGCTCCGGCAGGTAAGCTCACCGCAGCGCTCCTTACTCTCTGTCCTTCTGTAACACATGCACAGACTCCTGCTGTAAGTCTGCAGCAGGGCTCTTGATACCTACTTTTCCCTCTCATCTAATTTCCTATTTGTTTTTTTTCTTACATCTGATGATATTTCCATTGAGTCCCCTAGCATGCACTTGGGATTCTCAAATGCAACATTATCAGGGAGCCAGCACTGCTGTCGCCCTCCCTCAAAACAGATCATCATTAGGGATGACCCTTTCATGGGCTAGGCTATTCTCTGCTATACTGAACATGTGCAAGTTGTCAATTCCAGTCCATGCTCAGTATGCTGTTTCTGATTGATGGTGACGATGCACTCCTTTGCAAGCACACCCCATGAATTAGGCACATTTTATCACTGGGCATCAGGGACTGGAGTAACATTTCTGGTGTAAGTTACTCTGAATATTTTCATTAATTTATCAGCATGCTTCGCCATGCCTTATTCCAGCACAACTCTGTTCACTTTAGCAGATCCGGCTAAAACTGGCATGAAAATTCCAAAAGTCGCATTTTGTTTTGTGCAACTGTCACGACCCCGTGAAGACCTGGAGTTAGACAGTCAAATTGGGTAATGAATCGCAGGTCTTCTATAGAGATGGTGATTTGTATTCCATAGTAAATGGATTTAGTTTCTTTTGGTACTGAAGAGTTTAACAACCCGCTGTATGCTGGTCAGAAACATGCAGCTCCATTTCAGCTGCTTCTGATCTGGCCATTTCCTCTTCCTATATAAACTGGTAAGACCTTCTTGACCCTGCCAGTGAAAGATTCATCTTCCTGTACTGTGTTTAGAGCAGAGATGTTGTAGAAATGTTCTGTGGTTTTCTGCAGAACGTGTGTCTATCTCTTGGTCCCTGGTCCTGTTTAGTTTATTCCTCCCTGCCTCTATCATCCTCCCTATTGTTGGTTAGTGCTTTTGTATGCTAGACGTTTTCCCTGTTTGGTATTTTGTATCTTGCTTACACATTACATTTCTGTCCCATGCCTCATGTGGTGAGGGAGGGGACAGATCAGGGTTTAACAGAAGCAAAGTAAGATCGGAGACTTGGGCCTCTCTACCTTCAATAGTACCCCCGAGACAGGGAGAGTTAAGGTCCCAGCTCCATGGACAGTTTGAGGCCCCCTTTCCTTACCGCAGACCATCACAACGTGACAGCAACTTCATGTTGCACAAAAATTTTGCAACATTTGAAGGTATTTTACCCTAGAATTCTAGTAAATCCACCTTCATGAACAGGGCAGATAGAACTGTCATATTTGGAGAGAGCTCTACCCATCTACATTCCTTTAAGCCTGGCTGGCCAATTACCACAAGGTCAGATAGAGAATCACAAATTGCCTTTATGAAAATGATTAAGGACGTAAAGCCGAGGTAGTTTTGCAGCCTCAATATATTTATGTGCACTTAGTTTTTATTATTGTGTCCTCTGTATTTTACGTATAGGATTTACTCTGTGTGCACATATAGACACTCTAGGTGTAAGTGTGAGACAAACTATACATGGACATACTCAGGTATCAGTGTCTTTAGTCCTTTTTCTGTATATGTGAAGGTTTTCATGCACTTCCAGCCAACCTTTTACACATGGATTGGTGATCTGCATGTGTTTTATAGATGTGTAGAATATACCGCATTTGTGGATTATAAGACGCATTATAAGATGCACCCCAAATTAAGAGGAGAAAAATAGGAAAAAAAACTTTTTTAATAAAATGGTGGTGCGTCTTATAATCCATGTGTCTTATTGCTTATCGGGGTTGGGGCTGCAGTGAAGCGGAGTCTCAGAGTCGCTGCTGGAGGAGGCAAGAGTGGAGTGTTGCTGCAGGCCGCAGGCTAGGAAGAGGGGGTGTTCCGATGTGTGCCGCTGCAGGTGTTCGGCGGTGCGGGGGCTCTGCTGACATTTTGTGAAAGCCCAGAGCCCCTGCACTTACAGTACATGGTTAACTGCGGTGGACTCCGGGAAAATGGCTGCGGGGGGCAGCACATGCGCAGATGGAGATCTCGGCACCAAGATCTCGGGAGATGAGATCTCAGCATTGTCAGCAGGTTTTCTTATGTAAACTGAGAGCAGCATGATGTAGGGGCTGGGAGCATGATTCCAGCGTTGTGTCATCCACTAGGCAGTGTGTTTCAATAAAATCAATTTTATCACTAGAAGATCATCACTACATCACTAGGTGCCTCATTGTTAACTTGTTCTGTGCAACGCTGCCCCCACCACTGATTAGCTAATTTCTGTCAACATGCAGTACTCATAGAAAGGCAGCGGTGTTTCTGCCAGTGAATTTAGTGAGCAAGTAACCCAGGCAAGGGCAAATTGCTCACCTCCATATTGCAGCCAGGAAGACGTAAATAAAGTCCAGTGCCACTGGCACTTGCACCTCTGTAAGGTTCTCGGGTGCTATCGTGTTCGACCACATCACTGGGTCTGGTCTGCATTAGCTTCACATAGCCAAGAATGTGTCCACAGCACCTTCAGCTCTGCAATATATAAAATCCAAACACAATCCGACACACCCAAACCTTAACTGCAGGTTTAAATGAAAACTCTGGCCATGGGTCACTTATAAGACCTGGTCTGGAGGGAGAGATGTGTCCCACTACCATCCTACAGATCTCTCCAAAAATAAAAGCCCAAGACAGGTCTTCCGAAACTGACTTGTTCAAAAAACTTGACCCAGTCCACACTTACTTTTATTTTGCATGCTAACCACAGCAGGGTTCAGTATGCTTCTAAGCACATTCTGAGGAATACATAATGGCCCTTGCTTGATTCCCCTCACTCACATATCCCCCCGTGTTCAAACTTATGGGGTTGAACAGCTGTCATCATACAGAGTGCCCACGAAAGGACATCCGCATTCCATTGTGACTTCCCAGCTTAATGTTCCACCAAAAAACTAAAAATATGCAAGGACAGAAACCATCTGGTGACCAAAGCATTCCTCTCCTTGCCATTTTTCACCCAGACCAGGGGTGAATGGTCTATCACCAGCTGGAACTGTTGCCCAGTAAATAACGGTGTAGGGACTCCAAGGCCCACTTAGTGGCCAAGCACTCCTTCTCTATTCACTGCTCAAGTAGGTGACCGAATGTCCTATCTCAGAGGCATCCGTTTGTACGAAAAATCCATTCCTAAAGTTGGGATTGATAAGGATGGGCTGTATGCACAGCGCCAACTTCATGGACAGGAAGGAGTCCTCCACCTGAGGATTCCACTTGACCATGACCGATTTCTGTCCTGTTAAGAGATGAGTCAACAATGCCGATCTCCCAGCAAAATTAGGTATAAACCATCTATAATTGTTACCATCCACCTTTCGTGTCTCCCCTTTTTCCTCATAGATTGTAAGCTTGCGAGCAGGGCCCTAATTATTCTTGGTATCTGTTTTGATCTATGTGATTATTTTTATTCTGTAATGACTTGTATTGTCTACACAAGTCCCCTCTAAAATGTAAAGTGCTGCGAAATATGTTGGCGCTATAAAAATAATAGTTATTATTATCTATGATACTGAGGAGCGCTCTGACCTGTTTCATAGTAAGAGGCTGGGGTCAGTTTTGAATGGCTTTGATTTTGTTTATTTCGGGTTTGATAATCATAATGCCACGGCCAATCAAGTACCTCAAATACCAGGCTTCCTCAAAACCCATCAGATATTTTTTGGGGTTCGCTGTCAAGCAAATCCACTACCGCTTGCACCTGTAACAAGTAGGTATGCCAGGGGCTACTATAGATGATTATTAGTGATGAGCGAGTATACTCGTGGCTCGGGTTTTCCCGAGAACGCTCGGATGGCCTCCAAGTATTTGTTAGTGTTCGGAGATTTAGTTTTCATTGCCGCAGCTGAATGATTTACAGCTATTTGCCAGCTTGAGTAAATGTGGGGGTTGACTGGTTGCTAGGGAATCCCCACATGTATTCAAGCTGGCTAGTAGCTGTAAATCATTCAGTTGAGGTGATGAAAACGAAATCTCTGAACACTTACAAATACTCAGAGACCACCCGAGCAATGAATATACTCGCTCATCACTAATGATTATATCATCTAAGTACTCAGATGCATACTTCTGATGTATCTCAGAATGATTTTCAAAGAATCATTCTGACAAATAGGCGACGCACAAACAAACTGCAGCTAAACACAGCAATGGAGTCCAATTAACGTGCTTAAAAACATAACTCGTAATTCCTTATCATGGATGTATAACAGCAGACAAAAAGTCCCAGTGGCATTGTTGACTAAGAAAAACACAAACGAATCTGCAGTTGTCAAAAAAAGCAGATAATACATAGCAGACAAATAGAAACACAATGTCTGGTCATATGTATTCATGTTTCTGTTGCACCATACTGACAGAGGGTTATGAATTGGCACAAGTGGCATGAATCATTTAACCCTTTCTGTCAGACCAGTGGAAGTGAAGTAATGATGTGGGGAGAGTTTTCTTGGCACTTACTCTGATACCTGTGGACAGACATCTGGACACTAGACATCTAGTCACTGTCCGTTTCTGCCATCATGGCTGCTATTTACTAGTAGATGGATTGGTTTCAGGAACTTGACAGCAAGTTTTCATTGGTTCCTCAACCTTCACAGTTCACAGACTTTAATCTTGTAAAGTCTCTCTGAGTTAAAGTAGAATAGGTTGTTCTCAATAGGTCAGTGACCAAATGAGCAAATATCCCGAGAGCAATTTTAATACCACGTGAACTAGAGGCCACCATAAATTTGTGAGATTCTGGAGGCCAAATATGTTACTAAATGGGGTCTACAATAAGGTGGATATTATGTGTGTATTACCATGTTCTGTATACTTTTAATACACAGCAACTTGATTAGCATAATCAATTAGGAGCTAATGCATCTTAAGTTTCAAAACTGGAACAGAAGATGATGAAGAAATAAGCCTCATTCATATTGGATCATATCCATATGGAAAATGCACAAAATGGTATCACAAGGTCATCCACATATAAGTTGTATTTTGGCTAAAGGAAGAAATACGTTCTACAAAAAAACACTAACAGCCCAGAGAGTTTAAGAAAATCAGCACAAAATTGTATTAGCCAGCGAATGAGAAGAATCGGTGACTCCTAGTGGTTACCACTCACCTGTGTGGTCATATGTAGGAAACTCCTCTTTACACCACTCATCACCTCTCATATACAGTATGTCTCTGTAGTATTAATATAGTTCGGATTTTTACCCTGAAACAAATATTTAAGAGTCACAAACAGATGGAGAAGTCACATCTATGATCAGCTCTAATGCTGCCATCTCCACCGTTCTCATTACACAAGTATAAAACATATAATACTGGTGGATAAATCAAGACTGAACACAAGACCTTCACAGCTGTCTACACATCATAGGGGAGATCTCATGACGTCTTCTCTCCTTCTACCTGACGATCCTGAGGAACATTGGGATCTTCTTGTTCACAGTCCTGTGGAAGAAGAGGACGGGGACATCTCTCTGGTGTTGTCCTCTTACTGGATAGAACTGGAGGGAACACATACAGGGACTGAATTCATTCTTTACATACAGACAATTATAGGCTGTGTGTATTTAGTCCTGTCTATTACCTGGTGATTTGACGGAAAAGAGCTGAGGATTACGTGCTCGCTCCTGGATATGCAGCGCCCCAGAGTCCTGGTCGTTGCAGTACTATGGCTCAGCCACTAAGGGGAGCTATGGTACGTTCGATGGCACTGAAGGAGTTCATCTGACCAGGTATCACAGACACCAATACATTTCACAGTCGGGCCTCCAGGGGGAGCTAAGGGTTCTATTCATTAGGCCACTCCTCACATACTGGTAAAACTGGGGGTCAGGCAGGAAGTTAGGGAGAAAGCTGACTGGATATGAACCAGGCAACACCTTGTGGCAGAGGGTGTTGCAGGAGAGGATTCGGTAGACCTGGCTACAGGAAAGAAAGTAACGGGACCGTGCCTGCACAGAGAAGCGGCGGTGCCCTAAGGAAGGACTAGAAGAGAGATATATTGTGCTGAGTGAGAAACGAGATCGAAGCAATAGGAGAATACCAGTAGGGGTGATGCTGTGAGAAGAGGGCAACATCCTACTGAGGCGCATTACCGGTGGCCGGAACGCCGAGGGAGTATTTCAATAGACAGCTTCAAGCAATACTCTAGACAGCGGCAGGACAGTCAGTCACAGGCGGGCTGTCTCACCTTAATCACCTATGAAGTCTTGGGGGGCAACTTGAGGAGAGGGGCGTCTCTAGGGTCCCGGAAGAGCTCCGAGCCTACCCGTCAAACGGGTGCCGTTCTAACCGTAACAACAGGGAGGGACGGAGGATTAGCAGAAGATCAGTTAATCGAGTTGTTGTGAGGGAACTTAAGAAACAGACACAACAGTTGTGGGGTACTTTCCGTAAGCATAGCAGGGAAGGACTGCAACACATAGCGCTAAGAAGGAAGGCACTGATTTCCACCTGCGAAGAGAACTCTGGAAGTGCCATTGGACCGGCCGGACTTGCGTAGCCTGGTGAACCATATTCTGGACTGAGGACTCAGAGATCTCCAGTAAAGAGGTAAAGAGACTGCAACCTGGTGTCCTCGTTGTTTACCGCGACCTGCACCCCACAACTGCACCGCTACACCGTCACTCATTCTAGCGGATGTCCCCCACTGACAGACAGGGCCACGGACCGGGTCAAGCCACCGTGACAACCCCAGGACTGAGACCCAGAGGCCCGGTGCCGGGTACCCCTAGGCCCTGCGGCGGTGTGGGGGCGCTCCAAACTTGGCGTCACGAACAGGATCTACTTAAGCCTGAAGAATCAGGTCATGTGTGCCTTGGAACTGTGATTTATCGTGCTTGGACTGTGCTTTATTACAAGGACTGTGTGTTGCCACTTGCCGCCAGAAGTTCCCGCCAAAACCGCCGCCATTACAGCGCTAAGGAGAGCGCAGGAGAAGAAGAAGGGCGTGGAAGTGGGCGTGAACAAGCTGAAGAGCGCGAAAGACAATGGCCGCCCAGTCTAAATATCTCGGCCCCTTGAGGACGTGTCCGTCAGCAGCCGAGGTCCGCCTCCTGATCCTTAATGGTGGGCAGAGACAACGAAAACGAAACCGCCCACGAAGAAGAGAGCGGGAAAAGGACCAGGAAGAAGGAGCGAGCAACATGGAGGCCGCCATGGCCAGCCGCCCGGAGCCGGAGCGTGGGGTCGGAGCCGAGGACTCCCCCAGCTACCCGGAGAGGCACCGCAGCCAGACCTCCACAGTTGACGCTGACCTCCTGCAGACCGGAGCGGACGGGCTGATCCATCAACCCCGGCGGATGCAGCTGAGCACTGAGGCCGGGTGGAAGAAGACCATCATCGGGAGCCTCGCCAGACGTCTGTCGGCAGCCTCGTCTGGTCCGGAGCAAGAAAGAAGTTCCAGCGCTCCGAAGCCAGAAAGCAAGGCCCTGCCGGAAAGCGAGGTGCTGCAAGCAGAGATGACAGCGTCGCAGCACAAGGCCCCGCAGCCAGCGTTCCAGACCCCAGCGGAGACGGAGCAGACCGGCACCGGAGGAACCGCATCTGAAGCAGGTAGGAAGAGCCACCCTGCCCTGACGACCGACACCACTCCAGTGACTGCTAGTGCCACAGCTGCTGACTCCGTTCCAGTGACTGATCTTGCAGCAGCCGCTACCTCTGCTGCAGCAGATGCCCATACTCAAGCTGCGCAGACCTCCATCGCTGCGCATGATTTAATCGTACATGAAAGACGGATTAACGGCGTTTGTCCAGCACTGGGTGTAACCCTGGACCTCACTTTGCCCAGGCCAAGAAGGGTTAAGTGCCAGGTGCAGCCCTGGAAGCCGTCCAACTAAGCCTCGGAAACCTGAAACTGTAAATAGTTAACTGTTTATTTCCTTGCTATTTTGCTGCTAAAACCCGTCCTGGGTTAACTCTTAAAGGGATCCCTTTGTTTACCCGGGATCCCTATTGCTTTTTATTTTTGCTTTCACTTTCATTTTTGCTTTTTTGTTCCACAATGTTATAAGAACTGCCGTAATCATGAACAGTGCATGATACAAACTTCCTGTATATAGTTTGCACCTTCTTAAAGGCGCTTCCTACTGGTCTTACTTGGAAAGAGACTCTTTGCGAAGATACCATACCGGAGCCTTTGCTGAGTAAGGACTGGTAGCCTGAGGAGATACGCTACCTCATAAAGACTCGATCCTCTCTTAAAGGGGATGCTCCACTGTGTACTTATGAGTGACACTGTTTTAGAACAGTAATGTGATGATAATGCTTATATGTTGTTACTTGTATTGAACTAGTTGGCTGTAAGACAAAGAAATGTTGATAATGTCCTTTAGAAGAAAGAATGAGAGCTAGAAGAAAGATGCAGTAGGCCCGTAGGGGTAGACACAGTGTCCTGCAGTCGGTAGTAAGAAGAGTAAAGATGGAAGTTCGATATTTAATAATGTTGATAGAAAAGGGGGGATAGAAGGTAGACCCTGAGTCCTCCATAAGAAGTTAGTTACTGTAAGAAGAAGAGTTAATAATGTGATACCGGGGACAGAGAGTGAACCCGTAGGGGTTAGGTGGTAGGTCCTCTTAGGAGCCATATGTAGATGGCTCAGTGTTCTCAAACCCGAAAGTGTGTTATGTTCTATACCATGTATAGTAGTTGAAAAGACAGAAGGCTCGGGCTGAAAGGAGCGGTCCTGTGAGAAAGGAGAGGCAGTAGGTCTGACGCCGATAGGACAGGCGGTCCTGCAGATTAAAGAAGGAGAATGTAAAGTTAAATTTGCCTTATAATGTGATTATAAGAAGGTCTTTAATGGATGCCGAATGTACGTCCTTAAGGGCGATGTTAAATTATTGCTCTAGAATTTATACTAAGTAGAATGCCCGGTTGGGTAACAGGAGTTATTTATAGCCTGTAATTTATAATGTTTAATGTTTAACCATGTTTTGTAACGTTCAAGTGTCCTCACCTCCCATAAAGGGAAGCTCTGTTCAAGTATACTTATTGTTATTTGCACTCAACAAAAATTGTATGTCTTTTTGCTAACCTGCATTGTTGTTTTCTTCCCAGTCCCGGAGTACTGTGTTTAACCAGGGGGGAGTGCAGCGCCCCAGAGTCCTGGTCGTTGCAGTACTATGGCTCAGCCACTAAGGGGAGCTATGGTACGTTCGATGGCACTGAAGGAGTTCATCTGACCAGGTATCACAGACACCAATACATTTCACAGTCGGGCCTCCAGGGGGAGCTAAGGGTTCTATTCATTAGGCCACTCCTCACATACTGGTAAAACTGGGGGTCAGGCTGGAAGTTAGGGAGAAAGCTGACTGGATATGAACCAGGCAACACCTTGTGGCAGAGGGTGTTGCAGGAGAGGATTCGGTAGGGTCTCTGTCAGGTTTGGGACCCTGATGGAGACCTGGCTACAGGAAAGAAAGTAACGGGACCGTGCCTGCACAGAGAAGCGGCGGTGCCCTAAGGAAGGACTAGAAGAGAGATATATTGTGCTGAGTGAGAAACGAGATCGAAGCAATAGGAGAATACCAGTAGGGGTGATGCTGTGAGAAGAGGGCAACATCCTACTGAGGTGCATTACCGGTGGCCGGAACGCCGAGGGAGTATTTCAATAGACAGCTTCAAGCAATACTCTAGACAGCGGCAGGACAGTCAGTCACAGGCGGGCTGTCTCACCTTAATCACCTATGAAGTCTTGGGGGGCAACTTGTGGAGAGGGGCATCTCTAGGGTCCCGGAAGAGCTCCGAGCCTACCCGTCAAACGGGTGCCGTTCTAACCGTAACAACAGGGAGGGACGGAGGATTAGCAGAAGATCAGTTAATCGAGTTGTTGTGAGGGAACTTAAGAAACAGACACAACAGTTGTGGGGTACTTTCCGTAAGCATAGCAGGGAAGGACTGCAACACATAGCGCTAAGAAGGAAGGCACTGATTTCCACCTGCGAAGAGAACTCTGGAAGTGCCATTGGACCGGCCGGACTTGCGTAGCCTGGTGAACCATATTCTGGACTGAGGACTCAGAGATCTCCAGTAAAGAGGTAAAGAGACTGCAACCTGGTGTCCTCGTTGTTTACCGCGACCTGCACCCCACAACTGCACCGCTACACCGTCACTCATTCTAGCGGACGTCCCCCACTGACAGACAGGGCCACGGACCGGGTCTAGCCACCGTGACAACCCCAGGACTGAGACCCAGAGGCCCGGTGCCGGGTACCCCTAGGCTCTGCGGCGGTGTGGGGGCGCTCCAGATACAGTGCTGGGCTAGAGATAATGAAGAAGAGCTGAGCGTTACATGTTCGCTCTTGGGTACAGTGCTGTGCCAGAGATGATGGAAAAAAGCTGAGCATTACGTGCTTTCTCCTGGATACAGTGCTGTTCCAAAAATGACAGAGAAGAGCTAAGCATTACATGTTCGCTCCTGAATACAGTGCTGTTCTAGAGATGACGGAGAAGAACTGTGCGTTATGTGCTTACTCCTTAAAACAGTGCTGTCCCAGATATGACAGAGAAAAGCTGAGCGTCACATGCTCGCTGAGATCTCATCTGCTGAGTTCTTGGTGATGAGATCTCCATCTGCGCATGCGCCGCCCCCGGCCGACAGCCATTTTCCCGGAGTCCAGTCCACCGCATAGGAAACCATGTGACTGTGGGGGTTCTGGGCTTTTACAAGATGTTGGCAGACTCCCGCAGCACCGAACAGCTGCAGCAGCGGGCCACACCACACATCCGAACACTCCCCCATCCCAGCCTGTGGCCGAAAAGGTATATCCGCATTATAAGACACACCCCCATTCCCCCTAATGGCATCCTGTGATAATGTAATGATTTTTGCATCAGGGGACTCATGTGCTTGACGCCTATGCTTATATGCAATGTATTTGTCCCAGCGATGCTGTTGCTCTTGAAGAGTCTCATTTGCCCTTTGTTGTCTTCAACGTTGTGCCTTTGCCGATTTCCTTTCATTGCATTCATTTGTTGCTGTTGATATTTGCTTTTTAAAGGGGTTTTCCCACAAACAAATATTCAATTTAAAAAATGGCTATGTCTGACCGTATACCGAACATACCACAGCTCCTGGGCAGGGGAGGAAGCAAAAGATAATACTGACATTAAAGCACGAGATTGCAGAGGATAAATTTTGTGAGGTAAAATATTTTTTAAAAACAGTCAGTGAAGTATTTTACCACACAAAATGAATCCACTGTGATCCCCTGCTGTAATGTCAGTTTTATCTTTTCCTTCCTCCTCTGCCCAGGAGATGTGGTAGATGTGGTATGCTCCGTACACGGTCAGACACAGTCAATTTTTAAAATGAACTTTCGTTCGTGGGAAAACCCCTTTAATGTGACCGATTTCCTCTGCCTGTAGACACATCTTCCACTCATATTCCTCCACACAATACTATGTGCACCTCTGAAGAATTAAAGGGCCCGTGGCCAAAAAATGGTAAAATGACTGCGGGCTGCACCAGATAATATTGCGGGCCGTATACGGCCTGCGGGTCGGATGGTCCCCACCTCTGCTTTAATGTTTGAACTTTGTGGTCACTGCCTCTTCACTGCGTGCGGTGCTATCACAGCATTACATATGGTGGAGAATGCAGGCAGTGTCAACTGAGGCATATCCCAAAGCGTGCTGCATAGTGTTGTGCAAATCTGCTGGAAAAAATTTTTCAAGACAGCTTGCTGTGGCTCGGCGGGACCACGAAGATTGAAGGCTTCTGGCGGTAACGTGGTGGGGTCACGAAGATTTACTGTGGATCAGCGGGTCCATGAAGTCTGCGTTGCGAAGGAGCTGCAGTTGCAGCAAGAGGTTCTGCAGCAGCAGGTGCTGCAGTGGAAGCAGCAGAGAATGTGCTTATGTGCTGTGTCTGGCGTAGAACACGAAAATGTTGAGATACCTGCAATAGGGGTTGCCAAATTAGGGTCAGAGTGTAATCCCGATAGGTTCCCCCTAGAGGTATTGGCAGGAGAGACTAAAAATGTTGTTTTGGGCGGGGATGTCACAAGGTCATATGGATGCCCTGTCTCGCGCACATACGGTGTAACAAGTGTTCAACCCCACAGGTATGAACAGGGGGGATATGTGAGGCAGTCACTCATATCACAGGTAGGGGTCGCTGTGTGTTCTCCCCAGGTTGTGCATGCCGACGGATTAGGTCCATAGGTGTGCATGGCAGTCACGGATTTCCGGTTCGGGCTTTCCATGTGGCTGAAAGCCACATGTTTGTTTGTTAAAAACCCTGCAGTAAGGGGCATGGTTGTGTCAGGTGCAGCGTCAGTGTCAGTCTGGTGTGTGCGGTTGTGCAGAGCAGAGGCCTGCAGAGAGCTGGCTATGTGTGTGAAGCAGCACAGGCCAGCGGAGCCAGCAGCTATGGCAGCTGAATAGCCTGGCACCTGCAGCATATACAGCGGATATTGATCTCGGATTTGGACAGTCCTGTGCCCGGAGGTGAAGCAGAGGTGGATGTCCTGTGCCCGAAAGAGGTAAGTATGTGTAACGATTGAAAACAGGTGGATATGGTGCCCGGCTCCAATCCAGAGGATATCCTGGGCTGTGTACGGCTGTGTGAGTAGAGAGACTGTGATACAGTGATGCAGGACACCCACGGTAACTAGTTAGAGGAGGATGGCGTATGTAGTGTCTGCAACATGTGAAGCTGTGTTTGGAGACTTCAATATGGCATGATTAGGGACTGCAATCTAAAAGCCATATGATGTGTAGTGATATGAAACGGGTACTGAGACGAGATGCAACTGTGTGTATTGAACTTTGACGAGGTGTACTATAAAATGCTATGCACCTTTATGTGTGAAGTAACACATTAAAGAGACTTTTGTGTTTGAGCTTTGTGGGTCACTGCCTCTTCACTGCGTACAGTGCTACCGCAGCATTACACTACTAATAATAATCTTTACTTACATACCACAAACATATTCCACAGAGCAGTCAGCAGTTCATATAAAAGAGTCAAAAGTTACAAAGTTTACGATAATCAAAAAATGTAAGCAAAAATAATGACGACATTACTCTTCAGATCTTACAATCTACAATGAGGTGGGGGGTGACACAAATTACAGGTGTAGAAGAAGTAGAAGAGAAGAATGATAACTTTCGGCACTCAACTCAAATAAGTTAGGTACAGTTGTATTTGAAAAAGTTGCAGTTTTATTCACAGCCGACTTTTCAGGAAATTAAAGAAATTAAATCCAACGTTTCGGCAACATTGCCTTTGTCAAGGATATTTACTGTATATATTTTTCATAACAAAAAAGAAAAATAATAATATTAATATGATTAAAGTCATTTATCATTATGAAAAAATAATTCTTATGAGAGATAACATATATTTTGTCCATTCTTGACATAATTTATAATGCACTATTGCGCAACCCCTGGCAAAAATTATGGAATCACCGGCCTTGGAGGATGTTTAATCAGTTGTTTAATTTTGTAGAAAAAAAAGCAGATCACAGACATGGCACAAAACTAAAGTCATTTCAAATGGCAACTTTCTGGCTTTAAGAAACACTAAAAGAAATCAAGAACAAAAAATGTGGTAGTCAGTAATGGTTACTTTTATTAAACCAGGCATATGGAAAAATTATGGAATCACTCAATTCTGAGGAAGATTATAGAATAACCCTGTAAATTTTCATACCCAGAAATAACACCTGCATCAAATTAGATCTGCTCCTTAGTCTGCATCTAAAAAGGAGGGATCACACCTTGGAGAGCCATGTGGACTGACATGAATCATGGCTCCAACACGAGAGATGTCAAATTGAAACAAAGGAGAGGATTATCAAACTCTTAAAAGAGGGTAAATCATCAGGCAATGTTGCAAAAGATGTTGGTTGTTCACAGTCAGCTGTGTCTAAAATCTGGACCAAATACAAACAACATGGGAAGGTTGTTAAAGGCAAACATACTGGTAGACCAAGGAAGACATGAAAGTGCCAAGACCGGAAACTTAAAGCAATATGTCTCCAAAACAGGAAATGCACAGCAAAACAAATGAGGAATGAATGGGTGGAAACTGGAGTCAACGTCTGTGACCGAACTGTAAGAAACCGCCTAAAGGAAATGGGATTTACATACAGAAAAGCTAAACGAAAGCCATCATTAACACCTAAACAGAAAAAAACAAGGTTACAATGGGCTAAGGAAAAGCAATCATGGACTGTGGATGACTGGATGAAAGTCATATTCAGTGATGATTCACGAATCTGCATTGGGCAAGGTGATGATGCTGGAACTTTTGTTTGGTGCCGTTCCAATGAGATTTCTACAGGTGACTGCCTGCAGAGAACATGCAAATTTCCACAGTTATTGATGATATGGGGCTGCATGTCAGATAAAGACACTGGGGAGAGGGCTGTCATTACATCTTCAATAAATGCACAAGTTTATGTTGATATTATTTCTTATCCCATCAATTGAAAGGATGTTTGGGGATGATGAAATCATTTTTCAAGATGATAATGCATCCTGCCATAGAGCAAAAACTGTGAAAACATTCCTTGAAAAAAGACACATAAGGTCAATGTCATGGCCTGCAAATAGTCCGGATCTCAATCCAATTGAAAATCTTTGGTGGAAGTTGAAGAAAATGGTCCATGACAAGGCTCCAACCTCCAAAGCTGATCTGGCAACAGCAATCAGAGAAAGTTGGAGCCAGATTGATGAAGAGACTGTTTGACAGTCATTAAGTCCATGCCTCAGAGACTGCAAGCTGTTATAAAAGCCAGAGGTGGTGCAACAAAATACTAGTGATGTTTTAGAGTGTTTTTTTGTTTGTTTGTTTGTTTTTCATGATTCCATAATTTTTTCCCTCATAATTGAGTGAATCCATAATTTTTTCCCTATGCTTGGTTATTACTGACTACCACATTTTTTGTTCTTGATTTCTTTTAGTGTTTCTTAAAGCCAGAAAGTTGTCATTTGAAATTACTTTAGTTTTGTGCCATGTCTGTGATCTGCTTTTTTTCTACAAAATTAAACAACTGAATGAACATCCTCCAAGGCCCGTGATTCCATAATTTTTGCCAGGGGTTGTATATGTGGTTGTGAATTCTTTATTTGGTTGGATATCAATAAGAAAAAAAAGGGGATAAGCCAAAACCGTGCTGTCATAAACATTCCACATTATTAATGTGATCTAGCCCAGCATAATTAGGAGGAAAAGAAAAAGAAATGGTTCAAATTACATTAATGGATAAGGCTCTCTTTTATGGTATAGAAGTATAGAGTCCAGAGTTGTAATATGATATATGAAAGTTTTGAAAGTAGACAATAAGGATATTTAAAGGGTCCCAGGCCAAAGAAAAAACAGAAAATGTAGGAAAAAAGGATTACAGAGAGAAATCAAAACAGGAAAGATTTGAAAATGATGGAGATATAATGGAAACATTATACAAAAGGCAGGAGGGGAAAAAAGAATAGGCAGGAGAAAAACATAGGAGTACATGTGTAAGAAAAGGCTATAGTACTTTGGTGTGAGGTGAGTGCCAAGCTGGACTGCTGTGTTTAAATGCTGTATCCTGTGCTGTGTCACATACGGTTGAGTCGTGCCCAAAGTAGTCTCTTCGTCAGTGGAGAAGCCCGAAGTGAGGGGAAAGGACCGTGTGAGTGGTAGTTCAGTGTGCCACAAAAAAGGAAGAGGAGAAGATTAGGTGTGCATGCGCCGGTGACTAAAACTTGTCGGCTGTTCTGTGATTGAGCTTGCGTGGTGGGGCACAGGAGCATAGAAAAACCAAAGGGGAAAAATATATGAGGAAAGGAGGAGGGGAATACAAGGGAAAAGAATGGAAAAAATTGGGTACAGAAATAGAGAGGAGAGGACTATGACCAAATGATAGAAATAGAAGGGAAAACGAGTAGAAGGCAGGAGTGTCACTAAGTTGGAAGACTACATCTGTATAGTGATGGTAGAGGCATTATGGATTCTAAAAGAGATCAAAGGGACATTGTTAGTAGAATCATCATATTCATCAATCAAAATCATTTATGTGCTTATTTACAAGGATTGAACAACAATCTTGAGGAAATGAGGGGTAGATAAAGGCTGCATGAGGCATCTAGGTAGGAGATTGAACTGTGCCGGACAAAGACCAGATCAGGGGTGTTAAAGTCTTTGTTTGTCTCAGAGGTTGAAAGTTGTGAGAGGCCATGAGAATCAGCTAGAGATAGAAGCTGGGATGCAGTTGGGGAGGTGGAGCTGTTGAATTCTCCCAGGATAAGGGTTGTCAATCATGAGGACATGAAGTGTGGCACCAATGCGTAAAAGTGGTCAAGGAAGTGGGTGGGTGAGCCTGGGGGCTGGTATATGACTGCTACTCAGAGGGAGAGGGGATGGAAGTCCCTGATGGTGTGACCCTCCAAAGAAGAATGGCATTCAATGGGCCTGAATTTATTTTTTTAAAACAGGATTGTTGGTGGCAGCGAGGAGTGTATGGTTATCGAGGAGTTAGCAATGATCTACAGCGGTATATACACATAATCCATGCGTTGTAATCCAGAGGTGGATATGCTGTATGTTCACTATTAGTTTTCTGAGCACAAATTATTGTGAACAGCTTGCAACATCCTCGGTTGATCGTCGCACAATTGTGTAATTGTAACAGGGGCCAGTTGAGAACTCTTCGCTCCAAACATCACAGCGGGTGGTTCTGCATTATTCTCAGCCTGTGATATCTGTGATAATTGGATGGCCAGTCCACTCTGTTGGCCACAGAAATGCAGATGGTTTTCGATAGCTGATGGCCTTTGCAGTCCCCCAATACCAGTTGCCCAGTCAACATTACTTCTCTAAGAAACGTGTGCCTGTGCTACAGCAACAAGTTGCAGACATCACCCGTTCCCTGAAAAATTCTATATCTGCCAGGTGTAATAATTATAGGGGATAACTCAGGAGACTCTTTGCGTGGAACAAGACAACTACAGGACACAGTTTTATAAGTGGTAAAGTCTATATTATCACACGGTGATTCAAACAGGTGCAGAGAGAAACTCAAGTCCACAACACCTGGTGCAAATATTAAACGCAGCTTAGCAGTCTATAGGAAACTTCAGAGGAAAATGCAATCAAGCAGAAAGTCTATGAAGCACAGTTATTCTTGAGGATACTTGACACAAATAAATCCTTGTCTTAGTCCAAACACAGATAGATATGCTTATAAGGCAGTTCAAATCATATCTTAGCTCAACCAGTGAGGCCTGGCTAATAGTCTCAGGTTTTTGCAGAGCAGCAACAGCTTACATGTCCAGCAAATGCAGATGGAAGTAAACATGAGCAGCAGATGAAGGAGGATTACTGGAAACTTGTGTATGCAGCAGGATCACCCCACAGGTTCACAGGAGCAGGTATATTGCCAGGGAGTAATCAGAGGTCAGGAGCTGGATGCAAGGCAGAATACTCTAGCACAGACTGAAGGCTGGGGTGGAGTTTTATAGCAGGAAGACACAGTGCACATGAGACCAAAGATGCCATCTTGGAAAAGGGCAGTAATGCACAAAAGGTAAAAAATGTTCAGAGTCCTGACACCAGGGTGCATTTCAACACTGACACCTGAACGAGCAAGCATGGACAGGGGCGTTACATTTCGCTGACTTGGCACTTTGTGACTCTGGTGTCTGTGAGGGCAGTCAGGGAAGGAGCTGCTCCACAAGGCTTGGGGATTGCAGGGTGCTTGGAGAAGGAGAACTAAACCACTGCACACCATAAGATGGATAACTAAACTACTAGAAAACAGGGCTTGGTGAAATAAACTACTAAACACCTAAAGTTGGCTAACTGAAAAACTACTACTAGACAACAGGGGTTGGAGAATGAAACAAATACACACCAGAACACATATTAGGCACGTTGTGCGGCTCAGAAAGGGTGGGGCATTTGGATTTGGGAGTGCAGAGTTTGCTGAATATCTTTTGGGGGGTGAAAAGTTATAGCGCTTTTACAGAGCTTTTGAACTACCAGTAACGTGAAAGCCCCCGATATTTCCATTAACAAATGACAGACCTGAGTGGGGACTTGATTTTTTTGTGGAGTGAGTTGAAGCTTTTGTTGGGAACATTTTACATAACGTTTGGGATCACATTTATCCGGCGCTTTACACTGAGCACTTACATCGGGGTTACCAATCTAAATCTCCAAAAGACGCGATTCAGATAAAACCCCTGAGGGATCCATTCACTATAATGAGGCAGCAGAGTTACATTGTACTCCATCTGGCCTCTGTTAAGCTTTGTCCTTATTTTGAGAAGTGCACAAAACAGTGGCAGACCATGCTTTTCTACATGCCTAAAAAGAGAGTCATCACCGCATCACAGGTCAAATGGCATCCACAATGCCTCCATCTGCCTCATTATAGGCATCTGCTGCCCGGGGGTTCCGTCTGAATCACGTATTTCAGAGAGTTACACAGAAATCCCAGTGTAAGTGCTCAGCGCAGAGCGCAGGATAAATGTGCACTGAGCGTTACTGTGATCTTTGGGAGGCAGAATGAAAAAGTTAACAGGTGAAGTATTGGTTTTATTTTTTTACGCCGTTCCTCATATAAGTCGTATAAGTGACTAGATGACTTGCATCCCCATATTTCGATAGCTATTATTTTTCCATATTTCCGCTGACAGAGTTATGTGATGGCTTGTTTGTTGTGGGATGAGTTGATGTTTTTATTGGTACCATTTTCAGGCATATGACATTTTCTGATTGCTTTCTATTCCGAATTTTGGGAAACAGAATGGAAAAAAAACAGCAATTCAGGAATTGTTTTGTTTTTCTTATACCGTTCCAAATGTGTTAAAATTGATAAGTTTGTTTTATTCTTCAGGTCAGCACTATTACTGCAATACCACAGTTATATATTTTTTTAATGTTTTAGCGCTTTGATGTAATAAAAACTATTTTATAGAAAAAAACAATTATTTTTGCATCACTTTATTCTGAGAGCTAGAACTTTTCTTTATTTTTCTGCTGATGGAGCTGTATGATGGCTTGTTTTTTGCGGGACAAGATGACGCTTTCAGTGGTACCATGTTTATTAACATTCGTCTTTTTATTCAACTTTTTGTTCGGCGGTATGATGATGTAGCATAATTTTTTGCCTTGTTTTATATTTATTTTTATAATGATGTTCACTGAAGGGGTTAACTAGTGGGACTGTTTTGTAGGGTGGGTCGTGCAGCAATACCTAAT
Source organism: Ranitomeya variabilis (assembly GCF_051348905.1). Classification (NCBI taxonomy): domain Eukaryota; kingdom Metazoa; phylum Chordata; class Amphibia; order Anura; family Dendrobatidae; genus Ranitomeya; species Ranitomeya variabilis. The sequence goes on along the minus strand of NC_135235.1, from coordinate 667,459,082 downwards.
ATGTGTACTTTTATTGTTTATTTTTACTTTTACATAAATAAGCATATTTATTAGATTAATATATATTGTGTTTTAGTTCTTTGTTTTGTAAAAAGATTTTCAAATATTTTTACAGTTTTTATTTACTGTCTTACATTGTTCCAGGATGGGACATCATCCTTACACTGACAGATCACTGAGCTAATACTCTGAACTCTCCATTTCAGGGCATTAGAGCAGCGTCTGACATGCAGGTAGGAGGCATGTCAGCTCATACTCTAAGCAAGAGCTTACAGGCTCTGCTGATGGGAGCACACCGGGATCTCACTGCCTCTGTGATGCCCCATGATGTCGCTGTCACTATTGACAGCAGCATCAGAGGGGTTAAACACCAGTGATTGGTGCTAGCACAGATCGTGGGTGTTGCTGCAGGGTGTCAGGACCGGCGCATAGCAAATGTGGTACCAATATTCAAAAAGGGCTCTAAAAGCGAACCTGGAAATTATAGGCCAGTAAGTCTATCCTCTACTGTTGGTAAAATATTTGAAGGGTTTCTGAAGGATGTTATTCTGGATTATCTCAATGAGAATAACTGTTTAACTCCATATCAGCATGGGTTTATGAGAAATCGCTCCTGTCAAACCAATCTACGGTAATCAGTTTTTATGAAGAGGTAAGCTATAGGCTGGACCACGGTGAGTCATTGCACGTGGTATATCTTGATTTTTTCAAAGCCATGCCACACAAGAGGTTGGTACACAAAATGAGAATGCTGGGTCTGGAGGAAAATGTGTGTAAATGGGTAAGTAACTGGCTTAGTGATAGAAAGCAGAGGGTGGTTATAAATGGTATATTCTCTAACTGGGTCGCTGTGACCAGTGGGGTACCGCAGGGGTCGGTATTGGGACCTGTTCTCTTCAACATAGAACCAAACCTCACAATCCCCATTGGAAAATAAAATCTCTATAGGCACATTAGGCTTTATGGTATACCCGCCTGAAAATACAACTGATATTGACGGTTCATTACAGCTACTTAGCATAAATGATCCTACTCTACCACAAAACACAAATAGGGAGACTATAAAAACTTCCCAAGAAACCCCATTTAAAGGTGGAATATCGTCAAAATATGTGCCCCCAATTTCCCTAGGTAATACCATCGATCTTTTCCAAGATCTAGTAATAAAAGATGTAGAAGCCATTTTTTATCATGCACCGAGTAAAAATTAAATGAATAAAGAACTAATGGCATTAAAAGAGCTAAAAAAAATGGGATGACATAGTGATCAGAAGGGAAGATAAAGGGGGTAATCTAGTGGTCTAAGGGTACCGTCTCACATAACGATTTACCAACGATCACGACCAGCGATACGACCTGGCCGTGATCGTTGGAAAGTCGTTGTGTGGTCGCTGGGGAGCTGTCACACAGACCGCTCTCCAGAGACCAACGATGCCAAGGTCCCGGGTAACCAGGGTAAACATCGGGTTACTAAGCGCAGGGCCGCGCTTAGTAACCCGATGTTTACCGTGGTTACCAGCGTAAAAGTAAAAAAAAAAAACGTACATACTCACATTCTGGTGTCCTTCAGGTCCCTTGCCGTCTGCTTCCCGCTCTGACTGAGTGCCGCCGTAAAGTGAAAGCAGATCACAGCGGCGACGTCACCGCTGTGATCTGCTCTTACTTTCCGGCCGGCAGACAGTCAGAGCGGGAAGCAGACGGCAAGGGACCTGAAAGACACCAGAATGTGAGTATGTACGTTGTTTTTTTTTTACTTTTACGCTGGTAACCACGGTAAACATCGGGTTATTAAGCGCGGCCCTGCGCTTAGTAACCCGATGTTTACCCTGGTTGCAAGCGAACGCATCTGTCACACACAACGATCCAGCGATGACAGCGGGAGATCCAGTGACGAAAGAAAGTTCCAAACGATCTGCTACAACGTACGATTCTCAGCAGGGTCCCTGATCGCAGTAGCGTGTCAGACACTGCGAGATCGTAACTATATCGCTAGAACGTCACGAATCGTGCCGTCGTAGCGATTAAAATGCCACTGTGTGACGGTACCCTTAGACCGTGATTATTACATTGAAGCAGCCCTCATGCAATTAGGAGACTCCGTTACATATTGCCCTCTACCTAATAACCCAACTCAGAAATATAAAATAAAATTAAGAACACTATTAAGAAACTATGTTGAAAAAGGTGTACTAACGAAAAAACGTGCAGAAAGTTTACTACCAGAATTTCCACAATTTCCCCATTGGTATGGTATACCTAAGCTCCACAAATGTATGAAAAGGCCACCAAGTCGTCCAATAATATCTGGCATTAAAGGGCCACTGTCACCCCCTCCAGCCATTATAAACTAAAAGAGCCAGCTTGTGCAGCAGTAATGCTGCATTCTAACAAGGTGGCTCTTTTAGTTTTTGCTTCTGTTATTCCCTCAATAAAGCGTTTTATAATTTGCCCTAAATACCTGTCTTTGTACCTGGAGGCAGGTCTGAAGCCTCCTCTGTGAAGCTCCCAACTGCCGTCACTCATCTCTTCTGGGGCGATGGTCGCCGCCCCCTTCGCGCTGTTCTTCTTAAATCCGGCGCCTGCGCTGTGCGTGCCTGCCTGGGGCAGGCGCAGTGTTCATTGGCCATCATAGCAACTGATGCCGGGTGCCTGACTGCGCCTGTGCGGGCAGTGCGGCCACCCTGTTGCTGAATCCCCACACTGTGTTATGCATTATGCACAGTGCGGGGTTGGGATTTCTGGGCATGCGCACTGCGCTGTTCAGACACTCCCCCGGTCCCCCGCCTTCCAGGGTAGCCCGAATATACAGGTTTCCTTGCCGACATTTGGAATAGCCACAAAGAACAACGCTGAAAGGCGGGGGACCTGGGGAGCGTCAGACAAGCGCAGTGCGCATGTCCAGGAATCCCAGCCCCGCACTGTGCATAATGCATAACACAATGCGGGGCGGGGATTCAGCAACAGGGTGGCCGCACTGCCCGCACAGGCGCAGTCAGGCACCCGGCATCAGTTGCTATGACGGCCAATGAACACTGCGCCTGCTCCAGGCAGGCACGCACAGCGCAGGCGCTGGATTTAAGAAGAACAGCGCGCAGGGGGCGGTGACCATCGCCCCAGAAGAGATGAGTGACGGCAGTTGGGAGCTTCACAGAGGAGGCTTCGGACCGCCTCCAGGTACAAAGATAGGTATTTAGGGAAAATTATAAAACACTTTATTGAGGGAATAACAGAAGCAAAAACTAAAAGAGCCACCTTGTTAGACTGCAGCATTACTGCTGCACAAGGTGGCTCTTTTAGTTTATAACGGCTGGAGGGGGGTGACAGTGGCCCTTTAATTCTTTAACAAAAGTGTTATCCCAATATATAGATTGGTTATTAAAACCATTATTACCAACAATTCCATCTGATATTAGAGATTCTGGAGACCTTGTTTTAGCCTTAAAAGATATAGACTGGCAAAGTACATTTTCACTAAGGCTGGTTTCACACTTGCGTTTTTGTCTGCAGCGTTTTTTGCACAAAAAACGCATGCGTTTTTCCCCTATATTTAACATTGAAAACGCATGCGTTTTTTTGCACATGCGTTTGGTCGCGTTTTCAAACGCATGCGTTTTTTGTCTGCATGCGTTCATTTTCAAAAATGCTACCTGCAGTATTTTCTTGCGCGTTTTTTTGCCGCGAAAAAACGCATGCGTTTTTTCGCGGCAAAAAAATGCATTGCTGTCTATGTAAACGCATGCGTTTTTAAGCACATGCGTTTGTTTGCGCTAAAAACGCATGCGTTTTTATAGAAAAAAAACAGAAAACACACTGAAAAGCCACCCACCACCATCAAGGTGATAAAGGGATCCAAACCCTAACCCTAATCTACCCCTAACCTCACCCCTAACCGTTTAATGAACATTTTCTGACAGTCATATTGCCACGTATTTAAGTACCACGTATCACGTATTTCAGTGCCACGTATGCCACGTGCCACGTATTTAAGTGCCACGTGCCACATATTTAAGTGCCACGTGCCACGTATTAAAGTGCCACGTGCCACGTATTTAAGTGCCACGTATTTAAGTACCACATATTTAAGTGCCACGTGCCACGTATTTAAGTGCCATGTGCCACGTATTTAAGTGCCACGTGCCACGTATTTAAGTGCCACGTATTTAAGTACCACGTATTTCAGTTGCACGTATTTCAGTGCCACGTATTTCAGTCACGTTTAGGGTTAGGGTTAGGGGTAGGGTTAGGGTTTTCTTGTTTTTTCTTGTGTTTTCTTGTGTTTTTCTATAAAAACGCATGCGTCTAAAAAACGCATGCGTTTTACCGCGTTTACATGCGTTTTTCACACATGCGTGTTTTTTTTAAACGCATGCAGATAAAAACGCAAGTGTGAAACCAGCCTAACATCAATCGATGTAGTAAATCTTTATACTCGTATCCCGAAAGATAAAGGCTTGAAAGCTATTCAGAAAGTTCTACAAAATATGAACACAGAGATGGGGTTAACATCGTTTATTTTGGAGGGTTTAGAATTTATTTTATCTCACAATGCCTTTAAGTTCATGGATAAATGGTATGAACAAAGAGTCGGAACTGCGATGGGTACGCCCACCGCTTGTACATATGCTAATTTATTTCTAGCAATCTTCGAAGAAACATACATCAATAATACAGCTAATCCATTTCTGAAGCATATTCGCTCTTACGTTAGATTTGTAGACGATATTCTGATAATTTGGGACGGGGAAAAGACAGAATTGAATAACTTTGTGGAATATTTGAATGTAACTAATACAGAAAATATGTTATTCACATCTTGCTATGGGGCTGATAGCTTAGAATATCTAGATGTAAAAATAGAGATCGTAGAAGAAGAAATCATCACTAAGGTATACAAGAAACCAACAGCAACTAATAATTTACTGCATTTCAATAGTGCGCATCCGTTGCATACCAAGAAGGGGTTGCCTTACAGTCAGATGGTAAGATTATGTAAGATCAATAATAATAATGAAACTTTTAATGAACAAGTGAATGATTTAAAACAGCGATTTAGAAAAAGAGGCTATCCCTCACAATTATTAGAGGAAGTGGAAAATCGGATTAAGAAACATACACAGAAGAAATTCCAAAAAAGGGGGAATGCTGAGGAAGAGCGATTTTCCTTCTGTTTCAAACATAGTAATTTGGACAATATCATACACTCGTCGATTCGTAAGAACTGGCATGTTCTGCAGACAGATAAAGATCTAGCAGATACATACGCCAGGACTCCGAGATTTGCATATAAACGTGCTCAAAATCTATCAGATGTATTGGTACACAATAGGATATTGTCACCTAAAAATACTAGTTGGATAAACAGCAATACTCCAAGAGGAAACCATAAGTGCGGCAATTGTAAATTCTGCCATTTGCACATAACAAATAACCCCTTACAGCTCAGTTCAATCACATACATGGTTCGGGATTTCATTTTCTGTAAAAGTAAATTTGTAGTTTATGTTTTATTTTGTCCTTGCTTATACTTTTGTATCGGCAAAACAATAAGACCATTAGTTACCAGATTTAAAGAACATTATAAATCGATAAACGCAGGTAAAGGATGTTTGAGGCTAATACAGCATATGAAAGAGAAACATAATTCAGATCCAGAGCTCTTAAGGTTTTCTGGTTTGGAAATAGTAAAATATCCTCCGCAAGGAGGTGATCACAATAGACTATTGATGCAAAAAGAAGCCAGATGGATACTGAATGCTAACGCACAAGGTCCCGCTGGTTTAAATGACAGATTAGATATGTCGGTTTTCCTATAAACACAGCTAACGCTATAAATCGTGCCAAAAAGTTTCAAAAGGTCGCCTAAAGTTACATGTCTGTTTGTGATTTATGATTACTTGTTTTTAATGCACTTTCACGCTTGTTTTATCGATTTGTTACTATATATCTATGCATATAAGTCTAAATCCCCTGTAAAAGGAAATGACGAACAGTAATCAATCACCTGGACCCTTCGAAGCACACTTTGTGCGAAACGGCCGTCGTCCACCTTCTCTCCCAGCACCCTCCTGTATGCCTGATGTATTACATGGACACGTAACAACTTTTTCATGTCGGTCCAAATAAAAACAGCACGATTTCACAAGCAAAAAGGGTGAGTGCCGCAACTCTTTCTACTATTTGTTTATCATATTTATTAATGATCTGGTAGAAGGTTTACACAGTAAAATAACAATATTTGCAGATGACACAAAACTATGTAAAGCAGTCAATACAAGAGATGATAGTATTCTGCTACAGATGGATCTGGATAAGATGGAAACTTGGGCGGAAAGGTGGCAGATGAGGTTTAGCAATGATAAATGTAAGGTTATACACATGGGAAGAAGAAATCAATATCACCATTACACACTGAACGGGAAACCACTGGGCAAATCTGACATGGAGAAGGACTTGGGGATCCTAGTTAATGATAAACTTACCTGGAGCAGCCAGTGCCAGGCAGCAGCTGCCAAGGCAAACAGGATCATGGGGTGCATTAAAAGAGGTCTGGATACACATGATGAGAGCATTATACTGCCTCTGTACAAATCCCTGGTTAGACCGCACATGGACTACTGTGTACAGTTTTGGGCGGCAGTGCTCAGGAAGGATATAATGGAGCGAGTACAAAGTAGGGCAACAAAAGTAATAAAGGGGATGAGGGACCTACAATACCCAGAGAGATTAGCAAAATTAGGATTATTTAGTCTGGAAAAAAGACGACTGAGGGGCGATCTAATAACCATATATAAGTATATAAGGGGACAATACAAATATCTCTCCAAGGATCTGTTTATACCAAGGAAGGTGACGGTCACAAGGGGGCGCTCTCAGCGTCTGGAGGAGAGAAGGTTTTTCCACCAACATAGAAGAGGATTCTTTATTGTTAGGGCAGTGAGAATCTGGAATTCCTTGCCTGAGGAGGTGGTGATGGTGAACTTAGTCAAGGGGTTCAAGAGAGGCCTGGATGTCTTCCTGGAGCGTAACAATATTGTATCTTACAGTTATTAGGTTCTTTAGAATATAGGCTGAACTGGTTGGGCAAATGTCTTTTTTCGGCCTTGCTAACTGTGTTACTATGTCAGCTCTCACATAGAACTGACACCCGCATTTGATAGAGGTGGTACTCAGTGTGAGCCTGCATGATCATCACGCTGTATATATACGGGAATTTGTGGGAATGCATGTCAAGAATGGGTTATCTTTATATTTTGATTATACTTATATGGATGTGAGAATACAAAAATATGCTTAGTTTTTATTTCTTGAGTTCTCACAGGGATAAAATGGTTTATTCAATTTTTTGTATTTTTAGATATTTTTCTTTTTTTAAACCAACTTTATTGAACAGCAAACAAAGAGTACAAAAATGTTTCAAAAGCATCAGAAATGATCTGACAAATAGTTTTACAGTACTTTAAACATTAGACAGTCAAGAATCACATATTTATACACAACACAGCACAGAACTGTCATTATGGGAGAGTGATAAGTGATAAACAGTTGTGTCCATAAATATTGGAAAGTTCCTAGATTAGGAGTGAATGTTTTGTTGTCCTCTGATTGGGGTCTGGTTCTGTTATGATGACCCCACATGGTCTGAAGTGCAAATTCCTTCATTGATGTAAAATTGGGGTCATCATAACAGAACCAGACCCCAATCAGAGGACAACAAAACATTCACTCCTAATCTAGGAACTTTCCAATATTTATGGACACAACTGTTTATCACTTATCACTCTCCCATAATGACAGTTCTGTGCTGTGTTGTGTATAAATATGTGATTCTTCAGAATTTGTTTTAGTCTGTGCCTGATGAAGAGACCTGAGTAGTCTCGAAAGCTTGCAATTTGTTACCATCTTTTCAGTTAGCCATTAAAAGGTATCAACCACTGAGGACTCTCAATTCTAAATATTTTTCTATTCATTGCCTAAGGCCGGTTTCACACGTCAGTGGCTCCGGTACGTGAGGTGACAGTTTCCTCCCGTACCGGAGACACTGACACACGTAGACCCATAAAAATCAATGCATCTGTTCAGATGTCATTGATTTTGTGCGGACCGTGTGCGGACCGTGTCTCCGTGTGCCAAACACGGAGACATGTCAGTGTTCGTGGGAGCGCACGGATTACACGGACCCAATAGAGTCAATGGGTCCGTGTAAAACACGCACCTCACACGGACATTCTCCGTCTGGGGTCCGTGTGGCGTGCCGGAGACAGCGCTACAGTAAGCGCTGTCCCCCCCACATGGTGCTGAAGCCGCCATTCATATGTTCCCTGTAGCACCGTTTGCTACAGAGAAAATATGAATGATAGTGTTTAAACTAAAGATCCATGTGTCCGCCGCCCCCCCACCCCCTGTGCGCCCCCCCCGCTGGTCAGAAAATACTTATCCGGGTCCCCCGTCGGCTGTCGCTCCTTCCTGGTCTGGCCGCGCCTCCTACTGTATGCGGCCGATTACACTCATGAATATGTGGCTCCACCTCCAATAGGGGCGGAGCCGCCTATTCATGAGTGTAAATGAGCGGCCCCACGTGACCGCATACAGTAAGCCGCGGCCAGACCAGGAAGGAGCGACTGCCGACGGGGGATCCGGGTGAGTATTTTCTGACCAGCGGGGGGGCGCACAGGGGGTGGGGGGGCGGCGGACACATGGATCTTTATTTTAAACACTATTCTTCATATTTTCCCTGCAGCAAACGTTGCTGCAGGGATGATATGAATCGCAGCTTCAGCACCATGCAGAGTGGGTACCACACGCTCCGTGTGGTACCCACTCGCCATACGGGCGGCACACGTGTGCCGCAGGTATGGCCTCCGTGAGTTCCCAGGCACACGGACACGGATAACTCCGGTACCGATTTATTCCGGTACCGGAATTATCTGGACGTGTGGGACAGCCCTAACACGGTAGCAAGATATATATCTTTCCTATAATGTCTGGGCATTAATAAAAGAAGACCATGTAAGTAAAAAACGTTCAGTGCATTTCTCTTTATTCAATATGGACGCTATCCAGTCCATCTTGAAGAGATCGGCTTTTTAGATATTATTTAATCTGTTTAGGTACCGGAACCTGTAATCATCTGATCATAATGTGCTGCAGTCCCCAGTGTTATCGAGTGTAGTGAGTTCCACCTGTAACTGGGTGTTAGCAGGACCAAGCTGGCAGCCGTGGGGGCCATCAGCAGAGTCCGGGTGTCAGTGAGTAGAGCTGGCCAAATTGAATTCTACATGAATTTTACAAAAATCCGTATTCTCCAACACACACGGCTCTGCACACCTCGTACACACATGGCTCCACTCCGTACACCTCATACACACACGGCTCTGCACACCTCGTACACACACGGCTCCACTCCGTACACCTCGTACACACACGGCTCCGCTCCGTACACCTCATACACACACGGCTCCACTCCGTACACCTCGTACACACACGGCTCCGCTCCGTACACCCCCTACACACACGGCTCTGTACACCTCGTACACACACGGCTCCACTCCGTACACCTCATACACACGCGGCTCTGCTCCGTACACCCCGTACACACGCGGCTCCGCTCCGTACACATCGTACACACACGGCTCCGCTCCGTACACCTCGTACACACACGGCTCCGCTCCATACACCTCGTACACACACGGCTCCGCTCCATACGCCTCGCACACACACGTCTCTGCTACATCCACCCTGTAAACCCCTCCTGACCCCACACATAAACTTCCCCTCATCCAGCACCATGACAACCAGCACAGCACTCAGCAGAGTCCTGCATCCACTGAGGCCCCTGATCATCTGACCCCTGACTCCTCCCCTCCTGTGACCTCATCACAGGTCCTGAACAGCCATATATGTGGAGTGCGGCTCTGCAGGTGGAGGTAGGTGCTGGAGATTCCCCATTACTGGGCGGGGGCAGGGGGCAGTAACCCCTCCATTCCCGGAGATAGTGCCCCCAGCTCTGCCATGTGTATATGTACAGTAATAGAACGCTGGCTGTGCTCATGTATACAGGGGAGGGCTCTGGTTTGGGGACAGATGTCGCTAGGGAGATTTCTATATTTTTATAGATTTTATAATGATAGATATCTGGAGAAATGTAATTTATTTTCCTCATTTCCACTGTAATATTTACCTTGTAGAGTGACAAATGTCCTTTTCTCCACAGACTGTACATGGATGGCGTCTCCACGCCGATAACCTATAAATGGTGTCGTAACCCGCGCCATGAACGCTGTGAAATAAACTATTAACCCTTTTCCTCCGTCGCCAATTTTCATTTTTTTTTCTATTTTATTTTTCCAAAAGCCAGAACATTTTTTTTTTTTTTTTTTTTTTGCACAGACTTTGATGTACGAGGGCTCGTTTTTTTTACAGGTTGTAGTTTTGAAAGACACCGTCCATTTTCCCATATAGTGAAAGGGAAAATTGTTAAAAAAACAAACAAAAAACAATTCCAAGTGCAGTGATACGGTGAAAAAAACACATTTTGCATATTGTAGTTTTTTTGGTTTTCTTTATGGCACTGATTGTGCAGTAAAAAAAATCCCTGAAAACCTGATTCACTGGGTCAGTCCAGTTATGGAGATACCGGATGTGTAGGTTTTTTTTAAATTATTTTGGTACATTTTTAAGAAAAAAAAATGTTGGTTTCCGAGACCCATAACTTTTTATATTACCGTCTGTGGGGGTCTGTTTTCTGCATAGTAACCTGATGTTTCTACCATTTTGGAGTACATACTATGTTTTGATCTCTTCTTATTACATTTTTTTTGCATGATTGCTTCAACTGAAAAACTTAAATTCTGGTGTTTTAATTTTTTTTGCCATTACGCCATTCACCAAGGTGAGCACCCTCGGAACTCAGTGCAATCCCAAGCACCCTAGGCCAACTCTAATAACGAGCGCTTACGCTCATCGCTAATAGTGATAATTACAGTTCCGTATGATGCCCAGACACAAGCACGGGGTGTGCAGTCATCCCCCAGCTGTCATACCTATCGGCTCCTGCGATCGTGCTCCCAAACGAACGTCCAGGCTGGAGAGCTGCATTAAAATGCTGCTGTGTTGGAGGAGAAAAAAACATGACAAGCACAAGGGAAGGCTTTCAGCAGGCTCAAGGCAGGCTCACCTACCACTTGGGCCAAATCGTGCCACTTAGATGCCACTGTCAATGACTGACAGCAGCATTTAAGAGGTTATTGGCTGTCGTGCCAATCACCACTGTTAGAGGCTGATGACAGCTATTAGATTTTTTGTCTTGCTGCCTTTCTTTATATTTTGTTGCCTTTTTTTTTTTTTGCAAATGTTTTCTACATATCTATATTTTTCACATAATTTGTCCCCCATAAGGGTATGTGCACATATTGCGGATTTTGCTGCGGGTCCGCAGCAGTTTCCCATGCGTTTACAGTATAATGTAAACCTATGGGAAACGAAATCTGCAGTGCACATGCTGCGGAAAAAAACACGCGGAAACGCAGCTGTTTACATTCCGCAGCATGTCAATTCTTTGTGCGGACTCCGCTGCGGGTTTACACCAGCTCCAATAGAAAACTGCAGGTGAAAACCTGCGCCGGAATCCGCAATAGAAACTGCGATAAATCCGCAGTAAGAACCGCAGCCGTTTTGCACTGCGGATTTATCAAATCCGCTGCGGAAAATTCCGCAATGGAATCCGCAGCGTGTGCACATGGCCTAAAAGATTTCTGGGAAACCTTTTTTTTTCTCTTCTTTTTTTCCCCCACTATATCTGGGACATCCATAGGAGGCTCAGTTAGGGTATGTGTCCACGTTCAGGATTGCATCAGGATTTGGTCAGGATTTTCCATCAGTATTTGTAAGCCAAAACCAGGAGTGGGTGATAAATGCAGAAGTGGTGCATATGTTTCTATTATACTTTTCCTCTAATTGTTCCACTCCTGGTTTTGGTTACAAATACTGATGAAAAATCCTGACCAAATCCTGAACGTGGACACATACCCTTAGGTATAAACCAGGAGTGGAACAATTAGAGGAAAAGTATAATAGAAACGCATGCACCAATTCTGCATTTATCACCCACTCCTGGTTTTGGCTTACAAATACTGATGAAAAATCCTGACCAAATCCTGATGCAATCCTGAACGTGGACACATACCCTTACAGGGGAAATAAAACAATTGGCTAAGAGTCACTGGCAGAGCTTAACTGGATTTGCTAGCTAGAACCAAACAGCTCTGCTGTAGCAGGAGAGACCCAAAGATCATGGGATCATCAGGTCCTAGTTTTAAACCATAAAAGTAAATAGATTTAGTATCACTGTAATCATATTGACCAACAGAATTGAACGTTTCTCCTTGAAGAGAGTTACAAGCCGGCCTGACATGTCAGAGTGAGAAGACTTATAAGCCATGCATGCTCCATATGCAAAGTGTCTTTTCAGAGAGGAAGAAGACTAGAACTCTAGCTCTGAAGAGACAATTTGCATATTTAATTTCCCAGAGGAGTGTGCATGGCTTATAAGTCTCCTTATTCTGACATGTCAGACTTGGCTTTTTACTCTTCACAACCCCTTAGAACCCCTCACCTTAGCCAAATGAAATCTCATACTTTGCCTTTCATCAGTGCATCACCCCGAAACGCCGTGTCTCCAGATTGAGATTCTAATATAAATAAATAGATAGTGGCGCTTGTATATGTAAACTGAGCCAGCTGCAAATAGGACACAAATTAGTCTAGGAGTAAAATCTACAATGATAATTAAAATTCATATTTTTAGGGGCAAAACATTAACAATGCAGTGACATGACAAGAATCTGCATAACTAATCGTATGCTGAGTAGTTGCAATTCAAATTTATGTATGAGATTGCCAAGATGATTGTCTTTGAAATGATCACGATCAAAGCAGTAGTGGATGATGAGATATGGGGCCTGAAAGTCAAAGTTCAAAACATTGTTACCCTTTTGCTCATCACTGTATCTCTTCATGTGTTTCCTCTTTTAATCTTCAGCAATTCAATACTGACATGAGATTCTTTATGATGTTACATCGTTATCTTTGTCCAATTTAGGTGCCTATAGTATCGAATCCTCTCAGTGGAGATCTTCTATATAAAAGAATCTTCCTGATTGACCCGTCAATGATGGATAGGGACAGGGATAAGATGGCGGAGAGGATAATACACCTCACCCTAGAGATCCTCTTCCGACTTACTGGAGAGGTGAGAGATTCTGATGACATCACATTACATCATTCTTATCTATGGGAATAACAGATGGACAGAACTGGAGAGGTGAGGACTCTGGAAATGTCTATAGTGAGATTCATTAATGTGTCTCTCCATAACTAGGATTACACAGTAGTGAAGAAGACCTCTAGTGAGCGCTGTCAGGACCCTGTGTCTGAGGGATGGAGAAGACCCCTGAACCCAATCATGGGGCCTCCACCTCAACCCCTGATACATGAGGACATCAATGACCAGAAGATCCTAGAACTCACCTACAAGATGATTGAGCTGCTGACTGGAGAGGTGACACTGCTGGGACATTATACAGTAACGCTATGACGGTATCGGGGAGATGACAATAACGTTTTATATGTCAGGTTCCTATAAGGTGTCAGGATGTCACCATCTATTTCTCCATGGAGGAGTGGGAGTATTTAGAAGGACACAGAGATCTGTACAAGGACGTTATGATGGCAGTTTCCCAGCCCCTCACATCACCAGGTAATAGACAGGACTAAATACACACGGCCTATAATTACCTGTATGTAAAGAATGAATTCAGTCCCTGTATGTGTTTCCTCCAGTTCTATCCAGTAACATGAAAACACCAGAGAGATGTCCCCATCATCTTCCACAGGACTGTAATCAAGAAGATCCCAATGTTCCTCAGGCTCATCAGGTAGATGGAGAGAAGGCGTCATGAGATCTCCCCTATGATGTGTAGGCAGCTGTGAAGGTCTTGTGTTCAGTCTTGTTTTATCCACCAGTATTATATGTTTTATACTTGTGTAATGAGTACGGTGGAGATGGCAGGATTAGAGCTGATCATAGATGGGACTTCTCCATCTGTCTGTGACTTTTACAATATTTCTTTCAGGGTGAAGATCTGACCCATATTAATACTACAGGGATATATGTGAGGCGTGAGGAGTGGTGTAAACTGGAGACTCCTACAGATAACCGCCCAGGTGAGTAGTAACCACTAAATGCAGAGAAGTCCCAGATTTTCCCTTTACTTCTACAATTATACCTTCTATTTTTAAAGGTTTGTTCACAGGTTTGTTTGTGTGGATTAACCCAAAGTTTCAATAGGCATTCATTGAAATGCAGGTTTGTTTCCCGCTACCAAAAAAATACAGGAACAACATTCTGTTTCGACAGTATAGTCATATGATTGCTACAGCCAATCATTGGTCACAGCACAGCAGAGAAGCAGTGGTCACCGCTGCTGTCAGTGGTTGACTGGAGAGATGACCTGCCTGGTGGGTTGTAAGACTAAGTACAGAGAGCATCAGGGTACCAGGGGTGCTTTGGAAAAGAAATGGTGGGGGTGTGTGTAATGTAAGTATGTTTCATTATTTTACGTTATATATCATGCTTGGGAAAAAAAAGGAGTGTTCAACCACTTTAATATTCTCAAGATTTTTCCTCTAAACCATAATTTTTCAAGTCCTCAAGATAATAGTTTTCCTCTCTGTCTCTTACATCCAAATTTTTTCTTTGATTTTCAAAAGGAATCCAAGGTAACATAGGCACTTCTAGAGAGTTGATTGAGAATCAGTTGCTTAAGAAAAAAATTAGTGAACTGCAAATATGGTGGAAGCTCATCGGATTGATCTTCTTTACAGTCATATAGGGATCCATAAATCTCGGAGTTACTTTGCAACTAGGATTCATGACTGTCTTGAGAAAGGCTAGACATTAATTCTACGCATTAAATAAGGAACAGGATTGTATTTCTTATCAGTAAGTCAAATAAACTTGGAAATTGCTGTATTAAAATGTTCTTTGTATCCTACTGGAGTAGAAGAAAGTTGAGGACAAACCGCTGTCGGTACTTGCGCTGTTTAGACAACATACAAAATAATGCCGTGCATAAACTATAGAAATGGTGATGCTTTAGTGTCATTTTTGTAGGAGAACCCATAGAAATGACTTTATCCAGTTCTCGCATTGCAAAGGAACTAAACTTCGAAGAAAGTTCTCCAAAATACTATTGACTCATTTAATTTGCCTTTGAATTCAAAATGCTAGGCCAAAGTTAAATATGACTAGTAATGATGATAATGAACTAAGAACTAGTCTGTTGGGAGAATTTGTCATTCAATTTCACATTTTCATCTGCAAGGAAAAATTGTACATATCAAAGTAGCAGACCAGGATGGAACAGCAAACATTTTGGCTATCCAAGCCAAGAGCCGATGTGACTGATAGGTTTAGACAATCATCGGGTGACCAATCTCCTTCATTAGGTGTCTTTTATATAGAAGAATCCTCAGGTCAAAGTTTTCCCTTTCTTTTTCTGTTGTGGGACAGAAAAGTCTGACACAAAGAGTATTTTCACTACCAAGCAGAAAGGCTTAGAGGGATTAGGCGGAGACAGAAGACAAGGTCAGTTTTTGCTCTAGAAAAGCTTTTTTTTTCAGTTCTTTGAATTGACACTTTTCTTTGTTACTTTTCTTCGTTGGGAACCATCTAATAGAAGAAATGGGGGTAAAATTGAAAATAATAATTAGCAAATCCTGGGAAACATTGTATTACCTGTATACCATCCTGTGGACCAAGGCCCTTATATTATTATAAAACATAATAGCATTAATTATAGTAAATTATTTTTATCAAATTGAAAGATAATAAAATCAGTTTTATTTCCGGCAGATGACTTAACCAGAAGCTCAGAAGCACATCTGATGTTTTCAGAATTTAAAGCAGAAGATCATGATATCACACCATGTACATCTTGTGATGAGCATACCATTATCCCAGATGTATTTTCAGACATTTACAGCAATGAACTTTCATCCGATCCTTTTCAACAGGTCCTATCGTGTGATTCATCATGGACTTATATGCAAAATAAAACTTACAGAATAGATGCTGAACATCAAAAAGCTCATACAGAGGAGAATACATTTTCATGTTCAGAATGTGGAAAATATTTCAAGTATAAATCAGTTTTAGCTATACATCAGAGAACTCATACAGGGGAGAAGCCATTTTCATGTTCAGAATGTGGGAAATGTTATGGCATTAAATCGGGTCTTGTTAGGCATCAGAGAACTCACACTGGAGAAAAACCATTTTACTGTTCCCAATGTGGGAAATATTTTAGCCACAAATCACATCTTCTTCAGCATCAAAAAATTCATACAGAGGAGAAGCCATTTTCATGTTCAGAATGTGGGAAATGTTTTAAGTGGAAAGCCGACTTACTTACACATGTGAGAGTTCATACTGGTGAGAAGCCATATACTTGTTTGGAATGTGGGAAATGTTTTAACTATCAATCGTATCTTCTTACTCATCAGAAAATTCACACAGGGGAGAAGCCATTTTCTTGTTTAGAATGTGGGAAATGTTTTAACCGTAAATCATCTTTTCTTACACATCAAAGAATTCACACAGGGGAGAAACCATATAGTTGTTTGGAATGTGGGAAATGTTTTAACCATAAATCATATTTTCTTACCCATCAAAGAATTCACACAGGGGAGAAACCATTTTCTTGTTTAGAATGTGGAAAATGTTTTAACCGTAAATCATATCTTCTTACACATCAGAGATATCACACAGGGGAGAAGCCATTTTCATGTTCAGAATGTGGGAAATATTTTACAGAGAAAGGCCAAATGATTAGACACCAGAGAATTCATGCAGTGGAGAAGCCATTTTCATGTCCAGAATGTGGGAAATGTTTTAGCCATAATTCATATCTTCTTACACATTTGGGAACTCACACAGGAGAGAAGCCATATTCATGTACAGAATGTGGGAAACGTTTTATGGTTAAATCAACACTTCTTAGACATCAGAGAAGTCACAAAAAGGAGAGACCATTTTCATGTTCAGAATGTGGGAAGTGTTTTACCGCAAAATCAAGTCTTGTTACACATCAGAAAAGTCATACAGGTGTGAAGCCTTTTTCATGTTCAGACTGTGGGAAATATTTTACCCTCAAATCACATCTTCTTCAACATCAAAGAATTCACACAGGAGAGTAGCAGTTTACTTGGTTTGTCTAAATCATTTTATCGACAATTTGTACAAGGAAAAGAAAGTAAACGCACAAGTCTAAATCTACTAAAGACATAGAAACCAACAATGAATGATCGAATCTTCTAAACCTTTTCTGAAACCATTGACCAGCTACTGAGGTAGACTATTCTATAGGTTTATAGTTATCATAGTATTGAAGACTTGTCTCCTCTGGAGATTTAAGTGTTTCCTTCTCCAAATGGAGGGAATGCTCCCTTGTCTTTTCAATGGGTTTTAAAATGGATCAACTTCTTGCTATTTTTTTGCATGGGCCACCCTTAGATGTCTTCTCACGACTTATTAAATGTAAATATATTTATTTTCTCATAATTAAGATCCTCCATGGCACTTATCAGTTTTATGATTCTTCTTTGTACTTTTTGTAACTCTAGGGCATCCTTTCTATGAACTGATGCCCAGAACTGAATTGAATATTCTAGATGTAATTGCACTAATGGTTTTTAATGTGGCAATATTATGTCTCTGTCCCGTGAGTCCATGCCTCGTTTAATACATGACAATATCCTGCTGGCCTTGGAAGTATCTGTTTGACATTGCATGCTGTTATTTAGACTGATCCACCAGTACACCCCGAATCTTGTCTTCATGTGACTCTCCTAGTTTTACTGTCCCCTATATAAGTTGAATACTTGTAAACCCAGCAGTCAACCTTGAGGTATAACAACTATAGCAGAGGCCCACTCAGAGTAACAATTATTTATCATAAGAATCTGGATTTGGTCTTTTAAGCATGTTTTCTTTCCAATTACAAATTATATTTTCTGAACCTAGTAACCTGCATTTACTCATTTGTCACCTACGAGAGACAATGTCAAACATTTTCCTGCAATGGATGTTAATCTTACTGGTCTATAATTACCATGGGAAAACGCCCTTTTTGGAAAAGTTATATGTTTAATATTTACAATGTTACATACCTGAAATTTGATTTCTATTTTCTTTTTAAAAATTGGTAATCCAGTAGCCTTTTACCAGTTCTTAGACATTTTACTGGTCAGTAGAGAGTCTCCAAAAAATTTATGAACAGGGGCACAGTAATAACTGAGTCGCATTCTTTAAAACTCTTTTGGATCGAACCCCTCTGGTCTGGGGCTCTTGTTTACCTTGATTTTATTTAGTTTAGCTTGGACCACATTTAGACTCAGCCAATTTAGTATAGTAGTTGATGTATTCAGAGCAATAACTTTGCCTACATCAGACACTCTTGTAAGCAAAAAGAAAACTTAAACTTTGGATCCTAGATTTTCAAAGAAATTTAAAAGATATTTTAAATTACTGTAGGGCTATCTTCACACAAAGATTCTTTAGGAATTTCTATAGTGGGTATTCTCTATAACCCTAAAAAAAACACTTGAGGTGGTATTCTCTAATAGAGTTGAGCGAATGATCGGAATCGGTCACCAAATCTGAATTTGCCATATTGGTAACCTCTTTGTGCTGAATTTATGTTTGATAATTGGTTCCGAACACGTTTGTTCATTTCTACTCCCATTGACTGTAATAAAGTTCTGTTCTGTTTGGCGAATATCACAAAAACTATTCACTGCCGACTGTAATCGGAACCAAATTTTGAAAAAATTTGCTCTAACAATCCAAAAAAGGATAACCGAGAGGGTTGAACTCTCCATTTCCTGATGCTTAAATTGTAGAAAATGTTGGTTGTATCCATGGCGAGGAGTGATCAGATACAAGACATGGTAAATACTCTAGTGCAGAGGTAATAATATATCTCAGGAGATCAAAATGCATAGTCAAAACTGGTGAGGGTACTTCTATGGGGAGAGTGGTAAAAAGATCACATCTTTACTAAAAAGAAAAATGTTATATTTGTTAAAGATGCATGCACTGCTCAATGAGAAGGCTAGAATGGGGTTTTCCCACATTCAAAAAATAAAGTCCATTGTTTCCTATGTGTAAAGTTTAAATGTCCAAATGCATGTAATGCTTTTCACTAGTTACCCCACAAAGTTCATTGTTGTTGGGTGTTTTTACCTACTTACTACTGGTTATGTCCACCATTAGGTTTGAAGATGTTGGTTGGGCAAGTGCAGTGAGAGCCAAAATGCTTTTATAACAGGTGTATTGTTGGTCCTTTGTCACTGTATGGCGTGAGCATGGGCAATGCTATTTATACACTGCCTTGCTCAGCAGGTCCTTAGAAGGGTATTACTCTGGTCTTCTAACATGTGAGGAAGGAATAACGGTGATCCACTACCACCACGCTGGGATTCACCATCTATATTGTTTCTATAGCACATTGAAGAACCAGTGCCAGGGGAAAACAGTAAAATGAGGAGCACTTCAGAGTGCAGGCTCATGGGTATACCCTTTTAATAAACTACTATTAAAAATGGTTGATTTTTGGAAGTTCTTACTTGGTATATGATGTGTATGGAGCTGTTTATCTACGATGTGTACGGAGCTGAGCTATTCTTGTACTGATTATATGGAGAGGAGCTATGCATATATGATGTGTAAGGTAAATGAAATGCAAAAGCGCAATAGGGTCTTAACCAAGTAACCCAAAGGAAAGAAAGAGGTAGTTGCCATCAACTTATAGGATTGTGTGTGACACAATCACTAATAAAACTGTAGTCCACATGTTACAGCTTCCATACAGTATCAGAAAAAAATGCCAGGGTAATGGAAACATTCTGTGTGGTTGTCCTAAAGAAGAAGTCGGTGTGACTCTGAAACGCGTTAACAATAAACCAGCATTTTATACCCGATCGTGGATGTAATTTTTCCAGTAAGCGCAGAATACTTCCATTACCCTCAGAGTATTTTTTTTTGTGTAAGGAGTAGAGCTCTGCATGTACAGAGTGGAGTTGTGTGTGTATAATGTGAACACAGTTGAGCTGAATGTGAACGATGTGAATGGAATGGAGCTGTGCATGTACGAACCGAGTGGAGCTGTGTTTGTATGGAAAAGACTTGTATATGTACGAAGCGGAGCAGTGCATATGATATGTACAGAGTGGAGCTGTGCATGTATTATGTGTTCGGTTCGGAGCTACGTACTATTATCACGTTGTTATATATGATGTATTGAAAGCTATATATTATCTGGTTGTGATTCTATCCAGTAAACTAAAGCCCCAATTCATAAAAACGATTATGCCAGAACTCTGGCATAAATCATTTGAAGAAGTCACTGATTTTTTGTTCAAAACAAGTGTTACGCAACAATGTTGTGACTTTTGGCATTGTCATGCTAGTTTTGACTAGTTTCACCAAAATGAGCAAAGTTCGGGTAGGCGCAACGCCAAAGCTTGTCTTAATTCATGATGACCTGTTGTGATGTTCCTCACTACAGAAATTTTATTCCTGTCCCCGACCGGAATAATATTGGTGTAGAGGCTTTTATCAGACGCTCCTGATTTATTAAGAGGCTTCTTAATGAATCAGGTGCATGTGACTTCAACACGCCCTTTCAAGACAGGCATCAATCTTGATGACTCAGGGCCATCACGAGTGAGATGTATATCATTTTATCAAAGAAAAACTGTCTTTGTAGTTTTCATTTTGTATTCCTCCTTGAAAAATGAAAGTGCGGTGATTGGTTGCTCTGGCAAACAAAGATATTTTTGTGTTTTTTTCTTTTATCCAGTTTTCAGAAGTCTACCTCATTGTGTATCAGAACTTCTACCTCTATTGACCTCTTGTTTCTTTCTCTAACTCTTTCCAAATCCACTTACATCCTGGTTTAAAGATAAAATCCAAAACTCAGAATTCTGGATAGCTAAAAGAAGACCTTGCTTCTTTATGTTCTATACTGTCCTGCTGACCCTGAAAAGCAACCTGATCTTACAAAGTACAAATGGGTCTAAATAAATGAAGAATTTTTTTCCAAATCAAATGAGGGTTTCAGTTACAAGCCATGGCCATATGTGTATAAACATGGCACAATGTTGGACATGGGGAACAAAGGCTGGTTGATGTGGTCTGGTAATACAGGGCTACTATAACAAATTACTGCAATAGTTAATGTTGATGAACATGAGAATTGGACAAAAGAAGGGTCTCCCGCTCAAATAAATTGTTTCCTTTTTCATCATCCATGGGAACATCTAGAGGCATGTTGAGTTTGCTACATACATACCCCTGTATCTGCCCCCAAAAAGGGGATAATTTGGGGATTTTTTATTTTAAAATACTTGATAGTATTATGTGTTATTAACCCATTCTCAAGGCGTGATCCAGGTGTATGAAGTGGACTCCAGCTGTGCCTGCATAATGCCACTAACTGTTACTTCTAGTATCTGATAGCAGAAATCTTTTACACACGTCGGCTGCTATTAATGAGGTTATCGATGGTTGTCTGAGGAATATTCTGCCACATTGAGTGCACTTGGGTACATACAGTAGTGTTCAAAATAATAGCAGTGAATAGTAATATTCAGCGGAGGAGGCATAGGCTTTCCTTGTCTCCACTGACCATGAGAGAGAGGATCCACCTTCCTTTATTTTTCCGACTCCGATTCTTCCTCTAGTGATACTGAACCACCACGCAGATGTCCCAGAAACAGAAACTAAACCAGCACCCACCGTTGCTGACCTCACC
The DNA here is from genome assembly GCF_051348905.1 of Ranitomeya variabilis. Lineage (NCBI taxonomy): Eukaryota > Metazoa > Chordata > Amphibia > Anura > Dendrobatidae > Ranitomeya > Ranitomeya variabilis. The sequence continues at coordinate 667,437,210 of NC_135235.1, read as the reverse complement.
TCCTGAAAATTTTGAGCCACTGATTCCTGATTTTGTGGCGCAATCAGGAATCCAATTTCACACCACAAGCTTCAATTGACTTTTTCAAAGGCTTTTTCTCTGAAAATATTGTAAATCTCATGGAGTTGCAAGCAAATTTGTACACATCAATTTTTATCCTAAAACCTGACTTCATCATTTGCCAACTGGACCCATGTAGATGCCATAGAAATAATGAAGTTTTGGGGCCTGTTTCTCCACGTGGGGATAGTGAAGAAGCCAGTAAAGCAGCAATATTCCTCATGACTATGGCACTGACATGCTTTGAAGCCATCCACAAATTCTTGCATTACAGTGATAATGTACAATGTCCTCCCCAAGATGAGCACTTCAGCAACAGGTTTGCTGGAGGTGTATAACCCCCAAATGGACATCGCGTGGATGAATCCCTAATTCATGTCAAGGGGAGGTTCAAATTCCGGCAATATCTGCCCGTAAGAGAGCCAGGTACGGAATTAGCCTGTACAATCTATGTGAGAGTACTTCAGGGTACACAGACAAGTTTAGAGTTGACAGTATGAAGGGAAGGACACCTGGATTCAATCCCAAGAATGCCACTCTGTCCTGTGAGTGAGTGAGTGGGAAAATTGTGTGTTATTTGGTGCACCCACTACTATATCAAGGCTATAACCTCTACGTAGATAACTTTTATATCAGCATCCCATTATTCAAGTCCCTCTCTGCGCTAGCAACTGCAGCCTCCAGTACTGTCTGCAGAAATCAGAGAGGCCTCCCTAAGATGTTATTTGGGCAGCTGCTTAGGGTGCGAGCAAAGCTCAATTTATTAACAACATGCTGGTGGTCAAAGACAAGAGGCATGTCCTTTTCTTAACCACCATGCATGGTGATGGCAGTACCCACAGCATTGTACGAGGTACCTCTGCACAGGCTTGTAAACCACACTGTACTGAGTGTGAGACAGTGTGAGACAGTGACCGGTGTTACATGTAGGGGTTGCAGTGTGTTCCCCCCAGGAGGCGTATTGAGGCCATGAGATGTGCATGGCAGTCACATGCATAGTTGTCCAAGGCAGATTTATGGAAAACCTACTCTGGGCTTTTGTTTTGTGAAACAGACTACAGATGGTAGTGGTGCAGTCCGTTTCATTACTGGCTCAGGTTTTTCATATGGCCCACGGCCACAGATTCCAGTTAAAAGCCCTGCAGTAAAGAGTTTGGGTGTGTCAGGGCCAGTGTCAGTGTTAGTTTGGTCTGGCAAGTGTGCAGAGCAGAAGGCTCTGCAGAGCTCCACCTGTATAAGGCAACACAGGCAAGTGGAGCTGAAAGTCCTGGCACCCACAGCGTACATGGTGTTGCAATCACCCACGGCAGTCTCAGAGGTAAACTGTCCTGTTCCCGGCTGTGATCTGGAGGTGCACTCAAGTCTTGATTCAAAATGTGAGAAATTCTTTTAATTCAAGTGCACAGGCACCACCAAATAATTTTTACAGAGAAAACAAGTGATTGCGGACAATACGGTTGACGTTTCGACCTGCTACGGTCTTTTTCAAAATCTCACTTAAGTAAGCAGAGTAGTTTAGGAAGAAGAAAAATAGGGAGAGAGTCCCCAAGGACAGCTCTAAGTAGACTTCAGGAGTAAGGTGTCCGTCTCATTGGTGGTGCAGTGTACCACCAATGAGACGGACACCTTACTCCTGAAGTCTACTTAGAGCTGTCCTTGGGGACTCTCTCCCTATTTTTCTTCTTCCTAAACTACTCTGCTTACTTAAGTGAGATTTTGAAAAAGACCGTAGCAGGTCGAAACGTCAACCGTATTGTCCGCAATCACTTGTTTTCTCTGTAAAAATTATTTGGTGGTGCCTGTGCACTTGAATTAAAAGAATTTCTCACATTTTGAATCAAGACTTGAGTGCGGCTACTTTTTGTATATTTGAAGTCGGATGTTTAGCCAGCACCTTCATTGAACTTTACAGTGTGCCCATTATATTCTCTTCGTGATCTGGAGGTGGACTGTCTTGTGCCCTGTGGTAAACCGGGGGAGGATTGGCATGTTTATTGACTGCATTCCGGATGATATCATGGGCTGTGTTATGCTGTGACTGAGTTGAGCATTAAAGAGACTTTTGTTTTGAATTTTGCTGGGTCACTGCCTCATCACTGCTCAGTGTGGATACCGCTGCACTACATGGGGTACAACAAGAACATGGGAGTTCATCTCTGATCAAGTCCTCCAACCGTACAGTGCCATGAGCAAAGCCAGGGTGTGGTAAGAGAAGCTGGCCATGCACATCATATAAATGGCAGTGTACAACACCTTTGTGCTATCTCAATGTGTAGACCTGCCCGGGACTTTCCTTCAGTTCCAGGAAGTAGTGATCAAGGCCCTAATATTTGTCAGTCAGGAAGGACCAGGCCCCATTACTTCCAGAGCTGTTGTACCAGGGCAACATTTCCCCGGTGAGGCCCCTCAAACTGCAAAGAGAGTAAGGATGCAAAAAAGTATGTTACAGACGGGACACAAAAGGACATCATTTGTCAGTGTGACACCTGTCCTGACAAGCCTGGTCTTTGTATGAAAGACTGTTTCAGAGTCTACTACTCATCCATGGACTAATACGATAAATTAATTTCTGACTTACACAACTCACATATGCCAACCTGACATACACCACACAAATCATATGCCACCCTGATGCACTCTACAATACTCAAGTATGCCAACCTGACATACACTAAATAACTCACATATGCCACCACATTAAAATAGTCACATAGTAGGAAAACATTAGATCAGTTCCAGTAATTGGGTAATTACTGGGGGACTTTCCACTGTTTAGGCACATCAGAGGCTCTCCAAACGCTACATGGTGCCCACAGACCATTCCATCAAAGTCTGCATTTCAAAACGTCACTCCTTCCCTTCTGAGCTCTGCCGTACACCTAAACAGAGGTTTCCCTCTACAAATGAGGTATCGGCATACGCAGGAGAAATCTGGCTGAGGTGGGGAAGCGGCAGAGCAGCCGGTCACAGGCGGCAGGAGCCGGCTGCTGCGGCTAACTCCTGTGCCCGTTGCTAAAGAGAAATGAACATTCACTCCATTCCACGCCCATGGGCATGGAAAGGAGTAAGTATTCATTTTTCTTTAATAGTGAGCACAGTGTTATCCGCAGCAGCTGGCTTCTTGCAGCTGCCCAGCGTTCTAGTGTGCTGGCTACATAAAACAATGAATATTCACTGCATTCCATGCCCATGGCTGGATGAAAGATGCAAGAGTCTGTCTGTATCCCAGAAACTCAGCTCTCATGCTCACACACTGATTACAAGCAAACAGGTCACAAGTGAGGATGCTACCTTTAGTAGCCATTCAAACCCATTTGTGTCAACTTCTGTGAATGCTATTGTAAGGAGGAAGACCGGGCAGTGGGTGCCTGCATCATGCCGGGTCCGGAACTGCTGAGGCTGCATCCCATTTTGCCCGGGGGAATGCATAGGGGATCGGACAAGCCCCATAATCTGAGGAGAGGGGGTGTGGCTAAGCCGGGCAGTGAGGAGAAAGTGCGCAAAGGAACAGTTAGTTTCCTGCCATAAGGGAGAGTGCAGCGCGCAATGCACCCAGAGCAGCAGTGCCGATAAATGCCACGACAAGGCTTACTGGCACATTCCAGCAGGACAGTGACGGTGTAGAGCACAGTGTGCCCGGATAAACGTAGGGCAGCACTTGTACGGAGAAGTGTGGGCCAGCTACAGGACACTCAGGTGCGGTTCCCTTTGCTGGCAAGCACGCATCAGCCCATGCTTGGAACAGGGACTCCTGCAGCTTGCTTCACTTTGGCTGCACAGGCTTATGGACTAGGGGCTCAGCGGGCAGAACCGGAGACCTCCCGTTGCTGCCAGCAGTTGGATAGTTAATTGTATACCCCATCTGAGGACCCTACACTTGCCATTGCCGGTACTACCACCCCCATCGGACTGTATACGAATGAGGACAAGCTGAAATCATGAAAAGTGCTGTTTAAACCTCAGACTGTCGCATTAATCCATGTTCTTTCCTTATTTCCTGTTTATCAACTCCCTGCTAGGAGATTATTTGCAGCCTTACTGTTAAACAATATTGTTATACCACATTGCTCTGCAATCCTTGCGTACTGCATATCCGCACCTGCTTACACTATCAGGCCAAAATCACCAGGGTATGTGAACTTTTGATCAGGGTCATTTGGATGTTTTGGGTTGTCATTATGATTTTAAAAGAGAAAACACAGTAGTTTGACAATAAATGGCTTCACCCAACCACTAACCACGAGTGGAGAAAAAGCTTTGGTGTTATCATTCATATGCTCTGAAATAAGGTCAAGAAAGCTAAAATTCTGCCGGGGTATGTAAACTTTTGATCACAACTGTATATTTATTAATAGTATGCTGCACTTGTGGTTTGCCTGTCACTTTGTTATCACCTGTTATATTTGATATGTAGTTAGTGGTTGCTCTGTGATTGGATTACCCTCCTTATATACAGTTTGGACAAAAAATCTTTAGTCAGCACCAATTGTGCAAGTTCTCCCACTTAAAAAGATGAGAGAGGCCTGTAATTGACATCATAGGTGGACCACAACTATGAGAGTCAAAATGAGAAAACAAATCCAGAAAATCACCTTGTCTGATTTGGCAAGATTTATTTAGCAAATTATTGTGAAAAATAAGTATTTGGTCTCCTATAGAGTTGAGCGACTTTCATTTTTTTAAGATCGAGTCGGGTTTTGTGAAACCCGATTTTGTCCAGAGTCGAGTCGAGTGCAGTCGGCCGATTATCGCTAAAAGTCGGGGATCGACCGAAACACGAAACCCAATGCAAGTCAATGGGGAAGCATAGTCGGCAGTGAGTGGAGGCCAGGAAAACACCTACAGTGCCCATTTTAATGCCAAAAACATCCATTCTTGTTTCTGAAGCTTGTCAATCTTAATTAACTTTATAATAATAGTTGGGCATAGGGAATTGGGGGTCATTTGGCAAAAGTTGTGGGGGGAGTAGGGCTGGCTCAAGTTTTTCGTGGGCCCAGGAAATGCGGACTACGTCACGGCGGTGTTGCAGGGAAAGGTAAGTATTTCAACGTTGAAAGTGCTGTGATCCTGAGCAAGCAGGGGGGCCCACTCATTCGCATTGGCACTGGCACAGGGCCCCTCAAAGTACAGCGGTGTGTTTGCATGGCGGGGGCGCCTCCCACCAGCAGCGACACTTTTGTGTACTCTGAGGGGCCCTGTGCCAGTGACGTCGCCAACGAGTATGCCCCCCACCTGATGAAGGAACCTGCACTTTCATCTGCACCTTCCTCTCTGTCCCTGTGTAAGGTGGTATAACATGCGGGAAGGGGAACCTTACTTTCAGCAGGGTCAGATTCTGGCTGTGTAGAGTATAAGGGGAATGTAGTGGTCTAGGTCAATGTACCAGCAGACTCATCTAGCAGTGGCTGGGCAATGGGCAGGATGAGGAGGAAACAGATATAGGGCCAAAGAATAAAGTAGGCTAAATGCAGTTCAAAATTGGTAACAGGACTAAACAGGCGGCATTGCTTTGTTCAGTGGAGTAGCAAACCCAAGAGCAGCAGACACTGTTTCAAGGGCCTAACCACACTAGTAGGCCAAATGCAGTTTAATATCTGATAGTATAGGGCGAAAGCCAGAATGTGGAAGCTCAGCTTTGTTCAGTTGAGGACAACACCAGGCAGGGGCAGACATTCACCTTTAGTAGGCCGGAACAGCCAATTGCATTTTTAAAAATGGTAATTTGGAACTGAAGGTTGAAGCTCAGCTTTATTCAGTTGAGGACAACACCAGGCAGGGGCAGACAGACACCTTTAGTAGGCCGGAACAGCCAATTGCATTTTTAAAAATGGTAATTTGGAACTGAAGGTTGAAGCTCAGCTTTATTCAGTTGAGGACAACACCAGGCAGGGGCAGACAGACACCTTTAGTAGGCCGGAACAGCCAATTGCATTTTTAAAAATGGTAATTTGGAACAGAAGGTAGAAGCTCAGCTTTATTCAGTTGAGGACAACACCAGGCAGGGGCAGACATTCACCTTTAGTAGGCCGGAACAGCCAATGGCATTTTTAAAAATGGTAATTTGGAACAGAAGGTAGAAGCTCAGCTTTATTCAGTTGAGGACAACACCAGGCAGGGGCAGACATTCACCTTTAGTAGGCCGGAACAGCCAATTGCATTTTTAAAAATGGTAATTTGGAACTGAAGGTTGAAGCTCAGCTTTATTCAGTTGAGGACAACACCAGGCAGGGGCAGACAGACACCTTTAGTAGGCCGGAACAGCCAATGGCATTTTTAAAAATGGTAATTTGGAACAGAAGGTAGAAGCTCAGCTTTATTCAGTTGAGGACAACACCAGGCAGGGGCAGACCCCTTTAGTAGGCCGGAACAGCCAATTGCATTTTTAAAAATGGTAATTTGGAACTGAAGGTTGAAGCTCAGCTTTATTCAGTTGAGGACAACACCAGGCAGGGGCAGACAGACACCTTTAGTAGGCCGGAACAGCCAATTGCATTTTTAAAAATGGTAATTTGGAACTGAAGGTTGAAGCTCAGCTTTATTCAGTTGAGGACAACACCAGGCAGGGGCAGACAGACACCTTTAGTAGGCCGGAACAGCCAATGGCATTTTTAAAAATGGTAATTTGGAACAGAAGGTTGAAGCTCAGCTTTGTTCAGTTGAGGACAACACCAGGCAGGGGCAGACAGACACCTTTAGTAGGCCGGAACAGCCAATTTTTTTTAAAAAACAGCAGTTAGTAAGAGGCAGAAGGTAGAAGCTCAGCTTTATTCAGTTGAGGACAACACCAGGCAGGGGCAGACCCCTTTAGTAGGCCAGAACAGCCAATTGCATTTTTAAAAATGGTAATTTGGAACTGAAGGTTGAAGCTCAGCTTTATTCAGTTGAGGACAACACCAGGCAGGGGCAGACAGACACCTTTAGTAGGCCGGAACAGCCAATTGCATTTTTAAAAATGGTAATTTGGAACTGAAGGTTGAAGCACAGCTTTATTCAGTTGCAGCTTCTTGGCAATAATATAAAGAAGACGAGACAGGACAACACTCGTTGGATGCCATATCTGTGTTTTCACTGGAAAAAAACCTGTCATTTAACTACTTGTAGGAGAAAGTTTTTGTAGCTGGAGGCCACTTTTTGTATTGTACCAGTTTTTGGTTGTATGTTTGGAACTGAAGGTTGAAGCTCAGCTTTATTCAGTTGAGGACAACACCAGGCAGGGGCAGACAGACACCTTTAGTAGGCCGGAACAGCCAATTGCATTTTTAAAAATGGTAATTTGGAACTGAAGGTTGAAGCTCAGCTTTATTCAGTTGAGGACAACACCAGGCAGGGGCAGACAGACACCTTTAGTAGGCCGGAACAGCCAATGGCATTTTTAAAAATGGTAATTTGGAACTGAAGGTTGAAGCTCAGCTTTATTCAGTTGAGGACAACACCAGGCAGGGGCAGACAGACACCTTTAGTAGGCCGGAACAGCCAATGGCATTTTTAAAAATGGTAATTTGGAACTGAAGGTTGAAGCTCAGCTTTATTCAGTTGAGGACAACACCAGGCAGGGGCAGACAGACACCTTTAGTAGGCCGGAACAGCCAATGGCATTTTTAAAAATGGTAATTTGGAACAGAAGGTAGAAGCTCAGCTTTATTCAGTTGAGGACAACACCAGGCAGGGGCAGACCCCTTTAGTAGGCCGGAACAGCCAATTGCATTTTAAAAAATGGTAATTTGGAACTGAAGGTTGAAGCTCAGCTTTATTCAGTTGAGGACAACACCAGGCAGGGGCAGACAGACACCTTTAGTAGGCCGGAACAGCCAATTGCATTTTTAAAAATGGTAATTTGGAACTGAAGGTTGAAGCTCAGCTTTATTCAGTTGAGGACAACACCAGGCAGGGGCAGACAGACACCTTTAGTAGGCCGGAACAGCCAATTTTTTTAAAAAAACAGCAGTTAGTAAGAGGCAGAAGGTAGAAGCTCAGCTTTTTTCAGTTGAGGACAACACCAGGCAGGGGCAGACCCCTTTAGTAGGCCGGAACAGCCAATTGCATTTTTAAAAATGGTAATTTGGAACTGAAGGTAGAAGCTCAGCTTTATTCAGTTGAGGACAACACCAGGCAGGGGCAGACAGACACCTTTAGTAGGCCGGAACAGCCAATTGCATTTTTAAAAATGGTAATTTGGAACTGAAGGTTGAAGCACAGCTTTATTCAGTTGCAGCTTCTTGGCAATAATATAAAGAAGACGAGACAGGACAACACTCGTTGGATGCCATATCTGTGTTTTCACTGGAAAAAAAACTGTCATTTAACTACTTGTAGGAGAAAGTTTTTGTAGCTGGAGGCCACTTTTTGTATTGTACCAGTTTTTGGTTGTATGTTTGGAACTGAAGGTTGAAGCTCAGCTTTATTCAGTTGAGGACAACACCAGGCAGGGGCAGACAGACACCTTTAGTAGGCCGGAACAGCCAATTGCATTTTTAAAAATGGTAATTTGGAACTGAAGGTTGAAGCTCAGCTTTATTCAGTTGAGGACAACACCAGGCAGGGGCAGACAGACACCTTTAGTAGGCCGGAACAGCCAATGGCATTTTTAAAAATGGTAATTTGGAACAGAAGGTTGAAGCACAGCTTTGTTCAGTTGAGGACAACACCAGGCAGGGGCAGACAGACACCTTTAGTAGGCCGGAACAGCCAATTGCATTTTTAAAAATGGTAATTTGGAACTGAAGGTTGAAGCTCAGCTTTATTCAGTTGAGGACAACACCAGGCAGGGGCAGACAGACACCTTTAGTAGGCCGGAACAGCCAATGGCATTTTTAAAAATGGTAATTTGGAACTGAAGGTTGAAGCTCAGCTTTATTCAGTTGAGGACAACACCAGGCAGGGGCAGACAGACACCTTTAGTAGGCCGGAACAGCCAATTGCATTTTTAAAAATGGTAATTTGGAACTGAAGGTTGAAGCTCAGCTTTATTCAGTTGAGGACAACACCAGGCAGGGGCAGACAGACACCTTTAGTAGGCCGGAACAGCCAATTTTTTTTTAAAAACAGCAGTTAGTAAGAGGCAGAAGGTAGAAGCTCAGCTTTATTCAGTTGAGGACAACACCAGGCAGGGGCAGACAGACACCTTTAGTAGGCCGGAACAGCCAATGGCATTTTTAAAAATGGTAATTTGGAACAGAAGGTAGAAGCTCAGCTTTATTCAGTTGAGGACAACACCAGGCAGGGGCAGACATTCACCTTTAGTAGGCCGGAACAGCCAATTGCATTTTTAAAAATGGTAATTTGGAACTGAAGGTTGAAGCTCAGCTTTATTCAGTTGAGGACAACACCAGGCAGGGGCAGACAGACACCTTTAGTAGGCCGGAACAGCCAATGGCATTTTTAAAAATGGTAATTTGGAACAGAAGGTAGAAGCTCAGCTTTATTCAGTTGAGGACAACACCAGGCAGGGGCAGACATTCACCTTTAGTAGGCCGGAACAGCCAATTGCATTTTTAAAAATGGTAATTTGGAACTGAAGGTTGAAGCTCAGCTTTATTCAGTTGAGGACAACACCAGGCAGGGGCAGACAGACACCTTTAGTAGGCCGGAACAGCCAATGGCATTTTTAAAAATGGTAATTTGGAACAGAAGGTAGAAGCTCAGCTTTATTCAGTTGAGGACAACACCAGGCAGGGGCAGACATTCACCTTTAGTAGGCCGGAACAGCCAATTGCATTTTTAAAAATGGTAATTTGGAACTGAAGGTTGAAGCTCAGCTTTATTCAGTTGAGGACAACACCAGGCAGGGGCAGACAGACACCTTTAGTAGGCCGGAACAGCCAATGGCATTTTTAAAAATGGTAATTTGGAACAGAAGGTTGAAGCACAGCTTTGTTCAGTTGAGGACAACACCAGGCAGGGGCAGACATTCACCTTTAGTAGGCCGGAACAGCCAATTGCATTTTTAAAAATGGTAATTTGGAACTGAAGGTTGAAGCTCAGCTTTATTCAGTTGAGGACAACACCAGGCAGGGGCAGACACCTTTAGTAGGCCGGAACAGCCAATTTTATTAAAAAAAAAGCAGTTAATAAGAGGCAGAAGGTAGAAGCTCAGCTTTATTCAGTTGAGGACAACACCAGGCAGGGGCAGACACCTTTAGTAGGCCGGAACAGCCAATTTCATTTTTAAAATTCGTAATTTGGAACAGAAGGTTGAAGCACAGCTTTATTCAGTTGCAGCTTCTTGGCAATAATATAAAGAAGACGCGACAGGACAACACTCGGTGGATGCCATATCTGTGTTTTCAATGGAAAAAACCTTTCAGTTAACTACTTGCAGGAGAAAGTTTTTGTAGCTGGTGGCCAATTTTTGTACTGTACCAGTTTTTTGTTGTATGTGTTTTTGTTTTTAATGTTAAAATGTCTGCATTTGATATCTCTCCAGTATTTTCTTTTTTATAAGCAAAATACTGCAGTTTTACATCGGTTACATGGATACACGGGCAGGCAGCTTGGTGGTCAGTGGAGGAGTATTTAAAGTAGGGACCGCAGACAGGCTATCAAAGGCCTAAAATAACAAACAATAGGCTCATGGCAGTTTTAAATCGGTTACATGGATACACGGGCAGGCAGCTTGGTGGTCAGTGGAGGAGTATTTAAAGTAGGGACCGCAGACAGGCTATCAAAGGCCTAAAATAACAAACAATAGGCTCATGGCTGTTTTACATCGGTTACATGGATACACGGGCAGGCAGCTTGGTGGTCAGTGGAGGAGTATTTAAAGTAGGGACCGCAGACAGGCTATCAAAGGCCTAAAATAACAAACAATAGGCTCATGGCAGTTTTACATCGGTTACATGGATACACGGGCAGGCAGCTTGGTGGTCAGTGGAGGAGTATTTAAAGTAGGGACCGCAGACAGGCTATCAAAGGCCTAAAATAACAAACAATAGGCTCATGGCTGTTTTACATCGGTTACATGGATACACGGGCAGGCAGCTTGGTGGTCAGTGGAGGAGTATTTAAAGTAGGGACCGCAGACAGGCTATCAAAGGCCTAAAATAACAAACAATAGGCTCATGGCAGTTTTACATCGGTTACATGGATACACAGGCAGCTTGGTGGTCAGTGGAGGAGTATTTAAAGTAGGGACCGCAGACAGGCTATCAAAGGCCTAAAATAACAAACAATAGGCTCATGGCAGTTTTACATCGGTTACATGGATACACAGGCAGCTTGGTGGTCAGTGGAGGAGTATTTAAAGTAGGGACCGCAGACAGGCTATCAAAGGCCTAAAATAACAAACAATAGGCTCATGGCTGTTTTACATCGGTTACATGGATACACGGGCAGGCAGCTTGGTGGTCAGTGGAGGAGTATTTAAAGTAGGGACCGCAGACAGGCTATCAAAGGCCTAAAATAACAAACAATAGGCTCATGGCTGTTTTACATCGGTTACATGGATACACGGGCAGGCAGCTTGGTGGTCAGTGGAGGAGTATTTAAAGTAGGGACCGCAGACAGGCTATCAAAGGCCTAAAATAACAAACATTAGGCTTATGGCAGTTTTACATCGGTTACATGGATACACGGGCAGGCAGCTTGGTGGTCAGTGGAGGAGTATTTAAAGTAGGGACCGCAGACAGGCTATCAAAGGCCTAAAATAACAAACAATAGGCTCATGGCTGTTTTACATCGGTTACATGGATACACGGGCAGGCAGCTTGGTGGTCAGTGGAGGAGTATTTAAAGTAGGGACCGCAGACAGGCTATCAAAGGCCTAAAATAACAAACAATAGGCTCATGGCAGCTTTACATCGGTTACATGGATACACAGGCAGCTTGGTGGTCAGTGGAGGAGTATTTAAAGTAGGGACCGCAGACAGGCTATCAAAGGCCTAAAATAACAAACAATAGGCTCATGGCAGTTTTAAATCGGTTACATGGATACACGGGCAGGCAGCTTGGTGGTCAGTGGAGGAGTATTTAAAGTAGGGACCGCAGACAGGCTATCAAAGGCCTAAAATAACAAACAATAGGCTCATGGCTGTTTTACATCGGTTACATGGATACACGGGCAGGCAGCTTGGTGGTCAGTGGAGGAGTATTGCAAGGAGTGTCTGTCCCAGTACTCCCAAAATATAAATAGATGTTAATGTCTCGCAAAACAACCAAAAAAAAAAAAAAGGTGGCATACTTAGGTACAGGGGTGGGCTCATCTGCTGAGTTTCTGACATAGTAATTTGGCAGTAACTATTTAATGGTGCCAATATAGGACACAGACACAGACTACTTTAAGTTGCATCATAGATGTCTACAAATTTGTATTGTCAGTGCCAGACATTGAATGATGTCAGCGAATAGACTAAAGATTGGTGGAGCTGTGCGACATAATTTTGCACGTGGTAGAGCACAGTTTGAGCTGGGGGAGGGGGGAACTCTCTTGAGGCCGGCGGGACCGCCCCAGGGCCCCTCATGTTACAACGGTGTGTCTGACGTTGGGTGCGCACCACCACCGCCAGAGACACTACATTGTACTATGAGGGACCCAGTAGCAATGCCGTCAACCAAAAGCGAGCACACCCACCTCTTCAGACAAACAGCAGTCTCACGGGTGCTTGCGCCAAGTCGCGATACCACGGCCCCGTGTGGGGAGTTTGGCCATTTAGGGAGGTGTAAACATGTCGTATGCTGTACAATCAGCTGCAGCAAATTAGACATTAGAAAAGTAATTCACAGGCAAGAGCTTTTCATAGGAAAGCTAGGTGTCGGCCGGGCAAGGTGGGGCAAAAGATTTCGAAATCCAGTTGTGGTTCATTTTAATGAATGTTAGATCGTCAACATTTTGGGTAGCCAGACGAGTCCTTTTTTCGGTTAATATTGAACCTGCAGCACTGAATACTCTTTCTGATAGGACACTTGCTGCCGGGCAAGCAAGCTCCTGCAATGCATATTCTGCCAATTCTGGCCAGGTGTCTAATTTTGATGCCCAGTAATCAAATGGGAATGACGGTTGAGGGAGAACATCGATAAGGGATGAAAAATAGTTAGTAACCATACTGGACAAATGTTGTCTCCTGTCACTTTCAATTGATGCAGCAGTACCTGTCCTGTCTGCGGTCATAGCAAAATCACTCCACAACCTGGTCAGAAAACCCCTCTGTCCAACGCCACTTCTGATGTGTGCACCCCTAACACTCCTAGTCTGTTGCCCCCTTGAGCTCGTGTGAGAACGATCACGTGCGCTGTGTGCTGGGAATGCCTGAAGCAAACAGTCAACAAGAGTTGATTGTTTGGTTGCTAATATTAGTTCCAAGTTCTCATGTGGCATAATATTTTGCAATTTGCCTTTATAGCGTGGATCAAGGAGGCAGGCCAACCAGTAATCGTCATCGTTCATCATTTTCGTTATGCGTGTGTCCCTTTTTAGGATACGTAAGGCATAATCCGCCATGTGGGCCAAAGTTCCAGTTGTCAAATCTCCGGTTGTGATTGGGTGAGGGGCAGTTGCAGGCAAATCTACGTCACTTGTGTCCCTCAAAAAACCAGAACCCGGCCTTGACACGCAACCAATTTCCAGTGCCCCCGGGAAAGGTTCGGCATTAAAAATATACTCATCCCCATGATCCTCCTCGTCCTCCACCTCCTCTTCGCCCGCTACCTCGTCCTGTACACTGCCCTGACCAGACAATGGCTGACTGTCATCAAGGCTTTCCTCTTCCTCTGGTGCAGACGCCTGCTCCTTTATGTGCGTCAAACTTTGCATCAGCAGACGCATTAGGGGGATGCTCATGCTTATTACGGCGTTGTCTGCACTAACCAGCCGTGTGCATTCCTCAAAACACTGAAGGACTTGACACATGTCTTGTATCTTCGACCACTGCACACCTGACAACTCCATGTCTGCCATCCTACTGCCTGCCCGTGTATGTGTATCCTCCCACAAAAACATAACAGCTCGCCTCTGTTGGCACAGTCTCTGAAGCATGTGCAGTGTTGAGTTCCACCTTGTTGCAACGTCTATGATTAGGCGATGCTGGGGAAGGTTCAAAGACCGCTGATAGGTCTGCATACGGCTGGCGTGTACAGGCGAACGTCGGATATGTGAGCAAAGTCCACGCACTTTGAGGAGCAGGTCGGAGAACCCAGGATAAGTTTTCAATAAGCACTGCACCACCAGGTTTAAGGTGTGAGCCAGGCAAGGAATGTGTTTCAGTTGGGAAAGGGAGATGGCAGCCATGAAATTCCTTCCGTTATCACTAACTACCTTGCCTGCCTCAAGATCTACTGTGCCCAGCCACGACTGCGTTTCTTGTTGCAAGAACTCGGACAGAACTTCCGCGATGTGTCTGTTGTCGCCCAAACACTTCATAGCCAATACAGCCTGCTGACGCTTGCCAGTAGCTGGCCCATAATGGGACAACTGGTGTGCAACAGTGTCATCTGCCGATGGAGTGGTTGGCCGACTGCGGTCTGTGGAAGAGCTGTAGCTTCTGCAGGAGGACGAGGAGGAGGAGGGGGTGCGAACGCCTACAGCCAACTGTTTCCTAGACCGTGGGCTAGGCACAACTGTCCCGAAATTGATGTCCCCTGTGGACCCTGCATCCACCACATTCACCCAGTGTGCCGTGATGGACACATAACGTCCCTGGCCATGCCTACTGGTCCATGCATCTGTAGTCAGGTGCACCTTTGTACTCACAGATTGCCTGAGTGCATGGACGATGCGCTGTTTAACATGCTGGTGCAGGGCTGGGATGGCTTTTCTGGAAAAAAAGTGCCGACTGGGTAGCTCGTATCGTGGTTCAGCGTACTCCATCAGGACTTTGAAAGCTTCGCTTTCAACTAACCGGTATGGCATCATCTCTAACGAGATTAGTCTAGCTATGTGGGCGTTAAAACCCTGTGTACGCGGATGCGAGGATAAGTACTTCCTTTTTCTAACCAGAGTCTCATGTAGTGTGAGCTGAACTGGAGAGATGGAGATCGTGGAACTTGCGGGTGTGCTGGTGGACATGGCAGACTGAGAGACGGTTGGAGACGGTATTGTTTCCGCCGGTGCCCTAGATGCAATATTTCCGCCTACAAAACTGGTGATTCCCTGACCCTGACTGCTTTTGGCTGGCAAAGAAACCTGCACAGATACTGCCGGTGGTGCGGAAAATGGTGGCCTTACAGTGACGGAAGGATGTTGCGTTGATGACTAGCTTCATTGGCCGAGGGTGCTACAACCTTAAGGGACGTTTGGTAGTTAGTCCAGGCTTGAAAATGCATGGTGGTTAAGTGTCTATGCATGCAACTAGTATTGAGACTTTTCAGATTCTGACCTCTGCTTAAGCTAGTAGAACATTTTTGACAGATGACTTTGCGCTGATCAATTGGATGTTGTTTAAAAAAATGCCAGACTGCACTCTTCCTAGCATCGGATCCCTTTTCAGGGATTGCAGACTGAGCTTTAACCGGATGGCAACGCTGTGCTCCAACAGGTTTTGGCTTTGACACGCGTTTTGGGCCAGATAGGGGCCCGGCAGATGGAACCTGTTGCGATGTTGATGCCTGCTGCGGCCCCTCCTCCACCTCCGCTTCTGAACTACTGCTGCCTGCACCCTGTTCCCCCAATGGCTGCCAATCGGGGTCAACAACCGGGTCATCTATTACCTCCTCTTCGAGCTCGTGTGCAACTTCGTCTGTGTCACTGTGTCGGTCTGTGGTATAGCGTTCGTGGCGGGGCAACATAGTCTCATCAGGGTCTGATTGTGGATCTGTACCCTGAGAGGGCAATGTGGTGGTCTGAGTCAAAGGAGCAGCATAGTACTCTGGCTGTGGCTGTGCATCAGTGCACTCCATGTCAGAATCTACTTGTAATGGGCATGGCCTGTTAAGTGTTTCACTTTCTAAGCCAGGGACGGTATGTGTAAAGAGCTCCATGGAGTGACCCGTTGTGTCGCCTGCTGCATCCTTCTCTCTTGTTGTAGTTTTTGCTGAGGAGGACAAGGAAGCGACTTGTCCCTGACCGTGAACATCCACAAGCGACGCGCTGCTTTTACATTTACCAGTTTCAGAAGAGGAGGCAAAAGAGCTAGAGGCTGAGTCTGCAATGTAAGCCAAAACTTGCTGTTGCTGCTCCGGCTTTAAAAGCGTTTTTCCTACTCCCAGAAAAGAGAGCGTTCGAGGCCTTGTGTAGCCAGACGACGAAACTGGCTCCACAGCTCCAGACTTAGGTGGAATATTTTTATCCCCACGACCACCTGATGCTCCACTACCACTACCATCATTACCAGCTGACAATGAACGCCCACGGCCACGACCTCTTGCACCAGACTTCCTCATTGTTTTAAAAAATTAACCAAAGTAACTTTATTTGTTGCTGTCAAACAACTTACACGGTGAGCTATAACTTCAGTATGATTTCTATATCCCTTAACAGGTTGGTGAGACCACAAGGAAAATCAGGCACAATGTTACACACTCTGTTTTCTGTGGCACAAAATCACAGAGATGACACACACGCAGGACTGTCACTCAAGCACTAATGTCAATATTATTCTCCCACCTAATTTTTTTTTTTTTTCTCAGGGAGACTTTAGAAACCAAATAAGATAAAATGTTTTTTTCAGGGACAATTTAGAAACCAAATACTAATAAAAAAAATAAATAAAAAAATAGCCTTTCTATGGCCCACAATTAGAGAGAGAGAGGTGGCACACCCAGGAGTCAAGACTGGCACACAAGCTGAAAGGGCAATATTACTCTCCCACTGTTTTTTTATGTATTTTTTTTTTTCAGGGAGACTTTAGAAACCAAATAATATTAAACAAAGCAAAAAAATAAATAGGCTTTCTATGGCCCACAATTAGAGAGAGAGAGGTGGCACACCCAGGAGTCAAGACTGGCACACAAGCTGAAAGGGCAATATTACTCTCCCACTGTTTTTTTATGTACTTTTTTTTTTTTCAGGGAGACTTTAGAAACCAAATAATATTAAACAAAGCAAAAAAATAAATAGGCTTTCTATGGCCCACAATTAGAGAGAGAGAGGTGGCACACCCAGGAGTCAAGACTGGCACACAAGCTGAAAGGGCAATATTACTCTCCCACTGTTTTTTTATGTATTTTTTTTTTTTCAGGGAGACTTTAGAAACCAAATAATATTAAAAAAAGCAAAAAAATAAATAGGCTTTCTATGGCCCACAATTAGAGAGAGAGAGGTGGCACACCCAGGAGTCAAGACTGGCACACAAGCTGAAAGGGCAATATTACTCTCCCACTGTTTTTTTATGTATTTTTTTTTTTTCAGGGAGACTTTAGAAACCAAATAATATTAAAAAAAGCAAAAAAATAAATAGGCTTTCTATGGCCCACAATTAGAGAGAGAGAGGTGGCACACCCAGGAGTCAAGACTGGCACACAAGCTGAAAGAGCAATATTACTCTCCCACTGTTTTTTTATGTATTTTTTTTTTTTTCAGGGAGACTTTAGAAACCAAATAATATTAAAAAAAGCAAAAAAATAAATAGGCTTTCTATGGCCCACAATTAGAGAGAGAGAGGTGGCACACCCAGGAGTCAAGACTGGCACACAAGCTGAAAGGGCAATATTACTCTCCCACTGTTTTTTTATGTATTTTTTTTTTTTTCAGGGAGACTTTAGAAACCAAATAATATTAAAAAAAGCAAAAAAATAAATAGGCTTTCTATGGCCCACAATTAGAGAGAGAGAGGTGGCACACCCAGGAGTCAAGACTGGCACACAAGCTGAAAGGGCAATATTACTCTCCCACTGTTTTTTTATGTATTTTTTTTTTTTTCAGGGAGACTTTAGAAACCAAATAATATTAAAAAAAGCAAAAAAATAAATAGGCTTTCTATGGCCCACAATTAGAGAGAGAGAGGTGGCACACCCAGGAGTCAAGACTGGCACACAAGCTGAAAGGGCAATATTACTCTCCCACTGTTTTTTTATGTATTTTTTTTTTTCAGGGAGACTTTAGAAACCAAATAATATTAAACAAAGCAAAAAAATAAATAGGCTTTCTATGGCCCACAATTAGAGAGAGAGAGGTGGCACATCCAGGAGTCAAGACTGGCACACAAGCTGAAAGGGCAATATTACTCTCCCACTGTTTTTTTATGTATTTTTTTTTTTCAGGGAGACTTTAGAAACCAAATAATATTAAACAAAGCAAAAAAATAAATAGGCTTTCTATGGCCCACAATTAGAGAGAGAGAGGTGGCACACCCAGGAGTCAAGACTGGCACACAAGCTGAAAGGGCAATATTACTCTCCCACTGTTTTTTTATGTATTTTTTTTTTTTTCAGGGAGACTTTAGAAACCAAATAATATTAAAAAAAGCAAAAAAATAAATAGGCTTTCTATGGCCCACAATTAGAGAGAGAGAGGTGGCACACCCAGGAGTCAAGACTGGCACACAAGCTGAAAGGGCAATATTACTCTCCCACTGTTTTTTTATGTTTTTTTTTTTTTTTCACGGAGACTTTAGAAACCCAATAATATAAAAAAAATAAAAAAAATAAATAGGCTTTGTATGGCCCACTGAATGAGAGATGGCACACACAGGAGTGGCACACAAGCCCTGACTGAGGCCAATATTTTTCTCCCACTGATTGATGTAGTGTTTTTTTGTTAAGGTAGATTTTCGAACCCAAATCAAGGAAAAAAATAAATAGGCTTTCTATGGCCCACTGAGTGAGAGATGGCACACACAGGAGTGGCACACAAGCCCTGACTGAGGCCAATATTTTTCTCCCACTGATTGATGTAGTGTTTTTTTGTTAAGGTAGATTTTAGAACACAAATCAAGGAAAAAAATAAATAGGCTTTCTATGGCCCACTCAGTGAGAGATGGCACACACAGGGATGGCACTGTAGCAGAAATGCCAATCTTAATCTTCCACAAAAAAAAAACAAAAAACAGGGACTGTCCTACAATTACTATCTCCCTGCAGTAATGTAAGCCAGGTATGGCAGGCAGCAATAGGAGTGGACTGATGCACAAATTAAATAAAAAGTGTGGACAAACAAAAAAGATAGCTGTGCAGAAAGGAAGGAACAAGAGGATATGTGCTTTGAAAAAAGCAGTTGGTTTGCACAGTGGCGTACACACAGCAATACAGCTATCACGGAGCCTTCTAGGGCAGCCCAATGAGCTACAGCGCTGAGGGAAAAAAAAAAATGTAGCTTCCAGTGTCCCTGCACACCGAAGGTGGTGTTGGACAGTGGAAATCGCTACAGCACAAGCGGTTTGGTGGTTAGTGGACCCTGCCTAACGCTATCCCTGCTTCTGACGAAGCGGCAGCAACCTCTCCCTAAGCTCAGATCAGCAGCAGTAAGATGGCGGTCGGCGGGAACGCCCCTTTATAGCCCCTGTGACGCCGCAGACAGCAAGCCAATCACTGCAATGCCCTTCTCTAAGATGGTGGGGACCAGGACCTATGTCATCACGCTGCCCACACTCTGCGTTCACCTTCATTGGCTGAGAAATGGCGCTTTTCGCGTCATTGAAACGCGACTTTGGCGCGAAAGTCGCGTACCGCATGGCCGACAAGCACAGGGGTCGGATCGGGTTTCATGAGACGCCGACTTAGCCAAAAGTCGGCGACTTTTGAAAATGAACGACCCGTTTCGCTCAACCCTAGTCTCCTAAAAGCATGCAAGATTTCTGGCACTCACAGACCTGTAACTTCTGTAAGAGGCTCCCCTGTCCTCCACTCATTACCTGTAGTAAAGGCACCTGTTTGAACTTGTTATCAGAATAAAATACACCTGTCCACAACCTCAAAGAGTCACACTCCAAACTCCACTATGGTGAAGACCAAAGAGCTGTCTAAGGACATCAGAAACAAAATTGTAGCCCTGCACCAGGCTGGGAAGACTGAATCTGCTTTAGGCAAGCAGCTCGGTGTGATGAAATCAACTGTTGGAGCAATAATAAGATAAAGGAACACATACAAGACCACTGATAATCTCCCTCGATCTGGGGCTCCAAGCAAGATCTCACCCCATAGGGTCAAAATGATCACAAGAACAGTGAGCAAAAATCCCAGAACCACACAAGAGGACTTTGTGAATGACCTGCATAAAGCTGGGACCACTGTAACAAAGACTTCCATCAGTAACACACTATGCCTCTTGGCACTCAAATCCTGCAGTGCCAGACGTGTCCCCCTGCTTAAGCCAATACATGTCCGGGCCCATCTGAAGTTTGCTAGAGAGCATTTGGATTATCCAGAAGAGTACTGGGAGAATGTTATATGGTCTGATGAAACCAAAGTAGAACTGTTTGGTAGAAACAAAACTCGTCGTGTTTGGAGGAGACAATGCTGAGTTGCATCCAAAGAACATCATACCTTCTGTGAAGCATGGGGGTGGCAACATCATGCTTTGGGGCTATTTCTCTGAAAAAAGACAAGGACAACTAATCCGTGTACATGAAAGAATGAATGGGGCCATGTATTGTGAGATTTTGAGTGCAAACCTCCTTCCTTTGGTACTGCACTACAATCTAGGATTGACCCGGTTTGTTTGACTATTCTGCTGCCACCTGTGGTAGCCTCACTGCTGCACTGCAGGTCAGCTCTGTTTAGGGGCAGACCTGCTTCCTCTCTACTGCTATCTAGTAAAGCCTGCATTGCAGCAGCGTGACATTATGGCTCCATAAGAAGCATTTCAAGATCCTTAAGTGGCCTAGCCACTCTCCAGACCTGAACCCAATAGAAAATCTTTGGATGGTGCTGAAATTCAATGTTACCCAGCAACTGCCAAAAAGACCAGAAACCAGACAGATCTGGAGAAAATCTTTTTAGAGGAGTGGGCCAAAATCCCTGCTGCATTCTGTGTAAACTTGGTCAAGAACTACGGGAAACATCTGACCTTTGTAATTGCAAACAAAATGTTTCTGTATCAAATATTAAGTTCTGCTTTTCTATTGTATCAAATACTTATTTCACACAATAAAAAGCAAATTAATTATGTAAAAATCATAATGTGATTTTCTGGATTTTTTTTTAAAGATTCTGTCTCACAGTTGAAGTGTACCTACGATAAAAATTACAGACCTCTCCATTGTTAGTAGGTGGGAAAACTTGCAAAATCAGCAGTGTATCAAATACTTATTTTCCCATGTGTGTGTGTGTGTGTCTATAGATATACACTCACTGGCCACTTTATTAGGTACACCTGTCCAACTTCTTGTTAACACTTAATTTCTAATCAGCCAATCACATGGCGGCAACTCAGTGCATTTAGGCATGTAGACATGGTCAAGACAATCTCCTGCAGTTCAAACCGAGCATCAGTATGGGGAAGAAAGGTGATTTGAGTGCCTTTGAACGTGGCATGGTTGTTGGTGCCAGAAGGGCTGGTCTGAGTATTTCAGAAACTGCTGATCTACTGGGATTTTCACGCACAACCATCTCTAGGGTTTACAGAGAATGGTCCGAAAAAGAAAAAAAATCCAGTGAGCGGCAGTTCTGTGGGCGGAAATGCCTTGTTGATGCCAGAGGTCAGAGGAGAATGGGCAGACTGGTTCGAGCTGATAGAAAGGCAACAGTGACTCAAATCGCCACCCGTTACAACCAAGGTAGGCCTAAGAGCATCTCTGAACGCACAGTGCGTCGAACTTTGAGGCAGATGGGCTACAGCAGCAGAAGACCACACCGGGTACCACTCCTTTCAGCTAAGAACAGGAAACTGAGGCTACAATTTGCACAAGCTCATCGAAATTGGACAGTAGAAGATTGGAAAAACGTTGCTTGGTCTGATGAGTCTCGATTTCTGCTGCGACATTCGGATGGTAGGGTCAGAATTTGGCGTAAACAACATGAAAGCATGGATCCATCCTGCCTTGTATGGAGCATCTTTGGGATGTGCAGCCGACAAATCTGCGGCAACTGTGTGATGCCATCATGTCAATATGGACCAAAATCTCTGAGGAATGCTTCCAGCACCTTGTTGAATCTATGCCACGAAGAATTGAGGCAGTTCTGAAGGCAAAAGGGGGTCCAACCCGTTACTAGCATGGTGTACCTAATAAAGTGGCCGGTGAGTGTATACATTACTGCTGAGAAAAATAAAGAGAACACTTCAATAACACAATGTAACTCCAAGTGAATCACACTTCTGTGAAATCAACCTGTCCAGTTATAAAGTAACACTGATTGTAATCAATTTCTCCTGCTGTTGTGCAAATGGGACAGACAAGTAGACACAATAGGCAATTAGCAAGACAACCCCTATAAAGGAGTGGTTCTGCAGTTGGTGACCACATACCATTTCTCTGTTCTCATCCTTTTTGGCTGTTGTTTTGGTCACTTTTGCATTTTGTCAATGCTCTCACCCCTAGAGGTACAGCACAGTAGCACAAGGCAGTGTCTACAACCCACAGAAATTGCTTAGGCAGTGCAGCTCATCTAGAATGGCACATCAATGCAAACTATGGCAAGAAGGGCAGCTGTGTCTGTCAGCAGTGTCTAGAGCATGGAGCTGATACCAGGGGCCAGGCAAGTACACCAGGAGACGTGGAACGGTCCGTAGGAGGGCAGCAACCCAGCAGCAGGACCGCTTCCTACTCCTTTGTGTAAGTAGGAGCAGTGCCACAGCCCTGCAAAATAACCTCCAGCAGGCGACTAACATTCATGTGTCTGCTCAAACTGTCAGAAACAGACTCCATGAGGGCCCGACGTCCACAAGTGGGTGTTGTGTAGGGCGATTGGCATTTGCCAGAGAGCACCAAGAATTGCAGGATTTACAGTGGTGCTCTGCGCTCTTCATGAATGAGAGAAGGTTAACACTGAGCACATGTGAAAGTCTGGTGACGCCGTGGAGAATGTTCTGTTGCCTGCAACACCCTCCAGTATGACTGGTTTGGCAGTGTGTCGGTACTGGTGTGAGAAGCATTTCTTTGAAGGGCTGCACAGCCCTCCATATGCTAGCCAGAGAAACCCTGACTGCCGTTAGGTACCTGGATGAGATCCTCAGAACAATTGTGTGACCATATGCATGTACATTGGGCCCTGGGTTCATTCTGATGCATGACAATGCTAGGCCTCATATAGCTAAAGTGTGTTAGCAGTTCGTACATGATGAAGGCATTGATGCTATGGACTGGCCTGCCCATTGCCCAGACCTGAATCCAACCAAGCACATCTGGGACATCATGTCTCATCATGTTCCAGCCACCAACACCACGTTGCACCACGGACTGTTTAGATTACTTAATCCAGATCTGAGAGGAGATCCTCATGAAAACATTTGCCGCCTCATCAGGAGAATGCCAAGGCATTTTAGAGAGGTCATACAGGCACGTGGAGGCACACACACTACTGAGCTTCATTTTCTTGTCTTGAGGCATTTCCACTGAAGTTGGACCAGCCTGTAATTTGATTTACCTCTTTGATTTTGAGTATCATTCCAAATCCAGACCCCCATGGGATAATATTGATTATTTTTATAGTAACATAGTAACATAGTTATTAAGGTTGAAGGAAGACTTTAAGTCCATCTAGTTCAACCCATAGCCTAACCTAAAATGCCCTAACATGTTGATCCAGAGGAAGGCAAAAAAAAACCCATGTGGCAAAAAATAACCTCCACATTGGGGGAAAACATTCCTTTCTGACTGCACATATGGCAATAAGACTAGTTCCCTGGATCAACGCCCTATCAAGGAATCTAGTATATGTGACCTGTAACATTATACTTTTCAAGAAAGGTATCCAGTCCCCTCTTTAATTTTAGTAATGAATCACTCATTACAACATCATACGACAGAGAGTTCCATAGTCTCACTGCTCTTACAGTAAAGAACCCGCGTCTGTTATTATGCTTAAACCTTCTTTCCTCCAGACGTAGAGGATGCCCCCTTGTCCCTGTCTCAGGTCTATGATTAAAAAGATCATCAGAAAGGTCTTTGTACTGTCCCCTCATATATTTACACATTAAAATAAGATCACCCCTTAGCCTTCGTTTTTCCAAACTAAACAGCCCCAAGTGTAATAATCTATCTTGGTATTGGAGACCCCCCAGTCCTCTAATAACCTTGGTCGCTCTTCTCTGCACCCGCTCTAGTTCAGCTATGTCTTTCTTATACACCGGAGACCAGAACTGTGCACAGTATTCTAAGTGTGGTCGCACTAGTGACTTGTATAGAGGTAAAATTATGTTCTCCTCATGAGCATCTATGCCTCTTTTAATACATCCCATTATTTTATTTGCCTTTGTAGCAGCTGCCTGACACTGGCCACTAAATGTGAGTTTGTCATCCACCCATACACCCAGGTCTTTTTCATTGACGGTTTTGCCCAGAGTTTTAGAATTAAGCACATAGTTATACATCTTATTACTTCTACCCAAGTGCATGACCTTACATTTATCTCCATTAAAGCTCATTTGCCATTTATCAGCCCAAGCTTCTAGTTTACATAAATCATCCTGTAATATAAAATTGTCCTCCTCTATTGATTACCCTGCAGAGTTTAGTGTCATCTGCAAATATTGAAATTCTGCTCTGAATGCCCCCTACAAGGTCATTAATAAATATGTTAAAAAGAAGAGGGCCCAATACTGACCCCTGTGGTACCCCACTGCTAATCACGACCCAGTCCGAGTGTGCTCCATTAATAACCACCCTTTGTTTCCTATCCCTGAGCCAGCTCTCAACCCACTTACACATATTTTCCCCTATCCCCATTACTCTCATTTTATGTAACAACCTTTTGTGTGGCACCGTATCAAAAGCTTTTGAAAAGTCCAAATACACTACGTCCACTGGGTTCCCTTGGTCCAGTCTGGGACTTATCTCTTCATAGAAATTGATCAGATTAGTCTAACAGGGACGGTCCCTAGTAAACCCATGTTGGTATTGGGTCATGAGGTTATTCCTCTTCAGATACTCCAGTATAGCATCCCTTAGAATGCCATCCAGGATTTTACCCACAGTAGAGGTTAAGCTTACTGGCCTATAATTACCGAGTTCAGTTTTTGTCACCTTTTTGAATATTGGCACCACATTTGCTATACGCCAGTCCTGTGGTACAGACCCTGTTATTATGGACTCATTAAAGATTAAAAATAATGGTCTATCAATGACTATACTTAGTTCCTGCAGTACTCGGGGGTGTATCCCATCCGGGCCCGGAGATTTGTCAATTTTAGTGATTTTTAGACGCCGCCGTACTTCCTGCTGGGTTAAGCAGGTGACATTTAATGGGGAATTTTTGTTATCACTGATCATATTGTCTGCCATGGGATTTTCTTGTGTAAATACTGATGAAAAAAAGTCATTTAGCATATTGGCTTTTTCCTCATCCAGCATTTCACCCAGACTATTTTTAAAGGGAACCTATCACCTGAATTTGAGAATGAACTTCAATCCAATATTGCGGCCAGCATGCAGCCAGCGGGTACAGAAAGGGTGAATCAAACACCCGAAAACCCCGCCCATATGACCCAAAACCGGTCCCGCCAAATTCAGGTGACAGGTTCCCTTTAAGGGGGCCAGCACTATCATTTTTTAGTTTCTTGCTATTTACGTAGTTATAGAATATTTTGGGATTATTTTTACTCTCTCTGGCAATGAGTCTCTCTGTCTCAATCTTTGGTGCCTTGATTTGCTTTTTACAGAATGTATTTAATTTTTTGTATTTATTTAATGCCTCATCACTACCTACTTCCTTTAATTCTCTAAATGCTTTCTTTTTGTCACTTATTGCGCCCCTTACAGCTCTATTTAGCCATATTGGTTTCCTCCTATTTCTAGTATGTTTATTCCCATACGGTATATACTGTGCACAGGTCCTATCCAGGATGCTAATAAACGTCTCCCATTTTCTTTGTGTATTTTTATGTCTCAGGATATCGTCCCAGTTAATTGCACCAAGATCCTCTCTCATCCTTTGGAAATTTGCCCTCCTGAAGTTTAGTGTCCTTGTCACCCCTCTACTACACATCTTATTAAAGGATACATGAAAACTTATTATTTTGTGATCACTATTCCCCAAGTTACCCCCAACCCTTATATTTGCTATGCGGTCTGGCCTGTTGGTTAATATTAGGTCTAGCAGTGCCCCCCTCCTTGTTGGGTCCTGAACCAATTGTGAAAGGTAATTGTCTCTCATAGTTGTCAGACACCGATTACCTTTACTGGAACTGCAGGTTTCTGATCCCCAATCTATTTCAGGGTAGTTGAAGTCCCCCATAATAATGACTTCTCCTTGAGTTGCAGCTTCATCTATTTGCTTTACGAGGATATTCTCCATTGCTTCCATTATTTTTGGAGATTTATAACAAACCCCTATCAGTAATTTATTATTTTTTCCCCCTCCCCTTATCTCCACCCACAGGGACTCTACATTTTCATTAAATTCACCTATATTATCACGCCGGATGGGTTTTAAGGACGATTTTACATACAGACACACCCCACCCCCTCGTTTATCTGTACGGTCATTTCTGAACAGGCTATAGCCCTGCAAGTTAACAGCCCAGTCATGGCTCTCATCCAGCCATGTTTCAGATATCCCCACCATGTCATAATTATGCTCCAACAACATTAATTCTAATTCGTCCATTTTGCATTTTGTTGGCGAGGCTTCTGGCATTAGTATGTATATGTATATAGTATATATATTTTTATTCTTCTCAACACATTCCACTATGTAATGAATAAAGATTTGCAACTGGAATATTTCATTCAGTGATATTTAGGATGTGGGAATTTTGTGTTCCCCTACCTCGTCGCTGATCTCCAGGAAATCTTTACCCTCCACAGTTTCTACATTAGGGGTAAGAATTGACTTATCTTAACCCCTTCATGACCTTGGGATTTTCAATTTTTCCGTGTTCGTTTTTCGCTCCCCTCCTTCCCAGAGCCATAACTTTTTTATTTTTCCATCAATATGGCCATGTGAAAGCTTATTTTTTGCAAAACAAGTTGTACTTTTGAACGACATCATTGGTTTTAGCATGTCGTGTACTAGAAAATGGGAAAAAAATTCCAGGTGCGGTGAAATTGCAAAAAAGTGCAGTCCCACACTTGGTTTTTTTTTGCTTTTTTGCTAGGTTCACTAAATGCTAAAACTGACATGCTATTATGATTCTCCAGGTCATTATGAGTTCATGGACACCTAACATGACTAGGTTATTTTTTATCTAAGTGGTGAAAAAAAAATCCAAACTTTGCTAAAAAAAAAAATAAAAAAAAAAAATTGCGCCATTTTCCGATACCCTTAGGGTATGTGTCCACGTTCAGGATTGCATCAGGATTTGGTCAGGATTTTCCATCAGTATTTGTAAGCCAAAACCAGGAGTGGGTGATAAATGCAGAAGTGGTGCATATGTTTCTATTATACTTTTCCTCTATTTGTTCCACTCCTGGTTTTGGCTTACAAATACTGATGGAAAATCCTGACCAAATCCTGATGCAATCCTGAACGTGGACACATACCCTTAGCGTCTGCATTTTTCGTGATCTGGGGTCGGGTGAAGGCTTATTTTTTGCGTGCTGAGCTGGCGTTTTTAATGATACCATTTCGGTGCAGATACGTTCTTTTGATCACCCGTTATTGCATTTCAATGCAATGTCGTGGCGACCAAAAAAACGTAGTTCTGACGTTTCAATTTTTTTTCTCGCTACGCTGTTTAGCGATCAGGTTAACGCTTTTTTTTATTGATAGAGCGGGCGATTCTGAACGCGGCGATACCAAATATGTGTAGGTTTGTTGTTTTTTTTTATAGATTTATTTTAAACTTTCATATTTTTTTTTTAATTTTTTTCACATTTTTTTTAACTTTTTTTTTTCATTTTGCCATGCTTCAATAGCCTCCATAGGAGGCTAGAAGCTGGCACAACGCGATCGGCTCTGCTACATAGCAGCGATCATCAGATTGCTGCTATGCAGCAGAAATGCAGGTGTGCTATGAGCGCCGACCACAGGGTGGCGCTCACAGCTACCGGGGATCAGTAACCATAGAGGCCTCAAGGACCTCTATGATTACTCTGCAGAAGCATCGCTGACCCCCGATCATGTGACGGGGGTCAGCGATGCGCTCATTTCCAGCGTCCGGAAGCGCCGGTTAAATGCCGCCGTCTGCGTTTGACAGCGGCATTTAACTGGATAATAGCGGCGGGTGAATCGCGATTTCACCCGCTGCTATTGCGGGCACGTCAGCTGTACAAAACAGCTGACATGTCCCGGCTTTGATGCGGGCTCACCGCCGGAGCCCTGCATCAAAGAGGGGGATCTGACCTTGGACGTACTATCCCGTCCGAGGTCAGAAAGGGGTTAAATCACACGGACTATTCTTGGCATATATGCTATATTTTAGCTTTTGACAAATATCTGTAAACCTCACTTCTGCTTCTATTATTGGTCCAATGTACCCGCAGTGACATATATTGAGGTTGGCTTTTCCTGCGGGCTATCTTATATTTCTTTTTAACTTCACAGGCTGTTTTCAGCGCGAATCTATATGTACTTACAAAGATTAAAAACATATAAAATACATGTAACAAGACCAGTGTACCAACACCCCCAAATGCCAGGCTAAATAGGCCATAGAATGAAATTGATGAAATAATCAAATGGTTAGTAGTTCATACACTTGTGAAATGCTCAATAATAGCCTATCTACACCATAGTTGATAAATCAAATACATTCAACAAGAACATGTGCTAATGGCAACCCAAAAAACATCCAAATAATGATGTGACCAGAAGAGTATGTATGGAAAATATAATACACATTAGTTGGTGTATAAAGCCATGGCTGTTATCCACAGTGTGCCACTAAAGAACCTCTACCCTCCTCATTAGGAATCACATGATACTTAACTCCTAAGTCTTCGGTGTATTGTCCTTGGTAATCTGGGGATAAATACCCCCAATATGAAACACCATAGATAAGGAGGAGGAAAGAGGAGAGCCCAAAAATGGGATATATAGCAACACTGGGAGAAAGATGAATATACAACCTGATAGGTGGTCACTCGTGGTGGAGTGTAAAGGTCAGCAAAAAGGCTACGATAACCTATGGGATGTAAGTGGGTAAAGCCACATGACTAGTTCAAGAAAGGCTAAAAAATAAAGCCATATACGCATTGAATCCTAGTGGAGGATGAAAGGGGGTGAGGGGAAGGCCCCACATGTATCACCGCAGCTTTGTCAGGGGAAGTAGCTATGAGGTGGGCACATCAGGTTTAAATATGCATATTGATAATGACGAGAGACCATACCGGTGTGAAGTTATGGCGCCGGCTAATGAAGTTCATGTTTTCAATGACACCATTTTGGTGCAGATACAATCTTTTGATCGCCCGTTATTGCATTTTAATGCAATGTCGCGGCAACCATAAAAAGTAATTCTGGTGTTTTGATTTTTTTTCTTGCTACGCTGTTTAGCGATCAGGTTAATCCTTTTTTTATTGATTGATCGGGCGATTCTAAACCCGGTTATACCACATATTTGTATATTGATTTTTTTTGTTTGTTTTCTTTTGAATGGGGCGAAAAGGGGGTGATTTGAACTTTTATAATTTTTTTATATTTTTAAAAACACATTTTTTTTTTAACTTTTGGCATGCTTCAGTGGTCTCCATGGGAGGCTAGAAGCTGCCACAACCCAATAGGCTCTGCTACATACAGTAATACCGCAAAGAAAATGGTGTACTAGTCCAAAAATAATGCAGATACAAACTTTTATTAGGATACAGATACAACAGGTCAGGAGGGTTGGGGACGTCGGTGCTCATCACCCAGCATTCATCATTACATGGTATGTTATTTGTTGTATGCTCTGAATGTCTTGCTGTCATCTTCCTATTTCCACTGGTCAGTAATACTATATATAGGAGTGTTAGGCATTCTAGATTGAGCATTGAATTATGTCTGGCTTTGACTGCTGGAGTGTGGGTACTGTTCGGTTCCCCTACTATGCAACTACAGCTGTGTTGCTGATTTTAGCTATTTACTGTCACTTTTGACCTTCTGTATCTGTATCCTAATAAAAGTTTGTATTTGCATTATTTTTGGACTAGTACACCTTTTTCTTTGTGGCATTATAGTAGTTTTGGTGTGTCCTGCACATCCTATAATTTTGGCTTCTACCTAATATGGTGCTATGATGTTTCATCTGCTTAGAAGCCATGTATGTTTTCCATGTTTCTATCTGCTACATACAGGCGATGATCATATCACCTGTATGTAGTACAATTGCTGCCTTGCTATGAGCGCCGACCACCAGGTGGCCCTCATAGCAATCCGGCAGTGACAACCATAGAGGTCCCCAGGAGACCTCTGGTTCTCATGCCAACCTATCAGTTACCCGTTATAGCGTAACAGGTCACCGATGGGCAAATTTCCGGCATTTAACGGTGTTAATAGCTGCTGGTGGGTCCTGATTCCACCCGTGGCTATTTCAGGCACATGTCAGCTGTTCAGAACAGCCCACATCAAAGGGAGGGAGTCTGACATCGGCTCTTTCATTAGCTAGAAATCTGTACTCTAATTCCAAGGCAACATTCTACTGCACACAGGGCTCCGCTCAGTATGTGTCATACACACATAGTTCTGCTAGGTACTCTCTGTATACAACAGCACACGTGCTGCCTCTCGGTACACCTCATACACTCGCGGCTCTGCTCCATACACCTCGTACACACACGGCTCCGTACACCTCGTATACACACGGCTCCGCTCCGTACACCTCGTACACACACGGCTCCGCTCCGTACACCTCGTACACACACGGCTCTGCTCCGTACACCTCATACACTCGCGGCTCTGCTCCATACACCTCGTACACACACGGCTCCGTACACCTCGTATACACGCGGCTCCGCTCCGTACACCTCATACACTCGCGGCTCTGCTCCATACACCTCGTACACATGCGGCTCCGTACACCTCGTATACACGCGGCTCTGCTCCATACACCTCGTACACATGCGGCTCCGTACACCTCGTACACACGCGGCTCTGCTCCGTACACCTCGTATACACGCGGCTCCACTCCGTACACCTCGTACACTCGCGGCTCTGCTCCATACACCTCGTACACACGCGGCTCCGTACACCTCGTATACACGCGGCTCCGCTCCGTACACCTCGTATACACGCGGCTCCGCTCCGTACACCTCGTATACTCGCGGCTCTGCTCCATATACCTCGTACACACGCGGCTCCGTACACGTCGTATACACGCGGCTCCGCTCCATACACCTCGTACACACGCGGCTCCGCTCCATACACCTCGTACACACGCGGCTCCGCTCCGTACACCTCGTACACACGCGGCTCCGCTCCGTACACCTCGTACACACGCGGCTCCGCTCCGTACACCTCGTACACACGCGGCTCCGCTCCGTACACCTCGTACACACGCGGCTCCGCTCCGTACACCTCGTACACACGCGGCTCCGCTCCGTACACCTCGTACACACGCGGCTCCGCTCCGTACACCTCGTACACACGCGGCTCCGCTCCGTACACCTCGTATACACGCGGCTCCGCTCCGTACACCTCGTACACACGCGGCTCCGCTCCGTACACCTCGTACACACCTGGCTCTGCTCCGTACACCTCGTACACACACGCGGCTCTGCTCCGTACACACACGGCTCCGCTCCATACACCCTGTACACACACGGCTCCGCTCCGTACACCTTGTACACACACAGCTCTGCTACATCCACCCTGTAAACCCCTCCTGACCCCCTCACATAAACTTCCCCTCATCCAGCACCATGACAACCAGCACAGCAGAGTCCTGCATACAATGAGGCCCCTGATCATGTGACCCCTGACTCCTCCCCTCCTGTGACCTCATCACAGGTCCTGTGCGCACAGAACAGCCATATATGTGGAGTGCGGCTCTGCAGGTGGAGGTAGGTGCTGGAGAGCCCCCTGTGAGGGATATTAATATTAACCCCTTCTATACTAAGGAATGCCATTGTTTTTGCAGAACGAGCTGAACTTTCCGGTAGTCATATTCTGGGGTACCTATCGCTTGTTATTATAAGGGTCGTCATTCATTTATTTTTACCTCACATGCTCCATTATGTACAAGGACAATATTGTTCCCCTGAGCTGATGTGAGGGATCTCCTGCCTAACCTTAAGACCACGTTCACACGTTGCAGAATTGCAGTGGAAATTTCCGCAGCAATTCTGCATCCCTGCCGCGGGTATATCACATGCAGAATTGCATGCATTTTTCCGCTAAAAACTAGCGTTTTGCAAGCGTAATTAGCTGATTGACAGGTTGGTCACACTTGTCAAACATAGTGTTTGACAAGTGTGACCAACTTTTTACTATTGATGCTGCCTATGCAGCATCAATAGTAAAAAGATATAATGTTAAAAATAATTAAAAAAAATAAAAAATTGTGATATTCTCACCTTCCGGCGTCCCCCACAGCCCTCCCGCTCCTCGCGATGCTCTCGGCAGCTCCCGTTCCCAGTAATGCCTCGCAGCAATGAACCCAGATGATGTAGTGGTCTCGCTTTGATGCCAAAGGAGGAGAGGATCTGTAGTAGGAGGCAATGGTCAACTGTGTCGAAAGCAGAGGGCAGGTCTAGAAGGAGTACAGAGTATTGTCCAGTAGCTTTGGCTGTAAGTAGGTCATTAGTGATTTTGGTCAGGGCTGTCTCAGTTGAGTGATTGAGGCGGAAACCAGATTGTAGATTGTCAAAGAGCAAGTTAGATGAGAGGTGGGAGGAAAGTTTAGCATGGACGTGCTGCTCCAGGAGTTTGGAAGTGAATGGAAGCAGCGAAATTGGGCGATAGCTGGACATAGCTGTTGCCTCTAGGGTTGTTTTTTTTAAGGATAGGCGTGATTGTGGCATGTTTGAAAGCAGAAGGGAAGGTACCAGAAGTTAGTGATAGGTTGAAGAGGTGGGTTAGGGATGGGATAAGTGTGGTGGTGAGGTTGGGGAGGAGGTGGGATGGGGTCGAGCGCACAGGTGGTGAGGTGCGATTTGGAGAGGAGACAATTAAGCCCCCCTTCAATAATGTTGGATATTGAGGTTATGGGGTTTGGGCATTGGTTATACATGTTATATACATATATATCTTATTATTCACCTGTCCCAGCTCCAGGGCCGAGCTTTGCTTCCTGCTCCTGCCTCTGCCTCCCTTTGCTGTAGTCCACAGTGGGTTTTTCAAGTAACTCAGTGAACTCCTTTGACAACATCACCTTTTAACCCCTTCACATCATATACTGGCTCCCTCATTCGTACGTGCACGCCAAGCCTGCATCCGTCCTGACCGATGATGGCTGAATCAGTCAGCCATCATGTGCCTCTAACAGACACAGGACGATCGGAACTCCGCCCGCTGTTAACCTGTTAAATCCCACTGTCAATCTCTGACTGAGACATTTAATACGCACTGGCAGAAGGGCACATCAATCCACCCACGATGTGATCAGGAGACACCGATGGGTTGCTATGACAGCCAGGGATGTGTAGATGACCCCCATGCCTGTTATTACGATACTTCTGTAAAAGCCAGCCTGTACCCGACATTATTTTTGCTATACATAACAAGCAATCAGACGATCGCAGCTTCAAGCTCCCCTAAGGGGACTATTAAATAACGTAAAAAAAATGTTTTTAAAAATATGAAAATAAAAAAATTCAAATACCTCCTTTAAAATAAAACAATTAAAAAATATACATACTTGGTATAGCTGCATTTGTGAAAGTCTGATCTATCAAAATATAAAATATATTAAATTGGTAAATGACGTAATGAGAAAAAACTGAAATGCCAGAATTAAGTTTTTTTTGGCCACTGCAAAATTGCCTTAAAATGCAATTAGAGATGATCAAAACATTGTATGTACCCGAAAATGCTATCGGTAAACAGCAGCTCAGAGCACAAAAAGATAAGCCATCTCCCAGCCCCAGATCCCAAAACATGGAAACGTTACTGGTCTCAGAAAATGACGACACAAGAAAAGATTTATTGTTACGAATTTCCAAATTTTTTTAACCACTTAAATAAAAAAAACTATGCATGTTTAGTATCAGTGTACTCATACTGACCTGGTAAACCATACTGCCAGGTCAGTTTTACCACATAGTGCACATGGTAGCTAAAACTTCCAAAAAACATTTGTGGCATTGCACTTTTTTGCAATTTCAACTTACTTGGAATTTTTTCCCCCCACTTTCCAGTGCATAGTAACATAGGTTGAAAAATTACCTAGATCCATCAAGTTCAATCTTTCTTCACCAATTCATTTCACCACTAAATTATCTATAACCCACAATATTATGTCTAGTGAGGAAATCATCCAGCCCTTTTTTGAAAGTTGGTTTTTTGTCTGCCATTACTACCTCTTGTGGTCGGGCATTCAACAGTCTGACTGCTCTAACTGTAAAGAACCCTTTCCTGTTTAGCTGTCGGAATCTCCTTTCTTCCACCAGTAATGAGTACCCCCTAGTCCTCAGTACAGTCCTTGGAAGGAACAAGTCATGTGCCAGTGTTTTGTATTGGCCACACATATACAGTACCTTGCGAAAGTATTCGGCTCTCTGGAACTTTTCAACCTTTTCCCACATATCGTGCTTCAATCATAAAGATACCAAACCTAAATTTTTGGTGATGAATCAACAAGTGGAACACAATTGTGAATTTGAACAAAATGTATTGGTTATTTTAAATTTTGAAAAGTGGGGCGTGCAATATTATTTGGCTCTTTTACTATCAGTGCAGCAAACTCACTCCAGAAGTTCATTGTGGATCTTTGAATGATCCAATGTTGTCCTACATGCCTAATGATGATAAATATAATCCACCTGTGTGTAATGAAGTCTCCGTATAAATGCACCTGCTCTGTGATGGTCTTTTGCAAGGCACTGTATTTATGAGAATTCCTCACATCATGTTCTCATACACTTTATGCACTTAATCGCACTCTGTGTCTGTACTGTTACATTCTTAGGCAGTGAACCGGTTCATGCAGCTTTACATGAACACCCGAGCCTTACACTATGGCTGGTCCAAACAACGAAAGCAATTGTTACCATCCACCTCTCGTGTCTCCCTTTTTCCTCTTAGTTTGTGAGCTTGCCGAGCAGCAGGGCCCATTCCTCCTGGTATCTATTTTGAACTGTGATTTTTGTTATGTTGTAATGTCTGTACAAATCCCCCTCTATAATTTGTAAAGTGCTGCGGAATATGTTGGAGCTATATAAATT
This sequence comes from Ranitomeya variabilis, assembly GCF_051348905.1. Lineage (NCBI taxonomy): Eukaryota > Metazoa > Chordata > Amphibia > Anura > Dendrobatidae > Ranitomeya > Ranitomeya variabilis. The sequence continues at coordinate 667,401,952 of NC_135235.1, read as the reverse complement.
AAATTATTATTATTTATTATTATTAGAACTCCTCTGAGGCATCTTTTTATCTAAGCTAAACAAGCCCAACTTTTCCAACCTCTCATCATGTGAGAGGCCTTCCATCCCTTGTAAGGCCACAAGCACACATTCAGTATTTGGTCAGTATTTTACACCAGTATTTGTAAGCCAAAACCAGGAGTGGGTGACAAATACAAAAGTGGTGACGTATTTCTATCATACTTTTCCTCTGATTGTTCCACTCCTTGTTTTGGCTTATATATACTGAGGTAAAAAACTGACAAAATACTGATTGTGTGAACGTGGCATAATACTCTAGTTGCCTGCTCTTAAACTGACTGTAATTTCTGATCCCATATTCTACATGTGGCCTCACCAGTGATTTATAAAGGGGTAATAATACGTTGGGATTGCAGGATTTTATCTCTCTTTTTATACACTGCTCGAAAAAATAAAGAGAACACTTAAACAGCAGAATATAACTCCAAGTAAATGAAACTTCTGTGAAATCAAACTGTCCACTTAGGAAGCAATCAATCAATTTCACATGCTGTTGTGCAAATGGAATAGACAAGAGATGGAAATTATTGGCAGTTATCAACACACCCTCAATAAAGGAGTGGTTCTGCAGGTGGGGACCACAGACCACATCTCAGTACCAATGCTTTCTGGCTGATGTTTTGGTCACTTTTGAATGTTGGTTGTGCTTTCACACTCGTGGTAGCATGAGACAGACTCTTCAACCCACACAAGTGGCTCAGGTAGTGCAGCTCATCCAGGATGGCACAACAATGCGATCTGTGGCAAGAAGGTTTGCTGTGTCTGTCAGCGTAGTGTCCAGAGGCTGGAGGCGCTACCAGGAATATGTTAGCACTATATAAAAAATAAAGATTATTATTATAAATTTTAGCCTACCACATGTTATACCCTCTTTATAAACACCCGAATGGCAGGCATCTGCCCCACAAAAGAGATAATTTTTGGCCCACTTTTACATTTTAAAAAACATAAAAAGTTTGTCAGTGCAGAGTATTATTAAACAGTGCGGTGGTTTTCATGAGTTAGGCTGGGTTCACATTACGTTACACCCGTCCGTTAGACTGACTACGTTACACCGCGGCATAACGTGGTGTAAAGCCTCTTTCACATTTCCGTTTTTTGCCATCCGTCGCAATCCATCCTTTTGGTTAAAAAATGGATCCTGCAAATGTGCCCACATGATCCGTTTTTTTTTGCCATACACTTTTATTGACGACAGATTGCGACGGGCACACGTCGCATCCGGCGTGCAACGGATGCGTCGTGATTTTGCGGCCCGTCGTGACAAAAAAACGTTCTATGGAATGTTTTTTCATCCTTTGAATCCGCCATTTCCGACCGCGCATGTGCGGCCGGAACTCCGCCCCCTCCTCCCTGGAATTCATAATGGGCAGCGGATGCGTCTGAAAACTGCATCTGCTGCCCACGTTGTGCACAATTTGCACAACGTCCGTCGGGCTTTTCGACTGTCCCGTACCGACAGAAATGTGAAAGAGGCTTTACGCAGTCCGTTAACGCCACCATTGAATCCAGTGTCGGACGCATCGCTATGTGCCGTCATTGAGTGACGGACCCTGGGACGCGGGCTGCAGCGTTTCCGGGTCCGTCACTGCTAGCGCAGATAGACCTAGCAGATGCTCTATCTGCGCTAGCGATATGACACATCGGCACTTGCGTTAACAGCAGCCCGTTAACGCATGTGTTGAACGGGCTGCTGTTAACGCAATGCGAACCTGGCCTTACCAATCATTTACCCATAGCTATATATGTTGTGGTCACTTTACTAAGGCTGTATTTGATTTGAAAACATTGGAAGTGATTGGACACAGTCCTACGAGGCATTAGATTGCTATGCTGATCTTTTCAGGGCAACTGGAGGCTTTGCAGGACTTGTGATTTCTTCACAATTGATTTTTTGAAAAAGCCTCTAGGAGGCTGGCAAATTAAAATTTCGAAATATTCATTCATCTGTATTTACTTATTTCTGTCTGTGCCAATAGTTATACAGCCATAGCTGTCTATTACCAGTAATTGTATCATTACCAGGGATTTTTTTTCATTCCAAAATCTAATCATCTTCCCATTTAGGTACCTGCAAAATCAGAACCTCTGAGTGGAGATCTTCTAGATTAGATAACTGTCCTGATTTACCCGCCAAGGATGGATAGGGACAGGGAGAAGATGGCGGATAGGATATTACACCTCACCCTGGAGATCCTCTTCCGGCTTACTGGAGAGGTGAGAGATTCTGATGACATCACATTAAATCATTCTTATCTATGGGAATAACAGATGGACAGAACTGGAGAGGTGAGGACTTTGGAAATGTCTGTAGTGAGATTAATGTGTTTCTCCATAACCAGGATTACACAGTAGTGAAAAAGACCTCTAGTGATCGCTGTCAGGACCCTGTGTCTGAGGGATGGGGAAGACCCCTGAGCCCAATCACGGGGCCTCCATCTCACCCTCTGATAAATGAGGACATCAATGACCAGAAGATCCTAGAACTCACCTACAAGATGATTGAGCTGCTGACTGGAGAGGTGACACTGCTGGGGATGCTGGGACATTATACAGTAACACTATGAAGGGATCAGGGTGATGACAGTATCATTGTATGTGTCAGGTTCCTATAAGGTGTCAGGATGTCACCGTCTATTTCTCTATCGAGGAGTGGGAGTATTTAGAAGGACACAAATATCTGTACAAGGATGTCATGATGGAGGTTCCCCAGACCCTCACATCAACAGGTAATAGACAGGACTAAATACACGCAGCCTAAAATACATATTTGTATGTAAAGAATGAATTCAGTCCCTGTATGTGTTTCCTCCAGATCTATCCAGTAAAAGGACAAGACCAGAAAGATGTCCCCGTCCTCTTCTTCCAGAGGACTGTAAACAAGAATATCCCAATGTTTCTCAGGATCATCAGGTAGATGGAGAGAAGGTGTCATGAGATCTCCCCAATGATGTGTAGACGGCAGTGAAGGTCTTGTGCTCAGTATTCTTTTATCACCAGTATTATATGTTTTATACTTGTGTATTGAGAACGGTGGAGATGGCAGGATTAGAGCTGACCATAGATGTGACTTCTTCATCTGTCTGTGACTTTTACTATTTAATATTTGTCTCAGGATGAAGATCCAACACATATTAATACTACAGAGACATATGTAAGGGGTGATGAGTGGTGCAAAGAGGAGATTCCTACAGATTACTCTCCAGGTGAGTAGTTACCACTAGATGCAGAGAAGTCAAAGATTCTTTGCGATAGTGGCTGCATTTTACGTTTATTTTTTATACTTATTCACACAGTTTATTACATGGAATTTACTGAAAGATTTGATGTGTAAATGCAAGGGTTGCACATGTTGAAATGTCTTAGGCTCCTTTCACACATCCAGTTTTCGTCGTCAGGATTAACCCGGCGGTGTGACGGATCCAGCTGGATCCGTTGAAAATAGTAAAAAACCTGATGCGACGGATCAGGTTTTCTGTCGGATCCGAGTAGCTGTTCTGGCCGATTGGAACAGGTATGGAGAGAGAGAGAGAGAAGAATGGAAAATTCTAAAAATCGGGCATGCTCAGTGTCGAAACCGGAATCCGTAGCTGGATTCCTGCATTTGACGGATCCGGCGCCATAGGCTTTCATTATAGGAAAAGCCGGAAGGGGCCGGACCAGGTGCTGTCCGGTTTTTCGCCGGACAAAAAAAAGTTCCTCTGTCCATTTCTTCTGGCCTCCGGACCGGTGGATGAAACGTAAGGCCATCTGGTGCTAATACAAGTCTATGGGAAAAAAACGGATCCGGCGGCATCATTCGCCGACCCTGTTTTTTTCAAAATATGCCAGATAAACGGATGTGTGAAAGGAGCCTTACCGACTGCCTAGACTTAACAAAAATAGAACAAATGCAAGCCAATAAAATTGCCAACTATTTATTAGTAATATATTAAAACACACAATATAATTTGTAAACAGAAAAAGTAGAGAACCACAGGTAATGAGAAAATGACAGAAACCACGCATAGTGGAAACCTTGCTGTACCAATCCAAAAAGCGAAGCCAAAAGGGTACATCTCTGGAACTTGGATAATAAATGTAAACTCAAGGTAGTAGTATAAGTGATTATAATATTGATATATAGAGTAAGCTACCCATATGATAATACACGTCAATAGAAGACTATATGGTAGCAAAAGTAGTATAATATACCCACACAGCACCAGAAGTGCAAACAACAAGGGAGATGGTGAAGTTCTGCCACAGCCGACATGCGTTTCACAGAAACTGCTTCCTCCAGGGGTGATGTGGTATAAAGATGCAGTGTAGTTAAATGAGAATTGTCCAATAGAAAATAGTAATTACTTATTAGACACATGTGTAGATTGTCAACACCTATGGCATGTTCAGGAAATGCGCACTTAGACTCCAAACATGACAATACCCACCACGTAAGCTACACACTAACCACAATGGAAGGGGCGGATTAATGTGTTGAAAGCTTGTGTAAAGGAAGTACATATGTGACAAAGGGTGGGCGACACAGACCAATAGAAAATTAGCATAAGTGTGTCGCAGATGTGACGTGCCTTCCTAGAGTTGTCAATTCCATCTTCTGTTTCCAACAGAGGTACATACATATTGGATACATCTGGCAGTATATGCCTTATTAGTTAGTATATTAGTATATGTAAGAAATGTTCCAGTTTTACAGCATTATAGAGAAATATATGTTTAGAACTCTATAGAAATATTTACACAGAAATGTTACAGTATTTATATTATATATTTTATTAGAATTAATACTAGTTATTCAAGTAAATGAAAAATGAGTTTTATTCCTGACAGATAACTGTACCAGAAGCTCCGAAGCACATCTGATGTTTACAGGTTTTAAAGCAGATGATCATGATATCACACCAGATACTACTTATGAAGAGCACGCCATTATCCCAGATGTATTTTTAGCCATTCACAGCAAAGATCTATCTTCTGATCCTTTTCAACAGATCCTATCTGTAGAGTCACCGCAGACTGATAAGCAAAAGAAAACTAACAGAAGGGATGCTGAACATCAAAATGCTTATACAGGGAAGAAAGCATTTTCATGTACAGAATGTGGGAAAACATTCAAGTATAAATCAATTTTAGCTATACATCAAAGAACTCACACAGGGGAGAAGCCATTTTCATGTTCCGAATGTGGGAAATGTTTTAGCATTAAATCAGATCTTGTTAGACATCATAAAACTCACACTGGGGAGAAACCATTTTCATGTCCAGAATGTGGAAAATATTTTACCTACAAATCACACCTTCTTCAGCATCAAATAATTCATACAGAAGATAAGCCATTTTTATGTTCAGAATGTGGAAAAGGTTTTAAGTGGAAAGCAGATTTACTTAAACATGTGAGAATTCATACTGGGGAGAAGCCATATTCTTGTTTAGAGTGTGGGAAATGTTTCAACCATAAATCATATTTTCTTACACATCAAAGAATTCACACAGGGGAGAAGCCATTTTCATGTTCAGAATGTGGGAAATGTTTTAACCGTAAATCATATTTTCTTACACATCAAATGATTCACACAGGGGAGAAACCATTTTCTTGTATAGAATGTGGGAAATGTTTTAATCGTAAATCGTATCTTCTTACACATAAAAGAATTCACACAGGAGAGAAACCATTTTCATGTTCAGAATGCGGAAAATATTTTACAGAGAAATGCCATCTTGTTAGACACCTAAGAATTCACACTGGGGAGAAGCCATTTTCTTGTACAGAATGTGGCGAATGTTTTAACCATAATTCATATCTTCTTACACATCAAAGAACTCACACAGGAGAGAAACCATTCAAATGTTCAGAATGTGGGAAATGTTTTATGGTTAAATCAACATTTGTTAGACATCAGATAAGTCACAAAAGGGAAAAACCTTTTTCGTGTTCAGAATGTGGGAAATGTTTTACAGCTAAATCAAGTCTTGTTACTCATCAGAAAAGCCATTCAGGTGTGAATCCACTCTCATGTTCCAAATGTGGTAAGTATTTTACCCAGAAATCTCATCTTATTCAACATCAAATAATTCATACAAGAGAGTAGCAATTTTATTTTTTTAAACCATTTATTAATTGGGAAATTGCAAAACAAACAAACTCCAGCATCTACAAGAGAAAGAAATATTAAGCTTCTGCACTAAATGATAATAAGGAAATGGAGATGAATGAGTTTCCTAAAATTCAGAGTTTGAGTATAACTGAATGAAGGAAAGGTGTATAGGTAAAATCATAATTCATAAACCAATTTGCCCTTAAACCAAAAATGTTCACTCTGAAACTTGTCATTTTAGAATTTTGATATATTTACAGAGCCTTGAAAAAATAATAATTCCCTGTGAAGTCTTTCACATTTCATTACACCCACAAACTTACTGTATTAATAGTAAAAAAAATTTGAAGCAAAAAATGTAGTCATGGTGCTCTGTTATGGGGGGGGGGGTCTGCTGCTGACACTTTTATAGGCATAACAGCCCCCAATTCTGTACTAATGCCCCCCATCCTAGTATATATGATACCCATTCTGATATACAGCTCTGGCAAAAATTAAGAGACCAATGCAAAATTTCAGTTTATTTTGAGTAAAATGTAAATTGTTCTTTTAATCTATAAACTTCGGACCAGATGTCTCAGAATTTCCAAGCAATAAATTTGGTATTTTTTTACTGACAAAGAAAAATTATCAAAATAATAAAAAACAGTGCTTTAAGACCTCAAATAATGCAAAGAAAAAGTTCATAGTCATTTAGAAACAACAATACTAATGTTTTAACTCGAAGAGTTCAGAAATCAATATTTTGGAGAATAACCTTGAGCTTTCAAGCATCTTGGTATGCTTTCCACCAGTCTTTCACACTGCTTCTGGGTCAAAAATGTAATCAGTTCTTTGTTTGATGGCTTGTGACTATCCATCATCCTCTTGATTACATTCCAGAGGTTTTCAATGGGGTTCAGGTCTGGAGATCGGGTTGCCCATGACAGTGTTTTGAAGTAGTGGTCTCTTAATTTTTGCCAGAGCAGTATATAGCCCCACATCCTGATATACAATGGGGGAAATAAGTAATTGATCCCTTGCTGATTTTGTCTGACTGCTGTGCTTGTCAACATGGGTTTTGCCACCAAGTATTAAGTCTTGTTTGCCAGAGGGATCAAATACTTATTTCTCACTGCAAAATGCAAATTTATGTAATATATACAATGTGATTTTCTGGATTTTATTTTTGATATTCTATCTCCCAATGTTAAAATTAACCTACCCTTAAAATTATAGACTGTCTTTGTCAGTGGACAAACTTGCAAAATCAGCAAGTGATCAAATACTTATTTCACCCACTGTATATGTCCCCATCCAAGTATATATGATCCCCCATCCTGGTATATATGTCCCCATAAAGGTGTACATGGCTCCCATCCTGGTATATGTGGCCCCCCATCCTTGTATATGTGGCCCCCCATCCTGGTATACATGGCCAGCCATCCTGGTATATCTGGCCCCCTATCTTGGAATACATGGCCCCCATCACGCTGCACATTTAAAAAAATAAACAATTCTACTCACCTTCCCTCTGCTCCTTCGCAGCACAGCGTCCTGTTCAGATGCCGGCAGCTGACTTCAGCATGTACGCCGCGCACGATGTTACTGCCATGTGCCCCCCACACGCCGACTTCAGCTCCCAAAATATTTACTGCTCCCCAATCCCTGGACCATGGGAGTGAGGAGCAGTGAATATTCTTTTTCTTTTAAGGGAATCTGTCACCCCAAAATTGGCCTATAAACTGAGGCCACCAGCATCAGGGGCTTATCTACAGCATTCTGTAACACTGTAGATAAGACCCCGATGTATCCTGAAAGAAAATAAAAACAGGTTATATTATACTCAACCAGGGGCGGTCCCGCTGCGGTCCGGTCCGATGGGTGTCGCGGTCCGGGTCCAGCGCCTCCCATCTTCATACGATGACATCCTCTTCTTGTCTTCCTGCCGCAGCTTCTGCGCAGGTGTACTTTGTCTGCCCGCCGGGCCTCTCTGATCTTTCCCAGGGCCTGCGCACTGCAGTACTTTGCTCTGCCCTCACAAGGGCAAATCAGTACGCCTGTGCACGAGCTGCGGCAGGAAGCAAAAAGAGGACATCATCGTATGAAGATGGGAAGCACTGGACCCGGACAGCGACGCCCATCGGACCGGACCTCAGCGGGACGGCCCCTGGGTGAGTATAATATAACCTGTTTTTCTTACCTTACAGGATATATCGGGGGCTTATCTACAGCATTACAGAATGCTGTAGATAAGCCCCTGATGCCGGTGGCCTTAGTTTATAGGCCAATTTTGGGGTGACAGATTCCCTTTAGTAGTGGACACAGGAAGCCAGTCACTTTGGCTAACAAGTGCGCCAACTATTAAAGAGAATGAATATTCACTGCTCTTCACTCTAATAGTCCAGCTCTCCTCTCAGTGCTGGCTCCAGTGCATAGAGGTGGGAGGGATTATAGGCATGGGGAGAAGAAAAACATTTTCCTTTTTAGCATTCACATGTGATCTCCCAGCCGCCAAATCACCACTCTGTCATCTAGTTATCTAGTTAAGCTCTGATTTACATGACTCCTTGATTTTTTGGTTTAATGATAGTGCAGATGAAGCAGGGAGCAGAGATGATGTAATGTTTTCATTCCGGCAGCTGCGTTCCATACACCGGAAACCCTGCACAGATGACAGGAGTCCGGCTAAACCTATGCGTGTCATCACTATGCAATGCGTTCCATGCATTGGAAGTGAGGGGAGGAAACCGGATATGACGCGCTGAAGGTCCGGAGACGTGGGAACTTTTAACCCCTTAGTGACAGAGCCAATTTGGTACTTAATGACCGAGCCAATTTTTACAATTCTGACCACTGTCACTTTAAGAGGTTTTAACTCTGGAACGCTTTATCGGATCTTGCTGATTCTGAGTTTGTTTTTTCGTGACATATTGTACTTCAAGTTAGTGGTAACATTTCTTCGATATTACTTGTGATTATTTATGAAAAAAACGGAAATATGGTAAATTTTTAAAATTTTGCAATTTTCAAACTTTGTATTTTTATGCCCTTAAATCAGAGAGATATGTCACGAAAAATAGTTAATAAATAACATTTCCCACATGTCTACTTTACATCAGCACAATTTTGGAAACAAAATTTTTTTTTGTTAGGGAGTTATAAGGGTTAAAAGTTAACCAGCAATTTCTCATTTTTACAACACCATGGTTTTTTTAGGGACCACATCACCTTTGAAGTCATTTTGAGGGGTCTATATGATAGAAAATAACCAAGTGTGACACCATTCTAAAAACTGCACCCCTCAAGCTGCTCAAAACCACATTTAAGAAGTTTATTAACCCTTTACGTACTTCCACAGGAACTGAAACAATGTGGAAGAAAAAAATGAACATTTAACTTTTTTTTGCAAACATTTTACTTCAGAACCATTTTTTTTAATTTTCACAAGTGTAAAAACAGAAATTTAACCACAAATTTTGTTGTGCAATTTCTCCTGAGTACGCCGATACCCCATATGTGGAGGTAAACCACTGTTTGGGCGCACCACAGAGCTTGGAAGTGAAGGAGCACCGTTTGACTGTTTCAATGCAGAATTGGCTGGAATTGAGATCGGACGCCATGTCGCGTTTGGAGAGCCCCTAATGTGCCTAAACAGTGGAAACCCCCCACAAGTGACACCATTTTGGAAACTAGACCCCTTAAGGAACTTATCTAGATGTGTGGTGAGCACTTTGAACCCCCAAGTGCTTCACAGAAGTTTATAACGTAGAGCCGTGAAAATAAAAAATCGCATTTTTTCTACAAAAATGATCTTTTTGCCCCCAAATTTTTATTTTCACAAGGGTAACAGGAGAAATTAGACCACAAAAGTTGTTGTGCAATTTCTCCTGAGTACGTCGATTCCCCATATGTGGGGGTAAACCACTGTTTGGGCGCACCACAGGGCTTGGAAGAGAAGGAGTGTCGTTTTACTTTTTCAATGTAGAATTGGCTGGAATTGAGATCGGACGCCATGTCACGTTTGGAGAGCCCCTGATGTGCCTAAACAGTGGAAACCACCCACAAATGACACCATTTTGGAAACTAGAGCCCTTAAGGAACTTATCTAGATGTGTGGTGAGCACTTTAAACCCCCAGGTGCTTCACAGAAGTGTATAACGTAGAGCCGTGAAAATAAAAAAATCGCATTTTTTCTACAAAAATGATCTTTTTGCCTCCAAATTTTTATTTTACCAAGGGTAACAGGAGAAAATGGACCGCAGAAGTTGTTGTACAATTTGTCGTGAGTACGTCGACACCCCATATGTGGGGGTAAACCACTGTTTGGGTGCATGGCTCAGCTCGGAAGCAAAGGAGCGCCATTTGACTTTTCAATGCAAAATTGACTGGAATTGAGATCGGACGCCATGTCGCGTTTGGAGAGCCCCTGATGTGCCTAAACAGTAGAAACCCCCCAAAAGTGACCCCATTTTGGAAACTAAACCCCCCATGGAACTTATCTAGATGTATAGTGAGAACTTTGAATGCCCAAGTGCATCACAGAAGTTTATAATGCAGAGTCGTGAAAATAAAAAATATTTTTTTTTTAACAAAAAAGATTTTTTAGCCCCCAAGTTTTTATTTTCACAAGGGTAGCAAGAGAAATTGGACCCCAAAAGTTGTTGTCCAATATGTCCTGAGTATGCTGGTACCCAATATGTGGGGGTAAACCACTGTTTGGGCGCACGGCAGAGCTTGGAAGGGAAGGAGCGCCATTTTGGAATGCAGGCTTTGATAGAATGGTCTGTGGGTGTTATGTTGCGTTTGCAGAGCCCCTGATGTACCTAAACAGTAGAAACCCCCCACAAGTGACCCCATTTTGGAAACTAGACCCCCCAAGGAACTTATCTAGATATGTGGTGAGAACTTTGAATGCCCAAGTGCTTCACAGAAGTTTATAATGCAGAGTAGTGAAAATAGAAAATATTTTTTTTTTCCACAAAAAAGATTTTTTAGTCCCCAAGTTTTTATTTTCACAAGGGTAACAAGAGACATTGGATGCCAATATTTGTTCTCCAATTTGTCCTGAGTATGCTGGTACCCCATATGTGGGGGTAAACCACTGTTTGGGCACACGGCAGAGCTTGGAAGAGAATGAGCGCCATTTTGGAATTCAGACTTTGATAGAATTGTCTGTGGGTGTTATGTTGCGTTTGCAGAGCCCCTGATGTACCTAAACAGTAGAAACCCCCCACAAGTGACCAAATTTTGGAAACTAGAACCCCTAAGGAACTTATCTAGATATGTGGTGAGAACTTTGAATGCTCAAGTGCTTCACAGAAGTTTATAATGCAGAGTAGTGAAAATAAAAAAATATTTTTTTTTCCCACAAAAAAGATTTTTAGCCCCCAAGTTTTTATTTTCACAAGGGTAACAGGAGAAATTGGACCCCAAAAGTTGTCCAATTTATCCCGAGTACGCTGATGCCCCATATGTGGGGGTAAACCACTGTTTGGGCGCACGGCAGAGCTCAGAAGGGAGGGAGCACCATTTGACTTTTTTAGCGCAAAATTGGCTGCCGTGTTTGGAGACCCCCTGATGTACCTAAACAGTGGAAACCCCCCAATTCTAACTCCAACCCTAACTCCAACACACCCCTAACCCTAATCTCAACCCGATCCATAATCCTAATCACAACCCTAACGATAATCACAACCCTAACCCCAAAACAGCCCTAATCTCAACCCTAACCATAACCCTAATCAAAACCCTAAATCCAACACACCCCTAACCCTAATCTCAACCCTAACCTCAAACCTAACCCTAATCCCAATACACCCCTAACCCTAATCCCAACCCTAACCTTAACCCTAATCCCAACCCTAACCCTAATCCCAAACGTAACCCTAAGCCCAACCCTAATCCCAAACGTAACCCTAATACCAACCCTAATCCAAACCCTAATCCCAACTCTAACCCTAACTTTAGCCCCAACCCTAACCCTAACTTTAGCCCCAACCCTAACCCTAAATTTAGCCCTAACCCTAGCCCTAACTTTAGCCCCAACCCTAACCCTAAGGCTACTTTCACACTTGCGTCGTGTGGCATCCGTCGCAATCCGTCGTTTTGGACAAAAAACGGATCCTGCAAATGTGCCCACAGGATGCCTTTTTTGCCCATAGACTTGTATTACCGACGGATGGCCACACGTCGCGTCCATCGTGCACTGGATCCGTTGTGTTTTGGCGGACCGTCGTCACAAAAAAAGTTCAATGTAACCTTTTTTTTGTACGTCGCGTCCGCCATTTCCGCGCATGCGTGGCCGTAACTCTGCCCCCTCCTCCCCAGGACATAGACTGGGCAGCGGATGCGTTGAAAAACTGCATCCGCTGCCCACGTTGTGCACAATTTTCACAACGTGCGTCGGTACGTCGGGCCTACGCATTGCGACCGCCCCGTACCGACGCAAGTGTGAAAGAAGCCTAAGGCTACTTTCACACTAGCGTCGTACTCGGCCCATCGCAGTGTGTGTCGGGCCGACGTACCGACGCTAGCGTTGTAAGCGCCGCACAACGGGTGCAGCAGATGCTGTTTTTTCAACGCATCCGCTGCCCCATTGTGAGGTGCGGGGAGGCGGGGACGGAGTTCCGGCCGCGCATGCGCGGTCGGAAATGGCGGACACGTCGCACAAAAAAAGTTACATGTAGCGTTTTTTGTGCCGACGGTCCGCCAAAGCACGACGCATCCGTCGCACGACGGATGCGACGTGTGGCAATCCGTCGCAATGTGTCGCTAATGCAAGTCAATGGAGAAAAAACCCTAACCTCAAACCTAACCCTAATCCCAATACACCACTAACCCTAATCCCAACCCTAACCTTAACCCTAATCCCAACCCTAACCCTAATCCCAAACGTAACCCTAATCCCAAACGTAACCCTAATCCAAACCCTAATCCCAACTCTAACCCTAACTTTAGCCCCAACCCTAACCCTAACTTTAGCCCCAACCCTAACCCTAAATTTAACCCTAACCCTAGCCCTAACTTTAGCCCCAACCCTAACCCTAAGGCTACTTTCACATTTGCGTCGTGTGGCATCCGTCGCAATCCGTCGTTTTGGACAAAAAACGGATCCTGCAAATGTGCCCACAGGATGCCTTTTTTGCCCATAGACTTGTATTACCGACGGATGGCCACACGTCGCGTCCATCGTGCACTGGATCCGTTGTGTTTTGGCGGACCGTCGTCACAAAAAAAGTTCAATGTAACCTTTTTTTTGTACGTCGCGTCCGCCATTTCCGCGCATGCGTGGCCGTAACTCTGCCCCCTCCTCCCCAGGACATAGACTGGGCAGCGGATGCGTTGAAAAACTGCATCCGCTGCCCACGTTGTGCATAATTTTCACAACGTGCGTCGGTACGTCGGGCCTACGCATTGCGACCGCCCCGTACCGACGCAAGTGTGAAAGAAGCCTAAGGCTACTTTCACACTAGCGTCGTACTCGGCCCATTGCAGTGTGTGTCGGGCCGACGTACCGACGCTAGCGTTGTAAGCGCCGCACAACGGGTGCAGCGGATGCTGTTTTTTCAACGCATCCGCTGCCCCATTGTGAGGTGCGGGGAGGCGGGGACGGAGTTCCTGCCGCACATGCGCTGTCGGAAATGGCGGACACGTCGCACAAAAAAAGTTACATGTAGCGTTTTTTGTGCCGACGGTCCGCCAAAGCACGACGCATCCGTCGCACGACGGATGCGACGTGTGGCAATCCGTCGCAATGTGTCGCTAATGCAAGTCAATGGAGAAAAAACGCATCCTGCAAGCACTTTTGCAGGATGCGTTTTTTCTCCAACGACGCATTGCTATGGAAGCCAAAAAACGCTAGTGTGAAAGTAGCCTAACCCTAACCCTAGCCCTAACCCTAAATTTAGCCCCAACCCTAACCCTAAATTTAGCCCCAACCCTAGCCCTAACCCTAATTTTAGCCCCAACTCGTCTCTCCTGCCGGCCGGCAGATGGCAGCAGATGGCGGGCGCACTGTGCATGAGCCCGCCATTTTCTTTTCCGAGGAAGAAGCCGGCCAGCAGGAGGAGACGCAGGAGGACTCAGGGACACCGGGTGAGTATGATAGGGTCCCCGAATCCCCCTATTTCTCTGTCCTCTGATGTGCGATCACATCAGAGGACAGAGAATTACAGATCGCTTTTTTTTTTTTTTTGCGGTCGCCGGTAAACAGTTAATTACCGGCGATCGCAAAACAGGGGTCGGTAAAAACTGACCCCGATCATGTTCTTTGGGGTCTCGGCTACCCCCGGCAGCCGAGACCCCAAAGATCTTCCGGGCGGCGGGCGCACTGCGCATGCGCCTGCCATTTTTTCCCCGGAAAAAAGATGGCGGCGCCCATCGGGAGCCACGAGGAGCACCGGGGGAGATAGCTGAGTATTGGGGGCGATCGGGGACCCTATTTCTCTGTCCTTCGATGTGCGATCACATCGGAGGACAAAGAAATTAAATGGCAAATCGCTTTTGTTTTTTTTTTTGTTGCGACCGCTGGTAAACGGTTAATTACCGGCGATCGCAACTCGGGGTCGGTAAAAACCCCCTCGAATCATGTTCTCTGGGGTCTCGGCTACCCTTGGCAACCGAGACCCCAGAGAAAATCCGACTCTGGGGGGCGCTATTCACTTTTTCCACAGCCGGCCCTGTGGTTTAAGTACCCTTAGCGGTCGCTGTTAAAAAGCGTATCGGCGGTCGTTAAGGGGTTAAATAAGAGCGGCGCAGCACTGCATAACTAGATGACAGAGCGGTGATTTGGTGTGGGAGTGGGTTATCTGATCCTGCCTATGAGAAAACTCCTGATGAATCATGCTTTTGAAGAAACACGTCGAGAGTAACACATGCACCATTACCTTACCCTGAATCAGACAGGCTTATCACTGGACCCCTGCAGAGGGTACCTGTTGGAGGGCGCACATTTTGGAAACTGGTGAGAATTTTGATATACATGTATTGTGGTTCACAATTCTCTCCAGTAAGTAAAGCGAAGTATACCTTATGCACACACTATAGAGGGGTTTGCAAGCTTTGATATAAGTTGCAGTAAGCAATTATTACCCTGGTGGGGGTGTATAAGCTTTTTTGATGGTTTGTGTATGCATGGCTAGTTAGCGTTTTAGCCTGTAACGGGCTTTGTTTTTATATTTTTGTAGTCATCTCAGTACATTTTAATAATTTGTAATAAAGGTGAAATTTTAGATCACTCATTATACTTGGTGCACACATTTTGGTAATAGTGGTCTTGCTTGCTAGAGCTAATCATCTGAGGCTATAGCCTATCTGAAGAGCAGTGATTAAATATCACATACCCTTGCTCTTGCATCATTAAGACTGGATATGCTTCACCATTAGAAGGTCAGTGACCACTGAAAGTGGGGCACATGGGGAGAGTGCAGCAATGTTTCTAATAATCCCTATTGGAAGCGCTCTCTCCTTTTTTATTGAATGAGATGGGCAGGGTCTTTACAGCTAGCCCAGTGATCGCCTATACAGAAGGTTGGTTCAGGAGGTCGTCTGCCACCTATGGAGGCTTCCATGACTGAGACAAGCAAATAGAGTTTTCTCCACCGCCTTTGTGGTGGTATTCTGGGTGGTTTGCATGGGTGCTTATATGCCAGCAGAAAATGTATTTTCTCATTAACTTTAGCTTCTTATTTATTTACAGGACAAACCTATGAAAGCTACTGGCAAAACAAAAAAAAATTTGACTTACACTCACTGTGCCAGAAATTTGTTGGTGATACTGTTGCCCTCTGAGTCTCCCTCCATGGTCAATGACTTAAAGCATTTAATAAGAAGTGAAGATCATTCTATGTTAAAGAAAAAGCATGTCAATTGTTAAAAGCAGATAGGGCAACAATGAGTATTGAAGAACGTGAGGGATGAAGATCTGTCCAAGATGTTATGTTTCGAACACTAAAAGTTGGAAAGAGTGAGCCTTTAGTAATAAAAATATAGCCGGTGTCATCAAGCGAGAGTGGAATAAACCTGAAAAAAAAGGGTTTGCTCCAAAAAATGTTAACAGTAAATACCCCTTGATGAATCTGATTCTGCTTGTTGGGACAAGGCACCCAAATTTCTGAAATTTCTAGTTAGCCCTCCCTTTTGATGACATTGGTTATCTCAAATACCCTATGGATATGAAAGCAGAAAATTGCCAGATGAAGGCTACAGAGTCGGGTGGCTTGGTCTTTACATCTAGCATTGCTAGTAAATGTACTACTAGATCCCTTACTTTGAGACTTGGATAGTTAGCTTCCAAACAAAAGCTTCAGGGAAACAGATTTTATCCTGTCACCTAGAAGGCTGCAGATCTCCTGCTTACACCTCGGCTACCAGGGTTGCATTAGCAGCAAGATCTACTTTCCTTATTAAAACAGCTCGTTTGTCACTGTGGGTAAAGAATTGGCGGGGGAATTATGCATCTACATCCAGGTAATGTGCTGTCCCTAGAAAAGAGGCCATATTTGTGGTTCCTAGATGATATTCCTGCTCAATTTTTTGACATGAAGACTTTCTATTTCACTACTCCCAAATGACATGCAGGTTCTTTCTTAGAAATTATTTCTTTAGGGACAATAGTCCCAGGGAACGGACCACAAGGCTGTACTAGGGATCTTCTGTTTAGAGGGTTGCGTCTCTTGGAAAAGCAGGTTTTAACCCCTTCATGACCCAGCCTATTTTGGCCTTAATGACCTTGCCATTTTTTGCAATTCTGACCAGTGTCCCTTTATGAGCTAATAACTCAGGAACGCTTCAACGGATCCTTGCGGTTCTGAGATTGTTTTTTCGTGACATATTGGGCTTCATGTTAGTGGTAAATTTAGGTCGATAATTTCTGAGTTTATTTGTGAAAAAAATGGAAATTTGGCGAAAAATTTGAAAATTTTGCAATTTTCACATTTTGAATTTTTATTCTGTTAAACCAGAGAGTTATGTGACACAAAATAGTTAATAAATAACATTTCCCACATGTCTACTTTATATCAGCACAATTTTGGAAACAAATTTTTATTTTGCTAGGAAGTTATAAGGGTTAAAATTTGACCAGTGATTTCTCATTTTTACAACAAAATTTACAAAACCATTTTTTTTAGGGACCACCTCACATTTGAAGTCAGTTTGAGGGTTCTATATGGCTGAAAATACCCAAAAGTGACACCATTCTAAAAACTGCACCACTCAAGGTGCTCAAAACCACATTCAAGAAGTTTATTAACCCTTCAGGTGTTTCACAGCAGCAGAAGCAACATGGAGGGGAAAAATTAACATTTAACTTTTTAGTCACAAAAATGATCTTTTCGCAACAATTTTTTTATTTTCCCAAGGGTAAAAGGAGAAACTGGACCACGAATGTTGTTGTCCAATTTGTCCTGAGTACGCTGATACCTCATATGTGGGGGTAAACCACTGTTTGGGCGCACGGCAGGGCTCGGAAGGGAAGGAGCGCCATTTGACTTTTTGAATGAAAAATTGGCTCCAATCTTTAGCGGACACCATGTCGCGTTTGGAGAGCCCCCGTATGCCTAAACATTGGAGCTCCCCCACAAGTGACCCCATTTTGGAAACTAGACCCCCCAAGGAACTTATCTAGAAGCATAGTGAGCACTTTAAACCCCCAGGTGCTTCACAAATTAATCCGTAAAAATGAAAAAGTACTTTTTTTTCACACAAAATTTCTTTTAGCCTCAATTTTTTCATTTTCACATGGGCAACAGGATAAAATGGATCCTAAAATTGGTTGGGCAATTTCTCCTGAGTACGCCAATACCTCATATGTGGGGGTAAACTACTGTTTGGGCACATGGTAAGGCTCGGAAGGGAAGGAGCGCCATTTGACTTTTTGAATGGAAAATTAGCTCCAATCGTTAGTGGACACCATGTCGCGTTTGGAGAGCCCCTGTGTGCCTAAACATTGGAGCTCCCCTACAAGTGACCCCATTTTGGAAACTAGACCCTCCAAGAAACTAATCTAGATGCATAGTGAGCACTTAAAACCCCCAGGTGCTTCACAGAAGTTTATAACGCAGAGCCATGAAAATAAAAAAATTATTTTTCTTTCCTCAAAAATGATTTTTAGCCCGGAGTTTTTTATTTTCCCAAGGATAATAGGAGAAATTGGACCCCAAATGTTGTTGTCCAGTTTGTCCTGAGTACGATGATACCCCATATGTGGGGGTAAACCACTGTTTGGGCGCACGGCAGGGCTCGGAAGGGAAGGCACGCCATTTGGCTTTTTTAATGGAAAATTAGCTTCAATCATTAGCGGACACCATGTCGCGTTTGGAGAGCCCCTGTGTGCCTAAACATTGGAGCTCCTGCACAAGTGACCCCATTTTGGAAACTAGACCTCCCAAGGAACTAATCTAGATGTGTGGTGAGCACTTTGAACCCCCAAGTGCTTCACAGAAGTTTATAACGCAGAGCCATGAAAATAAAAAATTATTTTTCTTTCCTCAAAAATGATTTTTTAACCCACAATTTTTTATTTTCACAAGGGTAACGCGAGAAATTGGACCCCAAAAGTTGTTGTCCAGTTTCTCCTGAGTACGCTGATACCCCATATGTGGGGGTAAACCACTGTTTGGGCACATGCCGGGGCTCGGAAGGGAAGTAGTGACGTTTGAAATGCAGACTTTGATGGAATGGTCTGCGGGCGTCACGTTGCATTTGCAGAGCCCCTGATGTGCCTAAACAGTAGAAACCCCCCCTAAGTGACCACATTTTGGAAACTAGACCCCCCAAAGAACTTATCTAGATGTGTGGTGAGCACGTTCAACCCCCAAGTGCTTCACAGAAGTTTACAACGCAGAGCCGTGAAAATTAAAAATCATTTTTCTGTCCTCCAAAAAAGATGTTTTAGCAAGCAATTTTTTTTTCACAAGGGTAGCAGGAGAAATTGGACCCCAATATTTGTTGCCCAGTTTGTTGTGAGTATGCTGGTACCCCATATGTGGGGGTAAACCACTGTTTGGGCGCACGTCAGGGCTTGGAAGGGAAGTAGTGACGTTTGAAATGCAGACTTTGATGGAATGGTCTGCGGGCGTCACGTTGCATTTGCAGAGCCCCTGATGTGCCTAAACAGTAGAAACACCCCACAAGTGACCCCATTTTGGAAACTAGACCCCAAAAGGATCTTATCTAGATGTGTGGTGAGCACTTTCAACCCCCAAGTGCTTCACATAAGTTTATAACATAGAGCCATGAAAATAAAAAATAATTGTTCTTTCCTCAAAAATTATGTTTTAGCAAGTAATTTTTTATTTTTGCAAGGGTAACAGGAGAAATTGGACCCCAATAGTTGTTGCCCAGTTTGTCCTGAGTACGCTGGTATCCCATATGTGGGGGTAAACCACTGTTTGGGCGCACGTCGGGGCTTGGAAGGGAGGGCGCACCATTTGACTTTTTGAACGCAAGATTGGCTGGAATCAATGGTGGCGCCATGTTGCGTTTGGAGACCCCTGATGTGCCTAAACAGTGGAAACCCCTCAATTCTAACTTTAACACTAACCCCAACACACCCCTAACCCTAATCCCAACTGTAGCCATAACCCTAATCACAACCCTAACCCCAACACACCCCTAACCACAACCCTAACCCCAACACACCCGTAACCCTAAATCCAACCCTAATCCTAACCCTAATCCCAACCCTACCCACAACTGTAACCCCAACACAACCCTAACCCTATCCTTAACCCTAACCACAAGCCTAATCTTAACCCTATTTCCAACCCTAGCCCTAATTCCAACCGTAAGGGTACCGTCTCACATAACGATTTACCAACGTTCACGACCAGCGATACGACCTGGCCGTGATCGTTGGAAAGTCGTTGTGTGGTCGCTGGGGAGCTGTCACACAGACCGCTCTCCAGCGACCAACAATGCCAAGGTCCCGGGTAACCAGGGTAAACATCGGGTTACTAAGCGCAGGGCCGCGCTTAGTAACCCGATGTTTACCGTGGTTACCAGCATAAAAGTAAAAAAAACAAAACGTACATACTCACATTTCGGTGTCCTTCAGGTCCCTTGCCGTCTGCTTCCCGCTCTGACTGAGTGCCGCCGTACAGTGAGAGCAGAGCGCAGCGGTGACGTCACTGCTGTGCTGTGCTCTCACTTTCCGTCCGGCAGACAGTCAGAGCGGGAAGCAGACGGCAAGTGACCTGAAGGACACCGAAATGTGAGTATGTACGGTTTTATTTTTTTTACTTTTACGCTGGTAACCACGGTAAACATCGGGTTACTAAGCGCGGCCCTGCGCTTAGTAACCCGATGTTTACCCTGGTTACAAGCGAACGCATCGCTGGATCGCTGTCACAACGATCCAGCGATGACAGCGGGAGATCCAGCGACGAAAGAAAGTTCCAAACGATCTGCTACGACGTACGATTCTCAGCAGGGTCCCTGATCGCTGCTGCGTGTCAGACACAGCGATATCGTATGGATATCGCTGGAACGTCACGGATCGTACCGTCGTAGCGATCAAAGTGCCACTGTGAGACGGTACCCTAACTCTAATTCCAACCCTAACCCTAAGGCTATGTGCCCACGTTGCGGATTCGTGTGAGATTTTTCCGCATGATTTTTGAAAAATCCGCAGGTAAAAGGCACTGCGTTTTACCTGCAGATTTACAGCAGATTTCCAGTGTTTTTTTGTGCGGATTTCACCTGCGGATTCCTATTGAGGAACAGGTGTAAAACGCTGCGGAATCCGCACAAAGAATTGACATGCTGCAGAAAATACAACGCAGCGTTTCTGCACGGAATTTTCCGCACCCTGGGCACAGCGGATTTGGTTTTCCATAGGTGTACATGGTACTGTAAACCTGATGGAAAACTGCAACGAATTCGCAGCGGCCAATCCGCTGCGGATCCGCAGCCAAATCCGCTGCGGATCCGCGGCCAATCTGCTGCGGATCCGCAGCCAAATCCGCACATGCCATAACCCTAACCCTACCCCTAACCCTACCCGTAACCCTAACCCTACCCCTAACCCTAACCCTAGTGGAAAACGAAAAAAAAAAAAAAAAAAAAAATTTCTTTATTTTATTATTCTCCCTACCTATGGGGGTGATAAAGGGGGGGGGGTATTTATTATTTTTTTTATTTTGATCGCTGTGATAGAACCTACCACAGCGATCAAAATGTACTTGTAAGGAATCTGCCGGCTGGCAGATTCGGCGGGCGCACTGAGCATGCGCCCGCCATATTGGAAGATGGCGGCGCCCAGCGAGGAGACGTACGGACACCGGGAGGATCGGTAAGTATGAAGGGGTGGTGGGGGGGTGGATTGGAGCACAGGGGGGGTGATCGGACCACAGGGGGGGTGAATTGAAACAAGGAGGGAGCGGACAGGAGGACGGGGGAGCCGGCAGGCGGACGGAGGGGACCGGACCCCATAACGGAGGACTGGGGGGGCGATTGGTGGGTGTGGGGGGGGTCACTTAAGTATTTCCAGCCATGGCCGATGATATTGCAGCATCGGCCATGGCTGGATTGTAATATTTCACCATTTTTTTAGGTGAAATATTACAAATCGCTCTGATTGGCTGTTTCACTTTCAACAGCCAATCAGAGCGATCGTAGCCCCTGGGCTGAAGCACCACTCCCCCTGTCTCTGCAGATCGGGTAAAATGGGAGTTAACCCCTTCACCCGATCTGCAGGGACGCGATCATTCCATGACGCATACGCTGCGTCATAGGTCGGATTGGCACAGACTTTCATGACGTAGCGTATGCGTCAAAGGTCGGGAAGGGGTTAATGCCTTGTCTCCTATTTTAAGATTGCATGGGGCTTCATTCCCCCTTATTTATGATTAAAAAAATCCAAACAGAGTAAGCTTCCTGTTGGTCGCAGACATAAAAGATGCATATTACTAAGTACCGACACACAAAGACCATCAAAGTTTCCTTGGGGTAGCAACAAAATTGAAGAGGAAAATATGTCACTTCAAGTGTCAGGACCCACCATTTACAATTTTTCTACTAGAGTTGAGCGAATATGTTCGGAATCAGTCGCCGAATATGAATTTGTCATATTCGCGCCATATTGGTACCCTATTTGTGGCAAATTTATGTTTGATGATCGATTCCGAACACATTCAGTTATTTCTACTCCCTTTGACTCTAATAATATTCGGCTGTGTTTGGCGAATATTGCAAAAATAATATTCGCGGCCGATCGTAATCGGAACCAAATTTTGAAAAATTTGCTCAGCTCTACTCTCGCATCATCACCAGGATCCAATATCGTGATGAGCTGGGGGTTCATATCCGAGAAAAGGATATTTTCTAGGAATATTGGCTCATTGTAGCTCCAACAGAAGAGAAGGTTCAGGGACAAGGGAAGGGTCCAAGTAGAGTAAGTAGTGGAGATCATGAGTCACCTATGCTGGATAATTTCCAAAAATATGGTCCAATTCCTCTTTAGCATCAGTTATTCCTGGTAATTCTTTGGACTTGAGACTCATGAAATGCTTTAATCCTCAGAACAAAATTCATAATTTTTCCTAATAAAACATCTAATCTCCAAAAATCATGTGTCTGTGCAGAAGATAATGTTAATCCATGGGAACTTAACATCTTTAATTGTAGTAATTCAGTGGGCAAAAGCTCATTTAAGAACCCCTACAGTCCACCATTTTAAACTTTGCAAAGGAAAAAGGTCAGCTATCTGGACTACAAAATTCCTCTATGGTGCATGGATGTCTGAATGAAACATCAGATGAGATGACGGTCATTGGTTAATATGCTCTACAAGTTCAACTTTAATGTGCAGAGCACAGAAACCAGTGTCAAATAATCTCATCTGACATGCTCTGCAGAAGTAGCAGTAAAGCCTCATTCAGACGTCCATGCACCATGGATGTTTGAATGAGGCTTTACACTGGGAAGATCTGAGTCAGTGTGCAGCAACTGTGAAGGTTTGACTGATGGTCTTGACATATTAAAATTAATAATCTACCGGAAATGCGATCAACATTACAAAAATCAAAATGCTAGAATTGTAATTTTTCTTTTTTTTATGACTGAACCTTGCTATAAAAAAATGCAATAAAAATATATGTGCACCAAAATGGTATCAATAAAAATGCAAGATCGCCACAGAAAAGACAAGCCCTAAAACATCTATAAACAGAAAAATAAAAATGTTACGAGTCTCTGAAAATGATGCAAAAAAACCCCAATTTTTTTAAATGGAATCTGTCAATAGGATCAACCCTCCTAAGCAGTGTATAAGATCATACAGGTGATGAGCGAGTGTACTCTTTGCTCTTGTTTTCCCGAGCACGCTCGGGTGGTCTCCGAGTATTTATGACTGCTTGGAGATTTAGTTTTTGTTGACTCAGCTGTCTGATTTACAGCTACTAGCCAGCCTGAGTACATGTGGGGGTTGCCTGGTTGCTAGGGAATCCCCACATGTAATCAAGCTGTCTAGAAGTCGCAAATCATGCAGCTGCGGCAACAAAAACTAAATCTCCGAACACTAACAAATACTCGGAGACCGCCTGAGCGTGCTCGGGAAAACCCCAGCAATGAGTATACTCGCTCATCACTAGTCGTAAGTAGTTGAACAAAATGATATCTTGATATCTGCGATTTGATGTCTTATTCCAGAGAAATACATGTTTTTCGTAATATGTAAATTACCTGTTAAGATCTATGGGCTGGACACAGATTTCGCCTAGAATCTTCCTCAAGAGCTTATTTTAAATGAAAGGGGGTGTTACAAGTGCACGCTGAGTGTGGGATACACTTATTTGGCCTGAAGGTGGGTGCTCTAGATGTCTATCTTCATAGAGTCTTTAGAGAAGGCCTTATGTGGTCCCTGGAATCTTATTTGCTGGGACCTTAAGATCTGTCTTCACTCCATGCATGCACCTTGCTATTGTGGGAAGGCAAGCAGGAGGTAAAGGCAAGGAGCATCTGCCTGGTCCAGTAAACGCTCTTCATGCATTAAGGGTGTTAAGGTCCTACATTTCCATGATACCCACTATGGGATTGTCAAGAATGACCAACTAATCCAGCCATTACAAAACTGATCATAAAAATCATGGTCTGTTGCCATTAACTCCTTCATATGCATTATCTAATTTAAGCACTCTATAAACTCACGTTTAGAAGGAATCACAGAGGATTTCTAATGAGGAAAGATAAGGCAGCGAGATGCCATAATAAAGTGTCTCAGAAGCCTGGGTTTCATCTAATCCTGGCGCATACCTCAACATTGCATAAACTGCAGAGATAGTAAAATGTGGGGACGATAAGTTTGTACACATAATCTATCGAAGCGCATTCATTCTCTAAACATCAGACCCCTATTCCATAGACTATCATGGTATTGAAATAACTGGGTATAAATGAGTCAGTCCAAGCCACTGCTACATAAGAAGGAAAAGAGCCTTGGCAAAGATACAACCTTGGGTAAAGAAGAATGAAAATATAGTGGGATTTCAAAGAGAACGGTTGTAGAAATGGAGAATTTAGTAAAAGGCCTCATTACAGGAGTTAGTCCTGTTCTGTACTTGAAGCGATCCTAGCACACTCAAAGTATACTGGTAAGATATGGTAAATCAGCTAATAACTGTCTATCAGAGGGACGTAACCCAGCCAGAGTCGTTGGGTGTCGGACGAAAGTTGAGACTCTAGAAGAACCCATTGCATAGTATGAAACAAATTAAAATACAGCAACAAAGGCAGCTTGATGATACCCTATAAAGTCCAGGAGGCTAATGCTTCCTTTCAACTTGAAGAAATAAGTAATCTGAAGCTCAAATGAGGATTTTCAGATTTCCATATGAAAGATCTAAGAAGGGAATTCAATTTGGACAAAAATTTACCGGGGATAAAATATAGGATGGTTTGAAAGAATTACGATATCCTTACGAGAATGTCCATGTTAGCAGCTGTTTGTCATCCCACCAAACCACAAAAAAGTTAGAGTTTCTTGATAACATGTCCTTTTGTAGTTTCATAATTAACCCCTTAAGGACCAGGGGTATTTCTGTTTTTGCATTTCCTTTTTTTGCTCCCCTTCTTCACACGGCCATAACTTTTTTTATTTTTCCATCAATATGGCCATATGAGGGCTTGTTTTTTGCGAGACGAGTTGTACTTTTGGGGTATGTATCCACGTTCAGGAAACGCTGCGTTTTTGACGCAGCGCTGAGCCGCAGCATCAAAAATGCAGCGTCCAGATGTTACAGCATAGTGGAGGGGATTTAATGAAATCCCGTCTCCACTGTGCATTAAAAAACGCATGCGTTTTTCCCGCAAAAACGCACATGCGTTGCGTTTTTTAAGAACGCAGCATGTTGCTACAATGAGCAAAACACGCAGGAACACCGCAGGTGACCTGCCAGTGACCTCAGGTGCATTTTTGGTCAGGATTTTACCTCCATAAAATCCTGACCAAAGCCTGAAGCAAACCTGACCGTGGACACATACCCTTGAAGGACACCATTGATTTTACCATATCATGTACTAGAAAATGCTAACTCTGGCATTTCGATTTCTTTTTTTCTTGCTATGGCGTTTACCGATTGGATTAATTATTTTTATATATTGATAGATTGGGTGATTCTGAATGCAGCGATACCAAGTATGTTTTTTGTATATTTGATTTTTTTATTGTTTTATTTTTAATGGGGCGAAAGGGGGGCGATTTGAACTTCTATATTTTTTAAATATTTTTAAAAAGCATTTTTTTTTACTTTTGGCATGCTTCAATAGTCTCCAAGGGAGACTAGAAGCTGCCATAACCCAATTGGCTCTGCTACATGCAGGCGATGATCAGATCGCCTGCATGTAGCAAAATACCTCACTTGGTATGAGCGCTCACCACTGGGCAGAGCTCATAGCTATCCGGATATGACAACCACAGGGGTCTTGTGCTGACCCCTGTTGTCATGTCAACCCATCGGCGACCCGAGGTCATGTTACACAGGTGCCAATGGAAGGAGGTAATGACGCGCTTTGTACACATGCATGTTAAATGCCGCTGTCAGAGTTTGACAGCGGCATTTAGCATGTTAACAGCCGCGGGTAAATTGCGATTTCACCCGCGGCTGTTAGGGGCACATATCAGCTGGGCCTTGTGCCACAGAAGCCTGTGACACCACAATAGCTCACTGTTCCTGTTGCAAAAGAAGAGAGAAGACATTTGTAAGAAGATCCCTGCCTGATCTCTCCTCATCCAATCAAATTCTGTCAATACCTGCCCAGTAAAAGGGCCAGGTATGGAATTAAACTCTATAAGCTGTGTGAGAGTACCTCAGGGTACACCTACAGGTTTAGATTTTATGAAAGGAAGGACACCTGGATTGAACCCCCTGAATGCTCCCCTGTCCTGGCAGCGAGTGGGAAAATTGTGGGATTTGGAGCACCCACTGCAGGATCAAGGCTATCACCTCTACGTGGATAACTTTTATACCAGCATCCCACTCTTCCAGTGCCTCTCTGCACGAGATACAGCAGCCAGCGGTACTGTCCGCAAAAATCAGAGAAAATCGCTATTTGGGCTCAGAAGGGGTGACAGCAGAGCCCAATGTAGAGACCACCTACTGGTGGTCAAGTACTAGAGGGATGTCTTTCTCTTGACCACCATACATGGTGATGGCAGCACCCTCAGAAATGTTTGAGGTATGTCTACACAAGTCTGCAAACCGGTCTGTGTGATTGGGTACAACAAAAATATATGGGGTGTTGATCTCTCTGATCAAGTCCTCCGGCCGTACAGTGCTTTGAGAAAGACCAAGGTATGGTACAAGAAGCTGGCTGTGCACATCATACAGATGGCAATGCACAACGCTTTCCTGCTGTGCAGGCCAGACCACTACATTGTACATTCAGTTCCAGAAGGTAGAGATGAAGGCCCTGATATTTGGCAGTCAGGAAGGAGCAGGACCCAGTACTTTCTGAACTGAAGGTGCTCGTATCGTACAAGGCCAACATTTCATGGGGAAGATCCATCAAAGCGCAAAAAAAAGTAAATCACAAAAGAGGTGCTGAATATGTTACAGAAGGGGAATACACAAGGATTCATTTATCAGTGCGACACGCCCTGAAAAACCTGATCTGTGTATAAAAGAATGCTTCAGACTGTACCCCACATCCATGGACCACTAAATTCATTTTTGACTTACACAACTGACGTATGACAACCTGACAAACACTACACAACTTACATATGCCACTACATTATAAAATTCACATACCAGGAAACAGTAGATCAGTTCCAAAAAGGGGGCACTTGTTGGGCATTTCCACTGTTTAAGCACATCAGGGACTCTGCAAACGCAACATGACACCCGCAGACCATGCCATCAACATCTGTATTCCAAGACGTCACTCCTTCCCTTCCGAGCCCTGCCATGCGCCCAAAGAATGGTTTTCTCATACATATGGGGTATCAGAACACTCTGGAGAAATTGCGCAACAACTTTTGGGGTACAATTTCTCCCGTAACCCTTGTGAAAATTAAAAAATGGGGGGTAAAGATCATTTTTCTTAAAAATATGATTTTTTATTTTCATATCTCTACATTATAAACTTTTGTAAAACACTTGGCGGTTCAAAGTGCTCACCACACATCTAGATAAGTTCCTTAAGAAGTAAAGTTTTCAAAATGGGGTCACTTGTTGGGGGTTTCTACTGTTTATTCACATCAGGGGCTCTGTAAATGCGGCATGATGCCCACAGACCATTCCATCAAAGTCTGCATTGGAAAACGTCACTCCTTCTGAGCCTCGAAGTGCGTCCAAACAGTTTTCCACCACATATGGGGTATCCATGTACTCTGGAGAATTTTCAGAACAAATTTTGAGGTCCATTTTCTCCTGTTAGCCTTGTGAAAATAAAAGTTGGGGTCTAAAAGATAATTTTTGTGGAAAAAATCAGATTTTATATTTTCACAGCTCTACATTATAAACTTCTGTGAAGCACTTGGAGGTTCAAAGTGCTCACCACACATCTAGATAAGTTCCTTGGGGGGGGTCTATATTCCAAAATGGGGTCACTTGTGGGGAGTTTCAACTGTTTAGGCACATCATGGGCTCTCCAAACCTCCAAACCCAACATGGCGTCCGATCTCAATTCCAGCCAATTTTGCCTTGAAAAAGTCAAACGTTGCTCCTTCTCTTCTGAGTTCTGCCGTCTACCTAAACAGTAGTTTTTCCCCATATATGGAGTATTGGCATGTTCAGAAGAAATTGCATTATACATTTTGGGATTCATTTTTTCCTGTTACCCTTGTGAAAATAAAAAAAATGTCTAAAGTTAAATTTTAGTGAAAAAAAGTAAACTGTTCATTTTTTCCTTTAACATTACAATAATTCTTGCGAAGCACCTTGAATGTGGTTTTGAGCACCTTGAGGGGTGCAGTTTTTAGA
The DNA here is from genome assembly GCF_051348905.1 of Ranitomeya variabilis. Lineage (NCBI taxonomy): Eukaryota > Metazoa > Chordata > Amphibia > Anura > Dendrobatidae > Ranitomeya > Ranitomeya variabilis. Next base: position 667,373,394 of record NC_135235.1, on the reverse strand, counting down.
AAGGTGTCACGTTTGGGTATTTTCTATCATATAGAACCCTCAAAATGACTTCAAATGAGAGGTGGTCTCTGAAAAAATGGTTTTGTAAATTTTGTTGTAAAAATGAGAAATCGCTGGTCAACTTTTAACCCTTATAAATTCCTAATAAAAAAAAATTGTTTCAAATACTGTGCTGATGTAAAGTAGACATGTGGGAAATGTTATTTATTAACTATTTTGTGTTTCATATCGCTCTGATTTAGGCCAGTTTCACACGTGAGTGTCTCCGGTACGTGTAGTGACAGTTTTCTCACGTTCCAGAGACACTGGCACACGTAGACCCCTTCAAATGAATGGGTCTATGCACATGTCTGCGTTTTCACGGACCGTGTGTCCGTGTTGAAAACACGTAGACATGTCCGTTTTCCTCCGGAAGCACGGTCCGCAAAGCATCCCACACACGTGCACACAGAGAACAGAGTGCACTCTCCTCCGTGTGCACATACCACCACAGGAGAGACAGAGCTACAGTAAGCGGTGTCCCCTGCGTGTGGTGCTGAAGCCGGCATTCATCCCTTCTCCCCTGCTTGGCCGAAAGCAGCGCGAGCAGGAGAGAAGGGATGAAAGATCAATTTTTTGGGTTTTTTTAAATTAAAGTTCGGGGTCAACTCTCGCCTAACAAAACCCACCCCCTGCGCGCCCGCCCGCCCGGTTGAGGAGGACATCATACTCACCCTACTCCAGCGATGCCTCGTCTCAGCGCCGGCAGCTGGTCCTGTGTGAGCGGTCACGTGGTACCTCTCATTAAGGTGATGAATATGGACGCATATTCATCACCTTAATGAGCGGTACCACGTGACCGCTCACACAGGACCAGCTGCCGGCGCTGAGACCAGGAATCGCTGGAGTAGGGTGAGTATGACGTCACATGAGTTGTACAGGGCAATCAGCGGCTGCAGAATTCAGACACGTCTATTGGGTCAAGTGCAATCCTAACAAATAGGCTAAATCGCCAATCACTTTTCCTCAATCTAAGGCCGGGGTCACACATGCGTGTTTTACGGACGTAAGAGCGCAGAAACTACGTCCGTAAAACTCGCATAACATACGGCACAATTCTCAATGGGGCTGCTCCTATCAGCCGTATATTACGGATCCGTAAACATGATTTAAAAGTATTTTAATGAAATAAACACAGCGGTTGTTTTAATAATTTATTGCTCTCTCTATCCATTTCCAGGCCCTCGCTTGGCAAAATAATAAACGCACAAGATACATACCTTCTGATGTCTGATCACGTCCCACGAAGTAATCCATCTGAAGGGGCTAATATTACAGGCACGAGCTGCGATAAACCACTCGCTTGTGTCTGTAATCCCCGGGTGCTGAAAGGAACGCTGGATCTGTACTTACATTGAGTCGCGGTGATGCGCCCCTGCTGGATGTTCTCAGGAACTGCAGCCTGGGAACTTTTTCCCACGCTCCAGGTCAGATGAGGACATCCACCAGGGGGCGCATCACCGCGACTGAAGGAAATGTAGGTCAATGACCTACATTTCATTCATTCGCCGGGGAATTACAAGCAGGAGCACACCGCTGCATTAGCAGGGCTCCTGCTTGTAAATTATTTTAACCCCTTCAGATGGATTACTTCGTGGGACGTGACGGTTCAGCTGAGGGTATGTATCTTGTGCGTTTATTATTTTGCCAAGCGAGGGCCTGCAAATGGATTGAGAGAGCAATAAATTATTAAAACAACCGCTGTTTATTTCATTAAAATACTTTTAAATCATGTGTGTGTGTTTTTTAACCCTTTCAAACACTTGGATTAATAATGGATAGGTGTCATAATTGACGCCTCTCCATTATTAATCTGGCTTAATGTCACCTTACAATAGCAAGGTGGCATTAACCCTTCATTACCCCATATCCCACCGCTACAGGGAGTGGGAAGAGAGTGGCCAAGTGCCAGAATAGGCGCATCTTCCAGATGTGCCTTTTCTGGGGTGGCTGGGGGCAGATGTTTTTAGCCACGGGGGGCCAATAACCATGGACCCTCTCCTGGCTAATAATATCTGCCCTCAGTCACTGGCTTTACCGCTTTGGCGGAGAAAATTACGCGGGAGCCCACGCCAATTTTTTCCGCCATTTAACCCTTTATTTTCGCAGCTACAGCGCTGAAATTTTGCACATACACACTACTAACATTAGTAGTGTGGAATATGCAAAAAAAAAAGGGGATATGAGATGGTTTACTGTATGTAAACCATGTCTCATATCCTGTCGGGTTTGTGCAGGAGAAATGAAAAGCCGGCAATTGAATTACCGGCTTTTCACAGATATCGCGCTGAATGAAATCTAAATACAGAATATATATATATGTGTCTCAATGACATATATATATATATATATATATATATATATATATATATATATATATATATACTGTATATATGTTTTCCCGAACATTTGACCACATAAATCCATTAGATGTCGGTTTTGCAAGCCTGCGCGAAAATCTCGCAGTACGGATGCCATACGGATTACATACGGAGGATGCCATGCGCAAAATACGCTGACACACCCTGACTACGGATCAATATTTTGGGAACATTTCTCTGTATTACGGCCGTAGCACGGACGTATAATACGTGGTGTATTGTCTTACGCCAAGTGTGACCCCAGCCTAATACTCATCTCATTTGATCTAATAAAACAGTTGACAGCGAGCAGGTGACATACACGTACATTGCATTGTACATGTACAACCTAATGATAAATGGGTTAATAAATCTAAAAAAAGGACATCTGGACCCCGGAACATAGTATTCATCTTCAGGAGAATCGGATGAGACAGGCTGAATCAGGGATGTGGAAACATCTGAACAAAAGGATGAACATCATCAAAATGATTGCCTACAACATATGCAACTTATGCAAAGAAGTAGGCGGGCTTACTTGGGTTTGGAAGTCTGTCACCCAATTCAGGACTATAGGTCACATCTGAAAGTCAAAATAGGCAAAATGGTCATAATATGTCAGGCAAAAAAGTTTAACTTAGAATCGTCTGGTATGTGCGGCTCAAATGGCAAAATCAGTTTGCCACCTTTAAATCTACCTTCTGAACCACTTCTTTCATAAGGGCTCATACCCATTTGTGAGAAAAAAAAGGTCCGTAATCTTGACCGAAAAAAACGGATGAAAAGTATGAGATTGTCATTCGAGTTCAATGCGATTTTTAATAGCACTATCCGTGTTCCATCCGTATGCAATGCGTTTATTTTCTCTGTAACAATTTTTATACAATCATTTACAGGACCATTTACAGTGTTCTATGCCACAGAATCGTAAAGTATTTGTAAAAAACAGACGGAGTACGGATCCGCACCCATTGACTTACATTGGCGAGTCTCGTCCGAGACTCGCAGCAATAAGCAGCATGCTGCGATTTTTTTTCTCGGTCCGATTTCGGCTGAGAAAAAAATCGCAAATGAGAGGTCACCTATTGAATAATATTGGTCTGAGTGCAATCTGATTTTTTATCGGATTGCACTCGTCGTTTTTCTCGCAAGTGGGTATGAGCCCTAAATGTCAGGAACAACTCCTGAGTCCGAGCATTTTCTGCAAAGTATTAGGAGATACAATTAATCTTTCCAGATGACATCCTTTGGTACAACAGCTGGACTCGAGGAAGCAGGATATATGCCACTTAGCAAACAGAAGCAACTATTTAACATATCATTTTCCATAAGCGGAGCTGCGGGTATTTCGCTACTCTGGAATAAACTACAGTGAATCTAATCTTCCTGTGTCTAGAATTTAATAATAAAAAAATATATATTAATGTCACATTTATTGCATATCGATATCACAAACATGTCATCTCTGTACCACAGCCAGAACTGTCTATATGACTGCAATATACACACCCGGCTCCGCTCCGTACACCTCATACACACACGGCTCCGCTCCGTACACCTCATACACACACGGCTCTGCTCCGTACACCTCGTACACACAGAGCTCCGCTCCGTACACCTTGTACACACACAAAGCTCTGCTCCGTACACCTCGTACACACACGGCTCTGCTCCGTACACTTCGCACACACGGCTCTGCTCCGTACACCTCGTACACACACGGCTCTGCTACATCCACTCTGTAAACCCCTCCTGACCCCACACAGAAACTTCCCCTCATCCAGCACCATGACAACCAGCACAGCAGAGTCCTGCATACACTGAGGCCCCTGATCATGTGACCCCTGACTCCTCCCCTCCTGTGACCTCATCACAGGTCCTGTGCGCACAGAGCAGCCATATATGTGGTGTGCGGCTCTGCAGGTGGAGGTAGGTGCTGGAGATTCCCCATTACTGGGCAGGGGCAGCAACTCCGTCAGTAGCTTTGTTAGGACCTTGCTGTCATGGTGACACATCTGACCCGTTATTCGCCTCCTAGATAAGTAGGTACATTGGGATTTTCTGCTTTTCCCCTTAACAATCTAAAATTACATTGCTTGAATCAGCTATGGAGAAGATTAACCCCTTGACTACCTTGGACGTATATATATGTCATCGGTCGTTTCTCACCCTTTGATGTGAGGCTCTGGCGCTGAGCCCACGTCTTAGGCTGGGGTCACACTTGGCGTAAGACAATACGCCACGTATTATACGTCCGTACTACGGCCGTAATACGGAGAAATGTTCCCAAAATAGTGATCCGTAGTCAGGGTGTGTCAGCGTATTTTGCGCATGGCATCCTCCGTATGTAATCCGTATGGCATCCGTACTGCGAGATTTTCGCGCAGGCTTGCAAAACCGACATCTAATGGATTTATGTGCTCAAATGTTCGGGAAAACATATATACAGTATATATATATATATATCATTGAGACACATACAGGTCCTTCTCAAAAAATTAGCATATAGTGTTAAATTTCATTATTTACCATCATGTAATGATTACAATTAAACTTTCATATATTATAGATTCATTATCCACCAACTGAAATTTGTCAGGTCTTTTATTGTTTTAATACTGATGATTTTGGCCTACAACTCCTGAAAACCCAAAAAACCTGTCTCAATAAATTAGCATATTTCACCCGACCAATCAAATAAAAGTGTTTTTTAATACCAAACAAAAAACCCATCAAATAATAATGTTCAGTTATGCACTCAATACTTGGTCGGGAATCCTTTGGCAGAAATGACTGCTTCAATGCGGCGTGGCATGGAGGCAATCAGCCTGTGACACTGCTGAGATGTTATGGAGGCCCAGGATGCTTCAATAGCGGCCTTAAGCTCATCCAGAGTGTTGGGTCTTGCGTCTCTCAACTTTCTCTTCACAATATCCCACAGATTCTCTATGGGGTTCAGGTCAGGAGAGTTGGCAGGCCAATTGAGCACAGTAATACCATGGTCAGTAAACCATTTACCAGTGGTTTTGGCACTGTGAGCAGGTGCCAGGTCGTGCTGAAAAACGAAATCTTCATCTCCATAAAGCATTTCAGCCGAGGGAAGCATGAAGTGCTCCAAAATCTCCTGATAGCTAGCTGCATTGACCCTGCCCTTGATGAAACACAGTGGACCAACACCAGCAGCTGACATGGCACCCCACACCATCACTGACTGTGGGTACTTGACACTGGACTTCAGGCATTTTGGCATTTCCTTCTCCCCAGTCTTCCTCCAGACTCTGGCACCTTGATTTCCGAATGACATGCAAAATTTGCTTTCATCAGAAAAAAGTACTTGGGACCACTTAGCAACAGTCCAGTGCTGCTTCTCTGTAGCCCAGGTCAGGCGCTTCTGCCGCTGTTTATGGTTCAAAAGTGGCTTTACCTGGGGAATGCGGCACCTGTAGCCCATTTCCTGCACACGCCTGTGCACGGTGGCTCTGGATGTTTCCACACCAGACTCAGTCCACTGCTTCCTCAGGGTCCGGTCACCTCTTCTCGTTGTACAGCGTTTTCTGCCACATTGTTTCCTTCCAACAGACTTACCATTGAGGTGCCTTGATACAGCACTCTGGGAACAGCCTATTTGTTGAGAAATTTCTTTCTGGGTCTTACCCTCTTGCTTGAGGGTGTCAATGATGGCCTTCTTGACATCTGTCAGGTCGCTAGTCTTACCCATGATGGGGGTTTTGAGTAATGAACCAGGCAGGGAGTTTTTAAAAGCCTCAGGTATCTTTTGCATGTGTTTAGAGTTAATTAGTTGATTCAGAAGATTAGGGTAATAGGTCATTTAGAGAACCTTTTCTTGATATGCTAATTTATTGAGACAGGTTTTTTGGGTTATCAGGAGTTGTATGCCAAAATCATCAGTATTAAAACAATAAAAGACCTGACAAATTTCAGTTGGTGGATAATGAATCTATAATATATGAAAGTTTAATTGTAATCATTACATTATGGTAAGTAATGAAATTTAACACTATATGCTAATTTTTTGAGAAGGACCTGTATATATATTCTGTATTTAGATTTCATTCAGCGCGATATCTGTGAACAGCCGGTAATTCAATTGCCGGCTTTTCATTTCTCCTGCACAAACCCGACAGGATATGAGACATGGTTTACATACAGTAAGCCATCTCATATCCCTTTTTTTTTGCATATTCCACACTACTAATGTTAGTAGTGTGTATGTGCAAAATTTGGGCACTGTAGCTGCTAAAATATAAGGTTAAATGGCGGAAAAAATTGGCGTGGGCTCCCGCGCAATTTTCTCCGCCAGAGTGGTAAAGCCAGTGACTGAGGGCAGATATTAATAGCCAGGAGAGGGTCCATGGTTATTGCCCCCCCCCCGTGGCTAAAAACATCTGCCCCCAGCCACCCCAGAAAAGGCACATCTGGAAGATGCGCCTATTCTGGCACTTGGCCACTCTCTTCCCACTCCCTGTAGTGGTGGGATATGGGGTAATGAAGGGTTAATGCCACCTTGCTATTGTAAGGTGACATTAAGCCAGATTAATAATGGAGAGGCGTCAATTATGACACCTATCCATTATTAATCCAATTGTTTGAAAGGGTTAAAAAACACACACACACATGATTTAAAAGTATTTTAATGAAATAAACACACAGGTTGTTGTAATAATTTATTGTTCTCTCAATCCATTTCCAGGCCCTCGCTTGGCAAAATAATAAACGCACAAGATACATACCTTCTGATGTCCGATCACGTCCAACGAGGTAATCCATCTGAAGGGGTTAACTAATATTACAGGCACGAGCTGCGATAAACCACTCGCTCGTGCCTGTAATCCCCGGGTGCTGAAAGGAAAGCAGAGTGATCTGTACTTACATTGAGTCGCGGTGATGCGCCCCTGCTGGATGTTCTCATGAACTGCAGCCTGGGAACTTTTTCCCACGCTCCAGGTCATATGAGGACATCCACCAGGGGGCGCATCACCGCGACTGAAGGAAATGTAGGTCAATGACCTACATTTCATTCATTCGCCGGGGAATTACAAGCAGGAGCACACCGCTGCATTAGCAGGGCTCCTGCTTGTAAATTATTTTAACCCCTTCAGATGGATTACTTCGTGGGACGTGACGGTTCAGCTGAGGGTATGTATGTTGTGCGATTATTATTTTGCCAAGCGAGGGCCTGCAAATGGATTGAGAGAGCAATAAATTATTAAAACAACCGCTGTGTTTATTTCATTAAAATACTTTTAAATCATGTGTGTGTTTTTTTTAACCCTTTCAAACAATTGGATTAATAATGGATAGGTGTCATAATTGACGCCTCTCCATTATTAATCTGGCTTAATGTCACCTTACAATAGCAAGGTGGCATTAACCCTTCATTACCCCATATCCCACCGCTACAGGGAGTGGGAAGAGAGTGGCCAAGTGCCAGAATAGGCGCATCTTCCAGATGTGCCTTTTCTGGGGTGGCTGGGGGCAGATGTTTTTAGCCACGGGGGGGGGGGCCAATAACCATGGACCCTCTCCTGGCTATTAATATCTGCCCTCAGTCACTGGCTTTACCGCTCTGGCGGAGAAAATTGCGCGGGAGCCCACGCTAATTTTTTCCGCCATTTAACCCTTTATTTCAGCAGCTACAGCGCTGAAATTTTGCACATACACACTACTAACATTAGTAGTGTGGAATATGCAAAAAAAAAAGGGGATATGAGATGGTTTACTGTATGTAAACCATGTCTCATATCCTGTCGGGTTTGTGCAGGAGAAATGAAAAGCGGGCAATTGAATTACCGACTTTTCACTAACACCGCTGCGTATTTCTCGCAAGTCACACTGCTGGTCCGTGTGGAATCCGTATTTTTCTCGCCCCCATAGACTTTCATTGGCGTATTATTAGCGCAATATGCTGACAAACGCAGCATGCTGCGATTTTGTACGGCCGTAGAAAGCCGTATAATACTGAACCGTAATATACGGCTGATAGGAGCAGCCCCATTGAGAATAATTGTGCCGTATGTTATGCGAGTTTTACGGACGTAGTTTCTGCGCTCTTCGTCCGTAAAACTCGCATGTGTGACCCCGGCCTTATTCCGCACTGATTTGATCAGCTGTCATATGCCCGTAACAGTCACGGGTGGATCCAAGATCACTGTCATGTGACCAGAATGAGCTATTATGACAGCTGGGGGTTTGCAGAGGACCCGTCATTGTAAATCTCCTGTGAATGCTGGCCCGTGGCCGGCGTTCATAGGGGATGGTGATTTCTGCTGTATGTAGCAGGGCTTGTAAACCTGCTGTGTGCAGCACAGGCGAGCGGAAGATCGCAGCTTCAAGTCTCCTAAGGAGACTATTGAAGCAAGTAAAAGAAAAAAGTTTAAAAAACCAACAAATGTTCATTTCAGCCCCCTTTTGCTTCATTCAAAAAAATACTCATATTTGCATCCTCACACTGCACACAGATGACATATGGATCACTGTTCAGGGAGCATTTCTGCGATTCTCATCCGTGTAAAACGGACCGATTTTTTTTTTTTTTTTTTTTTATATATACGTTGTGTGTGACTCCAGCCTAAAGGAGATCCCCCAACATTAAACAAAATGGTATTTTATTTACTGATCAGAAGGGGTCTGATTGTCAGGACTTTGCAAAAGAACAGGGGCAGCAGCATTTTTTCCCATCCACAGCAGCACTGCCATCTATCTGCAGTGTAGGGAAGTGCAACACAGCCCTATGTATGTGAACGGAGCAGCTCCCTGTACAGCAGTGCCACTTTGACAGTAAAAATGATGAAGGAGAATTGACCCCATAACTGAGCGTATTTACGCCATTGTATAATAATTGGAAATATCCCTTTAAAAAAAAAAAAAGTAATATCTGCAGTTTATTGTACCTTTTTTTTTTTTTCCCTACGGTTGAATTTTGTTTTTCAATTTTTGCAAGGTTGTTTCAACCAATCTCTCCCATCGGGAAACAATGTACAGTCTGAGTTATGTCAACGCTACAGTTTTTTTACTTGTCACCAGAGGTGACTCCAGGTCACCAATAAGCTGCAACCTTAGAAGGAAGATAGACTTTTCAATGACTGTCCAATAATATGGAAAATCTGATGGTTCAGAACCTGTCCGGTCCCTTTTAGGCTGCATTCATTTATATCTTCAGTTTTAAAGCTGAAGTCTTAAACAGGTAAAGTTTTACTTTTATTCTACTTCCACATATGTAGCAAATATTTTATATGTACCTGCCTGAAATCGGCTGGGCAAGGAGTTCGGCAAGCTGGAAAACCCCAAGGCAAATGTTATGATTTGTTTCAGCTTTGTGGTTGTATGCTTTGGGGTAGTGTGGTGCCACCTGCAGGTCATTTATCCTTACTGCAGGTTTATGAAAATGAATGTTTAAAGTGTATTTTGTGATTACATTGTGGATGTGTGGTTTGTTTGGCTATCTTCTTGCTGAAGGGGGCAAGTTTACCTTTCAAATGGTGTATAATTTGTCTGTGTGGGTGCAGTATGAACAGAGATACAAAGGAATCACCGAAAAAGAGTGTTTTGAAATAATATAGAAGGAAATCGCACCGACCCGAAGAGCAAAGTCGTGTTATCACTTATACCACACGAGGAACGGCAAATAAATAAAACCAATTCTTGAACTGCTGTTGATTTGTTCATTCTGCCTCCCAAAAATCAGTTTAAAGCTTGTGTCAAATGTATCCATCATTCTACGCTGAACTTATACATCAGGGTTTCTGTCAAATCCCCCAAAAATAAGATTCAGATTGACCAAGCTGAGAAGTATTTGCAATATTCTCTGTATAACATACACTTTGTGGGTTTTTTACTAGAACTTATCTGTGGGGTCAAAATAATCAATGAACCACTAGATTCATTAATCAAAATAGGGTCACTGTGGGAGTTCTTCTGAAATTATGGCACACATGGGGCTCTGAAAATGGCGCCTGCAAACTATTCCAGCAAAATCTCCTTAAATGACGTTCCTATCTTCTGAGCTTTGCCATGTGCCAAAACATGTGACTACATATGGGGGTATTGTCAACTTTACGAGAAATTGTGTAACACATTTTTGGGCTCAGTTTCTAAATTCATATTTTAGAGAGAAAAAAAATGTATTTTTTTAATCCCACTTTACATTTATTTCTGTGTAGCATCTGAAAGGTCAATAAATACCTTGACATCAATTATGAATAATATGAGGGGTGCAGTTTTTAATATGGTATCATGTCTGGGGAGGTTTCCGATATATGGGCTGTGATGACACAGAATTAAATCATAATTAACCAGACGTAAATTCAGTAGGCCCAGAAGCATAGACTATTATCTTTATGTTGACTTTTGAAATTGTGTTTTTCTTTAGTCAAGAAACACAGACTTTTTTTTGAACGAGCCTGGCTGCTGACTTTTGAGTTGAGGTTTGTTGTAACTTATTGTCTGCTGTCTTTGCAAGACAGTGACGCAGGGTCATTGATCAATGGATGTTTGCTAAATATTTTGATTGACCATTGTGTGGGTCCTGTGGCTTGTTGACCTGCAAAACAGAGAAGGACGACGAGCTATGCAGATTGAATAAATACTCAAACAATGAGTGTTAAACTCATTCCACCTCACCCCCTCCCCCCTCAACCTGTGGATGATAATCTGAGCCACAGATGTGGGTATAAAAAGTGATCTCTATTTTTCTGCAAGAAGAGTCAAGAGACTTGATAGAACAACAGCCAGGACACTATGACTCCATAAAGCAACACTCTTAACAGGACAACATGGCTCCATCAAGAACACAGAATTGACAATTCTACAGCTTAGGGAACCATGGCCCCAGCTGAAAGAATACAAATCTGCTCCATTGACCATCACTGAACCCAAGGATACATTTAGGGAAGCCAGGATTGGGCCTCACCAGTCCCCTGGCTTCATGGAGATGTTCGGAGAAGCCAGGTTGTGACCCTCCGGTCACCTGGTCACGTACCTTTCAGCTTCCTAAGCTTGTTGTTACCTCCTGTCTGTGGGTGCCCGCCAAAAGAGGGGTGCCACTGGTGGTGTAGGCCCTGGAAGCCGCGGAGTTGCAGGTGTTTTAATCCCAGCGAGTCAGCAGAAGGGTGAGACTCTGTAATTTTGCACCATCTTGTGTATTTGCTGGGATTGTTCTGTACGTTATTTGTCTGTTTGGTGGTTCAATAAAATTTTGCCACACTGTCTACCCTTATCCTGTGTTGTCTGAGTAATAGTCTGCCCACGATAAAAGGAGAGCAGGCATTCAGTGGGATGAGCCCTGGTCCATGTGGTCGCAAGCCAGCAGATTAAAGCACCTGCTGACCCCCTGTGTCTTAACATAGGCCCCTGAAAGCCCCTTCAAATCTGGAGAGTTCCGTAAAAAATAAGATTTGTAAATTTACTTAAAAAAAGTTAAAAATTACTGCAAGATTTTAACCCTTCTAATAAAATGATGTTTGAAAAATGATGGTGCCATAAAGTAAGGCATATGGGAAAAGTTTGTTATTAACTATTTTGTGTGGTTGACTATATGGTTTAAAGGCTTAAATCTTCGAAGTTTGAGCATTGCAAATTTTTTAATTTATTTGGCAGTTTCAGATATATATATATTTTTTTTTAAAAAGCAAAACATAAGGACCTAAATGTACCCCTAAAATAAAATACAATGGACATAAATGGGCATGTGTTGGTTGTCAACTCATCCTTGCACACTGGCAACTGTGGGGAGTGACCACAGCGCCAGTCTCCTAAAGACATCCCTTATCAGGGCAGCCTGATAAGGAGTAGTGGTTGCAGCCCCAGTCTCTTGATGTCATTGACGTCCTATTTGAGACTTCTCAGTGAATGTTGGGAAACAAATTATTAAATTAGAAGTTGGCGTAGAGAAGGAAAGTTAGAGAATTTTCAATTGATGTAAATTGTTGTTAGTTTTCAAAATTAGTTAGTTAGACCTTGACTGTTGATTTTTCTGACAAACTCTTTAAGAGTTATGAAACTACCATGATCGTATGTCATGTGAAACATGCAATGTTCTTTGTGTCATTACACAGGATTCTTTATAATGTTACATTGGCTCATGGTTTTCCTATTCAGGTCCCTACAATATCGGATCCTCTCAGTGGGGAGCTTCTATATCAGATAATTTTCCTGATTGACCCATCAAGGATGGATAGATACAGGGACAAGATGGCGAAGAGGATATTACACCTCACCCTAGAGATCCTCTTCCGGCTTTCTGGAAAGGTAAGAGATTCTGATGACGTCGCATTACATCATTCTTATGTATGCAAATAATAGATGGACAGAACTGAGATTTCTAGTGAGATTTATTAATGTGTCTCTCCATAACCAGGATTACACAGTAAGGAAGAAGACCTCTAGTGAGTGCTGTCAGGACCCTGTGTCTGAAGGATGGGAAAACCCCCTGAGCCCAATCACAGGGCCTCCACCTCACCCCCTGATACATGAGGACATCAATGACCAGAAGATCCTAGAACTCACCTACAAGGTGATTGAGCTGCTGACTGGAGAGGTGACTGCTGGGAATGCTGGGACATTGTACAGTAACACTAAAAAGGGATCAGGGGGGTGATGGTATCATTGTATGTCTCAGGTTCCTATAAGATGTCAGGATGTCTCCATCTATTTCTCCTTGGAGGAGTGGGAGTATTTAGAAGGACACAAAGATCTGTACAAGGACGTCTTGATGGAGGTTCCCCAGCCCGTCACATCACCAGGTAATAGACAGGACTAAATAAACACGGTCTACAATTATCTATGTGTAAAGAATGAATTCAGTCCCTGTATGTGTTTCCTCCAGTTCTATCCAGTAAGAGGACAACACCAGAGAGATGTCCCCGTCCTTTTCCACAGGACTGTAAAGAAGAAAATCCCAGTATTCCTCAGGATCATCAGGTAGGTGGAGAGAAGATGACATAAAATTTTCTCTGTGATGTGTAGAAGGCTATGAAGATCGTGATTTTGTCAGGAATCCTCTGCTCACTGTGTCCTAGAGAAGCAGTGTGTGTCAGCTCTGCTGCCCAAAAGATGGCAGGGTCGTGCAGGGTTAGCCCAGCCCAATCAGGGACTGGAACGTGCTGACTATCCCATCCCACTGCCAAGTTGGGATTGGCCAACAGCCCAATCAGGCCAGGTCTTCTGGGATACCCGCAGGTGTCACCTTTCTGAGTAATTGCCTGGCAATTTAGCTGACTGGCAACAGTCATACCATTGCCATTGCCTAGCCCCTTTGTCTTAATTTGCTACTATTTTGGATTTCTGACCTTGGTCTGTGTCCTGTTTTCTCTTTTGTCTTGGCCCTCTGCTTTTAAGGCTTTGTTATTTGACCCCGGACTTCTTGATTCCCCTGCCTCGTGGCTTGTGAGAATTGATGATAGCTAGCGTCACAATTTTATGCATTTGTATTATACACTTGAATGGCCACTTTATAAGAGACACTTACCGTTTCATGATTGTAGGTCCCCTGTCTGGACCCATTACCTTGAAGTTCATCAGAAATTAAAGTAATCAGTTTTCTGTGGCTCAATTTCCCAAGTTAGAATGGGAAAATCAAGCCATCTTGGGGACTTTATCATAGCATTGTCGTTGGTGCTAGTTTTGACAGGGCCAGTATTTTAAAAACTACTCACTGTGTGAGGTTTCTATAAGAATGGTGTAATCACAGAAAATCACATAACGAATGAGGAACCTGTGGACTTAACCATTTTGTCTAGGAGGATGTCAAATTAATTTTGGGGACCAGGCGGTTCACCGTCATGAGAAATTGCAGCTTAATAAAACTATGGTACTTCAACAAATGTTTCCAGTTGCAGATCTCATCATTCCTCAGCACAGATGGGTTATAACAACTGACGATAAGTTCCATGTTTCATTGTTTTCTAAGGGAAACCAACAGACAATACATCAGGGGGGAACAGCTCAAAAATTACTTCACATAGCAGTGAGAAATGTTGCCTGGTCAGATTAATCCAACTTTCTGTTGCACAATACTAATGGGAGGATCAGAATTTGGTACATGTAGCACATACACACGTGGTCAAAATTGTTGGTACCCCTCGTTTAATGACAGAAAAATCCACAATGGTCATAGTAATAACTTGAATCTGACATAAGTAATAATAAATAAAAAAATCTATGAAAATGAAAAAATGAAAGTCAGACATTGCTTTTCAACCATGCTTCCAGAGAATTTTTTAAAAATAAAACTTATGAAATAGGCCTGAACAGAAATGATGGTACCGTTAACTGAATATTTTGTTGCACAACCTTTTGGGGCAATCACTGCAATTAAACGATTCCTGTAACTGTCAATGAGACTTCTGCACCTCTCGACAGGTATTTTTGCCCTCTCCTCAAGAGCAAATTGCTCCAGTTGTCTCGTGTTTGAAGGTTGCCTTTTCCAGACAGCATGTTTCAGCTCTTTGCAAAGAAGCTCAATAGGATTTAGGTCAGGACTCATAGAAGGCCACTTCAGAATAGTCCAATGTTTTCCTCTTAGCCATTCTTGTGTGTTTTTAGCTGTGTGTTTTGGGTCATTATTCTGTTGCAAGACCCATGACCTGCTACTGAGACCAAGCTTTCTGACACTGGGCAGCACTTTTCTCTAGAATCCCTTGATAGTCTTGAGATTTCATTGTACTCTGATATGTACTTGATATGCTTCAGTTTTTCGTCCGTGAACATAGAGCTGATGTGCCTTGCCAAAAAGTTCCATTTTTGTCTTATCTGTCCATAGGACATTCTCCCAGAAGCTTTGTGGCTTGTCAACATGTAGTTTGTCAAATTCCAGTCTGGATTTTTAATGATTTTTTTTCAACAATACTGTCCTCCTCGGTCATCTCCCATGAGGTCCACTTTGGCTCCTACAACAACGGATGGTGCGATCTGACACTGATGTTGCTTGAGCTTGTAGTTCACCTTTAATCTGTTTAGAAGTTTTTCTGGGCTCTTTTGTTACAATTCGTATTATCTGTATCTTTGATTTGTCATCAATTTTCCTCCAGGATGGTTGGCTACAGTCCCATGGATCTTAAATTCCTGAATAGAATTGTCTTTCTAATCTCCTGAGACAACTCTTTCCTTCGCTTCCTCTGGTCCATGTTGAGTGCCAATCTTCTGTTGAGAGTAAAAGCGACAACGTTTCTACTTTGGTTATCATTGCGAGAATAGTAGACACAATCTTCAGTTGACTGGAAATATCCAGATTGGGTCCATCTTAGTTTGCTAATTCCAAGTAAGCGAAGTCCTGTTCTGTCCATTTCAGCTTTGACGATGTTGCGTTAGCCTTGGTTCATGGTTCGTACATTCCAAACTTTATGATTTGACCAAACAATATCCGCATCAAGACGACCTTGCGGCTTTGATCCTGGCCTGTCAAGAACATTGGTCATAGTCAGGTCGACCATCGGCTCTTCCTCAGTAGCTTGTTGAGTGCCTTCCGACCTAGGGGTGCATCTTCCTGCACTATATACAATTAATTTGTTTGTACTCTCCAAAAAGTTTTCTTGACATAATACAGAGGTAGATTGCCAGTCCTTTCTTCCTCACTGAAATAGTATTTATTAATATTTTGTACAGTGTGATTGAACTGTTAAGTACGTAAAACAGATAAAGTTTGAAAACTGCATCAAATATTTGCAGATTTCATTTAAAAAATCACATAGACTTAAATTTACCACTTACCATCAAGTACAATATGTCACGAAAAAAAAACAGTGTGAGAAACACTGGGATATTT
The DNA here is from genome assembly GCF_051348905.1 of Ranitomeya variabilis. NCBI lineage: Eukaryota > Metazoa > Chordata > Amphibia > Anura > Dendrobatidae > Ranitomeya > Ranitomeya variabilis. Next base: position 667,357,215 of record NC_135235.1, on the reverse strand, counting down.
AGAAGCATAAAGTAATGCATCTCAGATTTAAAAAATGTGGCCAGCTCAGTAGTAAAATCTAGCTTTGGGAGAAAGGGGTTAAAATAGACTGGAAAATTATATTATTGAAGTGTATTGTACAACCCATCATCAGCTCAAGACTCCTAGAGAGACTAATAAAAACTGCAATTGAAAAAAAAAATAAAGTTCAGATCACTCCTTTTCTTAAAACTGTAATAATTGCCAAAAAAACGAATAAAGTAGTATAATATATATATAACATTAAAAAAATCCAAATGGCAACACTTTTTGGATCCCCCTGGAGTATCTCTACTTCCTGTGGGATCCAGACAAGAATGTCAACCCTTCATGGGCCGAAGCAATGATCCACATAGGCAATGATTGACTGCTTAGAATATCTGTCTTCTTAAAATATTCAACCAATATTAAAATCCATACCAACAGAGAACATATCTACACGGTCAACTCATGTTTCCCATTTTTATATCTAGTCATTGTATTATTTCATGAGATTCTTTATAATGTTACATTGACTCATCTTCTTTCCATTCAGGTTCCTTTAAGATCGGATTCTGTCGTTGGAGATCTATATACCAGAATTTCCCTGATTGAAACATCAAGGATGAACAGGGACAAAATGTCTAAGAGGATATTACACCTCACCCTAGAGATCCTCTTCCGGCTTACTGGAGAGGTGAGAGATTCTGATGACATCACATTACATCATTCTTATCTATGGGAATAATAAATGGCCAGAACTGGAGAGGTGAGGAAATGTCTGTAGTGAAATTTTTTTAATGTGTCCCTCTATAACCAGCATTACACTGTAGTGAAGAAGACTTGTAGTGAGCCTTGTCAGACCCCTGTGTCTGAGGGATGGGGAAGACCCCTGAGCCCAATCACGAGGCCTCTACCTTACCCCCTGATACATGAGGACATCAATGACCAGAAGATCTTAGAACTCACCTACAGGATGACTGAGCTGCTGACTGGAGAGGTGAAACTGCTGGGGATGCTGGGACATTATACAGTAATGCTATGAAGGGATCGGGGGGATGACAGTATCATTGTATGTGTCAGGTTCCTATAAGGAGTCAGGATGTCGCTGTCTATTTCTCCATGGAGGAGTGGGAGTATTTAGAAGGACACAAAGATCTGTACAAGGACATCATGATGGAGGTTCCCCAGCCCCTCACATCACCAGGTAATAGACCGCACTAAATACACACGGAATATAATTATCTGTATGTAAAGAATGAATTCGGTCCCTGTATGTGTTTCCTCCAGTTCTATCCAGTAACCGGACAACACCAGAGAGATGTCCCCGTCCTCTTCTTCCACAGGACTGTAAACAAGAAAATCCCAATGTTCCTCAGGATCATCAGGTAGATGGAGAGAAGGTGTCATGAGATCTCCCCTATGATGTGTAGACGGCTGTGAAGGTCTTGTGCTCAGTCTTGTTTTATCCACCAGTATTATATTTTTTATACTTGTGTAATGAGAACAGTGGAGATGGCAGGATTAGAGCTGATCATAGATGGGACTTCTCCATCTGTCTGTGACTTTTACAATATTTGTTTCAGGGTGAAGATCTGACCCATATTAATACTACAGCGACATATGTGAGTGGTGATAAGCGATGTAAAAAGGAGATTCCTACAGATAACTTCCCAGGTGAGTAGTAACCACTAAATGCAATGGATGCTGTAATTTTACTTTTAATTTTTTTTTTAAATAATTTTTCACACAGTTTATTACATGGAGTTTGCTGACAGATTTGACATGTAAATGCAAAGATTGCACATGTTGAGGTGTCTTACTGCCTCCCTAGACACCAGTCACACAGGTTCCTCAGTGTGTGTGCGCGTTAACCTCTGCAGATATTTTCTTTCTAAGCAGCCCTATTAGATACAACAGGAGTTCTAGACATAATAGACAAAAAAGGATTCAGTCCATGTTTTGAAAACAAATTCCCGTATGTTTCAGACTTTAAGACACATTTTTTTTCCTCCAAAAATATGGAAGAATATGGGGGGGTGAGTCTTATAGTCCAGATGTACCTATCTGGCTGAGGTGGGGAAGTGGCAGCCGCAGAGCAGCGGGGTCACAGGAGCCGTCGGCTGCTGCTTACTCCTGTGTCCGCTGCTAAAGAGAAATGAGTATTCACTGCGTTCCACGACCATGGGCGTGGAAGGCAGTGAATATTCATGTCTATTTAATCGCAGTGAAAGAAGAAAAGCACTACTGTGAAAATATGCACACTACTCCTGAAAATAGTAAAAAATGGTGAGGAATCTTTATTAGCACACAAAATAGCAAGTGAAATTAAAACATAATTAAAAACAATAGTGGGTACAACCACTCCATAGTCCTGATAATATAAACCTGAAGAAAACAGCATATTGCAGTATATATAAACCTACATTAAACAGTATGTCTAGGATCATATAATACTTGATACATTTCAGGTTAAGCAATGCCATAAAAAATGCAATAAATGAAGAAGGAACAGCTCTCTGGTGCAGCCCCCATAACCAATAGGGGGTTATAGAATCTACAGCAGACAAGCTGCAGAAAAAATATATATCTAAAGTTCACTTGTGCCTGCTACTTAAGGCAATGAGTGTTCACTGCTCTCCACTCCCATAGGCGTGGCATGCAGTGAATATTAATTTCCTTTAGTAGCTGCACACATGAAAGCCCAGCAGCTACAGGAAGCCGACGGCTGTGGCTAACACTGTGCCTGCTATTAAAGAGCAATGAATACACACTGCCCTCCATGCCCATAGTCCCAGCGTGGGGAGCAGTGAGTATTTCGGCAGCTGTCCTCGGCTTGTAATCATCGCATGACGTCCCTGCCATGTGCTGGTTACAAGAATAAATCAGCTGCTGGCATCGGAACGAGACTCTGCGAGGGAGCGCCTTGAAAGTAAGAGTAATGGTTTATGGAATTTTTTTGTTTGTTTTTCTGCTGAGGGTTATGCATAACCGGATGAGGATGGAGTCCCTGCATACCAGGATAGGGATGAGGGGGCCATGCATACCAGGATAGGGATCGAGGGGACCATGCATATGAGGATGGGGATGAGGGGATCATATATACCAGGAAAGGGGATATGAAGTACAAATTTGACCTCATTTTTTGCTTCAATTTCTTTTTTTCTTATTTCCTCCTCTAAAACCTAGGTGCATCTTATAGTCTGACAAATACAGTAAATTTTATTATGAATTCTGAAGGAACATTTGTATAAAATCAGTATCGGGTGTATATGACTTGTCCATTCCACTTTCTGTTTACAACAGAGGCACATGTATATTGGTTACATCTGACTGGACATGTCTCATAAGAAATGTTTGTTTTTCACCATAATTGACTTGGCACCTTCATTCTAGCTTGCTGCCTAAGGGTATGTGCACATGTTGAGGATTCATGTGCGGATTTTTCCGCTCAGATTCTGAAAACTCCGCATGCAAAACGCCCTGTGTTTTACCTATGGATTTACCGTGGTTTTTGTGCAGATTTTACATGCGTTTTTCCCACGTGAGGATTCCAATTATGGAACAGGTGTAAAACGCTGCAGAATCCTCACAAAGAATGGACATGGTGCAGAAAATAAACCACAGCTTTTCCGCGTGGTATCATACGCAGCATGTGCACTGCGGATTTGGTTTTCCATAGGTTTACATTGTACTGTACAACGCATGGAAAACTGTTGCGAATCCGCAGCCAAATCCGTAACGTGTGCACAGACCCTAAGTGTGGGGAGGTGGCTGCCAATCAGCATAACGTTATGAGTGATGCTTTGTCTAACAGCAGAGCGGAAGAAGCAGGGACTGCTCTGTTGATATGACGTCACAGTAAGCAGGAGACTTGCCACCTGGGTCCTGTAAGAGCTCTGAGCCTAGATATTGTAGCAGTGCTTAGCCTCATAGGGAATACAAAAGTACCTGATAACCCCTTTGTCACGGATCCCTACTCCGTGGTGTCACTAATTCGTCACGTGTCCGCTCTCAACACGTGACTTGGGGTTGTGCCTCCAAAGGTTAATCTATCTCCCCTCTCTCAGTCCAGCATTCAACCTCTGACCTATGCTGTAATGGGAGCATAAATCACACACCGGCCCAGGCCACACACACCCGCTCGTACACGCTGCCACCACTCATCGAATACATGGGCGACGAGTCCCGGAAATATTAATAATAATATTGTCTACCACTCATAAGGCTCACACACCTTAGGCTATGGATTTTTTTAGAACATTCAAGGTTCAAATTGTTAAAGTTTTATACTTTAATACAAAAAAGGTTCAGTGCTTACAATAAGAAGAAGGTATAAAAATATAACTGGTAGTCTGCTTTCTGCTCCCTGAGGGTAGGATGGATGTAGATTGAATCACATCATCTTCTCAATCTGCCCCCATTATATGAACACGATTCTCTGTATACAGACCGAACTTATAGCTTTGGTCTGGAGGTCAGGTTTCTAGACTGGCCCCTCAGGTTAATATCATAATTGCTGGTCTTTTTGATTGGCCCGCGGCCGCTCTACTCATGAATATATTATTTTCCTCTTGAGACACCCTGTTTAAAAGTTCTCACAAAGATACTATCAGGCCGTAATTAACGTCTCTCTTCCAAGAGCTAGAAGGTGTCAAATGTTCCCTTTCTTCTTGGCTCTAGCTAGACTGAGCTAGGTGAGATTTGGAGACAGAAGTCTACTTGTCTCAGAGAAATACATGTTAACACCTGGGTGCGACCTGCAGCTTTCAAGACAGATGTTACATTATTGCCAGTGACACAATAAATCTATACATAGTCCACTGTATGTATATATGTGTGTGTGTGTGTATATATTTATATATACATACACACACACACACACACACACACACACACACACACACACACGTTTCACCACACCCTTAAGTCAGGTCATATGATTATACAGAAATATGTATTTTTATAAATGTATAGAAATATATACACAGAAATTTGTTAAAATTTATAATAGTATTAAGTATAATGCATTATTTATATTATCATCAATTCAAGGCACTGCTATTGAAAAATGCTGAAATCAGTTTTATTCCTGGCAGATGACTGTACCAGAAGCTCAGAAGCACATCTGAGGATTTCAGATTTGAAAGCAGATGACTGTAATATCACACCAGATACTACTTATGAAGAGCACCCCATTATCCCAGATGTATTTTCAACCATTCACAGCAAAGATCTATTATTTGATCCTTTTCAACAGGTCCGATCCTGTGATTCACCACAGACTGATAAGCAAAATAAAGCTAACAGAAGGGATGCTCAACATCAAAAAGCTCGTAAAGAGAAGAATGTATTTTCATGTTTAGAATGTGGGAAAAAATTCAAGTATAAATCAATTTTAGCTATACATCAGAGAACTCACACAGGGGAGAAGCCATTTTCATGTTCTGAATGTAGCAAATGTTTTAGCATTAAATCAGATCTTGTTAGACATCAGAAAACTCATACTGGGGAGAAACCATTTTCATGTTCTGATTGTGGAAAATATTTTACCTACAAATCACATCTTCTTCAGCATCAAAGAACTCATATGGAAGAGAAGCCATTTTTATGTCCAGAATGTGGAAAAGGTTTTACGTGGAAAGCAGAATTACTTAAACATGTGAGAATTCATACTGGGGAGAAGCCATATTCTTGTTTAGAATGTGGAAAATGTTTTAACCATAAATCTAATCTTCTTACACATCAAATGATTCACACAGGTGAGAAACCATTTGCATGTTCAGAATGTGGGAAATGTTTTAACCATAAATCATATTTTCTGACACATCAAATGATTCACACAGGGGAGAAGCCATTTTTTTGTGTAGAATGTGGGAAATGTTTTAATCGAAAATCATATCTTGTTACACATCAAAGAATTCACACAGGGGAGAAACCATTTTCATGTTCAGAATGCGAAAAATGTTTTACAGCGAAATGCCATCTTGTTAGACACCAAAGAATTCACACTGGGGAGAAGCCATTTTCATGTTCAGAATGTGGGAAATGTTTTAACCGTAAATCATATTTTCTTACACATCAAATGATTCACACAGGGGAGAAACCATTTTTTTGTGTAGAATGTGGGAAATGTTTTAATCGTAAATCATGTCTTCTTATACATCAAAGAATTCATGCAGGAGAGAAACCATTTTCATGTTCAGAATGCGGAAAACATTTTACAGAGAAATGCCATCTTGTTAAACACCTAAGAATTCACACAGGGGAGAAGCCATTTTCTTGTCAAGAATGTGGCGAATGTTTTAACTGTAATTCATATCTTCTTGCACATCAAAAAACTCACACAGGAGAGAAACCATTCAAATGTTCAGAGTGAGGGAAATGTTTTACAGCTAATTCAAGGCTTGTTACTCATCAAAAAAGTCATTCAGGGGTTAATCCGTATTCATGTTCTGATTGTGGTAAATATTTTACCCAGAAATCATCTCATCTTCAACATCAAAAAATTCACACAAGAAAGTAGAAATTTTATTTTTTAAATCCATTAATTGGCAAATTATTCAAGAAAAAATACAAACTCAAGAATATACAAAATAAATATTAATTTTCTGCACTAAATGATAATAAGGAAATAGAGATGAGTGAGTTTCCGAAAACTCAATTTGGGTTTGATTGAATGAAGGACAGGTATGTACGTAAAATCATAATTCATCCACTAATTTTCCCTCTGAAACTTGAGTCATTTTAGAATTTTATACATTTACAGTGCTTGAAAACATATTCATACTTCGTGAACTGTTTCACATTTCATCACGTCCAGATGAGGGTAAAAATGGCAACGATGTCGGGTGCTTCCTCAGAGATAATAGGCAAGGTGGTGTTAGGGCACACGAGATGCGTGTGTTCTCATCTTAATTATCTGCCGCCAAATTGTATATTGCAGGTTTATGGCCAGAAAAATCACAAGACAAAGACAATGAGTCGTGTCTCAAATGAATTCTGGTTTATTGGTTGAAATGTACAATAATTTATAGGAAAAAGAAGGGGCTTTACCACACATTACCTCACTGCCTTATTTCATAATTATTGCTGGTCATTGCTGATGTCTGTCGCCCACATGTCATTGTCTATATTACTCTGGTGGTGAATAAATTAGGTCAAGCTGACATCTTGTCTTCCATGTAGCATGTCGATCTTTGATCAACATGAGGGAGTGGTGACTGGTACACCTTGGTATGGGCATATTCAGTATTATTAATTCTTGATTAGCTCAGTGGATCACACCATCATATCAGAGTCCACTTGGGTGTTGTATAACCTGTTGCCAGGTATGACTAAGAGTGCGTACACACTTTAATTAATATCTGTGATTCTTATACATATTCAGCAAAGCGTCCATTTTGTCTGCAAGATTTTTTTTGTATATCTTCACAATCAAATACATATCCTTAAGGCCGGAGACACACTGGTGCGAGATACGGCCGAGTCTCGCTGGTTAAAAGCAAGCTGTGGCACCGGCACTCCGGAGCGGAGCGTGCAGCTCCATGTATTGCTATGCAGCTGCACGCAACGCTCCGGAGTGCAGGTGCCACAGCTTGCTTTTAACCAGCGAGACTCGGCCGTATCTCGCACCAGTGTGTCTCCGGCCTAACAGTCCCCACTTTGGAGATATGAAAATCAAAATTCTAAACTCGTTGAGCCTATCGATCTGTCCTAGTGCACCGAAGGCTGTTTTCATCAATTATGAGATGACCCATCTCTAGTAGATGGACCCCCTCTTAACGGACTTGTGCAGAAGGAAGGCAGATCCTACTCTCTCCCAATTTGGCATGTGTCAGGCAGACATATTCCGGGGAAGATGGATGTGGCATTCCTCTCATGGTTTCATGGCAGCAACTTTCATCTAGGAGATCATTGAAGTTGGCGTGCATGGTCAACACGGGTGGTTTCCATGGTTTTCAGCATCATTTTCTTAAGGCATGGATCTATGCAGCATAGAATTATGGCTAATACAATTAAAACACATAGGAAGGCTATTGCAAATGTAATGGGTCAATAAGTCCCTTTTATGAAATCCCTAGTGTATTTTGAAAACCGCTGTTGATTCTAGTATAGGTAGTTTATCCATTTTACATTCTTGTTTATCCCAATCATGGGGATGATGGATTCAAATCCAACTGCTATCTTATTTCTGGCTTTAAATTCATCAGGTGCTCCATGTGGGACCCCAATGGCATCTATGTTTCTTAACCAAAATGTACCCATTTTGTCATGATTCCCCTCTCTCCCAAGTTTAGTACTTGAGCCTAGTACATATAACTTCCTGAGGGATTGTCAATGGTGAGGTACAAGGCTATTTATCCCTGCATGGGGCAATGAGTGTCGGGGATGGAGAGTATTAAACCCGAAAGGCCCCTCTGGCCCCTAAAAGGGGCTTTGGTCAAGGTCATGCGGGTTAATAGGCTGGTTCCCCATTTGTCTCTGCATTGCAGGGCTTGGACAGGTTGATATCCCCAGTCACTTTCACCAGTGTGCCACCCAACAATTGACCAATCCTCACAGTTTGAACTTCCCCTGTTTCAGCAGTGGTGTATATCTTCACAATCAAATACATATCCTGAACAGTGGTAAAGAAGTCAGATTTATTCAGTTGTGAATTTGTGATACACCAATACAATGTACAAATGTTTTCTGATTTATATTTTTAGAGTAAATAGACAGCTACTTATAATTTCTTTACATTTCACAAATACTTGACACTTAGTGTTGGTATATCACATAAAATGAACAAATGTGGAAAAGTTTATAGGGTATATATACTATTTCAAGGCATTGTCCATTGAGTATTTTCTGATTTGTTCTAAAAAAATATTTAAGCCTGCACTTTATATGTTTTGTTGCTCTTCCTTGTACTTTTTGTAACTCCAGGGCAGTCTATGAACTGGTGCCCAGAACTGAAATCTGTATTCCAGATGAAGTCCTCTCTAGTCTTCGTTCCAGGTGCACTAACAGGTTGGCATTACATTAATTTGGTTGTACAAACCAGTGTTATGGCTATCACTCCAAAGTGTCCCAGGAGAAAATGTTTCTACACGATAATGCCAGACTGCAGGTTGCTCTCCCATCACACTCATCTGGGACGTCATTGGTCGGCAATTGCAAAGGGAGCTGCCAGCAGTGGATCTTTATGATTTGCCTAAGTGCATTCAGCACAACAGAATATTCCTTATTCATTGCAGACAAGGATGTAAGTGCTGGGACATGTGCACGTGCCACTCTATCCATACTAAAGAATTTGAGATGTTTTTAATTTTTTTTCCATTATTTGCAGATCAGTAACCTATCTATCCAGAGTTCCACTATGTTTTCTTCTTGGAGTTGTTATTTGAATGTTGATGAGTGTAGATTTTGATGTACAAAAAATGTTTCTAAAAGATGTAAAAACAAACCATTGTATTTGTACTGTATCACGCACGCGCAGGGAGTGATGTGGCGCGGCATCGTTGGTGAATGGCACCAGTTTGAAAAGACATTGGAACGCAGATGGATCACACGTGCTCAGTGGGAAACCGGTATTAATGTAACTCCACAGTGCTCATAAGTGACCTCATCCCATAAGTGACAATGGAACATATTTGCGCTCCAAATGAAAGGTGCATGCGCCCGATGAAGCCCTGCCTATAAGGCCAACTTTATCAACAGTCTGGAAAACCCAAGGGCGCTCCAGTCATTGGTGTATGCATAGTCGCCGGTGAAGGCCATAGTAAAATAAAGAGCTCTGGAATAATACAGTCTATATTCATTAGAACCAAGAACGCAATACAGTTGGATACAATATAGCATATGTTATCTATATACACTCACTGGCCACTTTATTAGGTACACCATGCTAGTAACGGGTTGGACCCCCTTTTGCCTTCAGAACTGCCTCAATTCTTCGTGGCATAGATTCAACAAGGTGCTGGAAGCATTCCTCAGAGATTTTGGTCCATATTGACATGATGGCATCACACAGTTGCCGCAGATTTGTCGGCTGCACATCCCAAAGATGCTCCATACAAGGCAGGATGGATCCATGCTTTCATGTTGTTTACGCCAAATTCTGACCCTACCATCCGAATGTCGCAGCAGAAATCGAGACTCATCAGACCAAGCAACGTTTTTCCAATCTTCTACTGTCCAATTTCGATTAGCTTGTACAAATTGTAGCCTCAGTTTCCTGTTCTTAGCTGAAAGGAGTGGTACCCGGTGTGGTCTTCTGCTGCTGTAGCCCATCTGCCTCAAAGTTCGACGCACTGTGCGTTCAGAGATGCTCTTAGGCCTACCTTGGTTGTAACGGGTGGCGATTTGAGTCACTGTTGCCTTTCTATCAGCTCGAACCAGTCTGCCCATTCTCCTCTGACCTCTGGCATCAACAAGGCATTTCCGCCCACAGAACTGCCGCTCACTGGATTTTTTTTCTTTTTCGGACCATTCTCTGTAAACCCTAGAGATGGTTGTGCGTGAAAATCCCAGTAGATCAGCAGTTTCTGAAATACTCAGACCAGCCCTTCTGGCACCAACAACCATGCCACGTTCAAAGGCACTCAAATCACCTTTCTTCCCCATACTGATGCTCGGTTTGAACTGCAGGAGATTGTCTTGACCATGTCTACATGCCTAAATGCACTGAGTTGCCGCCATGTGATTGGCTGATTAGAAATTAAGTGTTAACAAGAAGTTGGACAGGTGTACCTAATAAAGTGGCCAGTGAGTGTATATAATTGTCTAAGGGTTTTTCTGTCTGTCCTGGAAATCCCGCGTCTCTGGTCGAGGCCGCCTGGGCCTCGACCAATCAGCGACGAACACAGTATCGACGTAGAAATCCCGCGTCTCTGATTTGTCGAGGCCGCCAGGCCTCGACCAATCAGCGACGGGCACAGTATCGACGTAGATGTCATAATGGTTGCCATGGCGACGATGATGTCATAAAGGTTGCCTCGACCAATCAGCGACGGGCACAGTCTGCCGCGAATTCTGGAATCATCATTGTCCATATACTACAGGGACATGCATATTCTAGAATACCCGATGCGTTAGAATCAGGCCACAATCTAGTCTACTATATAATTGTCTATGGGTCACTTCTGTCTGTCTGTCCTTCTGTCTGTCTTTCTGTCACGGATATTCATTGGTCGCGGCCTCTGTCATGGAATTCAAGTCGCTGATTGGTCGTGGCAAAACGCCCACGACCATTGCCACGACCAATCAGTGACGCGCACAGTCCGGAAGAAAAATGTCCACTCCTTACTCCCCGCACTCAGTGCCCGGCTCCCGCATACACCCCTCCGGTCAGCGCTCACACAGGGTTAATGCCGGCGGTAACGGACCGCGTTATGCCGCGGGTTACCGCCGCTTTTAACCCTGTGTGACCAAGTTTTTACTATTGACGCAGCCTATGCAGCGTCAATAGTAAAAACATCTAATGTTAAAAATAATAAAAAAATAAAAAATCGTTATATACTCACCTTTCCCGCTCCTCGCGATGCTGCGGCCGGTCCATGCAAGTGGCACGTTCCGGTGGCAAGGATGGTCTGGGAGAAGGACCTGCCATGAAGTCACGGTCATGTGACCGCGACGTCATCACAGGTCCTGGACGAGAAGGACCTGCCATGATGTCGCGGTCCTGTGACCGCGACGTCATCACACCCTGGGACCGGATGCCAGGAGCAGGTGAGTATTTAATATTCACCTGTCCACGTTCCGGGTGCTGCTCCATCTTCCCGTCCTCTTGCACTGACTGTGCAGGTCAGAGGGCGCGATGACGTGTTAGTGTGCGCACCGCCCTCTGCCTGAACAGTCAGTGCAGAGAGACGGGACGCTGAGGAGCAGCGACGAGAGGTGAGTATGTGATTTTTTTTATTGCAGCAGCAGCATTACATGTGGCACAATGCTGTATGGGGAATCTATGGGGCCATAAAGAACTGCATGGAGCAATATATGGGGCGTCTATGAGGCCATAACTGCATGGAGCATTATACTACGTGACTGGGCAATATACTACGTGGCTGGGCAATATACTACGTGACTGGGCAATATACTACGTGACTGGGCATTATACTACGTGGCTGGGCAATATACTACGTGGACATGCATATACTAGAATACCCGATGCGTTAGAATCGGGCCACCATCTAGTATGATAATAACAGAAAATGGTACGAAGCCATTTATCAGGCTTCAACAAACTAAGGGATAAAGTGCCTATTTGGGGTCTTATACCCCATGTCTCTTTTTTGTCTAAACTATTACAAGAAGCTTTTTTATTTTGATTGATATTGGTTGTAGTTTTGGGGATAGGACGCAAACGAGTATATCTTGATGTTATTTGTCAATTTTTCAGAAATTTTAATGAGAAACTAATAAAGGAAATGTTTTATGTAGTGTTAATTCTGTGAAATAACTGATTTATTCAATAGGTAATTTTACTAATAACATAGTTCCTTTACGGAAAAAGATTTAGCGGCCTCTCACTCTTCAGTTTCTGCACGTAGTTCAGAAAATGCTCACTTAAGCCCATACCAAACGTCTTTCTGCAGTAAAGGCTACTAAGTATGGGGTTGCCTTTCTCAAATCCCTAACGTTACTATCAAAAATGCACAGTATCGCTATGTGCACATGTTGCAGATTTGTGTGCAGATTTTTCAGCTCAGTTTCTGAAAAATCCTCAGGTTTTACCTGCGTTTTACCTGCAGATTACCCACGGATTTACAGCGGATTTCTAGCATTTTTGTGCAGATTTCACCTGCGTTTTACACCTGCGGATTCCTATAAAGGAACAGATGTATAGCGCTGCGGAATCCACACAAAGAATTGACATGCTGCAGAAAATACAATGCAGCGTTTCCGCGCTGTATTTTCCGCACCATGTGCACAGCGGATTTGGTTTTCCATAGGTTTACATGGTACTGTAAACCTGATGGAAAACTGCTGCGAATCCGCAGTGGCCAATCCCCTGCAGATCTGCAGGCAAATCCGCAATGTGTGCACATAGCCTAATACTGAACATCTATACATACCCTTAAAGTGAACCTGACCGCTGATACTTGCTGTGTGACTCATGGGCAGCACATATCTGGTATTGGCTGTACGATCTAAGCCAGGTATGTTTGTCTCTGAAACGCTGCGGCATCACAGAGAAAAACATGTCTGACTTCTCCCCTCCTGCTTCCAGTGACTGGTGTGTCTCTGTACTCGCACGCAGGAAGAAACTTGTCCCTCAGTGGGAGCGGATGGGGAGAAGCCTCCAGGGACCCACCTGTCTGACTAGTCACCCATGTGGCCTTGGTTCTCAGCAGATTTTAAAGTGTGTTTTCCTGAAACATAGCAGCATTTCAGAGTCAAACATACCTTTCTGGAATTATACAGCCACTGTCTGATACATGCGACCTGTGGAACGAGCAGCATGCATCAGCCATCAGATTCACTTTAAGATCCCATAGGTGACATTTATGTCACATGATTGACTATTATCCTTATCCCTTTGAGGAGAACTATAACTCCCAGCATGTACAGAAGCTCCTATGGCATGCTGGGAGTTCTAGTTCACCACAAGAGTGGTGATTTTCTCTTGAGTTAGGATATGTTTCCACGGTCAGTAAATGCTGTGAATTGAACGCTGTGTCCAGCCGCAGCATCCAACCCGCAGCGTAAAGATGTTACAGCATAGTGGATGGGATTTTATGAGATCCCATCTCCACTATGCATGCAGGGACACCTGCAGCTTCCCTGCGTATACACACATGCAGTGTGTCTTTCTAGACCGCAGCATGTCTATTCATCTAGGCGGAGACGCTTTGTCTCTGCCAGATAAATATCACATTCCAGTGAACACATGCAGAATCACCACACGTACAAAAGCTGGCAGTGCTTACGACGGAGCGGGTATGTGCTGCGTCCAGAGCACTGCCAATACTGACCGTGGAAATATAGCCTTAGTGGCATTGGAGCAGAGTGGACACAGCTTTTTTTTTTTCTTAATTCTATTAATGCTTGCCTTTTAGCAGCTTCTTTTTTCCTAAGTACAACTCCGGGGCTTCCTGGGCTTCTGCTCAGGACACTCACGTTAAGGTTATCAGCAGCTTCTAAATCTTTTCTGTCCCACTCCTTGCTGCTTTGCTGGACGGACACAGTGGACAGGAGGAAGTGGGCGGTCTGATGTCGTGATCACCAGCTGCAGTAAGTGGCAGGGTCCGGGCAGCACAGCAGAGCAGAGCGCGCCTCCCCCTCCCTCCTGCCTGTCTCTATATTACCTCACTGCAGCTGGTGTGATCAGGACACCAGACGGCAGCTGCAAACTTCATCCCATACAGCGGCAGTGATTTTAACAGTAGCGTGCTGCTGGCTGCAGAAGCTGACAGCATGAAGGAGCTATTAATAGATCGAGCGGCCCACTACACTACACTTCAGTACTAGTACAGCGGCACGATCGCGCGGGGGTGTCGGCTGTATATGACAGCTGACATACAGGGGCATCGCCCCTTCAGTGAACACCGCAAAAAAAAAATGAGGCAAAAAGCAACGCTTTATCATAACGGCAAACAAAAAGTGGAATAACACGTGATCAAAAAGACGGATATGAATAAACATGGTACAGCTGAAAACGTCATCTTGTCCATCAAAAAAAAAGCCACCATACAGCATCATCAGCAGAAAAATAAAAAAATTATAGCTCTCAGAATAAAGCGATGCAAAAACAATTATTTTTTATATTAATAGTTTTTATTGTGTAAAAACGCCAAAACAAAAAAAAATGATATAAATGAGGTATAGCTTTAATCCTACTGACCCATAGAATAAAGCTGCTTTATCAAATTTACCACACGTGGAATGGAATAAATGCCCCCCTAAAAGAAATTCAGGAATTGCTAGTTTTTGTTCATTCTGCCTCCCAAAAATCGGAATAAAAAGCGATCAAAAAATGTCATGTGCCCCAAAATGGTACCAATAAAAACGTCAACTCGTCCCGCAAAAAACAAGACCTCACATAACTCTGTGGGCCAAAATATGGATAAATTATAGCTCTCAAAATGTGGTGATGCAGAAACTATTTTCTGCAATAAAAAGCGTCTTTTAGTGTGTGACGGCTGCCAATCATAAAGATCCACCAAAAAAATGATATAAAAGTAAATCAACCATTAGGGTTAGGGTTGGGGCTAAAGTTAGGGTTGGGGTTAGGGTTAAGGTTGGGGCTAAAGTTAGGGTTAGGGTTGGGGATAAAGTTAAGGTTTGGATTACATTTACGGATGGGATTAGGGTTGGGATTAGGGTTAGGGGTGTGGTTAGGGTTATGGTGGGGATTAGGGTTAGGGGTGTGTTTGAGTTAGGGTTTCAGTTAGAATTGGGGAGTTTCCACTGTTTAGGCACATCAGCAGCTCTCCAAATGCGACATGGCGTCCGATCTCAATTCCAGCCAATTCTGCGTTGAAAAACTAAAACAGTGCTCCTTCCCTTCCGAGCTCTCCCATGCGCCCAAACAGGAGTTTACGATACGATACGATACACTTTATTGATCCCGTGGGAAATTATGGTATCACAGCAGCACAACTTAAATCATAAAAATCATAAATGAATTACTTAATTGACATGACAGTGGAGTTGACAGAAGAACATTATACATTAGAATAGGACACACAACGAGTGAACTGAAATGTAGAGAAATAAAGTAGACATTCACCTTGATGATTTAACCCTAATGTTATTGTTGTACATTCCCATAGCAGTTGGCACAGACGATTTCCTATATTTTTCCTTCTTACACCTCAGAAGTATTAGCCGGTTACTGAAAGTGCTCTTCTGTCTCATGAATAGCTCATATAATGGATGTGCATTATTGTTCATAATTGCCCTACACTTTCTCAGAGTTCTTCTCTCCACTACCTACTCAAAAGAGTTCAGATTGCAGCCCACAACAGAACTTGCCTTCTTGATAATCTTATTCAGCTTATTAGCATCAGAGGCCCGCACACTACTACCCCAGCATATGATTGCAAAAAAGATGGCACTTGCCACTACAGACTGGTAGTGGCAAGTGCCACTACCAGGTAGACCCCAACATATGGAGTATCGGCGTACTCAGGACAAATTGGACAACAATTTTGGGGTCCAATTTCTCCTGTTACCCTTGGGAAAATACAAAACTGGGGGCTAAAAAATAATTTTTGTGGAAAAAAAAGATTTTTTATTTTCATGGCTCTGCATTATAAACTGTAGTGAAACACTTGGGCGTTCAAAGTTCTCACAACACATCTAGATAAGATCCTTGAGGGGGTCTAGTTTCCAGTATGGGAGTATGGGGTCACTTGTGGGGGCTTCTACTGTTTAGGTACATCAGGGGCTCTGCAAATGCAACGTGACGCCTGCAGACCAATCCATCTAAGTCTGCATTCCAAACGGCACTCCTTCCCTTTCGAGCTCTGCCGTGCGCCCAATCAGTGGTTCCCCCCACACATGGGGTATCAGCGTACTCAGGACAAATTGGACAACAACTTTTGGGGTCCAATTTGTCCTGTTACCCTTGGGAAAAAATTGCGGGCTAATAGATCATTTTGTGGAAAGAAAAAATGATATTTTAATTTTCACGGCTCTGCATTCTAAACGTTAGTGAAACAATTGGGGGTTAAAAGTGCTCACCACACATCTAGATAAGTTCCTTAGGGGGTCTTCTTTCCAAAATGGGGTCACTTGTGGGGGGTTTCCACTGTTTAGGCACATCACGGGCTCTCCAAACGCGACATTGGTTCCGATCTCAATTCCAGCCAATTTTGCATTGAAAAGTCAAACGGCGCTCCTTCCCTTCCGAGCTCTGCCATGCGCTCAAACAGTGGTTTACCCCCACACACAGGGTATCAGCATACTCAGAACAAATTGCACAACAACTTTTTGGGTCCAATTTGTCCTGTTACCCATGGGAAAATAAAAAATTGGGGGCGAAAATATCATTTTTTGTGAAAAAAATATGATTTTTTTACGGCTCTACATTATAAACTTCTGTGAAGACCTTGGAGGTTCAAAGTGCTCACCACACATCTAGATTAATTCCTTAGGGGGTCTACTTTCCAAAATGGTGTCACTTGTGGGGGGGTTTCCACTGATTAGGCACATCAGAGGCTCTCCAAACGCGACATGGTGTCTGATCTCAATTCCAGCAAATTTTACATTATAAAGTCAAATGGCGCTCCTTTCCTTCCGAGCTCTGCCATGCGTCCAAACAGTGGTTTACCCCCATATATGGGGTATCGGCGTACTCGGGACAAATTGCACAATTTGTGGTCCAATTTCTCCTGCCACCCTTGGTAAAATAAAACAAATTTGATCTGAATTAAAAATTTTGTGAAAAAAAGTTAAATGTTCAATTTTTTTTTAACATTCAAAAAATTCCTGTGAAGCACCTGAAGGGTTAATAAACTTTTTGAATGTGGTTTTGAGTACCTTGAGTGGTGCAGTTTTTAGAATGGTGTCACTTTTGGGCATTTTCTGTCATATAGACCCCTCAAAGTCACTTCAAGTGTAAGGTTGTCCCTGAAAAAAATGGTTTTGCAAATTTTGTTGTAAAAATGAGAAATCTCTGGTCAATTTTTAACCCTTATAACTTCCTAACAAAAAAATTATGTTTCCTAAATTGTTCTAATGTAAAGCAGACATGTGGGTACTGTTATTTATTAACTATATTGTATGATATGACTCTCTAATTTAAGGGCATAAAAACTAAAAGTTAAAAAATTGCAACATTTTCAAAATTTTCGCCAAATTTCCATTTTTTTCACAAATAAACGCAAGTCAAATCAAATAAATTTTACCACTATCATAAAGTACAATATGTCACGAGAAAATAATCTCAGAATCACCAGGATCCGTTGAAGCGTTTCAGAGTTATGACCTCATAAAGTGACAGTGGTCAGAATTGAAAAAAACGGTCTGGTCAGGAAGTTGAAAACAGGCTTCGGGGTGAAGAGGTTAAATAAAGAAATAATAAATATTTTTCCAATAAATACATTTATTTATGTAAATAAAAAAAACTGTAAAAGTAAACATATATGGTATTGCCACGTCCCTAACGACCCACTCTATAAAACGGTCCCACTAGTTAACCGCTTCAGTGAACACCGTAAAAAAAGGCAAAAAACAATGCTTTATCATCATACCGCCAAACAAAAAGTGCAATAAAATGCGATAAAAAAGACAGATGTAAAAAAAATGCTACCGCTGAAAACGTCATCTTGTCCCTCAAAAAACAAGCTGCCATACAGCTCCATGAGCAGAAAAATAAAAAAGTTATAGCTCCCAGAATAAAGCGATGCAAAAATTATTTTTTCTATAAAATAGTTTTTATTGTGTATAAGTAACAAAACATAAAAAACATACAAATGAGGTATTGCTGTAATCGTACTGATCTGAAGAATAAAGCTGCCTTACCAATTTTACCACACACGGAACTGTATAAAATAAAAAGACAAAGAACAATTCCTGAATTGCTGTTTTTTTTTCATTCTCTCTCCCAAAAATCAGAATAGAAAGCGAGCAAAAAATGTCTTGTGCCTGAAAATGGTAATAATAAAAATGTCAACTTGTCCCGCAGAAAACAAGCCCTCACATGACTCTTTCGAAATATAAAAATATTATAGCTCTCAAAATATGGTGATGCAAAAACTAGTTTTCACAATAAAAAGCTTCTTTTAGTGTGTGACAGCAGACAAACATAAAAACCCGATATAAATCTGGTATTGCTGTAGTCGCACCGACCCAAAGAATAAAGTCGCCAAATCACTTATACCACATGAGGAATGGCCTAAAAAATAAATAAAACCAATTCTTCACATGCTGTTGATTTTTTTCTCTCTACCTCCAAAGATCTCAGTAAGGCACGGCAGACATTTATCCTGTGATTTGTGCTGAGCGCTTACACCAGAGTTTCTGTGTAAGGCCGGGATCACACACAGCGAGATACGGCCGAGTCTCGCAGGTGAAAACCCAGCTCTGGCGCCGGCAGTCTGGAGCGGAGCGTGCAGCCGCACAGCAATACATGGAGCCGCACGCTCCGCTCCAGAGTGCCGGCACCAGAGCTCAGTTTTCACCTGCGAGACTCGGCCGTATCTCACATATGTGTGATCCCAGCCTTAATCTCTGAAATACCTGATTCAGACAAAACCTCAGGAGCAAGATTCCCTATAATGAGGCAGATGGAGGCTCTGTGGACGCCATCTGACCTGTGATCCAGCAGTGTCGGTCTTTTAAGGATTGCATAAAAGTGCCAGTGGCCACAGTTTTGTGCACTTCTGCAAAGAAGGACACCGCTGAACAGAGGCCAGACAGAGTCCAGAGTAATTCTGCTGCCTCATTATGGTGAATGGATCCCTCGGGCGTTTTATCTGTCACTTCACTCAGAGATTTAGATGGAAACCCCAAACTAAGTGGTCAGTGTAGATCGCCGGATAAATGTGATCCCAAATGTTATGTAAAATGTTCCCAATGAAAGCTTCAACTCAGTCCACAAAAAGCAAGTCCCCACTTAGGTCTATCATCTGTTAATGGAAATATAGGGGGCTTCCACGTTACTAGTAGTACAAACGCCCGAAAAGCAAAATGGTTCCTCGCCCTTAAAAAGAAATTCAGCAAAATCCAAATGCCCCCTCCCTTCTGAGCCCCAGTGTACCTTAGGGCTCTTTCACACGTCAGTGTCTCCGGTACGTGTAGTGACAGTTTTCTCACGTACCGGAGACACTGACACACGTAGACCCATTCAAATCAATGGGTCTATGCACATGTGCGTGTTTTCACACGGACCGTATGTCCGTGCTGAAAACACGTCGACATGTCCGTTTTCCACCGGCAGCACGGACCACAATACGGACAGCACACGTGCACACGGAGAACAGTGTGCACCCTCCTCCGTGTGCACGTAGCGCCCGCAGGAGAGACAGCGCTACACTAAGCGCTGTCCCCCCCGCGTGTGGTGCTGAAGGCGGAATTCATCTCTTCTTCCCCGCCGGAGAGAAGAGATGAAAGATCTTTTTTTTTTTTTCTGGGGGGGGGGGGTGAAAAATAAAGTTTGCATGTGCCCCCGCGTCCCCCCCCCCCAGTGCGCCGCCTGGCCTCTTGCCGCAGAAATACTCACCCGGCTCCTGCGATGTCTCCTGTGTCCTCTCCGCGCTGCCAGCTTCTCCTGTGTGAGCGGTCACGTGGGACCGCTCATTACAGTCAGGGATTATTCACTGACTGTAACCACGTGACCGCTCACACAGGAGAAGCTGGCTGCGCGGAGAGGACACAGGAGACATCGCAGGAGCCGGGTGAGTATTTCTGCGGCAAGAGGCCAGGCGGCGCACTGGGGGGGGGGGGGGGGACGCGGGGGCACATGCAAACTTTATTTTTCACCCCCCCCCCCCAGAAAAAAAAAAAAAAAAAAGATCTTTCATCTCTTCTCTCCGGCGGGGAAGAAGAGATGAATTCTGCCTTCAGCACCACATGCGGGGGGGACAGCGCTTAGTGTAGCGCTGTCTCTCCTGCACGGTCCGTGTGGTCCTCAGGGGGCACACGGGCGGCACACAGATGCCGCACGTATGTGCCACTTGAGCACACGGACATACGGACACGGATATCTCCGGTACCGGTTTTTCCCGGTACCGGAAATATCAGGACGTGTGAAAGAGCCCTTAGTGCCCACATGTTTTGCATTTCTGTAGTGATGAGAGCCCACATAAGTTTCAGGTGCGTGTCTCCAGAAGCAAAGGCTGGGCATAATGTATTGGTGACTGCAACGTACTGGTCACTACAGTGTACTGGTCACTACCATGGCAGTTTGCAATTTTCACTCAGCAACATCGATTGCTGCTTGTTTCTGGAAACACCCATGGAGTAAAAATTGTCACTACATCTGTAGTTAAATTGCCAAAGGGTTATAATTTCCAAAATGTGGCGACTTGAGGGGGATTCTGCTTTTCTATCACTTAGGGGCTCTTTATATAGAATCTGCAAACTTGTCTAGGAAAATCTGGGCTCCAGGAGGCAAATATCGCTTCCTCCCTCCCGACTCACTCCGTATGGCAAAGTAGTACTGTACAGCCACATATGGGGTATTTCTACATTCAGCAGAAATTGTGGGACAAATTCTGGTGCCATTTTTACCCATTTCTCAGTGTGAAAACTTAAAACTTGGGGCTAACACACAATCTTGGTGGTAAAAATGTAAATTATTTTTTCTCCACTTCCCTGGTATAAAAGTATTTGACACATCTGTAGTGTCAATATGATAACTGCACCCCTAGATGAATTAATTGAGAGGTTTAATTGGTAAAATGGGGTCACTTATTTGGGGATCTGCTGTGTTTGCACCTCACGGGCTCTCCCAGTGTAACATGACACCCTTAAACAAGTGCAGCAAAATCTGCACTGTAAAAGTTGTTTTCGACCACATATGGGGTATCGGTGAACTCAGGAGAAATTGCACAACAAAATGCATTGTCCATTTTATCCTGTTGCCCTTGCGAAAGTGAAAAAAAATAGGTTTGAAGGAATTTTTTTGCAACAGAAAAGTAAATATTTATTTTTTCATTCCACATTCCAAAAATTCCTGTGAAGCACCTGAAGGGTTAATAAACTTCTTGAATGTGGTTTTGAGCACCTTGAGGGATGTAGTTTTTAGAATGGTGTCATTTTTTTGGTATTTTCTGTGATATAGGCTACTCAAAGTGACTTCAAATGTGATGTGGTTCCCCAAAAAAATGGTTCTGCAAATTTTGTTGTAAGGCCGGCCTCACACTTGGCGTAAGACAATACGCCACGTATTATACGTCCGTACTACGGCCGTAATACAGAGAAATGTTCCCAAAATATTGATCCGTAGTCAGGGTGTTTCAGCGTATTTTGCGCATGGCATCCTCCGTATGTAATCCGTATGGCATCCGTACTGCGAGATTTTCGCGCAGGCTTGCAAAACCGACATCTAATGGATTTATGTGCTCAAATGTTCGGGAAAACATATATACAGTATATATATATATATATATATATATATATATGTATATATATATATGTCATTGAGACACATATATATATATTCTGTATTTAGATTTCATTCAGCGCGATATCTGTGAACAGCCGGTAATTCAATTGCCGGCTTTTCATTTCTCCTGCACAAACCCGACAGGATATGAGACATGATTACATACAGTAAACCATCTCATATCCCCTTTTTTTTGCATATTCCACACTACTAATGTTAGTAGTGTGTATGTGCAAAATTTCAGCGCTGTAGCTGCTGAAATAAAGGGTTAAATGGCGGAAAAAATTGGCCTGGGCTCCCGCGCAATTTTCTCCGCCAGAATGGTAAAGCCAGTGACTGAGGGCAGATATTAATAGCCAGGAGAGGGTCCATGGTTATTGGACCCCCCGTGGCTAAAAACATCTGCCCCCAGCCACCCCAGAAAAGGCACATCTGGAAGATGCGCCTATTCTGGCACTTGGCCACTCTCTTCCCACTCCCTGTAGCGGTGGGATAAGGGGTAATGAAGGGTTAATGCCACCTTGCTATTGGAAGGTGACATTAAGCCAGATTAATAATGGAGAGGCGTCAATTATGACACCTATCCATTATTAATCCAATTGTTGGAAAGGGTTAAAAAACACACACACACGATTTAAAAGTATTTTAATGAAATAAACACAGCGGTTGTTGTAATAATTTATTGCTCTCTCATTCCATTTTCAGACCCTCGCTTGGCAAAACAATAAACACACAAGATACATACCCTCTCTGATGAACTGTCACGTCCCACGAAGTAATCCATCTGAAGGGGTTAACTAATATTACAGGCAGAGCTGCGATAAACCACTCGCTCGTGCCTGTAATCCCCGGGTGCTGAAAGGAAAGCAGTGATCTATACTTACATTCAGTCGCGGTGATGCGCCCCTGCTGGATGTTCTCATGAACTGCAGCCTGGGAACTTTTTCCCACGCTCCAGGTCATATGAGGACATCCACCAGGGGTCGCATCACCGCGACTGAAGGTAACTATAGGTCATTGACCTACATTTCCTTCAGTCGCGGTGATGCGCCCCCTGGTGGATGTCCTCATATGACCTGGAGCGTGGGAAAAAGTTCCCAGGCTGCAGTTCATGAGAACATCCACCAGAGGGCGCCTCACCGCGACTGAAGGAAATGTAGGTCAATGACCTATAGTTACCTTCAGTCGCGGTGATGCGACCCCTGGTGGATGTCCTCATATGACCTGGAGCGTGGGAAAAAGTTCCCAGGCTGCAGTTCATGAGAACATCCAGCAGGGGCGCATCACCGCGACTGAATGTAAGTATAGATCACTGCTTTCCTTTCAGCACCCGGGGATTACAGGCACGAGCGAGTGGTTTATCGCAGCTCTGCCTGTAATATTAGTTAACCCCTTCAGATGGATTACTTCGTGGGACGTGACAGTTCATCAGAGAGGGCATGTATGTTGTGTGTTTATTGTTTTGCCAAGCGAGGGTCTGAAAATGGAATGAGAGAGCAATAAATTATTACAACAACCGCTGTGTTTATTTCATTAAAATACTAGTTTTAAATCATGTGTGTGTGTGTTTTTTAACCCTTTCCAACAATTGGATTAATAATGGATAGGTGTCATAATTGACGCCTCTCCATTATTAATCTGGCTTAATGTCACCTTCCAATAGCAAGGTGGCATTAACCCTTCATTACCCCATATCCCACCGCTACAGGGAGTGGGAAGAGAGTGGCCAAGTCCCCGAATAGGCGCATCTTCCAGATGTGCCTTTTCTGGGGTGGCTGGGGGCAGATGTTTTTAGCCACGGGGGGGCCAATAACCATGGCCCCTCTCCTGGCTATTAATATCTGCCCTCAGTCACTGGCTTTACCATTCTGGCGGAGAAAATTGCGCGGGAGCCCACGCCAATTTTTTCTGCCATTTAACCCTTTATTTCAGCAGCTACAGCGCTGAAATTTTGCACATACACACTACTAACATTAGTAGTGTGGAATATGCAAAAAAAAGGGGATATGAGATGGTTTACTGTATGTAAACCATGTCTCATATCCTGTCGGGTTTGTGCAGGAGAAATGAAAAGCCGGCAATTGAATTACCGACTTTTCACTAACAGCGCTGCGTATTTTTCGCAAGTCACACTGCAGGTCCGTGTGGAATCCGTATTTTTCTCGCCCCCATAGACTTTCATTAGCGATTTTTTTGCGCAATACGCTGACAAACGCAGCATGCTGCGATTTTGTACGGCCGTAGAAAGCCGTATAATACTGAACCGTAATATACGGCTAATAGGAGCAGCCCCATTGAGAATAATTGTGCCGTTTATTTTGCGAGTTTTACGGACGTAATTTCTGCGCTCTTACGTCCGTAAAACTCGCTAGTGTGAGGCCGGCCTAAAAATGAGAAATTGCTGGACAACTTTTAACCCTTATAACTTCCTAACAAAAGAAATATGTTTCCAAAATTGTGTTGATGTAAAGTAGACATGTGGGAAATGTTATTTTTTAACTATTTTGTGCGATATGACTCTCTGATTCAAGGGCATAAAAAAAAAAATTGGAAAATTGCGAAATGTTCAAAATTATTGCCAAATTTCTGTTTTTTAACAAATAAACACAAGTCATATCGTAGAAATTTTACTATCGTAATAAAGTGCAATATGTCAGGAGAAAACAGTGTCAGAATCACCAGGATCCATTGAAGCATTCCAGAGCTATAACCTCATAAAGTGACAGTGGTCAGAATTGTAAAAATTGGCCTGGTCAGGAAAGTGAAAACAGGCTTCGGGACGAAGGGAGTAATATGCTTGGATACAGCACTCTGTGTACATGCAGCTTCTTTAGCAATGACCTTTTATTATTATTATTATTATTATTATTATTATTATATTGCCATTTATTTCCTGGCACTTTACATGTGAGGAGGGGTGTACATAATAAAACCAAGTACAGTAATCTTAAACAATACAAATCACGACTGGTACAGGAGAGAGGACCCTGCCTCCCTTACTCTCCTTGTGGAGTGTGCCAATGACTGCCTTCTGGACATCTGTCAAGTCAGCAGTCTTCCCCATGATTGTGGAGCTAACTGAAACAGACTAATTGACCATTTTAAAAGCTTAGGAAGCCTTTGCAGTTTTTTTTTTTATTAATTATTCTAATTTACAGAGATAATGACTTTTGGGTTTTCATTGGCTGTAAGCCATAATCCTCAACATTAACAGAAATAAACACTTGAAATAGATCACTCTGTGTGTAATGACTCTATATGAGTTTCACCTTTTGTATTGGGGAACTGAAATAAATTAACTTTTGATGATATTCTAATTTAGTGAGTAGCCCTTGTATGTAAAGCGCTGTGGAATTAATGGTGCTATGTAAGCAAAGCATAATAAATAAACACACACGGCTCCCCTCCATACACCTCGTACACACGCGGCTCCGCTCCGTACACCTCGTACACACACGGCTCTGCTCCGTACACCTCGTACACCTGCGGCTCCTCTCCGTACACCTCGTACACACACGGCTCCGCTCCGTACACCTCGTACACACACGGCTCCGCTCCGTACACCTCGTACACACACGGCTCTGCTACATCCACCTCGTACACACACGGCTCCGCTCCGTACACCTCGTACACACATGGCTCTGCTACATCCACACTGTAAACCCCTCCTGACCCCACACATAAACTTCCCCTCATCCAGCACCATGACAACCAGCACAGCAGAGTCCTGCATACACTGAGGCCCCTGATCATGTGACCCCTGACTCCTCCCCTCCTGTGACCTCATCACAGGTCCTGTGCGCACAGAGCAGCCATATATGTGGAGTGCGGCTCTGCAGGTGGAGGTAGGTGCTGGAGATTCCCCATTACTAGGACCTGTCAGCCATGTTATTAACCCCTTCAGCCCCGGTATCTGTGTGGTGACCCTCCAGGAGACATTTCTTCTTCCTCTCCCTGTGATATAGCTGTATGAGGGGCCGGTATCTGCGGTGTGCGGTGTCCTCTGTACGGTGTGCTAGAAGCATGTTGCTGACATATAATCCCCGGAAACAGAACTTATTATCTCATTTCTTGCCGCTGTGTCTGTATTTTCCCTCCTTTATGTAGAACCGTCCTATCGTTACTTTGTTTGGCCCTCGGCTGCCCGTTCTTCCATGTTGTTCCCGGATGGGGCGATGGAGGCAGCTCTTCCTTCGGTGTCGCCTTCTCAGAGGTCGCTCAGCTGAGATCGGAGTTATCTCTGATCGCGGCTGTTAGGCCATGTGCACACGTTCAGGATTGTTTGCGTTTTTTTTTCGCGTTTTTTTGCTATAAAAACGTGATAAAAACGCGAAAAAAAAACTCTTACATATGCCTCCTATTATTTACAGGGTATTCCGCATTTTTTGTGCAAATGTTGTGATTTTTTCTGCGAAAAAATCGCATCGCGGAAAAAAAAGCAACATGTTCATTAAAAATGTGGAATTGCGGGGATTCCGCACACCTAGGAGTCCATTGATCTGCTTACTTCCTGCACGGGGCTGTGCACACCATGCGGGAAGTAAGCAGATTATGTGCGGTTGGTACCCAGGGTGGAGGAGAGGAGACTCTCCTCCACGGACTGGGCACCATATAATTGGTCAAAAAATAAGAATTAAAATAAAAAATAGTCCTATACTCACCCTCTGATGGCCCCCGAAGTGTTCCCGCCTCTCCGGTGCATGCTCTCTCTTCGGTTCCTATAGATGGTGTGGTTCAGGACCTGTGATGACGTCACTGTCTTGTGATTGGTCGCGTGACCGCTCATGTGACTCACGTGACCGCTCATGTGACTCACGTGACCAATCACAAGCCGCGACGTCATCACAGGTCCTGAACCACACCGGCATCTATAGGAACGGACGCCGCTGAGGAGATCGTCTGGGTGAGTATAACCATTTTTTATTTTTTTTATTATTTTTAAACATTCTATTTTACTATAGATGCTGCATAAGCAGCATCTATAGTAACAAGTTGGTCACACTTGTCAAACAGTATGTTTGACAAGTGTGACCAACTTGTCAGTCAGTTTTTCAAGCGATGCTACAGATCGCTTGGAAAACTTTAGCATTCTGCAAGCTAATTACGCTTGCAGAATGCTAAAAAAACGCGAAAAAAACGCAAAAAAAAAGCGGATTTCTTGCAGAAAATTTCCGGTTTTCTTCAGGAAATTTCTGCAAGAAATCCGGACGTGTGCACATACCCTTACATTGGGCTTCTGGTGGTCAATCAATGAACACTTAACCCTTTTACAGCATCTGCCATACATGGACGGTGCAAGTCGGAAAAGGGTGTAATTGTAGAGGGCTCCCTTTGTGAGCTTGCCCCATTACCTGCAGGTAAAGTCTGTGTGTTACAGCCAGAAGCTGCCTCTAACAATTATTAAACTATTAAATGCCACTTTTTATCACTGACAGCGGCATTTAACAACCGCGGCGCTGACACGGGGACGTATCATTCCATGTTCCTGTGACTTGATTGTGGGTCGCTGATGGATTGCTATGACAGCCAGGGGTCTGCTGAAGACCCTCCTACTTGTCATTACTGAGCTACTTTGAAAGCCTGCCTGTGGCCTGGCTTCAAAGGAGAGCATCATTTTCGCTATATGCTGTGGTGTTGCTGTATGTAGCAGGAGCGATCAGATGATTTCAGCTTCATGTCACCTAAGGAGACAAACAAGCAGGGGCATAGCAATGCAGTAGTAGATGGTTTATTGCAGAGCAGAGACCCACATGGTCTGTGCACTGCAGTACACGCTGCCGGCCAATCAGAGAGTAGAAGCTGATGTTGGCATATATATGACTGGGGGTACATAACAGCGATGTTTTGCACTCCTGAGGCTTGCACACTGAAGCCAGCTTCAGAAAAGGACACCATGCAGTGGGGGAACTGATGGGCAGTGAGTATGATGGTTTAATTTTAATTTTTTCTATCCATTAAAGAACAGTGGAGGAATGGGGGACATACACCAGGATGAAGTATATAATTACAATGGGGAAAATAAGTATTTGATACGCTGCCAATTTTGCAAGTTTTCTCACCTACAAAGAATGGAGAGGTCTGTAATTTTAACACTGAGACAGAATCTTAAAAAAAAAACAGAGAATAACGTATGATTTTTACATAATCAATTTGCATTTTATTGCATGAAATAAGTATTTGATAAAATAGAAAAACAGAACTTAATATTTGGTACAGAAACCTTTGTTTGCAATAACAGAGGTCAGACATTTCCTGTAGCTCTTGACCAAGTTTGCACACGCTGCAGCAGTGATTTTGGCCCACTCCTCCATACAGATCTTCTCCATCTTTCAGATTTCGAGGCTGTCTCTGGGCAACATTCAGTTTCCGCTCCCTCCAAAGATTTTCTACTGGGTTCAGGCCTGGAGACTGGCTAGGCCTCTCCAGACCTTAAAATGCTTCTTATGGAGCCACTGCTTAGTTTCCCTGGCTTTGTGTTTTTGATCATTGTCATGCTAGAAGACCCAACCACAACCCATCTTCAATGCTCTTACTGAGGGAAGGAGGTTGTTGGCCAAAATCTCGCAATGCATGACCCCATCAATCATCCTTTCAATGCGGTGCAGTCATCATGTCCATTTTGCAGAGAAACACATCCAAAGTATAATGTTTCTCCCAACATGCTTCACAGTTGGGATGTTGCTCTTGGGGTTGTTCTCATCCTTTTTCTTCCTCAAACTCAGCAAATGGAGCTGATACCAAAAAGTTCTATTTTGGTCTTATCTGACCACATTACCTCCCCCCATGTCTCCTCTGCATCATCCAAGATGGTCATTAGCAAACTTCAAATGAGCCCAGACATGTGCTGGCATGAGCAGTGGACCTTGTGTGCTCTGCAGGATTTTAATCCATGTGTCACGGGAGGACCCAGGAGACCCCAGCATCTTGTTTCTCCTACTCCTGCGCTGATTAGAAGCACTTCACTTTCATATTAAATTGTTCAGGTTTCTTTTAGCAGTGTATGGGTTAATCTACTTGCTCCTGGAAGCTTTCCTGCATTAAGGCTCTTAGCTGTTCACTCTTAGCCACACCCAACTCCTATATAATCTGGACCCTGGCAAGCACTCATTGCCAGAGAAAGCTTTTGCTGCATGGTTGGAAGTTGTTGGTTGTTATTTGAGAAGGCATTTTGGTGGATTTATCTAAGACTATTGATAGGTTTTGTGTACGAGTTCATTTCCCCTCCTCGTTGGTGTATTACGGTACACTATTACTCCCCTCTTTCCTGGGTGGAGGAAGGGTGCAGACTCAGGGCAGATACAGGAGTTAAGACAAGGTATGTGTCTAAGGCATCTTCCCCATCAGAAGTAATCCAGGGAACAGAGCGAGTTAGGTGAACCCTAGCATAGGGACAGATGAGGAGCACCTTGTCCCAGGACACCCAGCAACAGAGCCGTGACACCATGATGACGTCATGTGTTACTAACGGTAATGGTTGAAACTGTGGTCCCGGCTTTCCTCAGGTCATTGTCCAGGTCCTCCAGTCTAGTTCTGTGCCGATTCTTGACCTTTCTCACAATCATCCTTACCTCACATATTGGCAGTCATTCTGTGTTTCTTCCATTTTCTAATAATTGTGCCAAAAGTTGTTGCCTTCTCACCAAATTGCTTGCCTAGTGTACTGTAGCCCATCCCAGCCTTGTGCAGGTCTACAATTTTGTCCCTGGTGTTCTTAGACAGCTCTTTGGTCATTTCCATGGTGGAGGGGTTGGAATGTGAATGATTGTGTGGACAGGTGTCTTTCTACAGATAATGAGTTCAACAGGTGGAATTAATACAGGTAATGAGTGGTAAGAGGGCTTCTTAAAGAAAAACTTAGGATATGTTCCCATGGTCAGTAAACACTGTGGGTTGGGCGCTGCGTACATCTGCAGCGCCATCCCTCAGCGGCCAGATGTTGCAGCATAGTGGATGGGATTTGAAAAAATCCCATCTCCACTATGCGTGCATCAGCACCCGCGGCTTCCCTGCGGAGACGTACATGCGGCGAGTCTTTCCAGACCTCAGTATGTCAATTTATCTTGCGGAGACGCTCAATCTCCGCAAGATAAATGTCCCCATACAATGTATTGGGCACGGTGATTCCGCACGGTTCAATGAACACACGTGGAATCACCTGCGTTCAAAAGCTGGCAGCGCTTTGGAAGGATCCGACATATGCTGCGTCCAAAGCGCTGCCGGTTCCTGACCGTGGGAACATACCCTAACAGGTCTGTGAGAGCCAGAATTCTTGCTAGTTGGTAGGTGATCAAATACTTATTTCATCTCTATGCCTTAATTCAACTCCTACCTTGCACTCATTACCTGTATGCACCTGTTTGAACTCTTTACCTGTATAAAAGACACCTGTCCACACACTGAATGACACTCCAACTTCTCTACCATGGCCAAGACCAAAGCTGTCTAAGGCTGGGTTCACACTACGTTTACAGCAGCCCGTTCAACACATACGGAAACGGGCTGCTGTAAACGGAAGTGCCGGTATGGCAGCACGCTAGCGCAGATAGAGCATCTGCTAGCTCTATCTGCGCTAGCAGTGACGGACCAGGAAACGCTGCAGCCCGCGTCTCAGGGTCCGTCACTCAATGACGGCACTTCCCTAGCGCACGCCCATTGTGGGCGTGCGCTAGTGATGCGTCCGACATAGGAATTAATGGCGGCCGTTAAGGACTACGTTACACTGCGTTTATGCCGCGGTGTAACGTAGTCCGTCTAACGGACGGGTTCAATGCAGTGTGAACCCAGCCTAAGGACACCAGGGACAAAATTGTAGATCTACAGAAGGCTAAAATGGGCTACAATACCCTCAGCAAGCAACTTGGTGAGAAGGCAACAAATTGTTAGCACAATTATTAGAAAATGGAAGAAACTCAAGATGAATGTTAATCTTCCTTAGTATGAGGCTTCATGCAAGATTTGCCTCGTGGAGGAAGGATGAATATGAGAAAGGTCAGGAATCTGCCCAGAACTACACAGGAGGATCTGGTCTATGGCCTGAAGGGAACTGGGACCAGTCTCAAACAGGCTTGGCCATGGTGGAGAGGTTGGAGTGTGATTATGTGGTGCTTGAAAAAAATGCATGAGTCGCCATGGCTGTTCGAAAGCCGCAACACATGCAGTGATTGCCTAACAAACAGGCAATCTGAGCATGCTCGCTCATCACTAGTGTCTATAGCGGAGATGAGCGCGATCCGAGACAAAAAATGTGGAATTAATTGTTAGTAGTAATTGGCAAATCCCAGGAATCGCTTGTTAGCTTTCACACCAACCGGGCAAGGCCATTTAAGGATGGTAGATGCCTTCTCTCGATCTATCTCCAGGCCTGTGTCTGAGATGATATAACCTTAGATTGTTCAAACACACATTTCTCAAATTTAGCATGTAGGCGTTTCTCTGAGTCGCTGCACGACATGGTGAACGTTTCGCCTGTGAGAGGACAGATCTGGAGAGAAGACCAAGATATTGTGTAGGTAAACATGACACAAATATAGAGAGGTCACAAAAGATGTCATCTTCACATTCTTGTAAGACAGCTGGGGCATTGCTGAGCCCAAACGGCATAACTTAGTACTTGTAATGACCGTCTCGGGTGTTGAAAGCAGTCTTCCATTCATCTCCTTGGTGTATCTGGATTAGATTGTATGCTCCTCGCAGATCCAGCTTGGTAAAAATCCTAGCACCTGTGAGGCGGTCAAATAACTCCAGGATCAATGGAAACGCATACTTGTTCTTAATTGTGATCTGATTGAGATCCCTGTAATCAATGCAAGGCCGGAGAGTCCTATCCTGTTTCTTAACAAACAAAAGAAGCTGGCTGCAACTGGTGAAGAGGACTTCTGAATTAATCCTCTTGCCAAATTCTCCTTAACATACTCTGACATGGCTAGAGTCTCCGCCTGGATCAGAGGGTACATATGTCCTTGTGAGGGACCCATAAGCAGGTCTATAGGGCAAGTCGTTTGGCCTATGTGGATGTAACGTCTCTGCTTCTTTCTTGTCAAAGACGTCAACATAAGACCAGTAGGTAGATGGTAAGCCCGACAGATAAGATGGTGCCATCGGCAGCCAGACCACTCGTGCAGACACACTTCTCATGTCAAGACTGTCCCCAAGAAAGCGCCTCTCCGTATCGCTAGTCAAGGATGGGTTCATGCATGCGGAGCCACAGAAGACCCAGGAGAAGTGGATGAGACAGGTTAGGAAGCTCGTAGAAGGCGATTTATTTTTTTTTTTTACTTATTTTTTTTTCAGTGTGCAGCACTCCTATCCGGAGCTCTACTCGCTCAGTGACTACTCGAATAGCTTTGAATAGGGACCTCCCATTGACAGATGACACTAACAATGGATTCTGGTGCTACCGGACAGGGATCTGGTTACAATTTACCACCTCTTGCTAAATTAAGTTTTCTGCCGCATCAGAATCCAAGTGCACAGACTCAACAAACTGGGAACTTCCACAAGTCACAGATAAGGTCAGGATCAACAATGATGAGGAATTGCACTCGCCAAGGGTAGTCTCTCCTAACAGCCCTGAGCTTGGGAGTTCCCCAACTTCTTGGGACAAAAGCGAATGAGATGACCGGTTTATCCACAATAGAAGCACAAGCCTTTAGCTTGACGGATCTCCTGCCGTTGCTCAGTCAGCTGCACTTGCATAGGTTCAAGAGAAGATGCAGGCATGGGAGGCTAAGGAGTGTGTGGCCTTTGCAGAGATGGGGCCTGATGAATCGGTTTTCTTTCACGCACCGTTTCTGGGCAGCCCTCCTGGAACCAAAGGTCGATTCGGATGGTCAACTAGATTGTCCAGAGTAGAAAAGAATGTTTCAGCTTACTAGCTCATTCTTGATCCTTCCAGACAATCTATTTAAATGTCTTTTTATTTAGTGTGTGTAATCTTCTAGTTTCAACTGCACAGCTCCGATTCCAACGCATGTTATATACCCCCTGATATAGTCACTGCGGACTCCACGATAACCCCAGACTACTCAATGCCAGCACCAGTTGTTTATATAGGCTGCCTGAACTATTACATTTTATATTTAATCCAAAACAAGGCAGTGTTTGTAAAAAAAAATAAAAATTTATGTGAGGGGCTGGCCACGAACTAAAGATTATTGGACCAATACCCATAGAGTGGAGTCCACGGCTCTACGGGATGTAGACTTTTCCAGCACGGAGCACCAGTTGAATCATTGTTGTATTTTATTAGATATTTGCTTGCTGTGTTTTATTAGTGATTTGCTTGCTCGTCAGTTCATCCTCCAGGAATCAGTGTTTCCATTCAGTGACAGCAAGCAGAGGACAGAGTGCAGACTGGATCTTATGTATACCTAAGGCCATACTGGAGATTACCAAAGGTAAATGTCAAGAAATCCTTCCATAAATCTCATATGTATCTCAAGGTCTCAATCCAGGGGACCCGTCACCACACGGGGTCTCACATGCAGTCCCACGTGATGGAATATGCTTCATTCTGTGAGTTAATAGAAAATGTTTAAGGGGGAGAGAGAAAAAGATGCCACAGGTTTAGTCAGGCAGTAGTTGGAGTGCCTTCGGAGGGAGAAGATCCAAGCTGGAATGGATGGATGATCTATAGAGCTTTGGAGATCGGTTGTTGGCTGTCTTGGATCTCCTGCTACGGTTGAGCGATCTGTCGTCTGGATTTAACAAATTTTCTTAAGGATTATTGGTCCTGGTTACATGGACATTGGTTGTGTTACCTGTCATTTGGAGGAGCCTGGACTGTGACTACAGACTATACTGGAGGGAGATACGAAATCTGTGGACCAACCAAAAGTTGGTAGACAGTGAGTATCGCCTGGTGCAGAGGGAGTAGGACTATCGGCCCCGGTGAAGGGATCTTGTGTATTGAGGACACTGTATTTTGGCCATCTACCTGCATTTGTTGTACAACCACGGATGTATGGAATGAAAAATAGTTGTATAGTTAACCTGCCTAGGTGATTATTACAACCAACAACCTCAGATCTTCACAATATACAAAAGATTTTACAAATGGGACAAAACAATGCACCATATAAAGTAAATTAAAAAAAAAGATGTAACTGAAGAAACTTACTACTTCAATTGAGGACGTTCACCAAACTGTGTATCTCTACGTGAACAAAGATCATAATTCAGCTTGACCTATTATCAATACAAGACTATCGTCCAGTGGCCTTAACATCACATGCTATGAAGTCCTTAGAGAGAATAATACTCGTCTACTTGTGTCCGAGGGTGAGGGCTTTTACTGACCCCCTACAGTTTGCGTACCAGCAGAGATTGGAGGTGGATGATGCTGTAGTGTCTCTGCTACATACAGTACATTCATTCTTGGACAATGATGGATCTGAAGTGCGCGTCATGTTTTTTGACTTCTCAAGTGCTTTCAATACCTTACAGCCGCCCTTACTACATAATAAGTTGACTGATATGGCGTTAGCTGAGGGGATGGTGAACTGGATAAGTGACTACCGTATTTTTCGGACTATAAGACGCACCGGACCATAAGGCGCACCCCAAATTTGGGGTG
Source organism: Ranitomeya variabilis (assembly GCF_051348905.1). Taxonomy (NCBI): domain Eukaryota; kingdom Metazoa; phylum Chordata; class Amphibia; order Anura; family Dendrobatidae; genus Ranitomeya; species Ranitomeya variabilis. The sequence continues at coordinate 667,322,602 of NC_135235.1, read as the reverse complement.
AAAATTGCAGAAAAAAAGATTTTTTATAAGATGGGGGTCCGTCTTATTGTCCGAATTTACAGTATCTTACCTGAGGGCTGGTGGTGGCAGAGCAGGGTCACAGGAGGCATGGTGGCAGCAGAGGTGGGGTGATGCGGTACGGCGTGCACCTGAGCAGGGTCCCTTCCTGCTTAGGTGGGCGACGCCACGGCCTGGTGTCCATGGGAGGGTGGCAGCAGTGGTTACCGACAGAGGTGCTGGGATGAGGAGGCACAGTGAGAGGTATGGCGTGAGAGGGGTCCCTTTCCCCGGTGAGGTGATGGAAGGATCTCGTGGGCACATGGACTGGAGATGATGGAGGTAGTGGTGTACATTGTGAAGCGAGTATTCCACAGGAGCTCAGATGTCTGAGTCCTTGCCGCTTCCCGGCGCTCCTCAGCGCAATAATTATTTCAGAAGCCGGTAATAAGTGAGGAGCTCCGCTACCGAGACACAGCCGCCATGACCGGACACTGCAGGAAAAGCGCCTCTGTACTGCTGCGAGCCCTGCTGGAGGCGGAGAGCCGGCCGTGCCATGCGGTGCTGAGGAGCGCCGGGAAGCGGCAAGGACTCAGACATCTGAGCTCCTGTGGAATACTCGCTTCACAATGTACACCACTACCTCCATCATCTCCAGTCCATGTGCCCACGAGATCCTTCCTGAAACTTGCTGCACCCATCCTGGGAAGCAAAAGGATGGAGTATACAGAGTCCAAAGTCCCGGTGAGGTGATGCAGCAGCCCGGTAATGCAGCAGAGCCGGGTGAATCCTGATGATATCGGTGGGCGCGGCCATCTTCCTGAGGCCGCGCGTGCGCAGATGGAGCTCTCTGCTGCCCGAGGCTTCAGGAAAATGGCCGCGGGATGCCGTGTGTGCGCAGATGGGGATCGCGGCGGCCATTTTCCTGAAGCCGAGTTCGCAACTCACCGGGAAAAGGGACCCCGCTCACTGCGCCTCCTCATCTCCGCACCTCTGCTGCCACACCTCTGCTGCCACACCTCTGCCGCCGCACCTCTGCCACCGCACCTCTGCCACCACGGTAAGCCTGCATTGCGACTATTAGACGCACCCCCCATTTTCCCCCCTTTTTTGGGGGGGAAAAAGTGCGTCTTGTAGTCCGCAAAATATGGTACCTGAGAGACAGGCCGCAGTTTGTAAGGATGGCGGGAGGTGGTATCTGGCAGTGTACGGAGCAGTGTTGGAGCCTCTCAGGGTACAGTGTTGTCGCCCTTCCTCTTCACATTGTATACAGCTGACTTTCAGTATAAATCAGATTTTTGTCACCTCCAGAAATTCTCAGATTACTCAGTGATTGTGGGGGGCCGGGAGGAGGAGGAATATAGAAGGGTGGTTTCTGACTTTGTGGATTGGTGCCAGACTAACTGTCTTGAACTAAATGTAAAGAAAACCAAGGAGTTGGTGGTGAGTTACAGAAAGAAAAATGAGGATTACTTACCGATCAATATTGCTGGCCGGGAAGTTGAGATTGTTGAGAGCTACAAATATTTGGGGGTTCACCTTGACAGTAAACTCGATTGTAGGTGTCATACAGAAAAGGTTTACAAGAAGGGAATGAGCAAACTGTACTTTCTTCGGAAGCTCAGGTTGTTCAATGTGTGCAGTAAAATGCTGGAAATGTTCTACCAGTCCGTTGTGGCAAGCGCCATCTTTTTTTCTATCATACGCTGGGGCAGTGGTGTGCAAGTAGCTGACGCTAATAATCTCAACAAACTTATCAAGAAGGCAAGCACGGCTGTTGGCCTCCATCTGCACTCTTTTGAGGAGGTATTGAACGATAGAATTCAGAAGAAGTGTAGGGCTATAATGATCAATAATACACACCCACTATACGAGCTGTTCTTGAAGCAGAAGAGCACTTTCAGCAGCCGCCTAATCCTACTAAGGTGTAAGAAGGAGAAATTCAGGAAATCGTTTGTACATACTGCTATGGGGATGTATAATAATTTCCTAAGGGTGGTAGACAATAATGACTGATTGCTAGTGTGATGTCAACTAACAGTGACTTATATACACCTGAACTACCCACTTTTATTTGTTATGTAATGTTGGTATACCTGTGCAAGATTTGTGTCCTAATATTTTATGTACCGCTGTTTGTATTGCTGCTGTAATACTGTAATTTTCCCCGGGGATCAATAAAGTGTATCATATCGTATCGTACACCAACACAATCCCCTTGATGACCTCATGCTGGCCAGGTTGTGGGCTGAGCCCTCAGGATTTTATTAAAACTCTCATCTTATGCGATAACTTCTCTCCGGATGATCGCAGAAGTTTGGGATTTTACTGTTACCCAGAGATCAAATATGACATAGATTCATAGAACCCCTGCTCAATGCTGGATTCACTAAACCATCTGTCTGTCCAGCCTCTGTTTGAAGACTTCCATTGAAAGTGAACTCACCGCCTTTCATGGCAGCCTGTTCCACTCATTGATCACCCTCACTGTCAAAAAGTTTTTTCTAATATCTAATGTGTATCTTCTCTCTTTCAGTTTGTTTCTCGTGTTTCCATGTTCAAATGAGAATAAGGATGATCCCTCTACATTGTGACATCCCTTCAGATATTTAGCCTTCTTTTTTGCAAGCGAATCATTCCCAGATCCTTTAACCTTTCTTCGTAGGACATATTCTGCAATCCACTCACCATCCTGGTAGCTCTTCTCAGAATTTGCTCCAGTTTTATGTCTATGTCTTTTTTTAAAATGTGGTGCCCAGAACTGGACAAGGTATTCAAGATGAGGCCTAAGCAAGGAGGAGTAGAGAGGGATAATTGCTTCAAGTGATCTAGATTCTATGCTTCTCTTAACCCCTTCCTGACATGCTCCGTATATGTACATTGCTGCGGGGCTACGTTCTCACAAAGCACCGTACATACCGTATTTTTCTGACCATAAGACGCACTTTTTTCCTCCAAATTTGGGAGGAAAGTGTGGGTGCGTCTTATGGTAGGGATGTAGCATGTGGGGAGGGGGGCAGCAGCGAGTGGGATCGCAATGATATCCCACTTCAGGAGGCAGAAAAATGTCCCCACTGCGGGAATCAGCTGTTGGGGAAACCCTGTGGTCCCGATGATTAAGTGCAGTGAATATTCATTAGCGGCTCCCCGCCCACCGATCAGCTGAGCGGTGAGCCGGGAGCAGCACATGAATGCTGCACTTAAGCAGGGACACACATAGATTCCTCAGCGCTGATTCCTGCAGCAGCTGGGGAGATCCATGTGTCCGGGGGAGGAGGAGGCAGCAGCAGCAGGGTCCGAGGGAGAGGAGATCGCTGCCTACCTTCCTGGGCTGGAGCTGAGTTCTGTGCAGTGTGCACAAGGAGGACCTGTGATGATGTCAGAAGTGGGCGGGCTGGAGCATCACATGGCAGCTCAGAGCCCTCCCTTTTCTTGACATCATCACAGGTCCTTCAGACTCCCCACTAGAATCTGCTGGCTTCCATTACCTGTGCTGTGGAAAGGCAACAAGAGGGAGGGCTCTGTGTGTGCAGTCATGGGATGCTTTTACCTCACCACAGTGGCTGGCTGCCACAATTAAGAGGTTAGTCTTTACAATACACAATAAAGCACTCTGCCACTCCTTTAGTGAACTATAACTCCCAGCATGTCATAGGATCTGCAGGACATGCTGGGAGTTATAGTTCTCCCATGGGATTTTAAAGCAGCACTCCAGTGTTATTTTGCAGTGCTGGAGTGGTGCTTTCAATATCAGCCCTGTGCCCCCATTCTTATACTCACCCTCCAGCATCTTCATATAGTACTTCACAGACACCACACTGGTCCCGCAGCTTCCAACATAATAACATACTATTATATATAATAACACCACATATAATAGTATGTTATTAAATATTTTACCACATTTTTTTGCTTCAAATATTTTTTTCCCTAATTTCCACCTCTAAAACCTGGGTGCGCCTTATAGTCCGGTGCGTCTTATAGTCCGAAAAATACGGGAGATGGCGCTGCGATGGCGCGGCATCATGCAGAGTGCCGCGGCGATCAGGTACGGGTGTCAGCTCTATGCGTCAAACCCGCAGCGTTTCCTGACTGTGGAAACATACCCTAAGGGTAACAGGAGAAATTGCACCATACAATGTGTTTGTGAAATTTCTCCTGAGTACACAGATACCCCATATGTAGGGCAATACAAATTTTGAGGCACAGTGCAAAACTCAGAAGGGAAGAGGCAACATATTGGAGTTCAGATTTTGCAGGGCCAGAACAACAGAAATTAATTCATCTAGGGATGCAGTGATCATATTGACATCATATGTGCCTCACAGAATTTTATACCTTTGAGCGGTGAATAAATAATAAATTAAATTTTTACCAATAAAATTTTGTTTTAGCCCCAAGTTTTTAATTTATCTGACTGTTAATAGGAAACTTTTTTAGAACGAACTGAGGTCCATTTTTTCCTGAGTGCGCCAATGCCCTACATGTAATTGGGAAATATTTTTCAGGCACAGTGCAAAGCTCAGAAGGCAAGGAGTGCCAGATTTTACTGTTATGGTTTGCAGGTGCCATGACCCACTGGGAGAGCTCATGAGGTGCCAGAACATCAGAACCCCCCATAAGTGACCACATTTTACAAACTACACCTCTCAATGAATTCATCCAGGGGTGCAGTGATCATATTGACACCATGGGTGTGTCACAGAATTTTATACTTTTAGGCAATGAAGACAAAATAACTAAATTTTTACCACCAAAATTTTGTTTTAGCCTCAGATTTAACATTTTCATACAAATGGGTAAAAATGGCACCATAATTTGTCCCACAATTTCTACTGAACTTGGCAATGCTCCATATGTGGCTGTACAGTACTATTTAGCCATACGGAGAGACTCAGGAGGCAACGAGCGCTATTTGCCTCCTGGGGCGCAGATTTTCCTAGAACAGTTTGTGGACTCCATACACAGAGCCCCTAATTGCTTGAAGAGCAGAATTACCCCTAAAGTGACCACCTTTGGGAAATTATACTCCTTGGGGAATTTATCTACTGGTGTAGTTACGATTTTGACTCCAGGGGTATTTTCCAGAAGCAAGCAGCAATGAATGTTGCCAAGTCAAAATTGCAAACTGCCGTTGTAGTGACCAGTACGTTAAGCCCAGCCCGTGCTTCTGAAGGCATGTACCTGTAAGTTAGGCGGGTTCTCATTGCTTCAGAAATGCCAAACGTGGACGCTATATGTGGTTTAGGTACACTGTGGGGCTCAGAAGGGAGGGTGCATTTGGATTTGGGAGTGGAGAATTTGCTGAATTTCTTTTCGCGGGTGAGGAACCATTTTGCTTTTATAGAGCCTTTGTACTACCAGTAACATGGGAGTCCACTATATTTCCATTAATAGATGACAGACCTGAGTGGGGACTTGCTTTTTTTTGTGTATTGAGTTGAAGCTTTTATTGGGAACAGTGTGCATAACGTTTGGGATGACATTTATCCGGCGCTCTACACTGAGCACTTTGGGGTTTCCATATAAATCTCTCTGAGTGACATGATTCGGATGAAACTGCCGAAGGATCCGCTCACTATAATGATGCAGCAGAGTTACTCTGGATTCCGTCTGGGCTCGGTTCAGAGGTGTCCTTCTTTTCAGATATGCACAAACGACGGCACTTTTATGCAATCCTAAAAAGACGGACACCGCCGGACCACAGTTCAGATGGCATCCACAGTGCCTCCATCTGCCTCATGTGGTAGAGCGGCTCACTTGGCTGCACAGGAGGGTATACACAGGTACACTGCGGCTTTAAGAACTTTTGTTTATTGTAGGCAGCATAAACCAAGGTGTAGTAAAGAAAATACAGCCCTCTGGGCAAAACAGGAAAACAAAACAGCATGGTGGCAGAACAAACAGTCCTTCTGTGAGCAGGGTCCCTCCCACTCATGGTTGACATGGTTCCCTACTCCATGCAGCACTTTCCTGGAGTGCTCCTTCATTCGAGCACACTGAACTCTGAAAGCTCTTTCCTTCAGCCATTTAAGCCCAGACCATGTGACTCATCAACCATGTGACTGATCACATGACTGTGACCTCACCAAGGTCTTGTCGGCACACAGTGGTCCTGGCTCTGTAGGTGGAGATATGGGGGGACACTCTCTCACCCGCTCTATGAATGTCCCCCTAAAAAACAGCCCATAACATAGCTTAACACTGTGCTGGAAGAATTAAAACTCTGGATTTTATATCGCTAACACCATTAGGCATAGTGAAACATATGTCCTCTGTATTACATTACCAGTGACTCATTATAAGGAATCTTCCGCCAGAGGTTGTTTGAATCACGTATTTCACAGATTCAGCGCAGAACGCAGGTTAAATGTGCACAGAGCGTTACTGTGATCTTTGGGAGGCAGAATGGAAAAAATTAACAGCAGGTGAAGAATTGTTTTATTTTATTTTTACGCTGTTCCTCGGTATAAGTGATATGGTGATTTTATTCTATACCCGGGTTTTTATGTTTGGCTGCTGTCACACACTAAAAGACGCTTTTTATTGCAAACAATAGTTTTTGCATCACCATATTTTGAGAGCTATAATTTTTCCATATTTTGGCCCACATAGGATGTTCACTAAAGGAGTTAACTAGAGGGAATTTAATAGGTCGGATTGGTTGGGTCTTCCGGACGCGGTGATACCAAATATATATACTTTTATTGTTTGTTTGTTTTTCATACAAATATTTATTTATGGATACAGTATCTTTTTAATTTTTTAAAATTACTTTTACATTTAAAAATAAATAAGTAACTTTTTTTCTTTGTCCCACTATGGGACTATCATTTTTTGCAGGCCAGGCTGATTTTGGTCTCCCTTGCAAGACTCAATTACTGGCTTTAGCTCTTCTGATGCTTGCTCTGAATTCCCTGCAAACCGCATTATATTCTTCTTTAGATATGCCCCCTTTTTCTATTTAATACGCATTTATTTTTTCCTTTTTAGCAAGTGATTAAGTTCTGTATTCATCCACCTTGGCCTCTTTAAATGCTTCCAATTCGTCTTTCTTTTTGTTATCATTACCAATTGTATAGTGAGAATTTCATTTAGCAACATCTCCCATGCTTCTTGGACAGTTCTGTCCTTTAGAACATCCAGCCATTTCACCTTTCCTACTCTCTTTCTACATCTACAGTAAATTCATTAAAACCTGCCTTTCTGAAGTCCAACCTTAAAGTCTTAGTCCTCGCTGGTCTTCCTCCTCCAAAATTCGAAGATAGCATGATCGCTGCTTCTTAATTTCTGGCCACATTTACTTCCTCAACCGTTTTCTCCCTTTTGGTATGAATTAGGTCCAAAATTGCAGATCCTTTTGTTCTCTTTTCTGCCTTTTGAAAGATAAAGTTGTCAGCAAGAGAACATTAAGAATTTTTTGGACCCATAACTATTGCCTGAGAGAGATTCACAACAAATATCTGGATAGTTAAAATCTCCCATAATCACTTTTTCGTACATGGCTGGTGTCGCTTATCTGGCCGCTATTGATTTGGTGCTTTTAGACAGGTGTCACAGTTATGAAGAAATATGCATATTCTTCACCTATTCATCGTGAAGCTGAAAATGTATGTCCCATCACTATTGGATTTATACAAACTCCAATAGTCATAATTTTTTTTCGGAGACATGCTGTCATGGCCTGTTTGGTAGTTGTTGGTCTGTGCTCCAGGGGTTAATGCTGGTAGCCTCTCTTTCGCTATGGGAGGGCCTTTATAGCCTCTGTTAGGCCTCGCTCCTTGTCAGTTATACTTCTATCCTCGGCTGAGTTAGTTGACCCCTGTGTGCCTGTGCCTTGTGCCTGTTTTCATGTTTGATCTCTTGGTTCTGACCCGGTCTATCCCTCTGTTGTGTATTTGACTACTCATTTGGTACTGTCTGCTTGCTTTCCTGGGTCTTGACTCCTGCATGGTTTGTGACTATCCGTTCTGTCTGTCCCTTTGATACTGTTATTGCCCCTCTCAGTTTTCTGACTCTTTTGGCTTGGCCTTGTCTACTCTTCTACTTCTGGTGCTCGTAGCCAGCTGCCCCCTACTTGCTTTACCTCCCTGCGGTCCGGCCGTTCCCCGCCGTGTCCTGCTGTCTCCAGGCATCCAGTAGTTGGCCCCGCCCCGGTCCCTCCCCCTGCAGTCACATGACCGCAGGTCCTGCTCACCGGCGGTTGCGTGTCTCCCCGTCTCTCCCCCTGGACGCTGCGAGCCCCGCTGGCCTGCACTTCACAGGCACGTACTTACCGGTGGGTATCCGTTGCACCGTTCCTGAGATTATAACTGACCTATAACATTTTTTTCCCCCCGGCGTTTGGGGGTATTATGGATCCAATTCATGGTCTTTCTGAGGAGGTGAAGCACCTGATGCAGATGTTTCAAAAACTTAGCGTTGAGCAACGAGCTCTGGCTCAGTCCCATCAGCAAGTAACTGACACGGTGCAGAGGGCTTTGTCTTCAGGGATTCAGGGGGCTGGGGCTCGAGATTTTACTTTAGTTCCCCTGAACCCCCAGTTAAGTTGGCGGATACTTTTTCCGGAGATAAAAAGGAATTTAAAGTCTTTTAAGGAGGGTTGTAAGCTTTTTTTTCTCATTGAGACCCTGCTCTTCTGTGGGTGGGGGTAATTATGTCCCTGTTAAGGGGAGCCCCCCAGGCTTGGGCTTTTTCCTCTCCCTTCCACGGCCCTTGAGACATTGTCGGTGGATGCATTATTTAAGGCCCTTGGGAATATCTACGGTGAGCCCGATCGGGTGGGTCTGGCTTAGGACATGGTGATGAGTGTTTGTCAGGGGAAGCACTCGACCAAGTGGTTTTGTTCAGATGATGGGCTGCTGAGTTTTCTTGGGATGATGCCGCCCTTCGGGGCTTGTTCCGTACAGGCCTGTCTGAACGTCTGAAAGATGGTTTGGGTCTTCACCCTCCACCTGATGCTCTAGAGGATGCGATGACCCAGGCTGTCCGTATAGATCGCAGGGTGCGGGTGAGAGGTGAAGCCCCGTTGTTCTCCAGTGGAAGTGGAACCAGTCCCACATCTGAGGCCATGGAGGTGAGCGCCGTCAACCTGAAGGAGAAGGAGAGGAGACGTCGCTGCGAGAAGCAGTTGTGCTTCTATTGTGGAGAATCTGGACACTGGAAGAGGGACTGTCCTTCATCGTCCAAGGTGGCGGAAAACTACTAGGTCTGGGTAGTGGTCGAGGAGGCTACCCAGACCCTCAAGTACACTTTTCCTCATTTTCTAAAGTTTTGCTGCAAGTGGAACTGCTGGTGGATGGTTGTCCTTCTTTATCTACAGCTTTTGTGGACTGCTGTTCGACTATCAACTTGGTCAGCCCTCGTTTAATTTCTCAATGCAAGATAGGGACAGTTAGGCTCAATACTCCTGTTAAAGTGGTGCCTATTGACTCTTCTCCCCTCACCAAAGAAGAGATTCTCTATGTTTCGGAGGTCTTTTCATTCAAGGTGGGCTCAGGTCATACTGAAAAGATAAGTTGTTTTGTCATGGACAATCTGCCTGCTGGGTGGGTGTTGGGAATGCACTAGTTGCAACGTCATAACCCAGTCAACAAATGAGAAATGGGGGAAATTGTTCAATGGGGTCCTAACTTTGTCAACGTATGTTGTAAATCTGCATTATTAACTGAACCTGTTAAGTCTGTCTCTGTGTCGTCTGTCGGTATGGAGGGTATTCCAGAGTACCTGAAGTACCTCAAAGATGTGTTTTCCGAAAGCAAGGCTGAGGTCTTACCGCCACATAGACCCATTGATTGTGCCATTGAGTTAGTTCCTGGGGCTAAGTTGCCTAAAGCCCGTCTGTTCAATTTGTCTGGCTCGAAGCGGTTAGCCATGAAGGAGTATATTGCGAAAAGCCTCCGCAAGGGGCATATACGGCCTTCTGTCTGTCCTGTGGCTGCTAGGTTCTTTTTCGTGAAGAAAAAAGATAGCGGTTTACGTCCCTGCCTCGACTTTCAGGAACTCAACAAAATAACTGTGAGAAACACGTACCCTCTTCCCCTTATTCCAGATTTGTGTAACCAGCTATCAGGGGATAAATGGTTCTCCAAACTAGATCTCCGGGGAGCTTATAATCTGATAAGGGCTCTGGAGGGGGGGAAACGGCGTTTCTCACATCACAGGGACTTTTTGAAAACCTGGTCATGCCATTCAGTCTTACTAACGCTCCCGCAATTTTCCAGAACTTCATTAATATAATGTTTGCTGACCTTATAGGCCGTTTTGTTATGATCTATTTGGATGACATTTTGGTGTATTCCTCAGACAGTCATACTCATCTGCAACATTTACGAACAGTTCTTCAAAGACTCAGGGAAAATCAGTTGTTTGTTAAATTGCAGAAATGTTCATTTTTTGTACAAGAACTGTCTTTCTTGGGTCTGATTGTGTCCTGTGAGGGGTTTCGTATGGATCCCAAGAAGGTCCAGGCTATTGCTGATTAGGTTCAACCCTGGGATCTTAGGGGACTCCAGCGCTTCTTGGGATTTGCCAACTATTATCGTAAATTTATTAAGGGGTTTTCACAGGTGGTTAAGCCACTCACCGATCTTACACGCAAGGGTGCTGATGTAAAAAATTGGTCTGCGTCTGCCGAGGATTCCTTTTTAGTACTGAAAAAATGCTTTATGTCCGCTCCGATCTTGGTGCAGCCAGACCCATCCAAGCCATGTATTGTGGAGGTGGACGCTTCTGAGGTGGGAGCAGTGTTGTCCCAAGGACCTGCCACTCTGACCAATCTCAAGCCATGTGCCTTCTTTTCAAGGAAGTTCTCTTCAGCTGAAAGAAATTACGATGTGGGCAATAGGGAACTTCTGGCGGTCAAGTTGGCATTTGAAGAATGGAGGCATTTTTAGGAAGGGGCTGCTCATCCGATCACTGTGATTTAGCATATACTGAGTCTGCTAAAAGACTGACTCCCAGACAGGCTCGCTGGTTGCTTTTTCTTTTCCCGGTTTCAGTTTTCTATTTTTGTCCTGGGTCCAAAATGTTAAAGCTGATGCTTTGTCCAGAAGTTTTGATCCAGTGTCTCGCCCCAAGCTGCAGTCCTCCATTCTTCGTCCTGGGGTGGTTGTGGCGGCGGGGGTCTCGTCAGAGTTGGAATGAGAGATTGTGGGGGCTCAGTCTCTTGCTCCTGCTTCCAAACTAGAGGGTAAATTGTTTGTCCCAGAGCAGTTTTGGCCTAGGCTCCTCCAGGAGTTTCGTGAGTCCAGGCTGAGTGCTCATCCTGGCATTTCGGCCACGCGGGAGGCAGTGGCGAGGGTTTTTTGGTGGCCCTCACTGGGTTCAGATGTTAAGATGTATATCTGCAAGAGTTCTCATAGCCGGCCGGCCGGGAAACTGGTGCCTTTGCCAGTTCCTAGTAGGCCATGGACTCACCTGTCCATGGACTTTATCACCAATCTCCCTCCTTCCAGGGGTAATACAGTTGTGTGGGTGGTGTTGGACAGGTTTTCTAAGCAGGCCCATTTTGTACCCTTAGCTGCATTGCCCTTGGCAGAAACCTTGTCCAGATTGTTTGTGCAACATGTGGTCCGTTTGCATGGGGTACCCTTGAATGTGGTGTCAGACAGAAGTGTGCTGTTTGTGGCTAAGTTTTGGAGAGCATTTTGTAAGAAATTGGATATTTCTTTATCTTTCACTTCTGTGTACCACTCCGAGAGTAACCGTCAGACGGAACATACCAATCAGTCCCTGTTTGACCTCTGTTCAACAGGATGACTAGTGTGATGCATTGCCTCTGGCCAAATTCGCCTTCAACAATCGTGTGAATCAGTCTACCTGTATGTTTTCTTTTCTGGTCAATTATGGGTTTAACCCACATTTTGGGAAATTTTCTCGCTTGGATTCTGGTTGTCCTGGGGCAGAGGGGTATGTGCAGCGGCTTACAAATCTGTGGATGGAGGTCCGTCGTAATATCTCCAAGGCTCGGGAGGTATACATTTTTCACAGATGGGAAGAGAATCTCAGGTCATGCTTATTGGGTTGGGGAAAAAGTTTGGCTTTCCAAAGAGAATATCAACCTTAAGGTTCCGTCGGCCAAATTGGGTCCAAAATTCATTGGTCCTTATGAGATTGTGGAGATAGTCAATCCGATAGCGTAAAGGTTATGTCTCCCAGCCTCTTTGAAACTTTCTAATGTGTTCCATAAATCCCTTTTGAAACCCTTGGGATCGGTGGAGGAGGATTCTGGGTCAGCTGTCCCTCCGGTATTGGTTGAGGGGCACATGGAGTATGAGGTTGAACACATTGTGGATTCCCGTCTGGTACATCATTCCTTGCAGTACCTGGTTCACTGGATGGGGTATAGACCAGAGGATCGGTCATGGGTTTCTGCCCACTTGGTACACGCGGACCTTCTGGTTCGGGCATTTCATGCTAGACACCCTGAGAAGCCTTGGGTCCAGTTACCTCCTGTTGAGATGGGGTACTGTCATGGCCGGTTTGGTAGTTGTTGGTCTGTGATCCAGGGGTTAATGCTGGTAGCCTCTCTTTGGCTATGGGAGAGCCTTTTATAGCCTCTGTTAGGCCTCTCTACTTGTCAGTTATACTTCTGCCCTCGGCTGAGTTAGTTGACCCCTGTGTGCCTGTGCCTTGTGCCTCCGTTGTGTATTTGACTACTGATTTGGTACTGTCTTCTTGCTTTCCTGGTTCTTGACTCCTGCGTGGTTTGTGACTATCCGTTCTGTCTATCCCTTTGGTACCGTTGTTGCCCCACTCGGTTTTCTGACTCTTTTGGCTTGGCCCTGACTACTCTTCTGCTTCTGATGCTCGAACCCGGCTGCCCCCTACTCGCTTTACCTCCCTGTGGTCTGGTCGCTCCCCCGGCATCCCGCTATCTCCTCTGGGCGTCCAGTAGTTGGCTCAGCCCTGGTCCCTCCCCCTGCAGTCACATGACCGCAGGTCCTGCTCACCGGCGGTTGCGTGCCTCCCCGTCTCTCCCCCTGGATGCTGCGAGCCACGCTGGCCCACACTTCACAGGACACATGCTTACCGGTGGGTATCCGTTGCATGGTTCTTGATATTATAACTGACCTACCTCCCTGCGGTCTGGCCAGTCCCTGCCATGTCCCGCTGTCTCCAGGCATCCAGTAGTTGGCTCCGCCTCGGTCCCTCCCCTGCAGTCACGTGACCGCAGGTCCTGCTCACCGGCGGTTGCGTACCACCCCGTCTCTCCCCCCTGATGCTGCGAGCCTCGCTGGCTCGCACTTCACAGGACATGTACTTACCAGTGGGTATCCGTTGCACGGTTCCTGACACATACGTCTGGGCTGGCTATGGTAGCATTTCCCTTGCAGTAAACCCCAATGTCACTTGAATTCAAAATGCATTTCCTGGGGACAAAGACCCTTCCACTTTGGGGGGTGGTTGGAGCTTACTATGCTTGTAAGATTAGAGTCCATGGAAGACAAAAACCGGTGGGTGCCATGTCTCTAACTGGTTCAGCACAGGAACAATACAAGGAAAAAAGAGGAAGAGCAGCACTTCCAGCGACTATGGAATTACAAAAGTGACCTTTTTATATCTATTGAAGTTTTGTTATTTATATTGTTAGCTCTGTCAGTTGATTCATATATTCTCCTTACACACCTGTGTATGCATCTTTCATTAATCACAGGTTTCTGAGATTGGTCCTGGCTAGTTTAAAAAGAGACTATTAAAATTCCTTGTTTTATTGAGCCAATGGAAGTGCTGCTCTTCCTCATTTTTTTTCTTCCACTTTGCTATCTATCTGTATACACAAGTACCCTATTGTTGTTCAGCCCTCTGATCCCTGGGAAAAGTGTTATTCTGTCTCAATTACCTGTACAAGCTATAACTGTTTGTCTACACACAAAAGACATCCTTGTTGGTACTGCCATAGTCTTTTGTCCTAAAAGGAGCTCCTGCATGTTAATTAAAGGGAACCTGTCACCCCATTTTTTCAGTATGAGATAAAAATACCATTAAATAGGGCCTGAGCTGTGCTGGACAATAGTGTATATTGTGTACCCTGATTCCCCACCTATGCTGCCGAAATACCTTACCAAAGTCGCCGTTTTCGCCTGTCAATCAAGGTGGTCTGGGCAAATGGGCATGCTGAAATCGCTTCTTCTCCCCCAGATCTTGCTTATCTTTCCGTTGGTGGCGTAGTGGTTTGCGCATGCCCAACAGGGGAATGCACTGCGCAGCTGAAGAAAAAGCGCGATCTGCGCTATTCTCCGCTTTTTCCGCTGGCGGCGGCCATCTTCCTGAGGCCGCGCGTGTGCAGATGGAGCGCTCTGCTGCCCGGGGCTTCAGGAAAATGGCCGCGGGATGCCGCGCATGCGCAGATGGGGATCGCGGCGGCCATTTTCCTGAAGCCGAGATGCGATCGCCCTCTTTTTCTTCAGCTGCGCAGTGCATTCCCCTGTTGGGCATGCGCAAACCACTACGCCACCAACGGAAAGATAAGCAAGATCTGGGGGAGAAGAAGCGATTTCACCAGGCAAAAACGGCGACTTTGGTAAGGTATTTCGGCAGCATAGGTGGGGAATCAGGGTACACAAAATACACTATTGTCCAGCACAGCTCAGGCCCTATTTAATGGTATTTTTATCTCATACTGAAAAAACGGGGTGACAGGTTCCCTTTAAGATTTCCTGCTCCTTTATATTGTATTATTCTGAGCCTGGAATTCAAACTGTCAGCTGTTTTTTGTCAGCTCCTCCTACTACAAAAGAGAGGGGAGGAGGAAGGGAGTGGGAGGGATGAATGCCCCTTCTCTAGTGGCTTCAGAGATTGTAATATTTTCTATGACAATGTGTTATACAGAAGTCAATGTGGTGCCATGTTATGATAGACTTGTTGGATGGGTAAAAGGCGTGCACTCTGCAGCATGGCATGGGGCTAGGATGTTGAATTTATGAAAGGGGTAGTCCTGCTCTGCTCAGTTCCACATCGGGAGGTGAGCAGGGCAGGTGATTTCACATCTTCTGTTATATACAGGTACAAGGACATGTGCACAATCAGCAAGTATTGAGAAAATCTCCTAATCTTCTGAACACTATTCTCCATTTCTAAAATTCCCATCCAGTGCATACTTGCATCATTATATAGATGATGTTACTATTATCATTAGAAGCATGCAACATCCTTGGTCCTTTATACATGGTATTTTTAATGATGTTACATCGGCTCATCTTCATCCCATTCAGGTCCCTACAATATTGGATTCTCTTAGAGGAGAGCTTCTATATAAGATAATTTTCCTGGTTGACCCTTCAAGAATGTATAGGAACAGGGACAAGGTGGAGAAGATATTACACCTCACCCTAGAGATCCTCTTTCGGCTTACTGGAGAGGTGAGAGATTCTGATGACCTCACATTACATCATTCTCATCTATGGGAATAACAGATGGACATAACTGGAGAGGTGAGGACTCTGGAAATGTCTGTAGTGAGATTTATTAATGTGTCTCTCCATAACCAGGATTATACAGTAGTGAAGAAGACCTCTAGTGAGTGCTGTCAGGCCCCAATGCCTGAGAGTTGGGGAAGAATCCTGAGCCCAATCATGGGGCCTCCACCTCACCCAATGATACATGAGGATATTAATGATCAGAAGATCCTAGAACTCACCAACAAGATGATTGAGCTGCTGACAGGAGAGGTGAGACTGCTGGGAATGCTGGGACATTATGCAGTAACGCTACTGGGGGATGATGCTATCATTGTATTCTATGTCAGGTACCTGTAAGGTGTCAGGATGTCACCGTGTATTTCTCCATGGAGGAGTGGGAGTATTTAGAAGGACACAAAGATGTGTACAAGGACATCATGATGGAGGTTCCCCAGCCCCTCACATCACCAGGTAATAGAACCAAATACACCCAGCCTATACTTATCAGTGTGTAAAGAAATAATTCAGTCCCTGTATGTGTTTCCTCCAGTTCTATCCAGTAAGAGGACAAAACCAGAGAGATGTCCCCATCCTCTTCTTCCCCAGGACTGTAAACAAGAATATCTCAATGTTCCTCAGGATCATCAGGTAGATGGAGAGAAGGTGTCATGAGATCTCCCATATGATGTGTAGACGGCTGTTTAGGTCTTGTGCGCAGTCTTCACAGAGTATTATATTTTTTACACTTGTGTAATGAGAATAGTGGAGGTGGCAGGATTAGAAGTGATCATAGATGGGTCTTCTCTATCTGTCTGTGACTTTTATAATATTTGTTTCAGGTTACAGATCTGACTCATATGAATATTACACAGACATACGTGAGGGGTGATGAATGGTGTGAAAAGAAGATTCATACAGATAACCTCCCAGGTGAGTAGTAACTACTAAATTCTACTCAGTCATTGGCTGGTACAATTATGCGTTGTATTTTATACTGTACTAGATGGTGGCCCGATTCTAAAGCATCGGGTATTCTAGAATATGCATGTCCACGTAGTATATAGCACAGCCCACATAGTATATTGGTCAGCCACGTAGTATATTGCCCAGCCACGTAGTATACTACCCAGCCACGTAGTATATTGCCCAGCGATGTAGTATATTGCCCAGTGACGTAGTATACAGCACAGAGCCACGTAGTATATTGGTAGTATATTGCCCAGTGACGTAGTATATTGCCCAGTGACGTAGTATATTGCCCAGTGACGTAGTATATTGCACAGCCCACATAGTATATTGCCCAGCCATGTAGTATATTGCCCAGTGAAGTAGTATATTGCACAGAGCCACGCAGTATATTGCACAGTGATGTAGTATACAGCACAGAGCCGTGTAGTATATTGCCCAGCCACGTAGTATATTGCCCAGCCACATAGTATATTGCCCAGCCACGTATGTCACAGGTTAAAAAATAAAAAATAAACATACTCACCTTCCGATTCGAGGGCTCCTTGTAGTTCTAACATACTCACCATACTTGTAGTTCAGTCGCCTGTCGTCTTCCAGTCCCAGCCTGCTCGTGCAGGGCCTGTGATGACGTCGTGGTCACATGACCGTGACGTCACGGCAGGTCCTTTCCGCGCAGGCGCGTAGGACTTGCAATGACGTCGTGGTCACATGACCGTGACGTCATGGCAGGTCCTTCTGCCAGACCATCCGTGCCAACGGAACGTGCCGGTTGCATCGCGAGGAGCGGGAAAGGCGGCGTAGGTGAGTATATAATCATTTTTTATTATTATTTTTAACAGATGTTTTTACTATTGGCGCTGCATAGGCTGCGTCAATAGTAAAAAACTTGGTCACACAGGGTTAATAGCAGCGGTAACGGAGTGCGTTACCCGCGGCATAACGTGGTCCGTTACCGCCGGCATTAACCCTGTGTGAGCGGTGAGAGGAGGGGTGTATGCGGGCAGTGAGTGCGGGAGTGAGGAGCGGCCATTTTCTTCCGGACTGTGTGCGTCGCTGATTGGTCGCGGCAGCCATGACAGGCCACTGCCGAGACCAATCAGCGAACGAATAGCCGCGACAGAAAGGAGGACAGACAGACAGACAGAAAGACGGAAGTACCCCTTAGACAATTATATAGTAGATGAATCCACAAAGATACTGAAAGGCTGAATTGATCTCCTTGATGTGTCTTGAGTTGAGCCTTTGTCTCCAATCTGAAAGTGATTATCTCCTTCAATTTTTATTTTGGACTGAGGGTGACGGATCACCCTGATTCCAAAAGATCACCGTCATGACAGGTACTGAGCCATCAGCCAGCTACTGACTGTTATGGTGTTCAGGAAAAAGTTTATCTCCCAGTCCTCATGCTTTTAAAGCCACTGTCAGAGATTGACAGCCCCGATTAAGGAGAATAATGTATTTTCCTCCATTTTCGTGCTAATCTAGTTTTACAGTTGCAGCAAGTCTGGATTAGCACATCCAGCTTTGTGCCTGACTGCATGTAGTGCTGACTTATAGGTCCTTTTTGATTTCCCACTGAACATTTTACTAGAAAAGATTGGTGATGTGAACACGAAGCCATGAAGAAGTTGGCTTCAACGAGGAATGAAAATTTTAAAGAGCACTACGTGGTGGCCTAATCGCGTTATCTTTTATTACCTGCTTCACAAACTACTATTGTCACCACTGTTTTACTTAGTTGATGATTGAATTTAACTACCATTTGTATAGAAAGTTAATATTTTGTTTTCTCTTGGCAGATGAATATACCAGAGGTTCAGAGGGATATATGATATTTTCAGATTTTAACTCAGATGATCGTGGTATCACAGCAACTACTTACAAAGAGTATGACATTATCTCAGATACATCACCAGCTTTCCATACTAGAGAACTATCATCTGGTACTTTTCAACATGTCCTATCTTCTGATTCATCACAGACTCTTGAGAAAAATATAAGTACCAGAAGTGATATTAAACATCAAAGACCTGGCGTAGGTGAGAAGCGATTTTCATGCTCAGTATGTGGAGCGTGTTTTAACCAAAAATCTAGTTTTGTTAGACATGAGAGAAGCCACACAGGGGAGAAGCCATTCTCATGTTCAGAATGTGGGAAATGTTTTCAGCAGAAATCAAATCTTGTTACACATGAGAGAACTCACACAGGGGAAAAGCGATATTCCTGTTCTGAATGTGGTAAATGTTTTACAGAGAAATCAAATCTAATTATACATATGCGAAATCATGCAGGGGAGAAGCCATTTTCATGTCCAGAATGTGGGAAATGTTTTATAGGAAAATCACATCTTGTTCGACATCACAGAATTCACACAGGGGAGAAGCCATTTTCTTGTTCAGAATGTGGAAAATGTTTTAGAGAGAGATCAAATTTTTTCAGACATCAGAAAGCTCACAAAGGGCAGAAGCCATACTCGTGTTTGGAATGTGGGAAATGTTTTATATACAAATCACATTTTGATAGACATCAGTTATCGCACACAGGGCAGTAGTAATTTATTAATAAAAATCCTGTATCGATAGGCAAATGTAATCTAAATAATACACCTAGATTTTGCTATGCATATAGAAAATTCCATCTTTTATACTTACAGTATAACTGCATCGTAAAGCGGTTGTCCAACAACCCTTTCTTCTACCGGATTAGACATTCACCACAGAGAAGCCCTGGTATCCATGATCAGGACAGCTGAAGCAACCATCCCACATAAAGCTTGTCATATTTATTAAAGGGTGAGGCTGCCAGGAAGAATAAAGTTAATTTCTTCCTGGTAGCCGGTCTCTTAGTGCAGCGGACACACAGCGTCAGAACACTATTAACCTGCAAATTAATCCCATATCTGTAGGTTAATAGCGTTGCCTTTCAGGACACAGTCCTTTTTTGTTTTTTTGTTTTTTTTTATTTTCGTTCTTTGCTCTCCTTTTTCAAATACTGTAGAGGTAACTTTTGTATCTTTTTACTGACAAACACACAAGGGCTTGTCTTTGGCAGGACAAGCTGTAGTTTTGAATGACTCCATTTTACAATCGGTAAAATGGCAAAAAAATTCCAAGTGCGTTGGGGAAAAAACCCTCAATTCCGCCATTGTTTTTGCGTCTTATTTTTAAGGCGTCAATTGCGTTGTGACAGTAGCATGTCAGATCTGACAAGGCCAGGTCTGTGTGATTACGGTGATATCAAATGCATAGTTTTGTTTTTTTTATTTTATAGTCAACGGATCTGTATGAGGCTTTTTTTTTTATGTAGATAAGACGCTTTGATCACTTTTTTTGCAGTGTTGTGGTGACCGAAAAACCACAATTCTGGCATTTTGATTATTTTTTTTACCTCTTTACAGCGTTTACCATTCAGATTCATTATGCTGTTAGTTCAGACTTTCATGTACACTGCAATACCATATATCCTGCATGTATATCTTTCTATTCTTTTAAATTTATTTATATTTATCTAGTGAAAAGGGGGATGATTTGAATATTTTTTTTTCATATTTTTTCATAATTACTTTTACATGTCACTTATGTTTTTCAGTTCCCATAGGGGACTTGAACCTGAGATCATTGTATTGTACTATATATAGCAATATCTACATATTCCTGTAAATGGTAAAAATTACAGTCTTCTTTGATGCTCAGTCACAAAGCTGGACACCACAGGAGAAAACACATGGCAGATACTGGGTGTAACGGGGTCTACCGTGCTGGAGTACCTCTCTCAGTACCACACCGTGGTTCAGGAGGTCCACTCTGCTTTGGCTGGAGTCTGAATGAAGGACGCTGGCTGGAATTGCTTGGTTACATGGGCGCATATAAAAGATCACTGCTTCTCCACGTATTTCCAGTGTGACAACACTTTACTCAGAATATATCACACAGATACAGAGGGCAGGCCAATTGCAAAGTGGCAGGCCAGACATACATTACAATAGCCGCAGGTGGCCGGAGCCTGTCAATATTTACTGTGGGAATTACAAAGGTGGGGGAGATCAGAAGGTGGATATCTTGTCCCCTCTGCCCAGGGGCGCAGCCTGTGGGCTAATGCATTAGGGACATGCATCTCACATGGAACCTATTATACATACATATGACTGCACAACATATTCTGGGTGCTGGGGGGTTCCGTAACACTGGGGCTACCCCACAGCTGTCATAGCAGCTCGTCCACTCCCCACTATCAGATTGCGGGCTGACGTGCGCCTGACAGAATGTCTGGCTGCTGGATTGAGGAGCTTAACTGTCGCTGTCAGTGATTGATAGCGGCAATTCAGTGGTTAACAGTTTCGATCGTCAGTAGCGTTGATTGCTGCTGTTAAGGACAGATGCCAGCTATGTAATACAGGTGACATCTGCCCTGTTTGGAGCAGCCTCAGCTTCATTATAATGAAGAAAGCAGGCAGGGATTTCTACCAGGAACCGCACGACCCGGAGCCTAGAAGAAATCATTAACATAAAACATTATAAATGAATTTCTCAAGTTCTACACCGCAGCTATGAGGCTTACAGGTGAGACTGGTCTAACCATTCTATTACCTGTATGCCAATAGTAATGGATCAAAATTGTCTAGAGTAAACAGAAAAGGTATTCGGGTGTTGCACTTTCAGTACAGCAGGCTGTCATGCTGGTGACTTGTAAGCGCAGTCCTACTCACTGCAAGCACCGCTCTGCTCCTCCCAGTGTCAAACAATCTCTCTGAGCTGTCTTGTGCAGCACTTCCAGCACTGCTACATCCTCCTGTTGCTGGAGAGTCTCCACCCGGCTATAGGGAGGCACGGCTTGACTCTGCAGGAATTTAAAAGCACTGTCTCCTGCAGAGTTTTGCTTCCCTTGCCTATCCCCTTACAGCAGTATACATGGCTCCTCGTCCATGTATGCATGGCTCCTTATCCCAGTCCTTGTATGCATGGCTCCTTATCCCCTATCCCAGTATGCATGGTTCCTATAAAAAAAATAAACAAAAAAACCCACAGCCTTCTTACCTTCCCTGCATGCTCTCACTACATCTCGTTCCGGCGCCAGCTGCTCTTCCTTCTGAGCGATCACATGTCACCGCTCACTAAGGTAACGAATATTTACTCCATGCCTATGGGAGAGGAGAGATGTTAATATTAATCACCTTAATGGGCGGGGGACACGTGATTGCTCGGCTCCTGCCTCTGCTCCCCCTCCCTGCCATCTTTCTGGGACAATGACTTATGTATAAGCCGAGGGGGCGTTTTCAGCACAAAAGCATCATTATCGGACTTGGCAGGTTTCCTTTAATGTTTCTTAACACATACACATGTTCCTCCACATATGTATGTGTTAAGAAACATTAAAGGAACATATGTTCCTCCAGTTTGCATGTGTTCCCGCTGAATTGAGTTATTTGTTAATAGAGATACAACTCTAGATTAAAGGCCCCCAAGCATAATTAGAGAAAAGCTTTTCGAACCTGATGATTTCATCAGGACTGGCCAAATATCTGATGTGTATAGAAACACAAAGACCCTGATTTATCATTGTCTCCACCTTTTTTTCTACAGTAATCTGTTCTCTAATAGTGACTTTAGTCATTATTTAATTTGCATATTTTTTAAGTTAACTTTACTTGTTTTTGTCCATTTGTTTTCTTCTTTGGTTCGGCATTATGGACGTGCTTTTCGTTATCTAAAGGTTTTAACCTAATTTATAATGACGTTATAATGTTTTGAAAAGTGGCAAAACTTTTGCTCCATTGTACTTCAATACCTTAATCAAAATCTGTCTAATTTTGTTTTTGCGCTGTTGAAGTCTGTAGTGTGACATTTTAAAGGATCATGTGACTTTTTGCTCTAAAAAGATATATGACTAGAAAAAGAGCCTCATTAATTTTGCGCACAAATACTCAGCCTATGTGTGTCATTTTGAAGAATTTGGCTAAAAGAAAAATCAGTGTGGAACTGACTTGTACAGTGAACGGGCAGGTTCACGGAACGTATGAGCATACTGCGGCAAGTGCCATCTCTATCAAACAGCGCAATCAAGTAAAAAAGAAAATATTAAAAAGTTCTTAACAGTAGTATAATAATAATGCTCAACAGGAGCAACTAGAGATGAACGGATCTGACCATTCGAATTTGCCAAATCACACGGATTTTACAAGGAAATTTTATTCGCAGCAAATGTATTCTCCACGTATGGAATGCTCCTTTCCAGATCCCAGAGCATAGCAAGTGTAGGATATAAAAAGAAACTCGCCACCCACCTGTTCCGATGTCCTTGCATCCCTCCGTTCTATCCTCCACGCTTCTTGTTTTCCCCATTCAGCTGTCATGTTCAATTAGGACTTGGAGGTCATCGTGCGCTGTGCTGTCACACAGGCTGTGACAATCAAGACATGACAACGTGTGCTGCACTGTCTTGGTGCATAGTGACCTAAAACACTTAAGATGACTTGGGAGACCCTTCCTGGAGTGAAGATACTAGAAAGAATGTGTTTGACCACTGTGAAAAGGAGATACTCGGAGAACCGAATGGCAGGTACTTTTTGACAAGTGAGAAATTTTGTGTATATGAATTATTTTTTAAAAGTAAACCTTTAGCTGAATTTGTGCATAGCAAATTGCAAAACATCTATATACTGAAGTATACGGATTTTTGTGAAATTAAGAGTAGAATTCAGTTCCACCTCAATAAATTTGCTCGATTCTTGGAGCCACCCAAGCAAAAATGTTCTTGGCGTAGAAGAAGGAAGTTCTCATAAATATAGGTGCTCACTCCATCCTTCCCACCAAGGATACAAAGTTGATATCTTGGGGACATTGTGGACTGAAAAAGAAGAGATCAATTTAAAAAGGTTGAAAATGTGTTCACCATCTAAATAAAAACTTACAGACTGTTGCTATTTGGACCCTTGCTGCCACCTGTTCAAATGTCTTAAGACTTTTTTTCGGGGCCTTCACGCCTCTTGTATGAATAGATTAACTATCTGTTACTCTGTAATGCTTGTTATTGCTTGCACTTGTCCCTTTTGAATTGTGAAGTGCTGCAGAATATGTTTCTGCTATATAAGTAAAAAAAATATTATTACTATGACTCTCTATATATGTTAAAGGGAATGTCATCAGGATTTTATCCCTACCCCCCGCCAATTATTTATATTCATATGTAATTCTTTCAAAGACAAATCTAGCAATACTAGCCCCTGAGTCTTCATCATGCGGCCCGCCAGCACCATAGCTCCCTGTGACTATGGTGGCTTGATCCAGGGGCTGCCGATGCCAGCACTTTAGCTGAATGTGCTTCCAATGAACATTGAAATTAAATGTATTGTAGCTCAGAGACCATCAAAGGATGGCTGACCATGGCGTGGGCTCTATGACATCATTGCCATACGCTGCCCTGGCTGTGCAGGAGGAAGAGGTCGCTGTTCGCCGAGGGAGCGAGATTAGGTGAGAATGATTTGGGGACATTTGCTACATGAAGGTGACCAGGATGGGGACATTTGCAGCATAAAGGTGACAAGGATGGGGACATTGCTACAACAAGGTGACCATGACCTAGACATTTGTTACAACAAGGTGACCAGCTATAAAATTGTACCATAACCTAAATGATGAATGGCACTCAAAAAAAAGCAAAAATTATCAAAAAATTGTATGGGAAAAAAATGCTACCACTGAAAATGTCATCTCATCCTGCAAAAAATGTGGCCTGTTAAATTCAAATATGACAGACCGTTCCTGAGAAATCGGCATTTGAATGGCTATACGAAAAGGGGCTGAAGAGCTTTTCGAAGCTCTTCTCTATCTCCTGCTCTATTCCCCGCCCAGCGGCAAATCCTCAAACTTGATTGCCAGCTTCTTTGCTTGAAATCGCACTGGTGTCGCTGGGCTGGGAATTGAGCTGGGGAGAGCAGAGGTTTGAGAAGAGCTTTCATGAGCCAAAAGCATTTGAGACTCCTTTCCATATAAATTCAAATACTGATTTCTCCGTAACGGAGGAATGGACTGTCTAGGTAAAGGTATTGCTGACTTTATCGTTTGAAAGAGCTACATGTGGCTATAAAGAGTTTGAAGGGTGAAATCATGAGAAAGATTGCATAGTATTTGAAAAGCAGACTGATATGTCTAGAAAAGGGAGATAGTATATGTAGTGCACCATTTCCAATAAGATACACTGTAGCAGAGAGGAGCGCAAATAGGGTCTTATCCAATAGAGATTTTAGGGTATACAATCAGATTGCACTCACCTGATGTATATTTTCATTAGAGCATAAAAACTCATCAGAGTAGACAGCTGCTGCAGATCCACAGATAAACCAGTGACCGAATCATGATATTAAGACTGGGAAATTCGTGCATACCATCCGCGCTGCTGTACAAATAAGTTCGAGGCACTTTGAAGATAAATAATGGTGGTTTATTATCAACGCGTTTTGAAGTTAATAGAACTTCTTCCTCAGGAGATGCTATAAGTGTACAATACCACTACATACTGTTTAAATAGATTCCACATTCAAATCTGGCGCCAAAGGGGAACCACATGTCAAACAGTGTCAAAGTTCATGAAAACTGACACATTGTACATCAGATGACAATCACAGCTTAACCTCAGACCCTCAGAACAACGCGATGTGATTGCATTGTCCTGAGGGTCTCTATGGAGACCCCCAGATCCAAGATGGCCACGGGGTCCTTCCGGGTCCTGCAGGGAGATGGCTTCTCAGTGCTAAAGTTTATAACGCAGAGCCGTGTAAATAAAAATTCATTTTTTTCCCACAAAAATTTTTTTAGCCCCCAAATTTTTATTTTCACAAGGGTAACAAGAGAAATTGGACAGCAAAAGTTGTTGTCCAATTTGTCCTGAGTATGCTGATACCCCATATGTGCGGAGAACCACTGTTTGGGCGCATGGCAGAGCTCGGAAGGGAAGGAGCACCATTTGACATTTTCAACGCAGAATTGGCTGGAATTGAGATCGGACGCCATGTCGTGTTTGGAGAGCCCCTGATGTGCATAAACAGTGGAAACCCCCAACTCTAACTCCAACCCTAACCCTAACTACACCCCTATCCAGAACACACCCCTA
Source organism: Ranitomeya variabilis (assembly GCF_051348905.1). Classification (NCBI taxonomy): domain Eukaryota; kingdom Metazoa; phylum Chordata; class Amphibia; order Anura; family Dendrobatidae; genus Ranitomeya; species Ranitomeya variabilis. Next base: position 667,297,130 of record NC_135235.1, on the reverse strand, counting down.
ACCATAATCCCAACCCTAACTACAACCCTAAGCCCAACACATCCGTAATCCCAACCCCACCCATAACCCTAACCACACCCCTAATCCCAACCATAAACGTAATCCAAACCCTAACCCTAATTTTAGCCCCAACCCTAACTTTAGTCCCAACCCTAACCCTAACTTTAGCCCCAACCCTAACCCTAATTTTAGCCCTAACCGTAACCCTACCCCTAATGGGAAAATGGAAATAAATATATTTTTTTATTTTATTATTTTTCCCTAACTAAGGGGTGATAAAGGGGGGTTTGATTTACTATTTATAGCAGGTTTTTATGATTGGCAGCCGTCACACGCTAAAAGACACTTTTTATTGCAAAAAAATAGTTTTTGCATCACTACATTTTGAGAGCTATAATTTTTCCATATTTTGGCCCACAGAGTTATGTGAGGTCTTGTTTTTTGCGGGACGAGTTGACGTTTTTATTGGTACCATTTTTCGGGCACATGACTTTTTTTATCGCTTTTTATTATGATTTTTGGGAGGCAGAATGAACAATAATCAGCAATTCATGAATTTCTTTTGGAGGGGGCGTTTATATCGTTCTGCGTGTGGTAACATTGATAAAGCAGTTTTATTCTTCGGGTCAGTACGATTACAGCGATACCACATTTATATCATTTTTTATGTTTTGGCACTTTTATACAATAAAAACTATTTTATATAAAAAATAATTATTTTTGCATCGCTTTATTCTGACAGCTATAACTTTTTTTAATTTTTTCGCTGATGACGCTGTATTGAGGCTTGTTTTTTGCGGGACACCCGTGTGCGCAGCTGATCGGCTTCTACGTACTATCCCGTCCATGGTCATACGGGCCCTGGTTACATGGACGGGATAGTACGTTGGATGTCAGAAAGGGGTTGATGGAATTTTCAGACTCTATCCCTGAAACACTTTTAGATTTATCTATTCTTGACACTACTACTAGCATGCTTTCATCTACCCAATGCACTGACACAGTTGTAATAGACATTACCAACATAGATAATAATGCCACAGTCCCTTTTTTACGTCATGCACTTTCACGCAAAGACACACAAATAAATCAATTCTTTACACCCAAACCCGGAAAAAGAAAAAAATGCACTAGAGGCTGTAGAGGAAGGGGGAAAAAAGAGGAAAATTAATTTCAACACAAGAAGAAAGCCTGATATAATGGTCCCCACAAATATTTTTAATTTATCAACTCATGAACTCACAGAAAACGAAAAAACACTTCTCTCTAAAGGGCTGTCATTTTGTCCGACAAATAAATCAAAGGATTTTCATCTCTTTCTGGCCCTTCAGGATTTTATTAGGAAACCAACCTTGAAAAGACATTTAATTTTAAATGAAACTAATCTGGCCTCAAGATCCATCAATGTGGGAGAGACAGATACTGAAATAGATAAGTTATTTCATCTACACTGTGTGCAGAATTATTAGGCAAGTTGTATTTTAGAGGATTTTGTATTATTGATCAACAACTATGTTCTCAATCAACCCAAAAGACTCATAAATATCAAAGCTTAATATTTTGGGAAGTTGGAGTGGGTTTTTTTTAGATTTGGCTATCTTAGGAGGATATCTGTTTGTGCAGGTAACTATTACTGTGCAGAATTATTAGGCAACTTAATAAAAACCAAATATATTCCCATCTCACTTGTTTATTTTCACCAGGTAAACCAATATAACTGCACAAAATTTAGAAATAATCATTTATGACATGCAAAAACAAGACCCCCCCCAAAATTAGTGACCAATATAGCCACCTTTCTTTATGATGACACTCACCAGCCTTCCATCCATAGATTCTGTCAGTTGCTGGATCTGTTTACAATCAACATTGTTTGCAGCTGCCACCACAGCCTCCCAGACACTGTTCCGAGAGGTGGACTGTTTTCCCTCCCTGTAGAGCTCACATTTTGAGGGACCACAGGTTCTCTATGGGGTTCAGATCAAGTGAACAAGGGGGCCATGTCATTATTTTTTCTTCTTTGAGACCTTTACTGGCCAGCGACGCTGTGGAGTAGTTGGAGGCATGTGATGGAGCATTGTCCTGCATGAAAATCATGTTTTTCTTGAACGATACCGACTTCTTCCTGTACCACTGCTTGAAGAAATTGTCTTCCAGAAACTGGCATTAGGTCTGAGAGTTGAGCTTCACTCCATCCTCAACCTGAAAAGGTCCCACAAGTTCATCTTTGATGATACCAGTGTTGTGAATTCCGCTCTTGGGCTCCCTCCGGTGGCTGTAAGTGGCACTATTGTGAGTTCTGTTCTTGGGCTCCCTCCGGTGGTTATAAGTGGTACAGCTGCTCCTTGGATTTAGCAGTCTGCAGCTGCTTCCACTGATTGTCTATTCGGGCTCGGCTATTTAGCCTGGCTCTGTCCTTCAGTTAGTGCCAGTTGTCAATGTTCCTGGTTGGATTCACATCTCTTCTTGGATTTCTCTGCTATTCTGACCAGATCATCAAAGATAAGTCCTGGCTTGGTTCTTTGCAGTCCATATGTTGTGGACTTAATAGTTCAGTACATTCTGTGTTTTTTCTAGTCCAGCTTGTCAGTATGGATTTATTCAGTTAAGCTGGAAGCTCTGGAGAAGCAGATTTATCCTCCACATCTTTAGTCAGGTGGTGGAGATTTTTGTAAACTCTGTGGTGTATTTTTCTAGTATTTTAATACTGACCGCACAGTATTCTGTCCTGTTCTATCTATCTAGCTAGAAGTGGCCTCCTTTGCTACATCCTGGTTTCATTCTGTGTATGTCATTTCCCTCTCCACTCAGTCAATATTTGTGGGGGGCTGTCTATCCTTTGGGGATTTTCTCTGAGGCAAGATAGCTTTCCTGTTTCTATCTTTAGGGGTATTTAGTCCTCCGGCTGTGACGAGGTGTCTAGGGAGTGACAGGAACATCCCACAGCTACTTCTAGTTGTTGTGTTAAGTTCAGGGTCTGCGGTCAGTAAAGGTACCACCTCCTCCAGAGCACGTCCCATGTTGCTCCTAAACCACTTCATAACAACCAGCCCATACCAGTACCCCACCCCACCTTGCTGGCGTCTGAGTCAGAGTGGAGCTCTCTGCCCCAGTGTGGAGCTCTCTGCCCTTTTCTGATCCAGCCTCTGGCCCATCCATCTGACCCATCAAGAGTCACTCTCATTTCATCACTCCATAAAACCTTTGAAAAATCAGTCTTAAGATATTTCTTGGCTCAGTCTTGATGTTTTTTCTTATGTTTCTTGTTCAAAGGTGGTCGTTTTTTTAATGATCTCGTACAGAAACAATTTAAAGAACTCTCCCTTTCTAATAAACCAATTGCCAGGAAGAAAATTAATTTAACTGCGGAAGAAAACACAGGCCTGAAATCACTTTCTCAGAACACAGATATTGTAATCAGATCAGCCAAAAAGGGTGGCGGGATTGTAATACAAGATCGTAATGATTATTGTAAGGAGGTATATAAATTATACTAAATTAATTACAGAAGGAATATTGAAAAATATCTTTAACAAAAAAAGAAATGAAGTTTCTTTGTGTAAAAAATCCCACGGTACCGTTCTTTAATCATCTACCTAAAATACATCTCTGGAATTAATTCTCTCACCAGTAACCTCTCTCATTATATAGATAGGAGTATGGAAAACACATGTTTTAAATTAACCAGTCACCTAAGAGATTTGACACATCTCTAAAAATATAGTCTTTTATTAAAAGGGTTAGCTGGGATTTTAACATTGATAGGTTATTAATGACTGATTCGTGGTGGTGCGACACCCGGCTCCCCCACCGACCAGCTGCCTCCAACACCGACGACAGCCAGAACCGCCCAGCCGAAGCGCCGCACAGCTCTGTGGACTGTATAGTATAATATCAATAGAGGATGGATGTGCCGTACCTGGCCGCTAGTCCATCGAAGAAGCTGTGCTGTGCAGCTCCACAACCCAGCAGCTACAGTCGCCGACGCCGGGAACAGCAGAGCGGCAGGGACGCCGGGGGCCGCACCCCCATCTTTTCTTTTCAATGATCTTTTTATTGAATTTTAATGTATATAGCAATCTAATGATAACAGTAGTACAGTGGAAAAGCACAAAGCATATCCATGAACATCTCATAACACAAGACAAAATGAAAGGAGTTTTCTCTTTAACCAATTTCAGGATGTGTATCTGAGAATATTGAGTATGTCAACAATAAACATAGAAGTAATGATGGAAATAAACAGCAAACGTTCCATTCTTGTACACTAAATATACATTAACTCTTATTATTCTAAAATTTAAGAAAGAAATGAAGAGTTTGCGATAAGGGTAAAGATGTGTAGAACTATTAGGAAAGAAGGAAGGAAGGAGAGAAAGAGGCATGAGGGGGGGGGGAGGGCATCATGAATTATGACTTTCAGATCATGTTATCATTCATCTCTGTTGAGGTATTTGTTCGATCTGAACGAGGTCCAAGGGCACCAAATCTCTTTAAACCTGAGCTGTGTGTGGTTCACCAGAGCCACCAATTCAGCCGTGTGGTATAATTGATCTATTTTCTTTAGCATTTGCTGATATGTTGGAGTATTTGTAGATTTCCAGAATGTGGGTATTAGCAATTTGGCTGCAGCTAATATGTTTTGGGCCAGAATGGAGGTCCGTGTGCACTTGGGACACACAGCAAAGTTCAGAAGTGCTATTTCTGGTGTCAGCTTCACCTTTTTCCCTGCGATGTGATTTGACACATCTCATTCAATTGTTGCAGAAAATTCACTGGGAACCTCAATATCTTATCTTCACAATGTATGTGTCTAACTTTTATATTCTAATATACTGCATGATATAGGTCTCTTGTGTTTTAATAATTTTCTTTCATCTGTTGATAGACTTTCCGGAGACCAAAAAAAACTTTTTATTGAAAGGATTGGAATTTATTTTAAAGAATAGTTATTTTACCTTTGAGTGGATTTTATATCACCACGCAAAAGGGACTGCGATATGCTCGAAGGTAGCACCTACGTATGCTAATCTCTTTATGAGGATTTTTGAGGACCAGTATATATTGAATTATAAATGGCACAAACAAATAGTAATTGAAAGGTTTATCGATGATTTATTTTTTATTTGGGACAGTACCAACAATGATATCGATCTCTTCATAAAACAAGCTAAAGAGAATAATTGGGGTCTATCCTCCTCATTATATAACCCCTAAATTATTATTTTTTTTACATATTACAAATTTTATCAAAGAGAATAAGATTTTAACAAAGATGCAGATACAAATGGCTACATACATTACAAGAGTGGTCATTATTCAAAATGGCTCAGAAACATTCCTAATAACCAATATCGGAGGATCAGGAAAAACTGTAGTACTGATGAAGATTTTAAAGAACAGGCGCGATTATTTCTCAAAAATATCCAGGTGATTTGTTTAAACGAGCCTACAATAATTATGTGGGTTTAAATCAGGACTCCTTTATTATGAACAAAACTGCAGCTCGAATTAAAAATAAATTCATGTTGAATTTCGTTACACAATTTTGTTCAGAACACGAAGGCATACGGAATTTCTTGCAAAAAAACTGGCACATATTATTGAATGATCCAGTTCTTGGTAAAATTCTTCCAAGAAATCCCCGTGTCACTTTTCGTAGGGAACCCACTATTAAAAGTATTATTGCTCCCAGTCAATTATAATCATCAACAAATAGATCTAATTTTGCTATCAATAATCCTATTAAAGGGATCTTCAGACGTGGACAAAAAAATTAAATTAAAATTATATTATCAATCACAAATCTGTTAGCATAATATCTATTACAAAGGAAGTTTTTCCAATCAATATTTAAACTACTACCGATTTTGTCATTTATGTAATCAAATGTAAATGTAGCAAACAATATGTTGGAAGAACCTCTCAACCTTTGCACCTAAGATTGACTTCCCTATTGATTGAATTTGTCTAGACACTGCACTATTGTACATAAGAAATATAGTGATCTAAAAATAAGTCCAATAGATCACATTCCTAAAGATGTCCCTAATAGAGCCCAAAAATTAAATAGGAAAGAAATCTACTGGATTTATAGACTTAATACTTTAAAACCGCATGGACTGAATGAGATTACAGAGGTTTTCTTATAGTTCTCTTTTAAAAGAATGCATGTAGAAAAGCCGCGGAGACACCATCACATGTTTCTGAACGCAAGCAATGAATAGCCAGGTCTTTCACCGGGAAGGAACAACCACGGGAAGGGCAGCATCCAATAAAGGAAAACCACCTATGCCAAAACATGGTATCCATCCACAGACAGCTGTTTCGGGGTATTTGCCCCTCATCAGTGTGGAGTAGGAAACTGGCTATTAGGAGCAGTGCCTAGTGAAAAGGCTATAAACATAAGGATGAATGACCTCTGGGAGATCGATCAAAACATCCAACACCGCGGAGACACCATCACGTGTTTCTCAACGCAGTGATGCAGAACACTGCCCCCATCCCTTAAGGGAAATATGCAAATGCATGTAGAAAAGCCGCGGAGACACCATCACGTGTTTCTCAACGCAAGCAATGAATAGCCAGGTCTTTCACTGGGAAGGAACAACCACGGGAAGGGCAGCATCCTATAAAGGAAAACCACCTATGCCAAAACATGGTATCCGTCCACAGACAGCTGTTTCGGGGTATTTGCCCCTCATCAGTGTGGAGTAGGAAACTGGCTATTAGGAGCAGTGCCTTTTATTCTCTTTTAAAAGAATATTATCTATTTTCTGTATTTTTATGTCTAATATATATTTTTATATGAATTTTATGTCTAATTCTGAAGAAAATGTCTTATATGCCCCTTACGGAGATTTTTATAATTTTTTTTTTTAAGAATAATACCAATTTAATTTTATATATATTTTCATGCCTAATATTTTTATAGTACGGTAATTGGTTTAAAGTCTTTATGTTTAAATAGTCTGAAGAAATTCTTATATGCCTTTTCACTCCAATAGTACCCTTTTGTTAGGTGTTCCTGTGGACCACAACGCTTCATTATATCAGTTCTCCGATAGTAATGAACTCTATCTAATAATTATACATCATTAATAATGAATGTTTAAGAATCGGTTATATATCAATGATACATTTAGCTATCTCTGGCTACGATCCTTTTGACTCGCTGAGGGGAGCCAATCTTGTATGCCTTTATTTAGCGGTGCCCTCCTGTTTTTGAGCCACGGCTCTTTTTTGTTGTGTTGACCTCATGATATTGATGAACTTGATAGATATAGATAATTAAGGATGAGAATGGCATGTGTATTAAAAAACTTTTTTATATAATGGAAGACTGCTGAATGTGGTATACTTGAATCGTTGGTGGGAATCGATCGTGGTCCCTTCTTGATCTCCTCCTTACATCTGATGGTGGAGAGTGTTTTTTTTTTCTCTATGTCTTTTCTCCACTGTATTATATGATTCAGGGCCGTATTTAGAGTTTCTGCTGCCCTAGGCACTTTTAGTGCTGCCTCCCCCATTGGTGAGTATGACACTATCGCCAGTGACTTAGGCAAGAATCGCTGTTGTGAAAATAGCCTTTTGCCGCAGATCGGGCAGTTTTTTCGCATCTGCCGCGTAACAGATCACTTACGGCAACACTGCGTTTGGCTTCATTTATTCTCTATGGGATTTGCGGCACTTGCTGTGATCTGGCAAATGCGGTACCATACCTCCCAACTCACGAAGGGAAAGAGGTATAAAGGTTGCGGCGCACGTAGTGTGCCGCGGCAAATTTTAGGCCACGCCTCTTACCACACCCATTTCACAACTAGTCACACCCATATCCAAGTCCCAACCACACCCATTTAGCACTGCTGATCACACTGTTTCATATACAATAATTATAACCAAAAAAATATGGCCACACAATGCTCCATACTGTATAATGGCCACACACGATGCTCCATACTGTATAATGACCCCACATGATATTCAATACTGTATAATGGCCCCACATGATGCTCAATACTGTATAATGGCCACATACGATGCTCCATACATTATAATGGCCACACATGATGCTCCATACTGTAGAATAGCCACACAGTGCTCCATATTGTATAATGGCCACACATGATGCTCCATACTGTATAATGACCCCACATGATGTTCAGTACTGTATAAAGACCCCATATGATGCTCAATAGTGTATAATGCCCCCTCCCATCTTGTATGCATGGCTCATCTTCCTCCCATCCCATATGCATGGCTCATATCCCCCCGCGTATGCATGGCTCATAATTCCCCCCCCTGTATGCATGGCTCATATCCCCTATGCATGGCTCATAATTCCCCTCCACCTCCTGTATGCATGGCTCATAATTCCCCCCCCTGTATGCATGGCTCATATCCACCCCCCCAGCCCTCCTGTATACATGGCTCATATCCCCCCACCTCTTGTATGCATGACTCATATTCCCCCCTATGCATGGCTCATCTCTCCACCGCCCCCCTGTATGCATGGCTCATATCCCCCTATGCATGGCTCATAATTCCCCCCCTGTATGCATGGCTCATATCCCCCCCGCCCCCTGTATGCATGGCTCATATCCCCCTATGCATGGCTCATAATTCCCCCCCACCTCCTGTATGCATGGCTCATAATTCCCTCCCTGTATGCATGGCTCATATCCACCACCCCCCGCCCCCCTGTATGCATGGCTCACAACCCCCACCTCTTGTATGCATGAATCATATTCCCCCCTATGCATGGCTCATCTCTCCACCCCCCGTATGCATGGCTGATCACTCCACCACCCCCCTCCGCTCCCCGCTCCTTCTCCCATGGAGCGGGCGGCTTACCATCCTCCTTCATCCCCCCTGTCCCTCATACTCACCTGTCAGCTGTCTCACACCGAGTGGGCGCGCCGACATCCCTCCGGCTCTGTCCCGACTCCCGGCGCACAGGCGCAGGCTCGCAGCACCTTCTTCCTGCGTGAGCGGTCACGTGATACCACTCATTAAGGCTCATGAATATGCGCATATTCATGAGCCTTAATGAGCGGTACCACGTGACCGCTCACTCAGGACGCGCTACAGAAGCTGAGACCAGGCATCGCTGGAGCAGGGTGAGTATCGTCTTCAAGGAGGGCGGGGGGGGCGGCGGTCAGATTGGCTGGGCTTTCGGGGGTTGGGGCGGTCAGGAGGTGAAAAAAAAACAAAAAAAACAACCCTGCTCACTTGCTCAGGTGCCGCCCCCCGCATCGTCCCCGCCCTAGGCACGTGCCCTCGAGTGCCTAGTGGCAAATACGGCCCTGATATGATTGTGTGGATATCAGACAATCCATCATTAAATTAATTTTCATCAAATTTTTAATATAAAATCCTATTATGAAATATATAACTGCGGTATAGTCCCCTTTTCTGAATGAATTGCTGTTGTCTTTCGTTTGATGAATTTTAATTCCACTTTTTTAGAAGAAATGTGAACACACATGTATCCAGAGGCTTGTACTTTTAAATGAAATAATCGATTTAATCAACACATTCACATTATTTTTTATAGATTTTTATTTTTTTAATTTAATAAATAGTTTCTTTTGTTCAGATGGTAGTAATTTTAATATATTTTTAATCCATCTATACTTTGAAATCAAATTTAGCCGTCTGGAACTTTGGCTCATGTAGTTGGTGCTTATGAGAAGCTCGTGTTCCATCTTTTTGGGGCGGGTTCGTATCCCTTTCTTCACTGCATTTTTTCCCTTTTTCTTCTTCCTTTATTTTTGATGATTTTTCTTCTGTATTAATATACCTACAAATGAAAATATAAGGCTATATGATTATAATTATAAAATATCAGTATTTTTAAGCCAAATCTCATTTTTAAGGTGTGATTGTCATGTGCTGCACCATGTGTCAGTTTTCATGAACTTTGACACTGTTTGACATGTTCCCCTTTGACGCCACATTTGAGTGTGGAATCTATTTAAATAGTATGAAGTGGTATTGTACATTTATAGTATCTCCCGAGGAAGTTCTATTAACTTCGAAAAGCGTTGTGAGTAAACCACCATTCTTTATCTTCAACTTATTTGTTCAGTAGTACTTACCAATACCTGGTCACAGTACTAATTTACTGCAGGATGTTTGCTTTATCAATATTGTACACCTGCACTATCTTTTATTATGGAGGATGTGCTATTTCATACATTTGGATGTAAGGATGCTGTCACCAATTTGTCACGAACATCACTCTCGCTACACACCTGCCTCAGATGCTAATGTAAGGTGACTCCTCGTCCAATACTTGCTTTTCTCCTCACCTACTGCAATAGGCTGACAATGAGATAAGTTTACCTCACAGCTAGATCATACACCTATACCACACATTTTGCTGCCACCACTTGTTTTACCTGGTACCCATGCACACACAGACTTCCCAAGTTCCAGAATGGTTCACTACTTGCACTCCGATATTCCTTAGATGACACATTTGTGATGCTGAGTAACTACTCACGGAAAAGTTGTGAGACAGGGTAGTCTGAAGGTCTGAGGTCAGATACTAGGAGAGCACGTAGTAGAGATGGGCAAAACAAAGGCGTGGTCAGGTAACAGTCCATAGTCAAATTCCAGGAGGGTACGTCAAGGCAATGGAGTAAGACAAAGGTGTATTCAGAGGCCAAGGCTGGGGTCAGGTACCTGTAGTCAGAAAGCATCAATAGCAGAGGGGGATAATCCACACAAATAGAATCAACAAATCCTAGGTCTGGCAACAAGATCAGAGAAACAGGACAGGAGGCACTTGTGGAAATACCGGCAGGCTAGACCAGGTTGAGCAGCAGGGTTGTCAATCAAAGTGCTGGCAGCCAAGCATCAGATTCGCTGACTGAACTGTCACTCACAATGATGAAATTGTGACTGTTATAAAGGGTCTCGCCAGATCCCTCACTCCTCCCTCTGCTGAGGTGAAAGGAGAATGGCTGATTAGATTCGATCATGATCTAATTTTAATCCCTCATTTCACCTCTGGGTCACATTTTCCCTTAGAAACTTCCTAGAGTAAGAATATGGCCATCGTCTTACTGAACATTCTTAATGCGTTCTATACGTACCACACATGAATGATATATCCATAATTCAGGGAGGTATTGCGCTCCTGTGGGTTGCCCCCTAACAAAACTTTTTCAATTGTACCCACAGATGTGAATAGCCATGATATATCTGTGGCTTCGGTAAAACTAGAATTGTAATTAAGAAAAAAAAATAAAAATTAGGACAAGCTAGAACAATATTTTATCTATGGAGTACAGACTAAACATCTATACAAAGTGAAAGCATGGACTCCAAAGTATTTAGCACCTAGGTGCCAGTGGGTGCGTACAGGGACAGATCTGCTGTCCCAAATGGTTATCCAGCAATAACCACTACCTGTTAATTACGTTGTGTATACACTCCATGTCTGCTCTTCATCAGATAACCTGCTTCAATTACCTGTTTGCAGAAAGGGATACAAGTCGTGATCCAATGCCCCCAGCCTTTGATTGTATAACTCAGAACTACACTTTTGACAGAAGTTAACTTGTGTTTCATCTGTGTGCTGTTTTACACTGATCTATTAATAGGAGAAGCTAGTGAAACATCTACAATTTATTTTTTCTAGTTGAGTAAAGACTGATAAAATAAAGACCTAAAAGGACATTTCATGTAAGAGAAAAAAAATATTTGAATTTTCTGTAACAGGAATCCAAAAAGTATAATTTCTCCTTGCGGAGAGTGACATGTTAAGCATGTCAAGATGAGGAGACTTAAAGCCGCAATGCTCCTCTGGGAAATATGCAAATTGTCTCTTCAGAGAGAAAGAGAACTAGAACTCTAGTGCCACCTATTGGAAGTAGCAATCCTAACAGTCAATGTCGACCCTTTAACGAGCCTTGTCACATGACTTAGGATAAAAACCAAACCAGAATCTCAATTTGCAGATACTGTGTTTCGGGGTACTGCCCCTCGTCAGTGCATAGTGGAGATCTGGTTTGACTCAGCCAGGTCCTACTGTAAATGTCTTTGTTGCCCTTAGCCAATCAAAGCTCAGCTTTAATTTGACTTCAGCAGTGTAAGAAATAGCTGAGGTCTATTGTCTCCTTCCTGCTGCTTGACTTGTCCTCTGTGAAAGGCAGTAGTGTTGACCAAATGACATATTGTGTTAGATGAGGCAATTTACACACAGGATCATTCACAGAACTGCACTACTGTTCTGCTGGGCAATTTGTAAGGTGTAAGGTGCATAGGGCGGTAGTCATGAGTGAGGGGCTGCTGTATTCCCACACCCTGGCACCCTGCAAATATAGTGTCCCGATTATCCCGTGCTATGTGTGAGGTGTGCAACACATTTTGGTTGTAGACCTCTGCTGTCTCTGGTTCTAAAACTTCAGGACCCGCTGCACGCACTTTAGGGACATCATATTTGTTTTATAATAAAGAAGTTTACTTACCTGTCCCTTTTCATCATATTGAAGCATGCAGCATTGGGCGCAATCTTTTCCGGTTTCAAAGTCCATAGCTTAGCATGTTCTGATGTCCGCTCGCCCTGAACTGTCCCTTTCCTTTCTGACATCTCTGCAGGTCCCATGAGTCTTGTCCCAACTCCCTTATGCGATTGCCTGTCCAACTTCCTCTCCTAGGAAGATACTGAGACGTGCTTCTCAGTGTCTCAGTTGGACCATAGGGCCCGGACGTTTCAGGAAAGTCTGCTCCGAGTTTATGGCTGGCATTCTCTTGCTGCTCTACAGCCCATGCTCCTTGTGCCCTCAGACCTCCAACTACTAGTCTCTCACCATCTAATGTCTTACTCTGACTGCACTAACCATGAAGTGTTAGTGTTCCTCTTGTTAACTGGCCCTGCTCCTTCCACAATGGGGCTGTTCCTGAACACATTAACTGTTTCTATCCTAAACCTGTCTACTTGACCATATTGTGCCCATCACAGCAGTATATCCAATCCTATCTTATAGCTAAATCTTGACCTATGTCCTATGTAAAAATCTTATGCTTTCCATATACAGGTGCTTCTCACAACATTAGAATATCATCAAAAGGTTTATTTCAGTTCTTCAATACAAAAAGTGAAACTTGTATATTATATAGTCATTACAGAGTGATCTATTTCAAGTGTTTATTTCTGTTAATATTGATAATTTTGGCTTACAGTCAATGAAAACCAAAAAGTCATTATCTCAGTAAATGAGAATACTTTATAATACCAGATTGAAAAATTATTTTAATCCCTTTATCCCAAAGGGTGGTTTGCACGTTAATGCCTGGGCCAATTTTTACAATTCTGACCACGGTCCCTTTATGAGGTTATAACTCTGGAATGCTTCAACAGATCCTGGTGATTCTGACATTGTTTTCACATGTCTACTTTACATCAGCACAATTTTGGAACCAAAATTTGTTCTTGTTAGGGAGTTATAAGGGTTAAAAGTCGACCAGCGATTTTCTCATTTTTACAACATCATTTTTTTTTTGTGACCACATCACATTTGAAGTCGCTTTGAGAGGTCTATATGATAGAAAATACCAAAAAGTGACACCATTCTAAAAACTGCACCCCTCCAGGTGCTTAAAACCACATTTAAGAAGTTTATTAACCCTTCAGGTGCTTCCCAGGAATTTTTGGAATATTTAAAAAAAATGAGCATTTAACTTTTTTCACCCAAAAAATTAATTCAGATCCAATTTGTTTTATTTTACCATGGGTAACAGGAGAAATTGTACCCCAAAAGTTGTTGTACAATTTGTCCTAAGTACGCCGATACCCCATATGTGGGGGTAAACCACTGTTTGAGCGCATGGCAGAGCTCGGAAGGGAAGGAGCGCCATTTGACTTTTCAATGCAAAATTGGCTGGAATTCAGATAGGACACCATGTCGCGTTTGGAGAGCCCCTGATGTACCTAAACAGTGGAAACCCCCCACAAGTGACACCATTTTGGAAAGTAGACCCCCTAAGGAACTTATCTAGATGTGTGGTGTGCAATTTGAAACCGCAATTGTTTCACAAAAATTTATAATGTAGAGCCGTGAAAATTAAAAAATCATTTTTTTTCCACAAAAACCATTTTTTTAGCGCCAAGTTTTATATTTTCCCAAGGATATCCAGAGAAATTGGACCTCAAAAGTTGTTGTCCAATTTGTCCTGAGTATGCTGATACCCCATATGTGGGAGAAAACTACTGTTTGGGCCATGTTGGGGCTCGGAAGGGAAGAAGTGGCGTTTTGGAATGCAGACTTTGATGGAATGGTCTGCGGGCGTCATGTTGCATTTGCAGAGCCCCTGATGTACCTAAACAGTAGAAACCCCCCACAAGTGACCCCATATTGGAATCTAGACCCCCAAGGAACTAATATAGATGTGTTGTGAGAACCTTGAACCCCCAAGTGTTTCACTAAAGTTTATAACTCAGAGCTGTGAAAATAAAAAATCATTTTTTCCCACAAAAATGAATTTTTAGCCCCCAAATTTTTATTTTCTCAAGGGTAACAGGAGAAATTGGACCACAAAAGTTGTAGTCCAATTTGTCCTGAGTAGGCTGATACCCCATATGTGGGGGTAAACCACTGTTTGGGCACATGGCAGAGCTCAGAAGGGAAGGAGTACCGTTTAACTTTTTCAAGTAAAGATCGGACGTCATGTTGCGTTTGCAGAGCCCCTGATGTGCCTAAACAGTGCAAACCCCCCAATTCAAACTCCAACCCTAACCACAAAACACCCCTAACCCTAATCCCAACCATAACCCTAACCCAACCGTAAACGTAACCCTAACCCAAACTCTAGCCCTAACTGTAACTTTAGCACCAACCCTAACTTTAGCCCCAACCCTAACCCTAATGGGAAAATGGAAATAAATACATTTTTTTATTTTATTATTTTTCCCTAAGGGGGGGAAGCCCAGGTTGCTTTGATAGCAGCCTTCAGCTCCTCTGCATTGTTGGGTCTGGTGTCTCATCTTCCTCTTGACAACACCCCATAGATTCTATAGGTCAGGCAAGTTTGCTGGCTAATCAAGCACAGTGATACTGTTGTTTTTAAACCAGGTATTGGTACTTTTTGGGTATGCACAAACGTTTTGGATTTTGCTGCGGATCCGCAGCTGATTGGCAGCTGCGGATTCACAGCAGTTTTCCATGGGTTTACAGTACCATGTAAACCTATGGAAAATAAAATCCGCAGTGCACATGCTGAGGAAAAAAATGCACGGAAACGCTGTGTTGTTTATTCCACAGCATGTCAATTCTTTGTGGGGATTCTGCAGCGGTTTACACCTGCTCCATAATAGGAATCCGCAGGTGAAATCCGCAAAAAAACCAAGGTAAATCCATGGTAATTCTGCAGGAAATCCACGTGCGGATTACCTGCGGATTTACCAAAATCAGTCCGGAAAAATCTGCAGAGTAATCCACAGCGTGTGCACATACCCTTTAGCAGTGTGGACAGGTGCCAAGTCCTGGAGAATGAAATTTCCATCTCCAAAATGCTTGTTGGCAGAGGTAAGCATGAAGTGCTCTAAAATTTCCTGGTAGATGGCTGCGTTGACTTTTGTCTTGATAAAACACAGTGGACCTACACCAGCAGATGGCATGGCTCTCCAAACCATCACTGATTGTGGAAACTTCACACTAGACCTCTAGCAGCTTGGATTGTGGCCTCTCCATTCTTCCTCCAGACTCTGTGACCTTGATTTCCAAATGAAATGCAAAATTTACTTTCATCTGAAAACAACACCTTGGATCACTGACCAACAGTCCAGTTTTTTTTCTCCTTGGCCCAGGTAAGACACTTCTGGCGTTGTCTATTGATCATGAGTGGCTTGACACAAGGAATGCAACGCTTGTAGCCCATGTCCTGGATACATTTATGTGTGGTGGCTCTTGAAGCAATGACTCCAGCAGCAGTCCACTCCTTGTGAATCCCCCCCAAATTTTTGAATGGCATTTTCTTAACAATCCTTTCAAGGCTGCGGTTATCCCGGTTGCTTGGGCACCTTTTTCTACCACACTTTTTCCTTCCACTCAACTTTCCATTAATATGCTTGGATACAGCACTCTGAACAGCCAGCTTCTTTAGCAATGACCTTTTGTGACTTACTCCTTGTGGAGTGTGTCAATGACTGCCTTCGGGACATCGGTCAAGTCAGCAGTCTTCCCCATGATTGTGGAGCCTACTGAAACAGACTAAGGGACCTTTTTAAATGCTTAGGAAGCCTTTGCAGGTGTTTTTTGTGAATTATTCTAATTTACTGAGATAATGACATTTGGGTTTTCATTTGCTGTAAGCCATAATCATCAACATTAACAGAAATAAACACATGAAATAGGTCACTCTGTTTGTAATGACTCTATATAATATGAGTTTCACTTTTTTTATTGAAGAACTGAAATAAATTAACTTTTTGATGATATTCTAATTTTGTGAGAAGCACCTGTATCTAATACATTTATCAGAACACAATGAGTGATTCACATATTATAAAGATTATATGCAATATAAAACAGTTTTTCATATACACAGGTTATAACCCTTTTTTCTAATCAAGGGAGAAGCACATGACAGTCTCGGTCACTGTCTTACACCAGTACTATGTGCTATACAACTTTGATGTAAAAATTGTCCTAATATATGTAAAATGACATACAACGGGAGAAATAAGTATTGAATACGTCACTTATATTCTAAATCTGTTTCTAAAGATGTTATTGACCTGAAATTCTGTGCAATATTGAGAAATAACCCAGGGAAAAAGTACTGAACTCGCTTACTGAAATGTAATTAATATTTCATACAAAAGCATTTGTTGGTGCTGACAGCTTCAAGATGCCTCCTGTATGGGGGAACTATTATTTCACCCACTGTACAGTTAGGTCCATATATATTTGGACAGAGACAACACTTTTCTAATTTTTTGGTTATAGACATTACCACAATGAATTTTAAACAAAACAATTCAGATGCAGTTGAAGTTCAGACTTTCAGCTTTCATTTGAGGGTGTCCTGTGTGCTCAGATCCAGCCAAATGCAGCCAAACTGATTGGTCATTTCATACTACAGATGGACAATGACCCAAAACATAAAGCCAAAGCAACCCAGGAGTTTATTAAAGCAAAGAAGTGGAATATTCTTGAATGGCCAAGTCAGTCACCTGATCTCAACCCAATTGAGCATGCATTTTACTTGTTAAAGACTAAACTTCAGACAGAAAGGCCCACAAACAAACAGCAACTGAAAACCACAGCAGTGAAGGCCTGGCCGAGCATCAAAAAGGAGGAAACACAGCGTCTGGTGACGTCAATGAGTTCAAGACTTCAGGCAGTCATTGGCAACAAAGGGTTTTCAACCAAGTACCGGAAATGAGCATTTTATTTAAAATTATTGAATCTGTCCAATTACTTTTGGTCCCTTTAAAAACAGGGTGGCACATGTTAAGGAGCTGAAACTCCTAAACCCTTCATCCAATTTTAATGTGGACACCCTCAAAAGAAAGCTGAAAGTCTGAACTTCAACTGCATCTGAATAGTTTTGTTTAAAATTCATTGTGGTTAGGCTACTTTCACACTAGCGTCGCTTGCTGTACATCGCAATGCGTCGTTCTGTAGAAAAAAGCATCCTGCAGGCAACTTGTTGCCTGCAGGATGCGTTTTTTCTCCATAGGCTTGCATTAGCGACGCATTGTGACATATGGCCACACGTCGCATCCGTCGTGCGACGGATGCGTCGTGTTTTGGCGGACTGTCGGCACAAAAAAAGTTCCATGTAATGTTTTTTTTGTGCGTCGTGTCCGCCATATCCGACCGCACATGCGCGGCCGGAACTCCGCCCCCTCCTCGCCGGACATTACAATGGGGCAGCGGATGCGTTGTAAAACTGCATCCGCTGCCCCCGTTGTGCTAATTAACACACTGTCCGTCGGGCCGACGGTTTGCGACGGCCCGTACGACGGACTAGTGTGAAAGTAGCCTAATGTCTATAACCAAAATTAGAAAAATGTCTCTGTTCAAATATATATGGACCTAACTGTATATAAACTGTACACACAGCACTATCATAAATACACAGGTCAGCTCCATACACATCATACATGCATTCGGCTCCACTCCATTCCATACACATCATAAACACATGGCTTTGCTCTCTAAACATACAGTACATGCTCTGCTCCGCTCACCTCGTACACACGCGGCTCCGTTCCGTACACCTCGTACACCCACAGCTCTGCTCCATACACCTCGTACACACATGGCTCCGCTCCATACACCTCGTAAACACGCGGCTGTTCTCCGTACACACTCGGCTCCGCTCCGTACACCTCGTACACACACAGCTCCGCTCCTTACACCTCGTACACACACGGCTCCGCTCCGTACACCTCATACACAGGTGGCTCCGCTCTGTACACCTCATATACACACGGCTCCGCTCCATACACACACGGCTCCGCTCCGTACACCTCATACACAGGTGGCTCCGCTCTGTACACCTCATATACACACGGCTCCGCTCCATACACCTCGTACACACATGGCTCCGCTCCATACACCTCGTAAACACGCGGCTCCGCTCCTTACACCTCGTACACACACGGCTCCGCTCCGTACACCTCATACACACACGGCTCTGCTCCGTACACCTCATACACAGGTGGCTCCGCTCTGTACACCTCATATACACACGGCTCCGCTCCATACACCTCGTACACACACGGCTCCGCTCCGTACACCTCATACACAGGTGGCTCCGCTCTGTACACCTCATATACACACGGCTCCGCTCCATACACCTCGTACACGCGGCTCTGCTCCATACACCTCGTACACACACAGCTCCGCTCCTTACACCTCGTACACACACGGCTCCGCTCCGTACACCTCATACACAGGTGGCTCCGCTCTGTACACCTCATATACACACGGCTCCGCTCCATACACCTCGTACACACACGGCTCCGCTCCGTACACCTCATACACAGGTGGCTCCGCTCTGTACACCTCATATACACACGGCTCCGCTCCATACACCTCGTAAACACACGGCTCCGCTCCTTACACCTCGTACACACACGGCTCCGCTCCGTACACCTCATACACACACGGCTCTGCTCCGTACACCTCATACACAGGTGGCTCCGCTCTGTACACCTCATATACACACGGCTCCGCTCCATACACCTCGTACACACACGGCTCCGCTCCGTACACCTCATACACAGGTGGCTCCGCTCTGTACACCTCATATACACACGGCTCCGCTCCATACACCTCGTACACACATGGCTCCGCTCCATACACCTCGTAAACACGCGGCTCCGCTCCTTACACCTCGTACACACACGGCTCCGCTCCATACACCTCGTAAACACGCGGCTGTTCTCCGTACACACTCGGCTCTGCTCCGTACACCTTGTACACACACGGCTCTGCT
The DNA here is from genome assembly GCF_051348905.1 of Ranitomeya variabilis. Classification (NCBI taxonomy): domain Eukaryota; kingdom Metazoa; phylum Chordata; class Amphibia; order Anura; family Dendrobatidae; genus Ranitomeya; species Ranitomeya variabilis. The sequence continues at coordinate 667,277,669 of NC_135235.1, read as the reverse complement.
CCGTACACCTCATACACAGGTGGCTCCGCTCTGTACACCTCGTACACACATGGCTCCGCTCCATACACATCGTAAACACGCGGCTGTTCTCCGTACACACTCGGCTCCGCACACCTTGTACACACACGGCTCCGCTCCGTACACCTCGTACACACACGGCTCTGCTCCATACACCTCGTACACACACGGCTCTGCTCCGTACACCTCGTACACACACGGCTCCGCTCCGTACACCTCGTACACACACGGCTCTGCTCCGCACACCTCGTACACACACGGCTCTGCTCCGTACACCTCGTACACACACGGCTCTGCTCCATACACCTCGTACACACACGCGGCTCCACTCCGTACAAACGCGGCTCTGCTCCGTACACCTCGTACACACGCAGCTCTGCTACATCCACCCTGTAAACCCCTCCTGACCCCACACATAAACTTCCCCTCATCCAGCACCATGACAACCAGCACAGCAGAGTCCTGCATACACTGAGGCCCCTGATCATGTGACCCCTGACTCCTCCCCTCGTGTGACCTCAGCACAGGTCCTGTGCGCACAGAACAATACACTCCCAGCTATGTATTGTGTGTTGCTGCAGGCTGGCTGCTGAGCTGTGATCTGTTGTCCTGAGGAGAGCTCGTGTCTGGATCAGGGTCGGTGAGACGGACAGCAGGAGGCTCGTGCCACAGAGGAGTGGGAATACTGGTGGGGACAGAGGTGAGCAGGCCGAGGGGCCGCCCATCTGTACTAACTACACAATAAATAATACATCACTGTGTGCTGGAGTTCAGTGTTAGATTAACCCCTTCCCGACATCGGATGTACTGGCATGGTCTATGTATGGTGCAGGTGTATCTGACCTTAAGTTCTACACAGCCTCCATCCGCCTCTAATGGCAGCGATCAGAGCTAAGCCGTGGCCCATTATATGTCAGCGTATAAGTGAGCAGGATTGAATTATCGTTAGTGGTTTCATGATTGTTCACTTTTTTTACGTGCGACCAACACATGTAGAGTGATGAACAAAAGGGTAACAATGTTTTGACTTCTGACTTTCAGGCTCCATATCTCACCATCCACTACTGCTTTGAACGTGAGACTGCCATAATTTTATAGACAATCATCTTGGCTATCTCATACATAAATTTGACTTACAACTATTTAGCATATGATTAGTTTTGTAGATGCTTGTTATGTCATTGCATTGCTAATTAGTATTAGTATTGTTACTAAAAATCTATATTTTAATTTTTATCATTTTGTATATCCACCTTTTCGCTTTCAACACTGCCTGAGTTTTTCTAGCCAAACTCTGATCTAATTCAACCATGTCTCGACCGAAATTTGATCTCAGGTCTCTTCTACACGTTACCAACGTTTGTACGTACTTGTCGACTCACTTGAGTATGTATTCAGTTTTTCCTTCAGCTCTACCCACAAGTGTGCTGGAACACAATGTTGTCCATTTCATACCCATAGTACTTGAGTGTACGAAGTAAATCACCTTGTAGGATGCTCACATATAGCTCAGCATTGAGACCACCATAGATCTTAGTCAAATATTCAACGCCTTTGGCTGTGAAACAACTCCATACCATCAGGTTTCCTCCACCGAACTTGACAGTTCCCTCAATTTTTCAATTTGTTCGCCCCTTTTTCCCTTATTTCTTCCAGACCCATTTGCACCCATCATAGCCTAGTCTATTGACTTTTGTCTCATTGCACCAAATCACCTGTTTCTACTTTTCAGACTTTTTGGCAAACTCAATCCGACATATTTTATGACGGTGTTGAAGTTGAAAATTGTGGTTTGGTCAGATAAAGAGGTTTGAAAACTTTCAAAGACGTTGACACAATAAACTGGATTTATGCTTCACCTTTGTGTATGACTGTACCTTTGAACCTCGGGCAGCGCGGGCTCTGAACCACCGTATTCCTTATTTATTGCATGATATTGATGTGAAGGTTTCTTCACCTTTTCATGGGCCACCATTCCAGAATTGTGTAATGTATGGTGCTTTGATGGACGTCTGTGATCTCACTATTACGAAGCATACGAGCCACCTCCACTGCTGTGTTTGTCGCGCCAAAACTAATAGACCTTGTGAAGACCAACTTGTTGATTCTGACACCTTTTGGCTTTTGGATTTCATTTCATATTCTTCGAACTGTCAGGGCACTCACATGATGCAGTTTGGCAATTTTCTTGGCCAAGAGACCGCTATTGATGAGCTGAATGATGCTTTTTCTCTTTTCTTGGGAAATCTTCTTTATGGCTGCTCTTCGATTCGTACCAGTGACCTTTCACTTGGGAATCAACCTAATAATACACTGCGCTATTAGGCAATGTGAGAACATGTTGTATTTTGTAGTATACAGGAAGAAAAAGATTTTTTTTTCCACCACCAGGAGCAAAACCATAACCATGCAGTGACATGACAAGTATCTGAATAACTAATCATATGCTACATAGTTGCAAGACAAATTTATGTATGAGATAGCCAAGATGATCCTCTATAAAATGATGGTAGTCTCATGTTAGAAGCAGTAGAGGATGGTGAGATATGGAGCCTGAAAGTCAAAAGTTCAAAACATTGTTACCCTTTTGCTCTTCAGCGTATAAGTATTCATTTTGGCTCCAGTAGTGTCATTGATTCAATGCCCAGGTTAAGGTTTCCCTCTGACTTTTGACAATTCAGCAAAGTTGGCAAATTTGAATTTCAAAAGATTTGCTCATTGCTGGAATATTTGTGTGAACAAAGTAAAGAATCAATGTATTTTGTTGTAGAAGAGAAGGCTACAGTATTTTTCCATGGAGGAGAGAGAGTATTTAGAAGGACACAAAGATCTGTACAAGGAGGTCATGATGGAGGTTCCCCAGCCCCTCACATCACCAGGTAATAGACAGGACTAAATACACACGGCCTATAATTATCTGTATGTAAAGAATTAATTCAGTCCCTGTATGTGTTTCCTCCAGTTCTATCCAGTAAGAGGACAACACCAGAGAGATGTCCCTGTCCTCTTCTTACACAGGACTGTAAACAAGAAGATCCCAATGTTCCTCAGGATCATCAGGTAGATGGAGAGAAGGTGTCATGAGATCTCCCCTATGATGTGTAGACGGCTGTGAAGGTCTTGTGCTCAGTCTTGTTTTATCCACCAGTATTATATGTTTTATACTTGTGTAATGTGAACGATGGAGATGGCAGGATTAGAGCTGATCATAGATGTGACTTCTCCATCTGTCTGTGACTTTTACAATATTTATTTCAGGGTGAAGATCTGACCCATATTAATGTTATAGAGACATATGTGAGGGGTGATGAGCGATATAAAGAGGAGATTCGTACATATGACCACACAGGTGAGTAGTGACCATTAAATGCACAGATTTTCCTCAGTCACTGGCTGCTACATTTTTTATTTTCTTTATGTTCTGTTGTCTGTCAGGTTTGATTTTGTGTTTTCTTCCAACACAGTGGTGCTTGAAAGCTTGTGAACCTTTCAAAATTGTCCATACTTCTGCACAAATTTTACCTAAAACTACTTAAGATTTTCACGTAAGCCCTAAAAGTAGATAAACAGAACCAATTCAAAAATATTAGACATTGTCATTTTTTTAAATGAGAAAAATGATTCAATATCAGATGGCTGGTGTTCTTAATCTATGGCATGAAAATCTATCAAGATCAAACTATTTTTTATAAATAACGGAGATCTATCAAAGTATGATTTTTCACAACACATTGTTCTTGATGTATGCCATGGCACGAACAAAGATGATTTCTGAGGACTAGTGATGAGCAAACATGCTTGGATAAAGCGCTATCCAAGCATGCTCATGTGCTAACCGAGAGTCTTCAGCGTGCTCAAATTCTGTGTTCAAGTCCCTGGGGCTGCATGTCTCGTGGCTGTTAGACAGCCACAACACATGCAGGGAATTCCTAATAAACAGGCAATCTCTGCATGTGTTGAGGCTGTTGAACAGTCACGAGACATGCAGCCACGGGGACTTTTCAAGCACACCGAAGACACTCGGTTAGCACACAAACATGCTCTGATAACGCCTTTTCCCGGTATGTTCTCTCATCACTACTGAGGACCTCAGAAGAAAAGTTATTGATGCTCATCAAGATGGAAAAGGTTAAAAAATTAAAGAGTTTGGACTCCACCGATAAACAGTCAGACAGATTGTGTACAAATGGCAGAAATTGAAGACTATTATTACTCTCCCACTCTGTTACTCTCTGAGCAACTAAAGGCCTCTGTCACATTAGCTAATGCTTCACCATTATTAGGACACGGAACAATAATGTTATGTATGGAAGTGTTGCAATGAGGCCGCTGCTCAACAAAAGAATCTTGCCATCCCTCTGCAGTTTGGTAGAGATCACCTGGACAAGCCAGAAGACTATTGGAACAATGTTTTGTAGACAGATAATATCAAAAAATTTTATTTTTATTTAAATGATTATCACGATGATTGGAGAAAAAAACCTGTGGTACAGGATAAAATCCTCATAGCATCTGTGAAACATCATGGTATCGAGGTTTCGCTCTGTTTTTCTGCATCTGGGCCAGGACAGGTTGCCAATATTGATGGAACAATGAATTCTAAATGCTAAAGAAAAATGTCAGGACACCTCTTTAGGAGCTGAATGTTAAGAAAATGTGGGTCGTGCAGCAACACAATAATAATAATTTTATTTGTATAGTGGCAACATATTCCGCAGCACTTTACAATTTAGCAAGAAAATGTACCGACATTAAAAACAATACAAAGCAACAAGTAATTCACCAGTTGCAGGAGGAGTTGGATTCCAGCTCGCAAACTACAATCTATAAGGAAATGGAATGGGGGGAAAGAATAGGTAGAACGTGTTTTATGTACAGTCCAACCATCTTTATGATAAATAGGGCATTTCAAATAAGCTGCATGATTTTGTCATTAGCCAGGATCTGTGTAATTGTAGTTACCGTGTGCTATTGGAGCCTGGAGGATGTGGAGACAGATGAGTAGAAGGGAGCAGATTCTGAGGAAAATTTAGGAAGAAGGAACAGGGGAGAGTTAGATTAGTGAAGTGATAGGCCTGTCTAAAGAGATGTGTTTTTTAAAGCAGGCTTAAAAATGTGGGGACTAGGTATTAGTCGGATTGTCCAGGGTAATGCATTGCAGAAAACTTGCACAACACGAGAGAAGTCTTGGAGAATTGGGAGGTTCGGAATATGTAGCATGTTAAGTCTTGGTTCAAATGTGGAGCGGAGAGCACAGGTGGGATGATGGATAGAGACAAGGGAGTAGTTGTAGGGTGGTGTAGAACCATGTAGAACTTTTGTGAGTGAGAGAGATACGTTTACATTGTATTCTGTAGTGTATGGGTAACCAGTGTAATGACTGGCACAGGGTGAAGGCATTGATGAAGCGGCTGCACAGAAATGTGACCCTGGATGCTGCATTCAAAAACGATTGGAGAGGAGAAAGTTTGGTTAGAGGGAGACTGATCAGTATAGAGTTCCAGAAGTCCAGACAGGAATGAATAAGAGCGACAGCAAGAGTTTTTACATTTTCAGTGAGAGAAGGTCGGATTCTAGGATGTTATTAAGATGCAGGTAACATGAGCAAGTGAGTGATTGGATATAGGGAAAAAAGGAAAGTTCTGTGTTAAACATGACCCCCAAGAGACACAGTAACACCAAAGCACGCGACATTCTACAAAAGAATGGCTAAAGATTAAGAAGAATAAACTTTTGGAATGAACAAGTCCTGATTTTAATCTTTTAAAAATGTTGTGGAAGGACCCGCAGCAAGTAGTTCATAAGACAAACTCCACGAATATAGAACAGACACCAGAAAAGGAAAGAGATGACAACTGGTCACACAAAATATATAGAAACAATATAAACTTTATTAGTAATATTCTACAATATTAAAACCAGGTGGAAGGAGGGAAGGTAGTAGCAGCACAAAAAACACTGTTGAAAGATTAACAGAAAGCGCGCCACCAGGACCTACAGTCCTCCAAGTTTGAAAATTATGAGTGTATACAAGTAGAAAAAATAAGCAAAAATAGAAAAAAACATAATAAAAAACTAAGCAAACCACAACATAATAATACATAGATCTTACAGCGGGGGAGAACCGAGCAGTCAGCAACAATTCACAATATATGAAATAGGCAAACAGACAAAAGTCGCTATAATGCTATCACATATGTGTGCCATAACCTATCAAATGGACATAATAAACGCTGCTGCAGCAAGGTACCCACCGCACGGAGGACTGAAGTACTGGAGACGCGCTTCCACCCCAACGCACGTTTCGGCGATCACACCTTCATCAGGGGGCATAGAAAGTGTGTGCACATGGGTTTAAAAAGCACCCGAACAGGAAATGTGCGGGTGTAACGACCAAAAGTGCCTGTGCGGCAACGTAGGAATGAGGAATAGCGGCCGCGTGTGCAGGAAGTGGAGGGGCGTGGCTACCGAAGTGATAGCGCGGCACCATGGAAACCACAACGCCGGCAGCGTCCGAAAAAAGCCGAAGGAAGCCGAGGATCACCGGGGCCCCAGGTGATCCACAGCAACCAAAGGCCATCACGGAAGCGCGCCGGCGCATAGGAACCATACGGGCAGCGCTATCGCACTAACACCCAAAAATAAACACAATTGCCTCAACTGCTACAGCAAAAAGCCGTGCCAAAAAATAACGCAGTGGACCTGAATACATAGAGATTGTAGCAATTGTTAATAGGGATCACCGTAATGGGATCTACCTTTTACAAAACTAGCAGACGCAGCCCCAAAAGGGAAAGAGTATCTAAATATGTCACAGAAGCCACCAGGTAACATATTCAAAAAAGGGGGCATAATTTAAGCAAATAATAGCCACAATTAGACATATACAAAACATATTTACGTCACCTACAGTCCTATATAGATTAATACAGAGGACTTATATCACAATCTCTACATTAAGGCCTCAATAAAATGAAAATAACATATGTAACAAAGTTTATACAAATGCAATGAATATGATTATAGATACAAAACTTGATTAATTATAGCCACAGTCCATTTATCAGTGTCCACAGTCCATTTATCATTTGTCCCTACTGAATCCTTTTTCAGATTGTTGTCACGTCCACGATAGAAACAGACGATGTCCCCTTCATAGCGTTGCAGAACAAGGATTCAAACGAGCCACAGAGCACTACCAGGTCGACATGTGCTAAAAATAATTAAGGTAAGTTAAAAACAGAAAATAAAAACAAAGGCAACAACAGCGTAGAAGTGTTGGCACTACAGAAACAAGGCCAACAACCAAAGATGAACCTGAGGGATGAATATTCAAACAGGGCATTTAATATTAAATATTAAAGAAAGGGGGCATAGCTAATATTGTCGTTAAGGCCAGCCGGCTGCACCGTGCCCAGAGTCCTGATCCACCTCGACTCAACACGGGCCAGCCTCTGGAAGGCACCACCCCCACGGATCCCAACGTCAAGCAAGTCAATCCCTCTCGCCCTGAGAAGGCCAGGATTGCAGTCATGAAAGATCTTAAAGTGGCGTGGTATTGTTTTGAGGGTGGATGCATCTTCCACAGTGGTCACTGCGCCGATGCCCAGAACATGTTCACGAATGCGTGTTTTGAGCTGGCGGGTGGTCATTCCAACATACATTTTGTCGCATGGACATGTGACAACATAGATCACATTAGTGCTGGTACATGTGATTTTTTTCTTGATTTTAAATTCACGTGATCTATCACAGTTGGAAAATACGCCAATTCTCTCAATGTTCGGGCATGCGACACAGCGGCCACACGGAACACACCCCACCCGAACCGCCATACTGTCCAGGAAGGTGGTCATCCTTTCACCAGTATAGTGACTGTGCACTAAGACATCCCTAAGATTGTTTCTGTAGTGCCAACACTTCTACGCTGTTGTTGCCTTTGTTTTTATTTTCTGTTTTTAACTTACCTTAATTATTTTTAGCACATGTCGACCTGGTAGTGCTCTGTGGCTCGTTTGAATCCTTGTTCTGCAACGCTATGAAGGGGACATCGTCTGTTTCTATCTTGGACGTGACAACAATCTGAAAAAGGATTCAGTAGGGACAAATGATAAATGGACTGTGGACACTGATAAATGGACTGTGGCTATAATTAATCAAGTTTTGTATCTATAATCATATTCATTGCATTTGTATAAACTTTGTTACATATGTTATTTTCATTTTATTGAGGCCTTAATGTAGAGATTGTGATATAAGTCCTCTGTATTAATCTATATAGGACTGTAGGTGACGTAGATATGTTTTGTATATGTCTAATTGTGGCTATTATTTGCTTAAATTATGCCCCCTTTTTTGAATATGTTACCTGGTGGCTTCTGTGACATATTTAGATACTCTTTCCCTTTTGGGGCTGCGTCTGCTAGTTTTGTAAAAGGTAGATCCCATTACGGTGATCCCTATTAACAATTGCTACAATCTCTATGTATTCAGGTCCACTGCGTTATTTTTTGGCACGGCTTTTTGCTGTAGCAGTTGAGGCAATTGTGTTTATTTTTGGGTGTTAGTGCGATAGCGCTGCCCGTATGGTTCCTATGCGCCGGCGCGCTTCCGTGATGGCCTTTGGTTGCTGTGGATCACCTGGGGCCCCGGTGATCCTCGGCTTCCTTCGGCTATTTTCGGACGCTGCCGGCGTTGTGGTTTCCATGGTGCCGCGCTATCACTTCGGTAGCCACGCCCCTCCACTTCCTGCACACGCGGCCGCTATTCCTCATTCCTACGTTGCCGCACGGGCACTTTTGGTCGTTACACCCGCACATTTCCTGTTCGGGTGCTTTTTAAACCCATGTGCACACACTTTCTATGCCCCCTGATGAAGGTGTGATCGCCGAAACGTGCGTTGGGGTGGAAGCGCGTCTCCAGTACTTCAGTCCTCCGTGCGGTGGGTACCTTGCTGCAGCAGCGTTTATTATGTCCATTTGATAGGTTATGGCACACATATGTGATAGCATTATAGCGACTTTTGTCTGTTTGCCTATTTCATATATTGTGAATTGTTGCTGACTGCTCGGTTCTCCCCCGCTGTAAGATCTATGTATTATTATGTTGTGGTTTGCTTAGTTTTTTATTATGTTTTTTCTATTTTTGCTTATTTTTTCTACTTGTATACACTCATAATTTTCAAACTTGGAGGACTGTAGGTCCTGGTGGCGCGCTTTCTGTTAATCTTTCAACAGTGTTTTTTGTGCTGCTACTACCTTCCCTCCTTCCACCTGGTTTTAATATTGTAGAATATTACTAATAAAGTTTATATTGTTTCTATATATTTTGTGTGACCAGTTGTCATCTCTTTCCTTTTCTGGTGTTTGTCTATCCTGATGATAGGTCTTGTTGGTCCTTTTTCACATATGGTACAGATTTCTGCTATATTATGAGTTACCATGGTGATTAGTCATATAAGTTGGTGAATATAGAACAGAGGTGAGCTTTTTTTTTTGGCCTTTTTTGTACGTCCCTTTTTAAGGACCGCAAATGCGGACGTACACACACCCATGGTATTCAATGGCGGGGTGCACTTATCAGGTTTTTCAAATGGACCGTGAGTCTGTGTGAAAACCCGCAGACATGTCAATTTGTTTTGCGCAGAATGGACAAAATGCATGCTGCACATGTGCACACAGATGACATCTGTGTGTCATCAGTGTGCCACATATCGGCACCTGGGAGCAAGTGGTACAGTTCGCGATGTTCACTGGCGCTGGCCAGCGGCTGAAGGCAGCTGTCATCATTGTCTTCTGCTCTTGCTGATCTAAGTGTGACCAGGAGACCAGGATGGGAGTTGTACCTAGCCGCAGCTGTGTAAAATAAATAAATTAAAAGTGTGGGCTCCCTTGCAGTTTTCATAACCAGCAAAGGGAAAGCCCACAGCTGAGGAATGATTAACCTGTACAATACCTCATAAGGTTCCCAGGCTATTAATAACAACTCACAGCTGTTTGTTTACCCTCTCCTGGTGAATTTACTGAGAACCCCGGAAAAAAAATGATTTAGGACCCTCCTGTAAATTCAAACCAGTGAAGGATTGATATTAATAGCCTTTACAGGGGTCAGTGATAATGTTGCCGCCCCAGAAATGGCGCATCAATAAGATGTACCAAATCTGGCGCTTAGCCTCGCTCTTTCCAGTTGCCCTGTGGCTTTGGCAAGTGGGGTAATTTGGGTTGGGGGGTTGATGGTACCTTTGTATTGTCAGGTGACATCAAGCCCAGGAGTTAGGAATGGAGAGGCGTCTATAAGGCGTCTATCCATTACTAGCTCCAAAATCATATTGTAAATAAACACACAGCAAGAACAAGGTCCTTTATTTGAAATAATGCAAAAAAAAACCAATTTTTAACACATTTATTTAAAAACAAACAGTTATACTCACCTTGACCCCATTCCATTGAAGCCCTCACACCCTTAACAACCATATACCATGCCATAATCCATCTCAGTGATAACTTTCACAACTTGGACGGTGCTAAGATGTGACCGTCCAGGCTGAAGTGCAGGATACAATGAGGTGCTATGAACGCAGCTACAGTGATGAGTAGGGACATCATAGAGTTCACCGCCGGTCATTGTAGCTGCTTTCCCACACTTCACTATGTGCGGCACAATGAACTGCGGTGACCTCAATGAGATCACTGCGAGAAATGCACCGTCCAGGTTGTGCAGCAGTTATCGGACAGGTGAGGGATATAGTAGTTTATTATTTTTACCAGAGACAAGGGCTTCAATGGAATGGGCATAAGGTGAGTACACATTTTTTTTTTTCTGTTTTTTTTTTACAGGGGAAAAGGGCTTAAATGGAATGGGTGTAAGGTGAGTATAACTGGTTTTTTTTTGTTTGTTTGTTTTTTATATGTGAAACAGTGTATTTTGTATTATTTCAAATAAAGGACTTTATTCTTGCTGTGTGTTTATTTAAAACATGACTATGGGGTTAGTAATGGAGAGGTGTCTTATAGATTAAGTTGACAGGTCCCTTTAATTGTTTTTTGGCGTGTTTTGTGACCCTGAAATTGGAGAAAAAGACCATGTGATGTCCTTAATTCCTTGTTCTGAAGTTTACAGCATTTTGAGTTTGCAAGAAAGAATACAGAACCATAATTTGTTTTTCTGTATTTCTTCAAAATAAAGCTTCTTTAGCCAAGATTATTACCACTATATGACATCCCACATTGTTGATTGGGATGTTTTTTTACCTATTGTTTATCTTCTGTGAACATTCATTTAGCAGTACCTAGAGGATTCACTTACATGTCTTTTTTTTTTTTTTTTTATTGTGGGGGCTTACAGTTTTCAGACATCTTGTTGTCCATTCTGCCTATCCCCTCCGGGGGCAGGGGGGTTTCATGTGATATAAAAGCGAGAGAAAGTTTATTTAAATCTCACATTTCTCAGATGTTTCAGCTCTCCAACGCCATGGTAACGTTCCTTATACTACATGTGAGCACTGCAGCCCATCACTGGCCTTATGGTATAGAACACACGATCCATCTGTTACATGTTATATATGGCTAGTCATCACTGCAACCAATTGCACAAAGATTGGAGGGGAGAACCAGAGAGTCATTACTGGAATGGCCTATGGATATACTGACTTCAATACAGAATTAAAAAATTGTTAGAAAACAGCCCAATGGCTAACCATAAACTCCAAGCTCTACTGATAAGCATCAATGGTTTTGTTGACTGTCTCAGTCAATGATAATTAATCTTTCAATTTCTATATGAAGATTTTTAGAAATTATATAAATAATTATTTTCAAGATGTTCAGAAATAATTATTTTTCATTCTTGACAGATGATTATGATTTGAGATCAGAGGAACGTATGACATCTTCAGAATTTAAAACAGATGATATTCGTTTAACACAAGATACTTATGAAGAGCATTCCACCATACCAAATCCACCCTCTGCTCTGCTCAACAAGGATCTAACAACAGACCCTTATAAACAAGTTCTATCTTCTGATTTATCACAAACTTTTAATAAAAATGAAAGTCATAGAAAGGTTGTTAAAAATCAAAGAGATCCCACAGTAAAGAAGGCATATTCATGTTCAGAATGTGGGAAGTATTTTTTTATAAAGTCAGTCTTTGTTCGACATCAAAGAACACACACAGGGGAAAAGCCATTTAATTGTTCACAATGTGGGAAATATTTTAAGCATAAATCAAGTCTTGTTATTCATGAGAGAATTCACTCAGGAGAGAAGCCTTATGCATGTTCAGAATGTGGGAAATGTTTTAAACAGAAATCAGATCTTGTTAGACATCAAAGAAGTCACACAGGGGAGAAGCCATATTCATGTTCAGAGTGCGGGAAATATTTTCAGCAGAAATCAAGTCTTGTTATACATGAGAGAATTCACACTGGGAAGAAGCCATATTCATGTTCATATTGTGGGAAGTGTTATAACCAAAAATCAGATTACATTAAACATCAAAGAAGTCACACAGGAGAGATGCCATTTTCATGTTCAGAATGTGGGAAATGTTTTAACCAGATATCAGAACATATTAGACATCAAAGAAGTCACACAGGAGAGAAGCCATTTTCATGTTCAGAATGTGGGAAATGTTTTAAGCAGGAATCATATCTTGTTACACATCAGAGAACTCACACTGGGGAGAAGCCATATTCATGTTTAGAATGTGGGAAATGCTTTAGCCAGAAATCGGTTGCTATTAGACATCAAAGAATCCACACAGGGGAAAAGCCATATTCTTGTTCAGAATGTGGGAAATATTTTAACCAGAAAGCATGTTTGCTTGCGCATCTGAGAATTCACACAGGAGAGAAGCCATTTTCATGTTTAGAATGTGGAAAATGTTTCAACCGGAAAATAGATTATGTTAGACATCAAATAACTCATACAGGTGAGAAGCCTTTTTCATGTTCAATGTGTGGGAAAGATTTTAGGCATAAATCAAGTCTTGTTACACATCAGAGAAGTCACACAGGAGAAAAGCCATTTTCATGTCCAGAATGCGGGAAATGTTACTTTCACAAAAAAACTCTTGTTAAACATCTAAGAACTCATACAGGGGAGAATTCATTTACATTCTCAGAAGGTGACTAAAACTTTGAAAAACTCACAAATGAAAACAGCCACACAAACTGCACAAGAAAACAAGTAAAGTCACATGGGTTTTTAAGAACACATGACTTTATGAAAGGGAGTACCTTAATTAGAATTAAGAAATGTATGCAATTACTAATAGACGTCTGTTATCTGAACAGAAAATAAAATCAAATAGATAAAGCATGCACTGAATATTTGACACTAATAAATATATATACCTGGTTTCCAAACTTTAATAAACATTGTTTAATATTAAACATCAAGTGTGTCTGCTTCATTATGTGCATGTAATTTTTGGGCAATGATGTTTTTCGGGGTGTAAAATTGTTCTATATTTATGGGTACTAAGTGTCTCCTGCAGTTATCTGTTCACTGGTTGTTGTCAAGACTGATCCATCTATTGATACAGATAAGCAGTACAGGTTACAGGAAGTGAGGGCATGTCATTATGTGCCTGCTATCACTGTCAGATCGTATACAGTGTGAAACAACATCCTTGCTACACAAAGTGACGTACACCTTAGGGAGCTGCTGGATTCTTCATCACACCAGTTTTTGCCTTTAAGCAGTGATTATTTTAGGATTTTACAGACTAGTAGGCTGATGAAAATAACGGCAGCACTTTTGTATTTCCTGCTGTCCTCCGGATACATTTGCTGTGATTGCCGCCTCACTCGTCGCATGTCTTCTACTTGCCTCTTTGCTTTTTATAGAAGATTAGCACTTCTATTCTACCCTTCTCTCTCATCCCAGCTTTGTCTGCTATCTCTTCCCACCCGTAATCTGCTTTCCTCTTTATTTCGTAATGCACATCTGCCAAGTGCATTGTGGGAAGTAAGGGAGGAGAAGTTGGTGCACACACTTCTTGCAAGCTCAGCTGGCACAGTATGCACCCACCTTGCTCTTGGGAGAAATTGAGGAATGGTGAGAGGATCAAGCAACTGGAGGGAGCATAAAATGTGTTAGAATAGCAGAGATAACACATGATACATTGGATTATGCATTTTTTGTATATTTTAAACAAATAACCGATACACATGTATGAA